>NC_036452.1:14038108-14651322 GCF_002775205.1 Xiphophorus maculatus | reverse complement strand
TTACTTTTAGAGGAAATCAAATAAGATTGTCATCTAAAAAATATTTTTTGTTATGTTATATATATATATATATATATTGTATATACATACATACATGTATTCCTCATAAGAATACATGTCAAAGAAACCAGAAGCTGTCATTTTAGTTGGAGTATTTACTCTTTTAAGTATTCACTTTTATTCCAAATGCCTTCTTTTAAATGCATAAATTACTACGAGATGCACCAGTTATGTATATGGTCTTTTGGTGACAATCCTACTGTTGTTAGTGGAAAGTTTTGCTATATCTCTGCAAATGTTCACTGCAACACTGTTCTCAACCATCTTCTCTATTTTGCTGTTTCTTTTATTTTTTATTTTGATGGAAATGAAAACAAAGACACAAGAAGTATTGTATTACAAGGTGTGCTTCAGTTTTGCCATAATCATTCTTACTTCATTCTAATTAATGTCAATACTACACAAGATGTTACACCATCCTCTATAATATCTAAACACAAATGGTAATCCGTGAATTGCTTAAGTAAAGATAAAAACCAGTACAAGTGGACAAAAGGCACGGGAGTTGAGAACTCATTCATAAATCGTCCATATTATATCCATTGACTAGAAACCAAAAGACACAGTTACCTTCTGTCAATGATTTACATAGATATTAAGCAGACTTGAAGTTCACCCTGCTAGATTAATAAAATCAATGATTAGTTGATTCTTAAGAACAAGGCAGACATCATTTGATCAGCAGGTCTGTCCTGAATCTTACCCGGTCCAGTTTCACATGTGATAGGAAACTGCTGCAACGATGGGGCCTTTCCTGCTCCGTAAAACTGGGTTTCATGAACCCACCAGTACGGCCTCTCTCCGGAAAGAACCCTGCATTAAAAATCGTTTAAATCACTCAGTATGCTGTTAATGCGCACTTACAGGACTCTTTTATTATTTTTTTAAAGAAAGGAAGTTTATTTACCATTTCAGCACTAAATTGAGCCAGTCTCCAATGACAGCCACCCAGATTAGCCTGACCCCTGTGTCCTTGCGCATGTAGAACCACACAGGAAACAGGCAGAAGAACGTGGTGTGCAGATCGGCCACGGCAGAGGCGAGGCTAAACAGACCCTCGTACCTGCTGTATCTGGTCTGTAGATGACTGGTCAGCTCAACCCCCCAGCTGTGAAGGATATCCATGATATCGCAACTCAGACCTCGGGTGATAGCTTCAATCTGGGCTCCTTTGTCTTATGTGCAAGGACCAGTTTCTGCAAAGCTCCCTCTCAGAATGTCCTGTCTGGTCGTTCTCTGTGCGATCCCCATTGGACTTTACTCAAGGCTAGCGGATTTGTTTACCTTTGGGACAGTACAGACAGGCAGTTCCTTCACCTTTATACCCCTCCTGGGGCCCTTTCTGTTAAAATCCATCAATAAAGAGACCAGTAGTTGTGTGTCAAATGTATTTGTAAAGCTCATTATAAAATAAAGTAAATTCACCAAAGTTCTGTACAACTCATTGAATATTTTAAAACGATAAAATGACTTTTACAAAAAAAAAAAAAAAAAAAACATCTGTTCAGACAGATTTGATAGCAGGTGAATTAAAATGGGCACATACTGTATTTTAAAGTGTCCAGCATTGGAGAGGTCCCAGTGCTTAGAGGTACTTAGTTTACCGTACAGTTCCTGAATACACTATGTCTTAAACTTTACAAAGAAACAAGCAAACAAAAAAAGGATATCAGTGGTCCTGTGGGAGTATGTAGAGGTAGAAAGATATGTGAAGTTTCTGTGTCCTAAAATCTATTCTAAAATGTGCAGGCAGTCACAGTAAAACAGCCACTAAAGGAAAATTAATTCAGTAATTCAATGTAAAATAAGTGGGAAAAAAAATCTGATTACTTAAACCCAGAGTGATATACTTCAAGAGTTGTTTTGGTTTTGATGAAACATGCGAATTCCATGCATTAATACTCCAGTCTGGGATTTGAACCCAGGACCTTCTTTCTGCATGGCAACTGTGCAATTAACTGTGCTACTGTGTAGCCTGTAAATTAGACATAAAATCAATAAAAACAGGATTTTAAAGTCAGACATGTGGCCCTTCTGAAAAATATGTCCAAGTAAGAGTACAATATATGCACCCAGTGCTTGGATGGGGCTCATACATCCTCCAGTCAGATTCTAGAGGATCTCAAAACATTCAAATGCCAGATTTGATATAAAGTCCCTACAACAAATTCTGAGTCTGCTCCGAGGGACCCAAGGAGGCATCTTTATTTGTGAAATAAGATAAAAAAAATTTGCTCTGAGGTCAAAAGCTCTAAAGTCACTATTATGCCGAGTCAGTAGAAGATAGTAGATCATTTCCGGTTTTGAAAGGATGTTAATCTCAGAAAGAAAACATGTAAAGTTTTTAATTTCAATTATAAACCCACTACACAGATTATTTTATTAAATATACCCATTTATCTGGACTTTCATGCATAACCTGATGCCATTTGATCAGAAGTGTTCCCTCCTTTTCTGCTCAGCTCAAAGCCAATCGCTTAATCTTTGACCTTCTTATGTAATCCACAAACAGGTTGCTCCATCTGAAAACTATTCGCCCAAATCATCGAAAGAACAATTACATAACTCACAAATTATGAAAAGCAAAAGTTGGACTTGATTAAACATAAAGATAGAAGTTCAGCAAAGTGCCATTATCAATCCTTCTACAGGTCACAGGTTTGACCTCTTCTTTGAACTGACGTACTGTGACTCAGTGGGAGATACTCCAATTGTCCTCTTGTTTGCCCTTTATCTCATCAAGTTGTTTGTGTGACGAACCTCCCAAACTCCCGGTGCTTTATTACACATGTGTAAGGTCCAAAGATCAGAGTGAGCATGCGTTTGGGCAGTGGGTCCCGGGTATAAAATCAACCAGCTGTGTCACTGATAGCAACAGTCCTCTCTTTTTGAACCAACTCACTCACAACTCAGCAGGCTGAGACCTTTCTGCTTCCTGCAGGCTAAGATGCTCACTGATATCATGGATGCCATGGAAGGTTTTGGGGTGAGCAGCACCCGGTACCTGCAGACCAACTACAAGGACGCCCAGAGCCTATTTCTCTGGGTATCCTGGGCGGCAGATCTCAGGAACACCTTCTTTATCTTCTTCCCGCTGTGGTTCCACCTCCGGCCCTCAGTCGGCATCAAACTCATTTGGGTGGCTGTTATCGGAGACTGGCTGAACCTGGTGTTTAAATGGTGAGCTGAATGTTTATCTGAACTTACCAAAACCATGTTTAAATTTTTCTTATGGCTTCTGACACAGTTTGTGTTTCTTCTCCTCTCAACAGGGTTCTGTTTGGAGAAAGGCCGTACTGGTGGGTCCATGAGACGGCTTATTACACAGATGCTGATCGCCCTCACATTGAACAGTATCCAATGACCTGTGAGACCGGACCAGGTGAGAGATGCTACTGAACACACATTTACTTCCTGATGTACAATTTATTTTATTATTATTATTATTATTATTATTATTATTATTATTATTATTATTATTATTATTATTATTATTATTATTATTATTATTACTATTATTATTAATAATAATAATAATATATTTATTTTTACATATTTTGTAAGAATTCAGGTGTTTTGGAGCAGTTTAATCACATTTCACACCTTTTTGTTGCCAATTCTTTAAAATAGTTCTTTTGTGCGTATTCATAAACATTTAATTTATCAATAGTAATTTAGTAATAGTAATTTTGCAAAGTAAAAATTAATAGGCTGCCTACTATTTGCCATGTCACTACAACATAGCAACACTGACCAAAGTGCTATGCAAACATATAAAACAAAGAACAAAAATAAAACAGCTACAAGACAAATGAACCTAAAATATTACAGAGAACAATATTAAGATACGATGTAGTTTACATTATAGTTTATTTTTCCCTTATTCTTGACTGTCTTTTGCAGAACGTGTATTTTTACTCTAGTTTTTAGAAGAAAGATGAGGCAAACATATGGCAAAATAATGATGCATATCACAACTCAACAAAAGAATGTGAACAAATACAACAGTCAACACAGTAATATTTAGTTTTTTCAATAGATCAATTATCAGCCTTGAAAAATGCAGCTTTCTGTGAGCTGGAGTATTTCTTAGCTATAATATTTGCTTTCTGTCTTTGTAAATCCAGGCAGTCCCTCTGGACACGCTATGGGAGCTGCAGGAGTGTACTACACCCTTGTGACTTCCATCCTTGCCATTCTGACAAGCAAGAAATCATCAAACACAAATTGGTAAGTGACAAAATAAAAAAAAATAAAAAAATTGCTATTTTAGCTTAGCTCCCCTTTTTCCTTCCCATTACGTCTGAGTTGTTTACCACTTTCCTTTATCAGGAGCTTATCATTCAGGACACACTATCTGTTCTAACTGTGGTTGATCATTGACTTCTGCTGCACACTGGGTGTTATTCCTGGGTTGTTTTTACTTTTAGGTAGATAAATTACTGGTGATATGGAAAGGATAAAAAGATTAATTCTTATATTGCATTGAAAGGTTCCGTTGGCTGATTTTAAACTGGAGTGCTGATATTTGGGGCAAAGCAAAACAATTACCTGAATTAAGTTGTCTGTTTTTGTTGTTATTGTTGTTTGGCAGGTATCTGAAGGCTCTTCTGTGGTCCATCTTTTGGGGAGTCCAGGTGTGTGTCTGCCTGTCAAGGGTTTTCATTGCTGCTCACTTCCCCCACCAGGTCGTTGCTGGAGTCATAACAGGTCAGTGGAGAACTTGTAAAACCTTTCAGGATCTTAAAGAGATCGTCACTGGCAATCAAGCCTAATAGTTAATGTGCTTTAATGCTTCCAGGTATGATTGTGGCTGAAGCCTTCAACAGAACTCAGTGGATCTACAGTGCCAGCATGAAGAAGTACTTCTACACAACACTCTTCCTGACAAGCTTCGCCGTGGGCTTCTATGTGCTACTCAAAGCTGTGGGTGTGGACCTTCTGTGGACACTAGAGAAAGCCCAGAAGTGGTGTGTCAGACCAGAGTGGGTCAATTTGGACACCACGCCCTTCGCCAGCCTTCTGCGCAACATGGGTACGCTGTTCGGCCTTGGTCTGGGCCTGCATTCTCCACTGTACACCGAGACCAAGAAGAGCAGCAGTGCATCAGCCAGAGCAGGATGCATTCTCAGCTCTTTGTTTCTACTCCACCTGTTTGACTCCTTCAAGCCTCCCACACACACTGCAGCCCTCTTCTACCTGCTCTCCTTCTGCAAGAGCGCAACCGTTCCCCTAGTCACCGTCAGCATCATCCCGTACTGCGTAAACAGAGCTCTAAGCCAGCACAGCAAAAAGGGGATGTGAGCAACAACACCGAGTTGTGAAGACCAAAGCAATGCAAGTGCAGAGAGACTGTGAACATTAATAATAATGCAAATAATAATAGCCTTTCCTTTGGTGCTTTTTGAATTTAAAAGACTGTTTGACTCAGGAAAGAGTTTGAGATGAATGATGAGAAACCGCATTTTGTGTCATTTAGATAATGAACTCTGAACACTGAAACAATAATAGAAAGCACTATCCAGGATGCTTAGTGGGACTATCGAAGAACTGTAGTAAAGATAACAAAACATGATTATTGCGGTTGTTTCAGAGTTCTGGAGGGAGATGAGTGAGTCTATTCTTGAATGTTTGCTCCTAACCTTTGATATGCTATTTAGTTATGAAACTATTGTATTTTTCAATGTGTTTTTGAAATGTTAAGAATATTTTTTAAATAAAAAAAAAACAGCTGTGACTTGAAAAAAGCGTTTACTTGATTCTTATTTCAACAGTTACACAACCCTGTGGTAATTGGCTGAGTGCTGCTATTTAAATCTCATAAAGTTAATCCTATCCACAGAGAAATCAATCTCCTAGGTTTTACAATTAGTTGCAAAGCACATGATGAGGGAAAACTTCCTGTTCAAGTCAAGTGGGAGTACATGAACAGGCGTTTTTTAAATGTCTTTAAAATATACTAGTACTGTATTTTTATGTTTTTCTCCCACTAAGATGATTTTTAACTTACAATGATAATAATTTAAAGTTGGCTGGTCAACTGAACGCCTGTTCATGTACTCCCACTTGAAAAGTCAAAGGATTTTGGATCCAGATGAACAGCTTGAAAAACAAGAAGCTTAACATTTTGGAAAATGTGTGAAAAACTAATGAAAAAATTTAGACAACAGTCAGTGTACAGTACAGACAAAAAAAAAGCATCACAGTTGAAGTCTGGCAAATTGAACAGCAACTGTGTAACTATATTTAGACTGGGTTTGAATTGCACAAAAGTGGATATTCTCTACTAATAATGTGACTTGTAAAGGGAATTGGTTGGATGGGTGTTATAGTAAAGGTGCTGAATACAAAATTGTGTTGCATTACTCATATTTTTAATAATTAAAACCATTAATAATTTTTCTTCCACTTTACAGAGAAACACTACTTGTGTTGGCATGTTGCATAAAATCCAAGTAAAATAAATCTTTGTTTTTTTAGAAATAACAATGAATACTTTAGCAAGGTAATCTGCACATACAAATTGCACTTAATGAACAAACAATATATTTTTCTTTCATCTTACGAGTATTCTTACCATAGTACAATAGGATTTTAAAAAAAATATATATATATTTTTAACAATTTTAACAATGAATAACTCCCGCTGTTTTCTGTTTTTGCAGACTAATGTGTTTCAGGGAACAAAATAATATCAGCATTTGTACGCTGGAGGACGTACAAATGTTGACACAGCTGAACAACCCACCACCAGAAAACACTGCGTTCTAGTTTACCTTCTGAAAAACCTATAAAGACAGAAAAACTGTTCTAGGAGAGTAAATCGATAACTAAGCACCAGAGACTTCAGCCCGAGTAGCAGTGATGATGTAGAACCACACGTCACGCTTCTGTCTGAACACTGGTTTGTACACATGCAGGTTGTGGTGCAACCTGAAAGTTCAATATTTGTGTTTGTGAACTTTAAATTGGGACAAGCTTCTGTGTCAGACAACTTATGACACAGTTTTTGACCTAAAATGTAGTTTTCTCTATGAACTGCAAAATAATCTATTTAAAGGTTTTTATGCAGAGCTTCAAGATCTTACTTGCATTAGGAAGTTTGTATTTCAGGTATAATTTACCCTAAGAGGGTCAAAAAGGTACTTAGTTAAGAAACTCAGATGAAAAACAGACATTTAGGGATTGTGTTCTTTGCTAACAAAATAAAGGTCTGGGCCTTTATATATTTTTTGTAACAAACATCCGTGTTTTATTAGATTTTTAAGGGCTAAAACAAAAACCTGTGCAAAACGATGTGCAAATCGGTACAGTGGAAGAAAAATGATAAATGGTTTTCAAAGTTTTATTACAAATAAAACCCAAAAAGTGCTGCATGAATTTGTATTCAGCACCCTTTACTCTAATACCCCCAAACACAATCAAATAAAACCCTTTGCCTCTGGATGACACTGAATGAACAGAGTGCAATTTAATCTCAGCATAAATAAAAGGTTTGTTAGAGAACATTAGTTAACAACCAGCATTATAAAAATCAAGGACCACGGCAGACAGGTCAGGGAGAACATTGGGGAGAAATTTAAAGCAAAGGATTTAGGGTTATAATGAACTGGATGACTGAGAACCTACACCAGCAACAAATCCAAACCTGAACTCACCCAAGCTGAAAAAGAAGCAACCAAGAGATCATTAGTAACTATGCAGCAGCTGCAGGGATCAATAACTCAAATGGGAGAAACTGTTAACAGAATATCTGTTGGAGACAGACAAATATGGTCTCTATGGGAGGATGTTTGCAGCTTGCCACAAGCCTGGTACACCTTGAACAATGCTTGTTCACCTTAAATAAAGGTGGCAGCAGGCTATTGGATCCTTTTCTTCAGTAGGGCCAGGGAAGCTGGTCAGAGTTGAAGCAAAGATGGATGGAGCAAAACACAGAACAATACCAGGAGAAAACCACTCAGATATTGCAGAAGACTTGGGTGGAGGTTCACCTAATAGTATGAGACCAACCCTAAACATACAATCGGAGCTACAATGGAATGGTTTAGATTAGAGCATATTCATGAGTTCGAATAGCCTGAAAATTAAGCGAAAGGCGATGCTTGGAAAGACCTTCAATCAAAATATACAGTTGCTTTTCCAATTTAAAAAGAAAATTGGCAACAGTTTCAGTTTCTAGATGTGCAGAACAGGAAGAAATCTTCTTAGGTTGTCTCAGATACCTTCAACCGATTAATGAGGAAACAATTTAGCATCATCCACCTCATCCACAAGGAAAACAATGTATATACTCTAAAAGTCAAGGTAACACCTCGATTTTGTTGCTATTAGACAAGATCCACCTTAATAAAGACTTTGGGCATGCAGGGCAGTTTCTAGATTTATACAATCATACCTGCTCCAAGTGGCTTTCCCAAAGTCCAGCAATCAAACCTGCTGCTAAAGTGCAAACATCATTCTGTTTAATCTTCTGCGACATGTTTTTGTCCACATGTAAACTGAGTGGTGTGGTGAAGTTATCGTGCAGTTCTTGGTAAACGCCTGTGAAAGATATAAAGTTTGTTTTTGCTTAGCAGGCTGGAGACAGTCTAGACATTGGTTTAACTTTGTCATTCTTAAGCAGAACTATTTTGGATCTGCAATAGACGTGACCCAAAAAGCTTCTCAGAAGATTTATCATCTAGTAAAAAAGGTCCCGAGTTCACACATCCCAGCTGGACCAGAACCTTTTTGTGAAGAGTTCAATTTGCATGCATGGTTTCTCTCCGGATAGAGTGGTGCTTTCCCACAGTCTCTCATATGAATCTGTGATCTATTCCAATCTGTTGCTCATAATACAAAACACTGCTATTGGCTTACACTGCAATAACACAGCCTGTTCTTTAACCACACTGATGGTCAAATCTCACTGGTTTCCCATCTTAAAAAGTACATTTATTGAGGTTGTAACATCATTCTATCTACGAATAATGTAACTTAAAAAAGACAATGTATATCTTTTATATTGTGTTCGATGCAGAAGAAACACAATGACACACAGTGTTTATAGGTTAAAACACAGTTTATTTATTTATTTTTTGCTTAAATAATTAATCATCCAGGATTGGCTATGTTGGTTCGTCATACATGTTGGTACCAGATTTATTTTCAGTGAATGCAAGGGGTAGATTCGTATGAAAAAGAAACACAGAAAAAATAGATTTACAGTAAAAGAGACTAACATTTTCACCAATGTGAAGTCACAGGTGTGATTTGTGTGATTCCAGCTGTTGGTAGAGTTACGGTTTTGGTGGTTGATGCTAAAAATCAGATCATGTAAATAACAATTAAATATGATGAAAGTTGTAAAAACGTAACATAAAAACAGTCCCCGTTTTTAAAAACACCAGTAGACAGAAAAGCCATAGTATGCATGTTGGGAGTAAAGACTTATGGTACACACACACATCCCCTCACGCATACACACACACACTCAGGACTGGCAGCAGATTAGCGCTAATATTCCAGCCTGCAGGTTACATCTGACAAAACCGCCTGTAATTTTTGTTAGATCAAGACCGAAGATTTACTGTCCCACAACTTAAATGTGGAGTGTGATTACTAAACCAAAGACCGCCACAGATGAAAACCTTTGTGTTATTATGAGCCTAAACAGATAAAGAAGTTCTGTCACACCCTCACTAATTGTACTACAGTGCTTTAAAATTAGAAGAAAGAAAAGAAAACATTAAAAATAAAGTGACACAACATGCAGCAAAATATAATTTCTCTGGAGAACGTTCCACAGCAGAGTAGCTGTTCAGACATCCAATGTGTAAAATTAAGCAGTTTTTTTCCTGCATTCATTTCTCGTTCTCATACAGATTTTTTGCTCCTTTTTTTCATTATTTAGGAAGAGCAAATTAAGTCACACAGTCAAGTGCACCGACTCTGCAAAGCCTCACCAGCTCAAATCAGTGCATAAACAATCTGTGAAGCTACTATTTTTTTTGTTGTTTTTATACAGTATCAGTTATATACAACAAAATCGCCCCTTTGCTGTTAGATTTCATTTTAAAAAACAAACCACATGGTACACTCCAGTGCCTCTGTTTCAGATTCAGGAGGGAAAAAAAAGAAAACAAAACAAAAGCGCAGTAAAAGGCGAGTGTCAGAGAGTGGAGTCTGTTCTGTCAGCAGGTTTTTTATTTGGCTGCAGATGCAGTTCATTTGCTGCTGATGAGCTAAAGTTTTCCGCTCACGTCCATGCGTGTCCCTTCCGATTTGCTTTGTTTTTCTTTCTTTTTTTTCTGACAGTGAGTGAGTTCGGTGACATGCTCATGCGAAATCAAGGAAAAGTAACGTCGTCTTGCTGTAAACCATGCGCTGTAGGTGAATGCTTCCAAAACAATTTGGGTGACTTGACACGTCCCAACCCGATCTTCTTCATTGTGGACTCCAGTTCAGCTGTTTTTCAAGAGTGGCGTCGCTGTGAGTGACTTAAAAACCTGGAGGGTAAAAGGCAACAGTTTATACTTTCAAGCAAAAATGTAAAAAGTTATTCAGAAATGTTAGGTTTACTTTCTCAGGTGAAACTAGTGTTTTACAAAAATATTCATAACCATTGAGATTTTTATACATTTGGTGATTTTACAAGCACAAACTTAGAATTTTGAAGGTGAAGGAAAATATATGAACAACATTTAATTAAGTTTTTTACATTTGTAGTCATCCTTTTTACTCAAGTGCAACCAAATTTCCTTCCAAAACCCCTTCAGTCCAGCATAAAGCTGGAACTACAAAGGAACGGTTAAGATGAAAGTATATTAAAGTGTTAGAAAGGTGCAAAGTTTGGACCTAAGTCCAATTAGAAATTTGTAGAAAGACTTGAACATTGACATGTACAAACACTCTCCAGTCAATCTAACTGGACATGATCTATTTAGCAAAAATTTAGACACACATAAAAACAGCTCTAACATTAAAACAAATTTTTTCACAAAGTACTGGTTCAAGGCTCTAAATGCTAATTTTGAAAATAATGTAGAATTTTTCCGATTACTTCATAATTATGAATGACCACGTAACATAAAAACAGCTCAACAAGATCCATGAAAGTTTGTGGCTGTAACCTGACACAGTGTGTAAAGGTTTAGATTGTATGAGTACTTTTGCAAAGAACTGGAGTTTGTTGCAAACACAATTATTCAAGGATTTTCATACAAAAACTTTAAAATATTTTTCAAGTTCAGACTTAACAAGTTGCACTATTTCAATTTAACACTCACCCATTAAAAGAACAAAAGCACAAAGTTCAGGACCTGGAAGGATAGCTATATGCTGGGGGAACATGCTGAGTCACAATTATTGTATTTAAGTTGAATCTGTTGCATCATTTTATCCATTTAATTGATTAGTTCTATAATTAAGTTGGTACTTTTTTCTTTTTTTTACTTTCTATTGCCATTAGTGTATATAGAAAGGTTTCAAAATGATTTGATTTGAGGGGAGCTGGCACCTCTCAAACAAAGTAAGTGAGGCCATTGAGAATGAAGTGAATGTCGCTGTGATACAGGACGTTACCCGAGTCTAAATGTTCTCTTACCTGGTTATTTTCAGAGCCTTGCCGTTACGACTGACTCTTTTTTTCTTGCTTCTTGCTGGAACCATCTCCAGGCTGGGCAGGAAAAGCAGCGAAGTTCATTAAAAGAAAAAACAACAGAAAAATTATAAGTTATTAATTTGTTCAGGCAAAGACTATTAAAAGCATACACAAGTCTGGTCACTACAGCAGGCAGCATGCTGGAAGAAAAATTAGATCAGGGAGAGAAAGAAAAGTTTCTATCAATGTACAAGCAAATTACACATGGTTTAAAAAAATAAAAACATTCTGTATTTAATGAAACACCCGATATTTGTTATTTACAACCTGAAAACACATCAAAACCACTGCAAACTGCAATCAACTCTGTTTTTCACACAGGCATCAACACTGACAGGTCACATTATTGCTAAATATCAGAGATCACAATTTACTTCAAAACATATCACAAAAATCAAGAATGGAAATGGCTCAACTTTAGCACACTGCAGAGTTTCACTTGTGACTTATTTAAATACACCAGCATGACGTTCAGGCGCAAAAATATCACCTTATGTGTGTTCACTAATGCCGAAAGACTGATGGGTTTTTTAAAGGTATATGGTTTCTAAATTAAGGCTACATAATGTATCATCAAAACAAAATTACAACTGCACTCACTGATGTTCTGAAAGTCAATTTAAAAGACTGTTGTTCTTTTAAATCTTAAAATTATTACACTTTTCATAGCAATAGGCTGTTCAGCCAGTTGAACTTAGTTTTACTGCAGTAGATGCCCACAATCGAATCAGATACAGGGATTTCAGAGTGTTGGAAGTACTCATATTCCAATCAAATTCACTAATGCCATGAAGCCCTACTCTTAAGTATATATTCATTGAAGTCCAAGACAAAGTGGCTGTTTGTGACAAACATCTCTAAACTTATTTCTTAATTTTGGATTGACTTCATCAAACATTAAGCGATTATTTTCAAAGCTCAAATGAAAGAATAACAATATACTGCTATTGAAGTTGGTTTGTTGCCATTAAGTACTTGTTTAATTTGGTCTTATTAATCTTTATATTTTCTAACCATTAATACTCAGGATTGGACACTTCTGCAATTGTTTTGTGGATTAGAAAACCAAAAACCACTAGAACCACACTTTTACACACCAAACACAAACTACATTTGCAGTTTTTTTTTTTCAAGGTTTTATCTCATTTCAGTGCCGTGCAAGTTCAAGTCGGTCCAGGTGCAGCGGTTGGTTTTGACGCCAACCTGTGTTTTCTCTCTCTGGGCCTCCTCCTTGTGACCATGTCGGGAACGCTTCCCTCTTTTCTTGCCCCTCCCACCCTTGTTTCCTGCTGCAGATGCTGCAGCCTCTGCTGATGCAGCAGCATCTGCCTCGCCTACATCAACACCAGAAGTTCCTTCCCCTGGAATAGTCTGGCCTTCACATTCCAGCCTTTCCTGTGAGTTGAAACCCCGACGAACCACCTTTCTGATAACCTGTAGGGGGCAGAAGCAGGTCAGGAACAGGAGGATGGGAATGTTTTAAAGGGGAAAATAACAGAATGGAAGATGTTTGCAGGTAAGCTGTAGCAGGGCAGGAAGATGGTTACTTTTCTGGTGACCAGATTCCCATCATCATCTATGAACTGCTCCTCAGTAACAGACTGTCCAGGAATGTTTCTGGCCTCCTCTCCCTGTGATGAAAGTTGGAGGAAGAAAAGATGAGTGGAAAAACAAAAGACAAATGGGTGGAATGGGAAAGGAAGAGCAAAGCTGCAGGCTTTTTTTTTAAGAGTTAAAGTGCCACTTTCAGAAGCACGTCAACAAGCAGGAATCATCAATTGTTATATTCAAACAGATTCGAAAGGTTTGGATCAAAAAGAAAAAAAAAAGTACCAAACTTTAGGTTGCAATCAGTCTGTCTAATTTAAACTTGCTGTCATGCAAACAAACAAAAAGGGACAGGCATAAACTCAATGTATTGAGATAATTAGATGAAATTCTGCAACTAGTAACAATCCAATAACTCCACTGTTACAGACTGAAAACTATTGTACAATCTTTTGTCATTTAACCATATTTTCTCACTGAAAACCTGAAATAGATCGTAGAAACTACTTAAAAAACACCAGTATTCAATGTGGGTACAGGATGTCTCTCTGTAGGTGGCCTCATTTCATACCTAAAAACTATATAAAAATTACAAAAATGGGAAGGTGTGAAATGACCAGCACCTCATTAATCTCTAGTGGAAATATATCCCAGTAATCACAACAATATTCATTGATTTGGATTTGCACAACCAAACAAAGCAAAACAAATCAACCAACCAACCAAATACAAATGCTGAAGGAGTAGTGGCTCACACCAACAAGCAGTGAATACACCAAAGCTGAACACTAACTCAGCTTTACATGAAATAAATATGGAGATATTTTTCAATGAAATTTCAGGGGGTAGACAAGAAAATACAGTTCACTACACATTTCTACCCAGTTCTGTATTTCCACCGATGGTTTTTGTGAAAACCATTTATAGCGTTCAATGTGTCTAGACTACAGTAGCACACAAACACTGAAATGACAACACACGGCTTCTTTCATGCTAAGGAAAGAATGGCAGTAGCTCTCTGCTCTCTTGGCTTTACACACTTTGTTTTTGGACTGAGCTCAGCACTCTGTTCACACACACACCAGGCCTCACACACCTTAAGTATGACCCGTCTGCGGTACACCCTGGTAGTGACGGTGGTCTCGTCGTCAGAGCCGGACTCATCAGCTCTGATGGTTTCCTGACAAAGGCCCAGCAGCGAGGCATTGTTAACAACCCTGATGTGTGTCTAAGATATATTTTACCTTAATACTTGACTACATTTGCACTAATAAATCATCTTTTATTGGTTATTGGCAGATCAGACAATTTGATTTCTGAAGGTAAAATCATCTAAGCATCCAAAATATACATATGATGCTTTGAAAAAGTTGAGCTAATTTTTTTCCCTATGTTTAACAGGACTTGGAAACTACTGTTAAAATAGTGAAATGTTAGAGGGGGTGTAATGATATCGTATAAATTCATGAGCCAACTGTATGCAAGCATAACCTCACTATTCTGCAAACCTCCATGTGCAACCTGCATTTCCTGTCTGCCTTCTGCTTGGTTCTCTTCATCACCACATCACCCCCCCTAACGTTTCATGGTCACAGATCTGCTCTTTACTTCCTGATGTGGAAAACCTGTAGAGGGAAGCACAGTTGTGTTCCTCTCGCTACGACATGTTGAGCACCACGTCCATCAATCGATGTGTTTGGAACCTTGACATCAAACTATCAACATACTGCCTAAAAAATATTTACTTAAATGTTTAAAAGTGTTTCTGACTGAACTGGGGATGATCTTATAATTTCTTCCTGTTTTTGAATTGACCCGTGCTGCCTCACTCCAAGAACTCAGGGCACATTTAATCTATTTTATGTGTTATAGTCCTAAAAAATAAATATATATCTTTGTCACACAAAATTTAAATCTGCATCTCAGACATCAAAGAATCATTTGGCTTTGAAAAACCCAAAACATGTGGTGAAGACTTTGTCAAACCCAGGAGATCTCACAGTTTCATGAGATGGATGAAAGTTTCCCTGTGTGGAAGCTTCTCACCTGCACTTTGTGCTGGGACTTGCTGCCTACGTCCTCCCGTCCTCGGCTGGGTCCCGCTGTCCTGCTGTCTTCTTCAGCCCCTTTCTTCTTGGCTTCTTTTTCTCTCCCTTCCCTGGCTGGCTCTGTGTGACCTCCGTTCTGAGCCGGGGGCTGCTCCAGGGAATCAGCTGGACTGTCAGGGCTGAATTATGTGAAAGGTTTCAGACCCAACAGCAGATTTGCGCGTTTGATCTGAGTAGTAGAACAGATCAAATCTTACCTGCTCTCTGTGTCCTTGCTGCTGTGTCCAGCTGTGGCTCCAGACATCTCAGTCCTCCAGCCTGGAACTGAAGAAATGTTTTTTTCTGCTTGCCGAACTTGCTCAAGGATCGCATTCACTCTCTCTTCGGTCATCTCCTCTTCCTCCATGCCTCCCTCCAGCTGTATATCCTCCAGCAGACTCCGCAGTCTCTCCTGGGTCATTTCCTCTTCTTCCTCTCTTCCATTCTGAGAATCATCTTTAAGTTTCCCTGCCCTTCGGTCATTTTCTGGCATCTCAACTGTCATCCCTCTGTCTCCTCCAGTCAGAACTGTGTCTTCAGGCCCCGCTATAGGAGGCTCAGAGCCAGCGGCCGGAACCACGGTGGAGGGGTCGCTGCTGGAGGTGCTTGTGGTCTGAGCTAGAGAGAGGTCACTAGGTCTGGTGAGTGTGGTCCTACTTGGGGACATTATGCAAGCTTCACCCTCACTAAAGAATTCATCGGAGCGCAGGGGGGTACAGGGGACGTAGTTGAGTTCTGTTGGGGTTTTCAGTTCCAGATCTATACTGTGGTCTCCTGGATGGATGGCAGGAGTAAAGGATTAGAGGATCGATGAGGGAGGGAGAGGGGAGAACAGAGGGAAGGGAAGTGGGAGGGAGAGGTGAAGTTGTGGAGGTGATGAAATGAGAAACACTTATGTAACATTTAGGAGAAACTTTTGTTCAAAAGCCACTTAAAACAAATTACACAAAAGCAGGCAGCAGGAAGAAACTGTAAACTCTTAAAGATTCATTCAACATGGTGTCTATATTGGTGTGCATAGATTCACTGGCCATTTTTGTGGGTTTTGGTTGAAACTGGACAATTTCTGGTTTAAAAGTAAATATTTAGAAGAGGTCAGCTTTTAGATACCTAAATGGCGATGAGTTTTTGTAAAGATTAGTCAAGATTCAGATTATCTCGCCTATTCACTCATAAAGCCAGATGAAGGAAAAAGCTGCGCCTGCATGCTTTGCTCAGAAAGAAAATGAGACAATAGTCTTTAATTTATCACTAGTCTTATCATCTTCAAAGCAAATCTCTGTTTCTGAAGCACAAGATTGATTTTTTAGAGTTAACACTGGCACACAAATATGTTCAGAAATTCATTTGGATGTGTTGAGAAAATATGAAACTATATTACTTTATTTGACTTTTATTTGTACAGGTTGTCTCATTGAGATCCAATAACTCCTTTGCAAGAGACATTATATAAGATGGCTAATGTTAAGGCAAAGCTGGCTCAAAAAAACATTTGTTGTTCTTTCTTTGGTATGGATGATGAAGATTACCCAACCTTTCAAAACATGCATAAGTAGTTTGGAAAAAGTGCTAGGTAGTGAATACTATGGAAAGTTTAGAAAGTAAAGAGCCAGTTTCCTAATTAGAACGCCCTGACGAGTTTAATGAATCTGTCATTTAAATGAGAAAACATGCGACTGTTGTTGAGTTTACATGTTCTCTTTCAATAACAGCTTGAGTGTAATCTGTATTTGGGTGTTCTGAACCAGCCTCAGAGCAAACACAACACTATCAAAAATAACGGAGACAGAGAGATATAAAGAAACATCAGAAAATGTAAAAGTAGAACTTAGCAAACTGTATTTAACTTATAATCACATTGTGCCTTGCAAACATAATCGTATCCCTTAAACTTGTGCACATTTGGTTACAACCACAACCTTCAGTGTATTGCTTTAAGATTTTGTGTGACAGATTAACACAAAATTGTAAAACTAAAGTGATGCACATTATTTACATTTGTTAACAAACAGAATATGGCTTTGCAGTAATTAGATTTTACACTGATACCCTTAAATCAAATACACTGCAACAGTCTGGCTTCAGCTAATTCAGGAAAAGAGTCCACTTCTATGAAACTTATTTTCTGTGTAAATGGAGTGAAGAACAGGAGAGAAATTGCC
Source organism: Xiphophorus maculatus (assembly GCF_002775205.1). Lineage (NCBI taxonomy): Eukaryota > Metazoa > Chordata > Actinopteri > Cyprinodontiformes > Poeciliidae > Xiphophorus > Xiphophorus maculatus. The sequence goes on along the minus strand of NC_036452.1, from coordinate 14,633,821 downwards.
AAAGAGGAAGTCAGGACACACTTTTCAATTTGTTATTTGTTAAAATAAATAAAAATATATGTACACTTTTTCTCCACCTTACAACTAAGGTCCACTTTGTGTTTACTTATCACATAATTCCCAATAAGTTTGAGTAAGGTTTGTGGTTGTAATGCTCAGAGGGTGAAACAATTTTGCAAGGCATTGAATCCTCACGCCTGAGGTTAGCACTTCAAAGTCAGGTTAGTCTTTTGTAAAAGCACTTATTTATAAGCTCATTTATGGGCGGATTTTGTAAGTAAGATTTATAACTTCTTTTAAGAAAACTAAACTCCAGATTCTTTTAACAACAAAGTAATTTAGGCAGGAAATAGCAAAATAACTGAGAGAGCTCTAAATGTAAATCTCGGGTACTGAACGATCACGTCTGAAGTACGAGGGGATACCAGGGGGAAGGGGAGATGGTGGAGGGGAAGGAGGGCAGAAGATAGGAGAAGAGGATTGGTACATGATGTTACACAACTGTGGAGGTGGAGAGGAGACAAACAGCAAAGCAGGAGAAGGAGAAGGAGGAGAAGCAGGGACAAAAGCAGGTAAAGATGACAAGGTAGGAGAGGAGTGAGAGTTGGAAGGAGGAGTCCGACTTTTCAGAGTTGGGCTTAGTATGTGCGGTTGAAGGGAGGAAGAAATTGAGGCAGAGGGTAGAGTTACAGCAGAAGGAGAGAAGTTGGGAGGAAAGAAGAATGCGGAGCAGCTAAAAGGACTTCGAGGAGTGGGAAGAAGTGGAGGGGAGTAAGGCAGGGTGGAGAAATGAGGGAGAACAGGAGCAACAGGTAGGAGGTAAACAGGAGGTGTGGTAGGGGGAGAAGGGAAGGTGAAGACAGAGGACGGAGAAGACAAAAGGCTGATTTTACTGGGATAAGGAGGAGAGGAGACGGAGCTTAAAGGCTGACAGGTCTGAGGGTACGGGGGGAGAGTAGGACTGTTAATAACTTTTGGAGCTACAGTATATCATTACAAATGCACAAGACACAAGACAAGAAAGACAAGACAACTGTTAGACAAAAATCCGACAAAAAGACAGACAGCATGTAAAAATAAACATGTTAAGCATTGACAATGAAATGAAGAAGTAACTGATTAAGGAGCTGATGGTGTTTAAGCTGCAGAGATGAGGGCTTTGCAGTCACAGGGTTCCTTATAAACTGATAGGCAACAGGAGTCTTAGCAGCAGCTGGAGCTTAATGCTGAACACATCTTGCAAAGAGACTGGTTTTAACATCATCATCTCGATTCAAAGGATAACTTTTAGGAGTTATTTTAATTTGTTTCTTATTGTTGAAATTTGCAAGAGAAAACTGGTGGGCAACAAAGAGGAAAATCCAAACCACTTTTAGATGCAAAAGGCCTTTTCTACAAAAGCAAAGGGGCGATCTTTAAATATGTAAATAACTGGAGTACACTAGCATATTGTGAAGTTGTTCTTGCACAAGTGTTTCTAAAGAAAGCAAAGCATAATTGAGGAGGCAATCTATTTCAGCAGCTCTAATTTAAAAGTGAAACTCAGGCATAAAATAAATTAATTGTATGCAGAGTGACATAGAGAAATTTTGGCCTACTGGAAAAAAATCTCCATGTATTGACATTACTTGCATTTAGCTGGGACTCTTCGCATAAATTACCAAATGAACCTTCTGGTATCAATGTTGTTTGCCCACTCTTTTCAATCACACCTTTTCCCTCCACTCAACCGCAAAGAGGGTGAAGGGTTTTGCCCAAGGACACAAACAACGAGAGTGGGCGGACCACCGTTTGCAGGGCGAACTCCTATGCCATCGCCACTATCGGCCACAAAATTATTCAATTTCATATTGTAAGAATCGAAATTTTGAGCTGTCATTAACTTTAAATAAAATTTACAGAAATAAAGAATTTAATTTGCGTAACTAGTCAACATAATATGTTTTACTTTTTGACTTGGATTTCTGAAATAAATTACCTTTTCAATTTAAATCTTGGTCTATCTGTTGACAATGCCATATTTCCAATCGCATGATTAAATTCAGAACGAGCAGCAACACAACTCTTCTTCTTCACTTAGCAAGTTTCTATCTAGGCCAAAATACCAGTAAATAGATCTGTTATGTGTGAGCAACTTAGCAAAGCACCAATCCAGCATTACATTGTGGTTTTACAGATGGCTAAAATTCAGACAATCACAGAGCATAGGGGCAGGAGCAGATGTTTGATCCAGAAGCTGCTATGGTTATTAGAAGTTTCTCATTCATGGGAAGTAGCTGGTTAGTGTTGGCGAGTACTGCCAGGAGGTTTTTCTGTAGATGTTAGTCGCTCTGAAGCAAGAAGAAGAGGAGTAGGAAGAGGAGGAGCAGTAGGGGAGTCTGCTGGTCTCAAAGCAGAGGAAGCTACAGCGGAGTGTAGAGGACGGGAGGCTTGGAGGACACCAGGAGATGGAAGGTACAGTACAGCTAGCAGCAGTGAAAGAAGCAGCGTTATACACATAAAAAAAACCCTGCAGTTTCAACTCATCTGTGAGTGTCATCTTAGACTGAGAGAGATCGACACTCCTAGTTGCGTTGAAAAGCTTTCACCAATTTAAAAATGGTTAAAAGTGAATTTTTAGCCTTAAAAACGTGGGCAGGCCGCATTGCAAGCAAAGTTACATCCATGCATGCAGTTAATTGTCCTTAATCAGCTGGAAATTGCCTTAACATTTGAAATCATCTTTCTACAAAGATCACACTGCCTCAAGAGAAACACTGATCTTTTATGTTAAGATGACTTCAGGAACCTTGATAAAGCAGAAACAGGATATGAGGTTCATTGCATAATTTTGCTTAAAAATAGCTATTTTTAAATCACTGACAGAATGAAATTACTGAGCAAATAAAAGCAACATAATACTAAAGACAAGGAAATGTGATGTCAAGCATACAATTCAGTAAAGGAAAGTCAAAAAATGGAACAAAGGGGCAAATTTTTATCAACGTTTTGCAATTATCTTCAGTGGATCCCACAACACCAGAGATTACTGCCACATTTCATTATTTAGTAGGAAAGACAGAAACATAGAGATAGAGAGAGTAAAAAAAAAGACTCGCCATACTGCATGAACGCAAACATGCTGCTCTGAAGAACTTGTTTTTGATGTGCTTTAAAAGTAGATGTGTTGTATCAAAGTTCCAAATATTCACATATATGTAACTAGTGTCCTGCCTCATCTGAGAAATACGCTTCATATGTGTATGCCTTTTTATAAAAACATTAGATTCATCAGATGGGGCAGAGACAGCGATCACTTCCTTCATCATGCTGTTGTGCATTTCCCATGAAAAGAACACACACAAAAAAAATCATGCACCGTCTTCACTGGTACAGATTTTTCAACATTCAAAATTGTCCATATTGTCCGTTTTTTTTTAAAGCTAAAAAGCCTACTTGATAATATAAGACACCTTAGATGTCTTAAAGCTACAGAAAACTACCTCAAATAACCGACTGGAGCCCTAGGTCATTTTAGGCTGGTCCCTAATGGTTTGATCCAGCAGGATTGCTTCAGTATTTATGTGCATCGTTAGGTCTAACTATCTAGCTGAAAGAGGAAGTGAAGAATGAAGGGATAGACTGAGAGGATAGTTCAGCTAGGGTGGGCTACACTTTACCATCGGACTGATCCGGGAATACTGCGTTATCATCGGCAAAGCAGCGTGTGCCTGTTATGTTACCGTAGTCAAATATGGGCCCTTCCAGCAAAGTCACAATATCCAACCGATTGATCTTAGTCAGCACCGCAGTTAAAGCATCCGCTGAGGGGAGAAAGAGACAGAGAGGGGAATAGATGGGTTATGTTTGTCATGTTTCAATCCACAAATTGTGGTTTTCGTTTGAATTATTGGTTTTCATCTCATTCGCACCTGGAATGAAAACAGATTTGTCTGATTCAACCACATAAAGACAACTCTTGTGACTGAGGAAACTGTTCATGACTCACTTCAGAGCCAAGCTGCTATGGCTACTGAAAACTCTTAGTTAGCTTAGTTAAGTGCAAACATAAGAAATGGGGGGAGAAAGGATGGGGTCAACCTGCCAGGTTCAATATATTAATAATAAATACATGAAAAATAAATAACCAGATTTGCAAAAATTGTTGATTAACCATTCAAAGGACAAACTGAGTAAAAGGGGGAAAAGTGGCATAAACAAGTTAGCCTATCTGGCTGCCATCTGTCTACTAGTTGCATAAAACTATTAATACAAAGACTGCAGATTGCAGGAAAACTAGGCAGACAAAACTTATAAACCAGCAAATCTAAAGCAAAATGAACTTCACCGCAGTTTTTGCTTACTTGTGGCATTTTTACCATCCCTGTGCACCCATTTCTTTAGAAGCATAAAGCTCTGCGCTGTCAGGGAATTTGGGTTTTCCACTCTGATGAAATTGATTTCTTCCACAGAGAAATTCAACTCCCTGGCCAGCTCTGTAAAAGCAGAAAATGCCAAGAAAGATTATTCAAGGTTAGAAACAAAAAATTAATCTCAACACTAAATCGATTACATAATGTACAATATTTCTGTTTATCAGGATAAAAGAAGTCACAGGAGTCCAAATAGCTGTGCAATGTAAATGTTGATTACAGGACTAATGCTAATGCTAATTAGAACGAAAAGAGATGCCATTTGAATTCTAAACTATATATATATATATATACAGTATATATATATATATATCACCAACTATTTAATGATTCTATGTTCAGACCTAAATCACATTCTTTCTGTTTTAATCTAATTAAACGGCCAAAACAACTCAACTCAACCTAGCAAGGCACAAAGAGGTGCTGCATGCTGTAAATCTGAAACACTGTGTTCTCTGCAGGTCTGTGACAGGAGGAAGCATTAAATATAGATTTTCTACACTGGACAGACAGAAACACCTCGACAACTAAGCTGTGCACACAGTGACAGAGTCCCACCCATCTGCACACGGGCAGGCAGGCGTGCAGAAGTACTGCAGTGCAGGATGCCAGGCTTGGACTGAACTGAACTGCAGAGGCCACACCCTTATTACTGCTCATGAGGAAAATACACAAACTTATGCCATATTTATCTTGTAAATACACTCAGAGTGAAAGTAGCATGATTTATAAGTTAGATTTATATTAATATATCTGCTGTGTAACTGCCCATGCTCCACATGCATGCCTAATATTTTTTAAAAATATTTAAATGTTTTTCTGTCTTTAATGGCCTTTGATGTTAATTTATAAAGACATATTCTGATTTTGATATATTAGTATTTAGTAAGGTGTGGACCTCAGCTGGAAACACTTTTTCAAGAACCACTGCGCACCCATTTTTCCAGGACATGGGCTACATTTGCCAGATTTCTTTAGTGGAACCATCAGAACCATCTGGGAAAATGACTGGATTGTCACACAGGCTTCAACCTCCTCTTCTCAGATCAAAGTAAATTTGCGTTTCACTAAATTTGTGGCTTTCATTAAATGGAAGCAAATCTAATTTAAAAAAAAAACTATCACGCAACTGAACCTGCAAACTATTGAAATGAATTAACCTTTTGAGGATATTTTAGTTTCTTGCAAGGCATTTGAAAGTATGGATGTAGTAACTAAGTAAACACTGATCAATTTTATAAGCAGTAGCTGATAGGAAGCAGTACAGCTTGTCTTGAACCCTGCAAAACATTTCTGGAAACTAATCACATGCAACCCCACAATGATGAGGGGTAGGTCTACCTTACTGCATCACCCCACACTTATGAAGGATACAGAGCTATATATCATACACATTTTAATGGTATGTGTATGATGTATTTATCTGTCTTCCAAATCCAGTAAACCGATTTGACCTTATATCAACAAAGCTCCATTTCACCAACACCCCAGTACGATGCTTAAGTATGTTACTAAACCTGACTGAAGCTATCTGGTGGCAATGAAGAACCTTCTCAGTTGTCATAATGTTTTGACTAATCAGTGTAAATTCCACTGCAGTGAGTCGTCATCAAAACATTACACTAACTGTCCACTAGATGGCAAAACTGTAACACTTTTAAATCTCCAGTAATGAAGCCTGATCTCAGTTCAGCTGATTCATCGCTCTTGTACTCCAAATTTCTGGATGCAAAGGTAGAAACCGAGATAAATTCAGACTCACCAGTCCAGCTGAGGCCGAGATGGTCAGCTACGATCGCCATGCGGACGTCTGTTCGCTCACAGGGACTCTGGGGGCCTGAGTGATTAAAGCCAGAATAGAAACGATCAGCATGACATAATGATGACAGTCTCCAAATGAGTTGCTTAAGGTAAAAAAAAAAAGTAAAATGGCTTTCAAAGAGATCATTACCATTTACAGAAGGAAAATGTTTCTTTCTGGAAATGTGAAAGTGAACCGAGAGTTTACTTTTTCAGACCCCTAAAACATCTAAACAAATTTGGGAATCTGTGTCTCACTTGTTCTCATATTGTTTTGTGAGAGTGTCAAATATGTTCACTGTCTCAAGTTTCAACTTTTCTGGCCAAACTTTCCTCAAACTTTTCATTTTAGATCCTCATTTGATTTAAAGTTTCCATTTTTATGAAAGCAAGGCTATTTTTGGGAAGAAAAAAAAATCTAACATTCAATTTGAGTAAAAGCGCACTTCACGACTTTTAGATTTTTATTCTTTATAAATGTTAAAAACCATGCATCATTTACCTGTCATTTCACCATTGTGCAACTCCATTTCTGATAGCAATGTAACAAACAATGACTGTGTAGGGGATCTCTGCCTCACTGTTCAGGATCCAGATGTAGATCCATATGCTTTTACTTACCAAATGTAAGTAATAATAATAATAATAATAATAATAATAATAATAATAATAATAATAATAATAATAATAATAATAATAATAGCGACACAGAACATCAGTCCAATTAAAAGCTTGAGGATGTGTGAGACCAGAAAATGAAATATATATATATATATAGAGAGAGAGTATATATATATATATGTATATATATATATATATATATATATATATATATATATATATATATATATATATATATATATATATATGTATATAATATATGTATATATATATATATCACTTTTAGACATAAATGTTTGCTTTTCAATAATATTAGTAATGAAAGTTTTATCACTTCAGAGTTTTCTGCCACAACACACAACAAACAGTTAAGCATCAGGCAACATTCCCTCTCACTGATAAAAACAGCTCAGGGCTTCAATTTGGTCATACATGGCAGTTTGCATTTATGAAGCTTCCATTGTGAGCTGATGTATTGTTTTCAAAGTGATTTCAAAAAGGAAACCACAAAATACCATCTAGGAACCAGGCAAACTGATTGGAACATATTAGGAGTGAAAAAGAGCTGTGTCTTCTGGTGAAATGCAAGACTGAAATCACTAGCGGTGCAATGAAACTGGCAAGTGTGCAGTTATCCAATTTAATATGGAATTTGTCCTCCTAATTATGCCTCTTGAATATATCTGCAAACCACTGGTACTAAAATGGTAGATCAATTCACTTTTTACACCTTCAACATTTTGTAAAACCAAATCTAAGGAAGTTGATACCTTTAACTCTACATCAAGAGTATGTAATGACAATTCTTAAGAGCCAGTGTCCTGCATGTTTTAGTTCCAACACTAGGGATTTAAATTATTCAATCATGTCCTCAAGTATATGGTCAAGTTCTGCTGGGGCCTGGCAATGAACCGTTATTTCATTCTGATAGGCTGGACTAGAGAACGATCTAAGACATACAGGACTCTTGGTCAAGTGGACTACTGTTGGTCACCTCTGCTCTACAGCTACATCAAACAGCACAGGACACAGATAACAGGAAGGACAGGAAGAAGACAGCTACACTTACGTCACGTTACAGATCACCCACAACAGCTACATGCATCTTTTAGAGAAAGGTAAAGTGCTTAAAGTGTTTAGAAAGAGTTTACAAACTAGTCTCGTTCTCCATCACAGGAGTCGTGTTTGGTTGATCAACCTGACTCCCTTCCTCCATCTGCTCACGCTCCTTCCCTCCATGTGACCGCCTAATCTTCCTCCTGCTTGTCCTCATCCTCTGACTGACATCTCTAGTGGGTGGTGGTGATGTGGTGGTGGAGGTGGGGGTGAAGGTAGAGGTGCAGGAAGAACGGGAACTCCTAGAAGCTATAGATGGTTCTGACAGTGAAGTGTTCCTGGTGGTACTGAGTCTGCAGCCCTCCTTGTCTTCAGTGGGCAAAGTTTTCCCTGCTAACATAGCTTCAGCCTCCTTGGATTTGGTTTTGTTTAAAGATTTGCCTGCTTGACTAATAAGAGAGTTTGTTGTATAGTTCTTTAGGACTACTGCACTGTTTTCATTTTTGCTTTTACCTTTTGATGACCTGTGTGTGTGCTTAGGTTGAATTCTTCCCTCATTAAAATTTTTATTAAGTCTGAGTGTAGGATTGTTTCTGGCCAGTGGATGTTTTTGGGAACTGGTAGGGTTTTTAATGGCTTTCAAAATAGGGATTCGGGATTTAGGAAATAAAGTTTTAAAAGGGTCAAATCGTTCCCAAACTTTATGTTGCATCTTATGTGTCCTGAGAGAAAATTCATGAGCATTTTCTTTTGAAATGCCCATTATTTCATGATGCCTTTGGCTGCATAGTTTGTGGCTAGCCACCCTCAAGGGCAACTTGGATCTAAATATATGGCCTTTGACTCCTTTGGCTTCTGTTTTTGCTATTGCTACATTAAAAAGAGTCTCATCTTTCCCATAGTGTTCCCCTAACTGGCTTAAAGAGGTTTCTGTCCCACTGACTTCCTGCAGTGTAGGTCTTGCAGAGGACAACGAATTGGACATGATGCTGACAGCTTGAGAAATACCTAAATAGGAGTCAGGGATAGTGCTACTGGTATTGCTGCTCAATGTTTGCAGATTGCTAGTCTGTTGTGAAGGTGCTGAAGGACAATCGGTGCTTTGGTAACAAGTCTTTTCATCTTCTGGGTTCTGTTTAGGTCTGTCTGAACAAATATTGCCGTCAGAATAGTAATCCATGACAAATGGTGGTTTCCTCAAAGAGTTATGTGCTACATTTAATGTATTAAAATGAATGTAATCTGCATAGTCTGGTATAGCACAATAACATCTATCTGCAGTGGTTCCTGAAACATCATCACTACTCCAATTAAAAGTGCTTGTATATTTAGAAGTGCTATTTGAAGCATCAGATGATGCAAGCTTTAAACCTGCTTTAAAAGTAGAGAATTTTGGTTCGGTGTTGGAAGCTGACTCTTTGCATGTGCTGTAACCACACACATTGGATATCTCTACAGTCATTGTCTGAATGGAGACTTGAGGGACTGGTAAGGTATACTGAGAATTAAACTCATTACTGCATTGTGAGGAGGCATCATTTTCAAAGTCCCTGACCCTGTACTTGCCTGCTGAGTAGTAATGCTCACCAATCTGAAAAAACTGGAGCCTCTCCTCCACCATGTCCCTCTTGCTCATGTCAATCGCACCACTGCGTGTCATCTCAAACATCTTCCCTTCATGGAAGGGGAATGGGTTTGGTTCACTCGGTGTGCTATCGTCCGTTGGAGTTTGAGCAGGTGTAGTTTCTGCTGTCGTAGCCTGAGACTGGTCTTCAACAGCTAGTCCATAAGGCTTTGGCTCCCCATTGTTTCCCCTTGTTCCCCCCATGTCAACAATTTCTCCTTCACCACTTTTACTGGGCCACGGATCAAAGTCCAGCCCCTTAGTGGCAACAGTCTTAAAAGGCGAACTGAACTCCTCTTCTAATTTGTAACTAAAGTAAGAGTCTGAAAATCCTTCTTTCTCTGAGGGTTCCTGGGTTTTAGCTCCATCTTTACTAACGCCATCAGACTCTCCATTACATGTGGAGGTATCTTTTTTCAAAATGTCTTTCTGGCATTCCTCAGGGGTCTTCTCCTCCTCAATAACTTCCAATTTGGTCTGGGGAAAAGAACGATCGGAAGACCTAAATGTGTCTGTTGCCCATACATCTCTACGACTGTCTGGAAGTCCAAAAAACCGTAAATCAGCCTGCTCACACAGGCCATCATCCTCATCTTGAAGCTCATAGCCATCGAGAGAGTCTATCTCTGTGGCATCTGTGTCATGAGAAAACTCCGCTGTTGTGGCTATTGAGCAGTCTGTTATTGACTGGTCATTTCCATTTTGTTCACAGTCATTATCCTCCCCTTTACCATTGGAACCTTTGGAACCATTTGTGGAGCCATTCGAACCATTGGTCCCACCAGGTTCTTTGTTGCCATTTTTGTCATGTCTTTTAGACTTAGACGTTTTCTCTTTCTCTTTTTTCTTTTCCTCTTCTTCAAGAACATTGGAGGTCATTTTTTTACATGGAATTGGCTGGAAGATTGACTCATCATCTTCTTCAGCATTTGACTGACTGTCATCTGTGCTAGGGGGCACTGGAGTAGGGGGTTGTATACGTATAACTGGTTCGGTCAGATGCTTGTCATGATCTTCTTGTAAGTTCACTTCCATCATTTCTGTCTCAGTCTCTGAAGAGGCACAAGAGCCCTTTCTCTCTGTATCTGAAATTTCTGAAGCTGAATCCAGAGGGGGAGGAGGAGGAAACTCAATATATGCAATACCCTTGTCTTTTGACACTTCTTGTTGCTCCTGGTCTTTAATATCACCATGAATATTGTTGATGGTTTCTTCTTTTTTAAAATTATCAGGTAATTCCAGCTGATTGTCATTCATTTTTGTTTTTTCTTTATTAGCATTAGCAAGGTCTGCCTGGGCATCGTGAACACTATGTTTGCTTTCTATTGTTGCCTCTTTAAATGAGAAAACTGTGTTTCCTTGACCATCTTCCTCTGAGTCCTCAGATACCTCCATGATAGGGCTTGGCTTGCCTGAAATGAATTCCATAAAGCCATCAGGAGTTTTGCACGTGAGGTCATAGCTGACTTCTTCAGAGCTGGGGGTTTCTGGTGTAAGAGGGCTTTTCCCTGAGCTGTCTATGAAAGAAACTTGCTCTAATGTATCATCTTCTGGGCTTATGGGACTAATTGCAGAGCTTGATTTCTGTTTTACTGTGTACAGTGCTCCCTTAGCCTCCCTCTCTGCCTGCCTGCCAACCTGGACATAAACAGGCAATGTTTTGATGCCTTTGAAGTTCTCTTTGGTTGTTACAACTGGAGGAGCTATTACTTTCTCCAGTATTTCTCTGGGGCTGGGAAGATTATTGGAGTTGGAGTCTTTTGGTGAATTGTCAAGAATTTCAAAGGTTAAATCTGTTTTTGCTGGGCCTGTCTCTGGGCTTTTAGGTTTAGATAGTGTAGGTATCTGTGAGGGCTTTGTTGTTGTTTGTTTCTTAGTAAGGTTGTTATCTAAACAGGGGGTTGTGGTTCTTACAGGAATCTGGGATTCTGTCTTTTTTCTAAGGTTTTTGTTTATTGGTTCCTCTGAATCCTTTTGGGGCAGTTCAGGTTTTATATCTTTAGTAGATGACACACTTTTAGTGGTTTGCTGGTATTTTTTAGCATCATTGTCAAAAACAACAGACATCCTAGCAGTGTAGCTTTTATTACTTTCCTTAATTTCCTGGGTCACACTAAACTGATTATCTTTACCTTTAGGTGCTACTTTATCAGTCTTAGTTTCACAAATGTCACGAGGGGGCTCAATTAAGTTTTTGTTTGGAAGCTTGTCTGCTTTGGGAATTTTAGATGTGGGTATTGGGTCAGGCTTGCTATTTGCTTTGTCTTTCTCATTCTTTTCTTGGACATTTTCTTCTGATGGTTCAGATACTTTTGAGGATTTTCCTCCAGAGCCGAACTGGTAAACAGGTAGTTTGCTTTCCTGTAGTTTCTTTACTGATGGTTTTGGTTGTACAGGTGGAGGAATTTTAATAGGACTGGACTGACTTTGACTGACCTTCTGAGCAGCGGATTCAAACTTCATCCTCACTGCACTGACCTTTGATGTTGAAGTTACATGAGCTGGAGAAGAGGGTTCAGACACACAGGTCTTTGATTCTTGTTTGATTTTATCTTGAGTAGTACAAGAGTTGACACTTTTCTGAGGACTGCTTGGTAAGCTAGAGCTTTTCTTTTCTACTACTGGAGAGCTGCTAACAAATTTACCAACTGAAGGTTCCTTAAGTTTGGTTTTACTAAACAACTCATCCCCTGCTTTAGGTTTATGTTGTGTTTTTTCTGGGCTGCTGCAGGTAGAGTTAGGCCAGGATCTAGGCTCCTTCAGTCGTCTAACTGGCTTTTTCTCCGGAGACTGTAGCTCATCGTTAAGCTTCTCTGTTTTATCACGGAAAAACTGAGATACCTCACTGAGTTTTTCTTCAGCCTCCTTCACTGTTTGATCTACTCGATCTTCATAAAGTAGTTTGTCCCTACTTCTATCATGTTTGTCTTCAGTAAATCTCATCCAAACCGCATGTTTTGGACTGCCTGGTTCTGTTGAGTAATGGAGCACTGTCACCTTGTCAAACTGAGAAGGTTCATCTTTGTGCAGGAATTTACCTGATTTAGAGGACCCATCTTTCGATGACTTAGAAACAAACTCTCTTTTTGGGCTTCCTTTGCCTTGATTTGTTCCCTCAAACCTACCACTCTCCTCAGGAGCTAGGTGGCGATTTTTGTTTGCTGTCGTTGTAGAATCCTCTGTGTCTGAATAAGACTGCAATGATGTTTCAATTTTTTCTGAGAGAAGCATTTTCTCAGCAAACTTATATGATTCTCCTCGAACTTCAGATAATTCATCATCACAATATTCTATGGAGTGTTGGCTTAATAGTTTTAGAGCTTTATATGAATCATCTCCTATGAGTTGGGCAGAACTTGGACGACTGTCCTCTTCTTGTGACACTGGAGTGTTAACACGAGATGTTTCTAGGAAGGAGGGCAAAGATTCTTCAACATTAAGCTCCTCTTCTTCCTGTTGGGCCTCATCATAATCAGTAAGCTCCTTTATTCCATGGTCACTTTTGTAGACATAAAGCTCAGGGTGTTTTTTTGTTTCTCTGATAATAACCTCAGTTGGGTCTGTTGTGCTGTGGCCCTTTTCAATATGAACTTCAATTATCCTCTCAACTTTGGGTTTGGATTTAATGTCTCGTTCTAGAAACCTTGGGGTGAGTTCATCACCTTTGACAGACTCTTGACTAGCTTTGTGTTCAAAGAGGCCTGCCAGTTCTTTAGATGGGTCTCGTCCTGACTGAAAAGCTTTCATGATGTCTCTGACTGACATGGCTTCCTCTATCATTTCTGCGCCATCAGTCAGTTGAGGCTTGTGATACACCATGCGGGTTGTGGTAGTGATATGAGTTTCCTCTTTAAGACACATGCTTTTGTTCATTAAGGCATCATCTTCTGGTATTTTCATCTGTAAAGCTTTTGATGATGAACTTTCTGGCTCTAAAAGAGGTAAAGCAGATGCAGCTTCCTCCATGACTCCAGGCTCAGAAAGATCGTCTGGCTGCTCATAGCTCCTGATGTGGACAGCCTCAGTTCTGGTCTCAGTTACACAAGGGGGGATTGGGGAATCTGTAAATAAAGGTTTGGGGCCTGTGCTTTCTGCACTTTGAGGAGCAGAAGGCGTCTTTTCACTTCTCGTCTCAAACCCGCTGTCTGAGAGGGGACTTTTATCTTGCTCATGAGACAGCTCCTCGGGAGATTCCAAGATTGTGTCTGACCCTTGGTATGACTCAGCAAGCTTGCTTAAGTCCTTTTCTGAGGGAGATCTAATCATGCCTGAAACTGGAGGAGGCATTTTGAGTTTGTGCTCTTGTATGGTCATGGATGGTTTGAGCACTCGTTTTTGTTTCTCCTCCCCATCTTTTTTCACCTCATCCTCATACTCACTTTTCAACTGTGCCATTTTCGACAGAGAACTTGCACCAATGTCATTTGTTAAGTAATCTACCACTTTACTTAATTCTAACTCTCTGCTTGGCAACGACTGGTGCTTAAAAAGAGTGTTTTCATCAAATGGAGAGTAACAGTCTCGGAGAGCACTTCGTTGTGCCTCCTCGATCTCATCTCTGGAAAATTCCTGCCATTCCTCTTCTGAACTTGTCTCATTACCTGAAATTGTCTTATCTTCAGTCATGATATCCTTTTGTAGTATCTCACTGACTTTGACTAAATCTTTTTTGACTTTCTCAACTAGTGTGTGTGGTTCTTGATCTTCTAACTTAGACTCTTTAGGTGTGCCAGTGTTTGATGTTTGTACAGTCTTAGCGGCCATTTGTGTGTCTGTCTGGAGAATAGCCGTCATTCTAATTAAATCCTGTTTCATATCTGCTACGTCTTTAAGTATCTCCTGATTGGAGGTTGCAGTTGGATGGATGATTGGTGGTGTTATAAATGGAGGAGATTTTAATTGTGATTTCAGTTTTGTTCCAGTAACACATGAAGGGAAAGTTGAAGAAGAGGTGGATGAGGTACGAGGAGAATCAGGCAGTGCCATTTTGAGAGACCCAGGCCCTGGTTTTACAGGGGTGTCAGGGAGGACATTGACAAGTGAATAAACAGGGACAGTCATTGTATTTGAGGAGACCGCTGGACTTGGGCTGGCAGATGCAGATCTTAGAGAACCATAAGCAGAGGTTGCTGTTGCAGATCTGCGCGAAGATGACAATGACCTAAGCGTGCCATACCCTGAGACTGAGTATGAGTCTAAAGCTTCATTTATGGCTGCACTGACACCAGATGTTGCTGCCTGGGTGGTGGCTTGGATCCGCTCCTGAAGACTGTTGCTTCTCTCTGAGAGAAGACGTGAAGTAGGCGAGGATGGGGTAGAGGAGGATGATGGGTATTTAACAGGTGAGACTGATCCGTTCATCATGGAAAATTCTGAGGAAGCAATGGTTGTCTGACCGGTTGAGGACATGGACGACATGGATGTCCTCCCTCCTCGGGATGTGACTGTTGAGTCAACAGACGTCTTTAGAGATGAGAGACTGGAAATGCTTTTAACAGGAGAAAGGTTGGTGACTTCTGATGCAGCTGTTGTCACAAGGGAAGATTTAAAAGGTAGATTGGAACTGTAGCGGTTGTACAGGGATTTCGGTGCTGTGACAGAAGCAGTAGCAGCGGATGACCTCTCAGATAAAGAAGCATTTGGTACTGAAGAATGGAGAGGGGTCCTTGACGCATAAGCCAGAGCAAGATTTTTAATTGATGCAGGATCTGTGGCAGGTTTACTTCCAGATGTTGCAAGGATGGCAGACCCGTGAATGGGGTATGGTCCCTGCTGGACAACAGTTTTAATTGGTGAAGGCACATTCCTATAAGACCTGATGGGGGATGATGGTACGTCGCTGATCGATTTAACTGGGGATGACAAGGCGGGTGCTGGGGGTGAAACGCCCAAGGTTGCTCTTATAGTTGTGGGACATGCAGGTGAAGGTGTTGAGAGGGGCCAGGCAGATTTTAATGGAGAACTAGCTGGTGAGCCTGCCGGTGGATCGGCAGAGGCGAGGAGACCCCCCACTCCGATGGGCCTTGTTTGGCCAGGGACGGTAATAGGAGCAGTCGACCATGGTGGGTAAGGTCTGGTTGGAAAGACAGGTTTGTGAGGGTGACCAGAAGGCAGTGTTCTTGTTGCTGCACTTCGTTCAACTGCTGTTTCTTCAGGTGAATTTAGAGAAAAATGATAACAAACGGGATGGTGTAGAAAATAATCAACAGAATGGAAAAGAGCAGAAAGAAAAGAAATATATGTTGGGGAAGAAAAAAAAAAAGAGGAAAAAAAGACAACACCAGAGGAGGAAGAGTTGGTCAGTGAGACTGTTGTAGTATTAGGAAGGGATAAACTGCAGTTTTTAATTGCTGAGTAAGACATTTAAGAAACGACTAAAACTGGAGCTACAAAAAGAAACAGTGTTCTTGTGTGGTCACGGTTTAGGTAATGACTAAACTGGCTCCAGGTCATTTCACCCCTTTGCCAAGTCTTAATATCATTTCATACCCAACAATTTACATTTTTGTCATCCAACTTCAATCTTATACAGTAAAGAAATCATGTCAAACCCACGTCAGTAAACCATGGGATATCAGTTTATGTTAGAATTCTATTAGGAATTTTAAATAATAGATTTTTTGCCCTAAATTGATAAAATAATTATTTGAAAACAACACTTTTATTTACTGAGGTCATATATGTCTGATTTTGAAAAATATTAAATTGCATTATTAACCACAAATAAAGTAATATTCTCTATTTTCACTAATGTTAGTTGAGATCTGAGATTGTGCTTGTTGCCACATTAAATATGACCACTATAAAGACATGACTTCCAATTGGTAGAAATTATTTCTGGAGTCAAATACATGTCCCTGCACTAGACTTAGAGAATAATATATAAAAAAACTTATTTGCATGGCCAAAGTAGGTATGAAAACATCCCTCTGAAAGGTTAAAGCTGATACACAGTTGCTGCAACACATCCTGTATTAGACAGCATCATTTCATATCTGACATATTAAATGATTACAAATGCAAAGGTACAACTGGGCAAAGGGAGAAAATGACCAGAACCCAAGTCCAACAACAGCAGCAAGAATGGAGGAAATAAACTCAACAAAGCACATAAAGCAGCAAAGTAAATTTGCAAAGACGATGGCATAGATTGACAGCTGGGAGACAAAATAATGGCGGGACAAATGCAAGAGGATAAACACAAAAAACAACTTCTCTCTTTGGACTTCAAACATTTTAATACCAGCATGTTGTCTCTGGCTTGAAATTAAGACCACTTTTTATAGTGCCTTTTATCTGTTTGGCCCAAAAAGGACAGTCTTTTTCACAGGCAGTTTAAACGTTATGATAAAATAAAGCAAAGAGCTGCAGAACTTCCCATTTTCCTTTATCTTTTGTAAATAAAAAAAGACAAAATGTGCTGTCCAAGACTCCAACTTTAGCCCATTTTGTCATGCAGCATCAAACCTGTGACAAGCAGAGCCTGGGAAAACAAAAAAAAAATAACTCAAGACCTCCAGCATGCATTTTTGTACCAAACTAAGCTAAAACACTGCCACAAAGCCAAAAGAAGAGCTTTAAAAAAAAAAACCAAGAGCACAAATGAAACACAAACAGAATTTTACTTTGACTTCCATCCAAAAGGATAATTCTTCTTTGTAAGTTAAAGTAAAATTTTGCAGAATTTAAACTTCCATAACACAGCCGTTGAAACTCGAAAGGCGCACACTTCACAATGTGGGCAAGCACAGCACACAAAACTTAGAAATCACTCATGCAAAAATATATACCATGTTGTGAACAAGCACATGAACAGTACGTGTCATATGTGGAATGAGAAAGTTTGTCACAATAAGAACATCATTTCTACACAATGCTCACTCATTTTACAAGTTAATTAAACCTCTGCACACTTATCAATCCAATATACTTTGCAAAATTTTAAACTCAAAGGGGTTTGTTAGTGATGAAGTCAAACTCACTCTGTGCAGGCTCAGTCAGATAGCTGTAGCGCTTACGTAAGGCTAGGGATGCAAAGGTATGACGTCGATCTGGCTTTTCAGTCTGCAACAATAGCAAACAACACAAAATCCTATCAGTTTTAGGTTACCCTATACTGCAAATTGCTACAAAATGAGCACCTTTAAATTATAACACTAAACCAAACCTTGCAGTCTGTGTTAATTTATATTTATAAATTCACCAATCTACAACTATGCTGTTAGCTATGTTTGATGTGAGTATAATAAACTAGCCAATTTAGTCACAATAAGTTTAAAATCTCTCAAACACTAGTTCCTAATTTTGCAAAAGTCAA
Organism: Xiphophorus maculatus; assembly: GCF_002775205.1. Lineage (NCBI taxonomy): Eukaryota > Metazoa > Chordata > Actinopteri > Cyprinodontiformes > Poeciliidae > Xiphophorus > Xiphophorus maculatus. Next base: position 14,615,991 of record NC_036452.1, on the reverse strand, counting down.
ATTTGGGAAGTTCATAAATCCTGCAGAGCCAGTTTTATCTCATACTGAAGTGTGCAAGGGAATATGGATGGATTTAAGAGATGAGGTTTTGGGGGGGGGGGTTCTGACAAAGCTACCATATATCATGCAAAACTGTGCAGCTAGATGGGGCCATGGACAGGGAAAGCTGGTAATGCCCCTTGCAAAACATGGTAAAAAAAAACGGCATAAAGGAACAGAGCAGGGCCCGCCACTGATCTGGTGCAGAGGACAGCACATGGTGGGGAACGTGTGGTTTACCTCGTCCTCGGCATCTGACTCCGATTCCTGGTTCCCAAGATGCATTGCAGAAACAGGGGGAGTAACATAATGGAAAGCAGGGGGAAAAGAAACATCAGGGAGTGAAAAAGGAGTGATTGACAGAAGCTTAAATGCAGAAGTGAAGCCACTTCAGCAAAACCAAACAAAATAAAAACGCACACAGAAAAGAAATCATATGCAAACAAAGAGCCAACATCCAGAAGCAATAACAGCAAATGAATCAAGCCCAAAAACAGCCCAAAAATAAAATATAAATAAAAATGTAAAGCACACGAGCTCTCAGCCAAAGGGATCCAAATCAAAGGGCAGAAAGAATCAAAATAAAACAGCCAATGACACGAATCCACTGCAGAGATAACCAGTGACTAAAACAGAGAGAGAAGCTTTAAACAGATAAAAGACACCGTGGCAGCAGGTTTGCCAAAATTCTACCTCCGTCTTTCATCAATCTGTACCATGGGGCCGAAAAACACCCTAACCATGAGTGTGGTTATGAATGTGAAAACAGAATGGAGAGTTCCCACTGCCTTACCTTTTTCACCGCAGGAAGCGTGATGTTCAGATTGCACACGGCAGTTTGTGGTAGGCCTTTGGTTGACCTACACTCTTTAAGGAAAGTGAGGCGACCACATGGCTCCTGACTGGGATCTCTAACCTGTAGGGAGAAAATTGAATCTCTAAATATTACTTTCAGTTCTTTGCTCTGTTGCAGATTTCTTCAACTAATAGCATGTATGTTAGTACTGTACACTTGCAGTGGTGTAAAAAAAAAAAAAAAAACTTGCTCCCTTACAGGGCTGTTCTATTCTTATCTTTGAGTGACATTTCCAACACAAATTCTAGTTTTAGTCTAAAATAACCAGAAAATGAAAATAATTCAACTCAACCAGGCACTGTCAAAAAATAAAAATTGCTCTTTAAATAATAACTGATTGTGTCAGTTATTATCTAAAGATGACAAGAATGGCAATGAGTCTTTTACATCAACATGAAGGTGAAAAATATCACTTAGGGTGACGAAGTGGTTTGCAAGGCACAGTATAAATACATACATATTATTCTTTCTCCTCAATATCAGTATCAAAGAATGGGTATTGTTTGATTACCTTAACACAGAAGGGCAAACGGTTTTCCTTGAAGGCGTAGAAGTTAAGAACTAACTGTTGACCAGCTTTGGTCAGCGGAGCCAAGTTTCCATAACAATCCACATAGATGGGCCTTCCCTCCAGGACCTGAAAAAAGACAAAACATTGCTTTCCTAATTAAGAAATAAGAAGATCTAGTAATAATTTAACAGTAGTGAAAAAAGAAAAAATATATATATATTTTTAGTTTTTATAACTTAAAATACACTTTATGCGTTGAATTATTCTACCGGAGAATGCAAACTATTTGAAATTATTTTGCAAATCAAATCTTTAGCTAGTCCTGAAAAAAAATCTAAGTTTTACATTATTTTGTCTTTTTTTTTTCAAAAGGTTCTTGACTCTGAAGAGAAGAGCAGACACTAAAATAAGAAGATGCAATTAAACTGTGTACCTCTATGTCTTTGCTCCTTGCCACCTCCTCAAAGTTCTCCTGCTGCTCCAGGGTTTTGTCCACCTTGTCATCTGTCATGCAGAAGCACCTAAGGCTGGACTCCACTGGGTCATTCATTTTAGCAAACACAACAAACTTGGCCATATAGGGCACACAGATCAGCTCTCTGTAGAGTTGAGTGGCCAAGCTTACTGTCTCTGGGATCTGGTGGCAGTCTGCTAACCAGAACCTGCAAAGAGAAAAAAAATACAGAAACCGATAGAAGAGTCATACATTTATGAATAAATAACCATTTGTGGTGTTTGTCTGGTATGTCTCACCTCGCAGAGACATTGGTAGTGAAAGAAACGCAATCATTAACAAATGTGAGAGGGGTTGTTCCAGTGATGTCCTCCCACTGCGCTGGAGATGTTCCACCTGCATACAGATACAAATTTGCACTTAATATGAGTAATTTAAAATCAAAAGGTAGACAAGTTATTTAAAAGATAAAAACAACAACAAAAAAAACTGCAACGTTTCTTTAAACTGATGGCATTCTGCAAATGTATCCATATGATTTAATGCTTTTAACTTTTATTTTAATTTTATTTTTTACATTTTGTCATCTAACACTCAAAAGACTTCTGTGTATTTTACTGAGATTTTACATGGAAGGAAAAGCCAAGGGTTATGAAAAAAAATCTATATTCTTTCAGGTCTGGTATTTTCATGCCCATAGCAAATAGTCTGCCCTGGGTGTTACAACATCTCATTAACACATAACTAACCCCAATACTTGCTTCGAATGTTTGTGTTTGTGTAGAGTAAGAAGTGACTCTGTCTTTTTATTTACTTGACAGCAAAAAAGATCTACAGAAAACCAGCACTCACCTGTTATGCTACAGAGGAGGCGGAGGCAGGGTGTACTGTCTCCTTTGTAACCGTTAGTAAGCCCTTCCCCTGAGAGTGGCGGTACAGGGATCGTCATGGTGATGGGCTTGTGGAACTTCCTCCTTCTGGGCTCCACAGTAACAATGGGGCTGAAGGTTGCTCGGTTACCAAGGATTTTCTTTACAGTGTCCTCAGGAATCGGCTGGGCCTAGCAGAAAAGACACAATGGCAATTGAGCGATGTGTCTTTTGTGAAATTAAATTTGAAATATTTACATTGCTTTGAATTTTATTGATACATTATAACACTTCAAAGAAAAGCACCAACAGACATGCGAAGCTTTAAATCTATACCTGCAATCCAACTTTAATTTTCTTTGTCAGCGCCCCCTCAGGGAAGGAAGCCTGAACTAATGGGACGCTTCGGCTGTTGAGAGTCCCACCCTCTGGCCCCATCTGATGGGTCTCCTGTCTGACCCGGGACACCACAGCAAAATACTGAGGAAAGTCCTTGGTGATGATACGGCAGATCCTCTTCTGCTCCAGCTCCTCAGGACTGTCCAATTCTATGAGGAAAGTGTTCATGTTGTAGAAGATCACTCACAGGTTTCTCGCAATGATCTCTGCACTCGTGGAACGTTTCCACAAAGTTAATGTTAAAAGCACAACGGTAATGTACTCTGACACTTTTTGCGATCAACAAACACAGTAGTGCATAATGCTGACGCAGAAGGAAAAGTATGTATACATTTTCCAATGCATGTTTTATCCTAATGCTTCTAAATAAAGTCTAACATAATCAACTGCTCTCAAATGTCACCTATTAGTAAAAAGAATAAGCACATTGTGTATTTACTACAATTTTAGTATAAATCCGGCTGTTATATAGACGTTTGTTAGAGATCATTAGTGTACAATCAGCAACAGAAATATCAAGGACAGGCAGGTAGGTTAGGGAGAAAGTTATGGAGAAATTTAAGGGTTACATAAATGTATTTAGTCAATAAATTAGTATCCCAAGCATCACACAGAATCCATCAACTGAGCTGTAATGCAACCCATGTGTAAAAGAAGAGCGTAGATCTCACACAGCTGCGCACTATTTAAGCAATAATGAATGCCACTGCCTATGGATGGATATTAAAATTATTCAGAAATGAGAGCTGACATGGACATGAGTTGCATCTGAGTAACAAATTTGGATGTGGGTCATATCTGCCTGCTGTTTGTACATAGCCTAAGAATGAGTAGGACACTACTGCAAACCTATAAGGACAAACGTCCAAATAAATTTATAAAAGTACATCATTCATCAGAGAAGCAGACAAGAGACCCATGGAAACTGTACTGCAGAGCTGCGAGATCCCCAGGTCAAGTTGAAAAATCTGTTGACAAGACTATTAGTTGTGCACTACATAAATTTGTCCTTCATGTAAGAATTGTGAGACAAAAGCCATAGAAGTCTTATTTGCACTTTGGCACAAATCACAAAGGGGACACAGCAAATATGTGAAAAAAGAGATCAGATAACAAAAAACCAAAATTTAACTTTTCACCTTAGAAAACACTATATGTATGGGAAAAAGACAGAATTGCACACCGAACAAACCATCCAAAACTATCTCTACAGCATGGTTTAGCAATGACAAGGAAGCTGGTCAGAGTCGATTAGAAGATGGATGGAGCTAAATACGAGGAAATCATGAATGGAAACCTGGTAGAGGCTGCGGAAAACTTTAGAATGTGGAGGATGTTGATCTTCCAGCAAGACAATGACGCTAAGTATAGAGCCAGTGGTACAGTGGAATGGTTTCATGTCAAAACATTGAAAAGCAAAGTCCATACCTAATACCAACAACATCTAACAAGAGTTAAACATTTATGTTCACAGATATTCTCCAGCCAATCGAACTTGGTGTGAGCTAATTAGCAAAGAAGAATGGGCAAAACGTTTCAACATGTGCAAACTGATTGAGTCTGCAAAGACTAAAGGTCATTCTTAGTTAACTTAGTTAATACTATGAAGGTAGTAGTAGGTTAACAGTATTAACCTAGTTAAAACTATGAGGAGGTTGGCTAAATAATGGATTGAATTTCAAGTTCAAAGGTTGGACTGTTGTTTTATAACCTAACCCTGTTTTATGTATCATAGAAACAGACAAAATAGGGTAGGATACATAAGTATAAAATGAGTTGGGTTAGCGTCACCTTCATCCATCCCGTTGAGGAGCTGATTGAGGTCGCTGGTCTTGCAGTCATACAAATGTTCCTTCCAGGATTCTCCATTCTCACTGCGCAGTAGGATCAACTCTCTCTCTTGGCCCCGCATTGAGGCAAAATGTGGGATCTCCACTATCACAGGCCTAGCAGGAGACATGTCAGAAATATACAGCTGAATTAATAATACTATCACCTTGCCTTTTACTGAAAAGCAACAATCTAATAAAACCATAAAAATATGCATTAGAATTTACGTTTTGAAGAATTTGATTGAGGCAAAATGGAAAGTAAATATTTTATTTTTTCCAAAGTGCAGTGTAAAACATAATTTGTAATATGAACATTTATAGGTTTAAGCAGCATCTTTGTAGAAGCCAAAATTAATGCAGATATCTGCACAGAGCTGCCATTAAATAAACATTTGGTGGTGGAAGTGATGGTTACAACATCACAGACGTGGTTTTGATGATGACAGTGATGGATAATAGTTCCAACTGTGAACCTGAGGAGTTAATGTGAGATTCAGAGCTAATGTAATGCATGAAATAGAATAAGGGGTGAAAATGAAGGGAAAAAAGCTGCACAGCCCATAATGACACAAGGCATAATGGTAACAGAAAGGAGTGTAAAGTTTCAGAGGAACACAATATGAGAACTTCTTCGTTAAAGTTAGAACTCTTCCTGTTTAGACACTACGAGGAAAGTTCAAGAATTTCCTAATTGCTGTTTGCCTCATCATCTTGTTAAGCTGCTGGATTTGTAACAAAAATGAATCATGACACATCATCAGGCTTTAAACTGTGTGGTGAAGCCACACATGTATGTAAGGATGGATGGATACCACATTTAGACAGTGGGGACATAAAATCTGTAAATACCTGTATTTATCTTGATTATATGCTCTTTTATACAACCTGAAAATTACTGAAAAATTCCAGATGTTTCCATACTCAGAGTGCTATGGACTAAAAAAGCATGCTAGATGCTCATAGGTGGTTTGTTACTTGCATCAGTGTCTGTCTTTCTCCCACTGTTTGGGAGGTTCATTAAATAAGGACTGTCCTATTCAACTTCGGCAGAGTCCTCCGCTTAGGAAGGGGGATTAGGAAGATGAAATAACATATTGAGATCATTTATTAAGAACATAAAATTGAGCACTTTTGATTTTTGCTTTTTGTTGTTTGGAACCTTTTTTATATAAAAGTACCATTAACCCAACTAGTATTTTAGTGTGGAAAGCCATACATTAGCTAATGGAGTAGCTCTGATCTTTAGGGACTTAGGATATTTTTTTATGATTCATGTATTCTAAATTATATAAAATATCTATGTGCTGTTGCAGAAAATAAAGTAGAACAAATACACATAATCTTAATCCCAAATACTTCACAGCAATCTCCATCGATACGTGGTTGGATGATGATTAGTGCATGAACCAGTGGGCAAGCCAATTAGCTTAATGGAGCTAATGGGGAGATTACAATTACACAGTTTCAAAAAACACTTGGTCTGTAGTTTACAACATAAACTTCCTATTTTTATTTTAGATTTTCAATAAACATCCAAATTATTGCACTCAGGACATACATTATGAAAGTGATCCACTACAACTGCTATTATCACCATCCACTGATGGAGTTTTTCATTTAATTATATGAGACAGATGATGCATGGCTAAAGTTATATCACAGAAATACAAAATCTGAAAAGTTTGATCTTACTAGGATACAAGTATAACTTAATTTCTTACTTATTTATTTGCATCAATCAAAAATCTGATGTTTGACTAAACATGCACTTTTTCTGAAAACAAAAAGGCGATGATATGCAGAAAATCTGATGTTGATTCTGAAGTGATGGAAGTCATGGAAGGTAGAATGGTGCTGTGTTTTGGGGTAAAAAAATGTCTCATGCTCAACAAAGCGCAGTCCAGTCCAGACAGCCAATCAAAACCTTCATATTAAGTGAAGTAAACTTCTGAGAGCTTCTAAATTCAAATTCACCATCCACTACACTTATTGGCAATCTAGTAATGATGTTTAAAAAGCTTTAATATAAAACCATATTTTATTACAGGAGAAAAGTCTTCTTTTTCTAACAAAATCTGCACTTCCTTGGTTTCTGGCAACTGTTGAATAACCTTGTTTGGGTAACAGGACAAAACTTTACCTTGTTTCTTAGAACATTTCACAAGATTGGGACATTTAGAGAAAATGAGAGATCTTTGACGGTTCATCTTTGCATAATCTGTCTAGATCACAGGTGTCAAACTCCAGTCCTCAAGGGCCACTGTCCTGCAGTTTTTAGATGTGCCACAGGTACAAAACGCTGGAATGAAATGACTTAATTGCCTCCTTCTTGTGTAGATCAGTTCTCCAGAGCCTTAATGACCTAATTATTGTATTCAGGTGTGGTGCAGCAGAGGCACATCTAAAAGTTGCAGGACTGCGGCCCTTGAGGACTGGAGTTTGACACCCCTGGTCTAGATAGTCAAACCAGTCCTCTCTTCTTTGCTTTCTTCTCTTCGGCTCACGACAGGTTTTAATAGCATTTTTTTTTCTGGGGAGTGACATGGTCATGGATAAAGTTAGATTTTATGTCTGGAGAATCGTCCTTTAAGCTGTCATTGTATTTCAAAGAGTTGATGATCATGACATGCACTGCAACACAACTCCCAAAGCTTTTTAGGGAGAAATAATCCCATAGCATCATCCATAAATTCCCCACCGCCTGGAGTATTTGTTCCCAAAAAAACAAAATGTAATCTTCAAAAACCAAACCACACAATTCCAGTTAAATTCCAGCTAGACTTTAGAAAACTCTAAACATTTACATTTATTTTGATAGAACAGAAAAGGCTTTACCATGGCATCCCTTCCAAAAACTGGTTAGCATACAGTGTTTAATGGTTATTCAAACTAATAAGTGACCCTTTTTTTTTTTACTTTACCTCGCTTTCCATTATCCTTAACATGGATTCTCATTCAACCTTATTTGCTGCAGTTACAGATTTTAAATATAACTCTCAGTGTAGAAAATAAGACAACTTGCCATTTTCTCATAACCATTTGCTGATGTATGAGGATCAACTCAAATCTGCCTTATTTTAATAAAAGATTTTCTTGTCTTTCCGGTTTTGAAGAGTAACTTTTTTTTATCCATTAAGTAAGTATAATCAAAATGGAAAGTTGTCTGTTTTTCAGTGTGGGACTTTGGTGCTAAAATAAAAACACCTTTATTTTAAAGCTTTTTTCCACATCGTTATAAGGGATGCCAATAAGTGTGGCAGGTGCTGTAGAATGAAGTGGTCACAAATCAACAGCAATGAAGTCAAAGCTACAATGTGTAGTTTTAGGAAGAACGTTAGTTATGAAAAAAAAAGTATAAATCAAGACCTTCTCCATGTGATGCTGCTGCAGCTGTGAAAAAATAGACTTTGCAGTGCTGTAACTAAATCTCTTCCCAAAACTACATGGAAATCATATAAAAGCAACAACCTTATAAACTGAAGTCAACAAAGATGGGCAACAGAATCCTTCAGCATGGATCAGCCTCAGTATGTCATTTCCTTGGGGTAGGTTGGAGGTAGGGAGAAAAGGTGAAGGGAGCTACAGTATGCTTGGTTCCTACCCAACAAATCTAGTTCCTCTGGGTCCCAGCTGTAGCACAGGACTAACCAGGCTCTCGCCTTCATTAAGGACTGGCAGTTTTCTGGGAAGATGGAGCTTACTGTGTCCACAAGATAATGAAACAAACATTTATACAAAACACACACTCACAAAGTCAGTGGCTTCTTTGGGTACATTTCGCCCCTTCGCCATTTCACACTTGTGCAGCTTTAATCGTTTTGTACCCAACTTTTCAGGGTACAGAATGTCAACATCTTGCCAGACTTGATGCTTGGTACAGTAATTTTTTAATTTACTGTAAGAAAATGTAGTGTGTGATATCAATGTATTATTTCACTGGGGAGTTTGATTAGATCATTCTAGGATGATCTGAGCTCATAATCTCTCATATTTAATAAGCTTCGACTTGCCGCCAGAGGAAATCAATAGATTTACATTTTAATACAAAGCTTTCAGGAAATATGGAATAAAATTATACTAAATTTAAGATTTGAGTATTTATCTGACTATTTCTTTCCCTATAGTTTGTAAAAATACCTCAATACTAAGAAAAATGGGCCCACAATTGTTAAACTCCATGGTTATTATATAGAAAAGTGAAGTGACAAAATAAACTTAGAAATCGGCGAAGGGGCAAGTTGACCCTGAGCCAGCTTCTTTGGATTAGATTAGATTATTGACAGCAGCATCAATGAGTAATTTATGCACAATATCAGAGCTGTGTGAAGTTGTGTGGATGATGAAATATGACATAAAATAATACAAAATTTGCAGCAATGTGGTTTTATTACTATGCCCGAGCAAAATAAAAATACTCGGCACACTATTAGTTGACGTTTTTAAAGTAGCCAATTCAGCAGCACCAGTCTTTTTCCTTGGCATTGGTTGAGAGTACTCCCCAGAGTGGAGATAAGACTGTAGATATTAGCTGTTGCACTAGTGCTAAGCTGGTTTTCACTGTGTGTATTATTAATGTATGCTATAGTACTTTTGGTGTTTGAATTATTAAAATAGGATACACTTTACAGTTGGGATGGTCTAACAATTTTCACAAGTTAGAATCTTTAACCCTAATTTGATTAGATTATTCTTTTATTGTTTCACTTGAAGTAATGTTTTCATCTTCACTGAATGGATTCTCAGCCCTTTTGTGCCACCTTCAGACAGGATCTCTACAACGTTTCTGCTTTTGTTTAATAATTAGTTAATTATAATTTTTTGACAGCACATTTTCACGTAATGGAAAGTTGTACGTATGGATTTGGTACTTGGGTTCACAAATTTCTTTCAGATATCTTGTCTGATTTCTTTTTATTTTCCCATGATATCGCAGAAGGAAACAGTTTGTTTGAGGTGTTGCCCTTAAATACGTCCTATTTAAGTCAAATGTAGTGAATTAACCTTAATATATAAATGACATAATCAGATACAGTATCCCAGTATTATATATAGTAATCATAACTGGGGAATATTCTATCGTATTAATGTTCACTATAAATTCCCGGAGTTCACAAAAGTTTGTCTTACATGCTGATGTGAATGGTTTGAACAGGAAAATATGTTAAATGTTTATGTCATAAATTACGCTTAAGAATAATGTTTTGATATTATAATTGAAAGCAGTTAAGTAGTTAAGGGATACTACAGAGAATTCATCTAATGGAACAATTTTAGTTGCATAATTAGAAACTTAAAAATAAAAAGTGAATATCTTTGATAAGTTGAAAACAAATTTATTAAAAGTCTTATGATCATCAATAGTTTTCCAGGACCTCCTGAGCTTATTTACAAACTCACCTCTATTTTTGAACATGAGGTTTAAGAATCGGCACACATTTCTACTCCAAATGCAAAGTATGCACACACACACTGAAAAACATAATCTCAGATAGCTACAAATGGGGATGTAACAAGCTGAATGAAGGATATGTTGTTTTTTTAATAAATAAAAAATAAGAAATTCTATAATCAGCAGTGGAAAGATCAGATATATTTAAAGATAAAAATTGCAGGCCTACCCTAAGAACTGAGCCCCAGCCGGTCCAACCTCCACCAGTCTGCTCGCCAGACCTTCTCCTTCCACCATCGGAGGAGGGGAGGCCAACTTGTGCCTCTTGACTAGACGACAAGTGATCCTGGTGGGTGCTGTACACTTTCTCGGTGGGATGATGATTCGCATGCCGTTGTGGCGACTTCCCCTCATGGAGCCGCCTCTGGCATCAACCATGAAGCTGACCAGGAACCTGGATAAGGGTGTAAAAAGGAGAAGAAAATAGGAGAGGAGGAATAGACAGAATAGCAGATCAAGAAACAAGAGGATATAGGTACAGGGATGAAAGAAGTAAAATCCATGTTGTTTTAAGTGTAGTGCTGATGAAGAGAGAAATTTTAGTTAAGGTGAGGTCGTGTCCCATGCTGCGATCTTATAAAAACACTGACAGTAAGTGTGAGGAAAACAGTAAAGAGAACAAAAATGTGAGAGGGGTTCTATGTTGGCTGGAACTGATGTAAGAAAAGGACAACATGGATGGAAACATTAAACCTACACTTAACGGCCACTTTATTAGGGACACCTTCAGAATTACCTTTTTAACACAGATAGCAACTCAAATCGGGGTTCAGTCCTGTCAGGTAAGATCAAGAAACTGCGGCTAAAAAAATTTCCACAGCCTCATCAAAAAGAGTTCAGAAAATTATCTTCTCAGAACTAATTCTAGCAGGATAATAAGTCATGTCACAAGGCTCAAATCATCTCAAACTGGTTTCTTGTACATGACAATGACTTCATTGTACTCCAAACACATCAGCAAGAGATGTGTTTGGAGGCTGAGTGCAACAAAGCAATATTGGGACATGGTGGAATGGAAGATTCTCTTCATGGATGTGACGCACATAAATCTGCAGAAACTGAATAATGGTATTATATAAATATGGACCAGTTAGATCTATACCACAGAGAATGAAGGGAGTTCTGAAGTAAAAAGAGGGTCCAACCTTGCACCGGTAAAGTGTTACTAAATAAGTGACCAGTAAGTGTATTTTAAAATTATAGCAGTTATTTTTTTAAGCCACCAACACAGGAGCCTCTGATCTTTTTTTGTGTTTTTCTCACACCAAGAAGTTAATTATTTCTGTCCCTACCTCCCCAAAAAGTAATAGCTGACACTCACACAAACCCAAATCATGCAACATGGTGCTGAAATGTCATGTTACCTTGACATAGCATTTCATGAAGACATTACAACTTTTGTTGTTATGTAAAAGAGCAATGTATTTGCTGTTTTACTAATAAGAGATGCACAAATCAATCAACAAGAGATTTGGAGGTAAAATACAGAAAAATCTGATTTGTTTTCTCTTTTTAGTAAATGCATCTAAACTAAAAGGCATGATCGGTGCATCTCCACTTTACATCCAATAAAGGTAAAGATCTCTTCCAGCTATGCTTATTTCAATGTCCTATAGATGTTTCTGAGCCTTCAAATCAGGTGCATAAATTAAATGATCAGAGCAAGTGACCGCCTCCCTAAAAGTATTAATTTTAGAAGGTTGTTTGTCTTGAGAAAGATTCGTGAGTGGGAACTATTTTTGGTAGTTCCCAGTATTCTTAGCAATGTTCAATTTAGCAAATTCATCTAAAATGTTGACTAACAACAAATAAATTTCAGACTCTATAGGCCTCAGTAAGCACTATAATAGCTAAAGTTTAACCAGTCGAACAGAGCATATCATAAATACCTCATCACCTCACTGACTGGTAAAATTTCATCCATATTATTGTGAAAAACTGATACAAAGGGGAGATAAAAATGGGAAATCCTGATACAACGTGTTGTCCATTTGACTGTTACTACGTTTTTGCTAAAACATCCCTTCTTAGTTTCTGTTCAGAAAGATAACATAAAGACCATGACATATAAGAAAACCCTAAAGAATTTAACATTTTAAAACCACATTCAGCCTATTTTTTTAAAACACAGTCACTCAGATCAGTTAGAAAATCAAAACAAAAGGACAAAAACACATCTAAAAGCCCTCGCTTTGTGTCAAGAGTATAAGGTCAATTGATGAGTGAGGAGGACAAACACAGATGTTATGAGTGAACTGAGAGGGGGAAGGTGTGACAGAGAGCCACCAATCACAGTCAAATCACCTGCTGTCGTACTGCGGAAGCGGAGAGGAAAAACTGCAGGATGGACGACAAAGTAACGCAAGGAGGAATAAGTCAAAAACAGAGCTTTAACACTGTAAAAAAAAATCTTAAAAATACATTTGAAACTTTGGGATTATTCATCAGATGCAGAAAATTTCCCAAAATGTCAAATGTTTTCTCAGTTGCAGCTCCATCATGGCTGAAGTATAGACATGCTAAAGGCTTAAGGGAGACAAAATTGTAAAAAAAAAAATAAAAAATCTGGAGGACAAACTGCAAAACAGGCAGGCAGAGACCCCCACCTTTTCCCTTCTTTCTGCCTTTGTCTTTATCTTCATAGTGAAATGGAGACACTCCTGTATTTCTCCATTCTTCATTTCAAACATGCTTACCCAGAGTGCACCGGTGAGGAGACAAGGTTGACATTATCCAGGTGGTCTGCAGTCCAGCTGTACCTCCTCAGAGAGTCGTTGTCGGCGTCCTTTGTCATCAACAGATGCTGCAAAGCAAAGAACAATCATTATCAAGACTTGAGTATTTACCAGAGGTTCATTTCTACATCTGGTAAAAAACTTTTAACATTTCCTTCTATAAAATGGAAAAGTGCCTTGGAAAAAGTTGAACAACCCATAACTTTTCTACATTTTGCCAGGTTGCAACAACAAAGGAACACAAATGTGTTTTATTTGGATTTTATATGAGGGATCAATATAAAACAGTACTTGTTTCTCTTTTTTTTTTTTACAGGTAAGTGTCGGAAAAGTCTGGCATGAAGGCAGATTTTTTTGCAAAACAGTTCAAACTCTGTCAGAAAGGTTGAGGACATCAGATCTGCCACAGATTTTCAGGTGGATTTATATCTAGACTTTTACCTGGCCATGCCAAATAACAAATATTTGATCCCTGCTTTAATCTAAGCTGTCCCACTGCAGCTCTGGCTGTATATTTATGGTTGCTGTCCTGCTGGAAGCTGGACAGCAAGCTGATGTCTATGGGCTTTTAGTTTGCCCATATTCTTTCTATTTTCATATGGTGGATTGTCAGAGCTCTATGAGAAAGCAAACAGGCCAGGCTCCTCTGCCTGACCTGTCTGCTTTATTTCTTGGACTGGATGACGCTGTTTGTTCACTAATGTTCCCCAACAAACCGCTGAGGTCTTCACAGAACTATGTAGAATGTAGAACATTCATAATGTTTACATGTTGACAGGATGTTCATTGTAAAATATTTTTGTTATATGTGATCCCAATGAAGCAGTGACCACAGTGCTTTCAGCTTCAAAACCAAATAAAAAAATTACATACTGCAGTATGTAAAATATGACTAAACATGCGAAGCTGGATCTGAAAAAACTGAAACACAGCTGAAGAAGATTATGAGGAAATTTATTTTGATGTTCAAATTTTACATTATTCCACACCCAAATTAGTAGTTTTTGGTTCAGAATGTAAGGACCAATGGATATATGAATGGAAAAATTTAGTGAGGATATATTTACCGTTTTGCAGTCCAATTCAATCCAAAAGTCATATCAGTAATACCAGGAAACTATTTTCCCAGAGAACATTGATTTAAGTAAAGAATTGTGCAGAATTATGCATTATGCTGCAGTTTCACCTCCCAGCATTCTTCAAGTGTGCTCCTTCTGTTTGTTTGTTTTTTTATATAAATATACATGCCAAAATAACTACTATTTTATTTTTCTCTCAGAACATAAACCCTCTCCTCAGATTTTAGTTAGCATGTAACATCCATAAGATGGAGCTATAAGTGAGCTAAAATATTCGGTGTCATGCACAACAATACTGATGTCTACCTTATTGTGATGCTCTACAATGAAAGACCGTTCCTTACAGAGCATCTGGGGCAGCGTGAGGGAGAACAGCATGCTATTATTTCACAATAGTTAGAGAGAAACAAACAACCCAACAGAAATTACTGTGGAGCTTTTTAAAACACAAAATGTTTGCTGTTGGAGCCTATGGAGGTTCAAAAGATTACTATAAACATGGATTCTTTGCAAATGGTATGATCAGCTTAGAACAGACCACATGCTGTATTGTGCAAAAGGTTTTCAGCTACCTGTCAACTTTTTGTCATTTGGTCTATACTAGTATTTTGTCGGATTCTCAAAAAGTTTTCCTTTAGTGTTTGGGAATCGGTCAACTATTCTGGCCAACAATTTTTCTTAACTTTGACTCAGTTGTGTAGGCTCAAACTCAGGGAACAAACCAGTGTTATTTTTAATATGATTTTGCAGTATCATATCGCAAATACACTCATTTTCAATTAAATAGATTATTGAGAAGCTCATTTGTTCCAATAACTCAATTCAGAAGCCAACATTTCCAAGCCCTTATTCTGATTTTCTGTTTACAGCTCACAAAAACACGACTCTTAAGGTTGTACCAGACCAAACAGAAGATAATGATTCAAACACCAATAAAGCAGTTCTTAGGAGCTCTTAGCAAAAACCTGGACATGAAGGCTGATGGATTTCTGCTCACTGTCCGTTTTCCAGAAGAGGACATTAAATTTACAAGACTCCTCACATCTCATCATCCCCATAAACTTTTTGAAATGCTGCAATCAGAGAAACGTGTCTGAAACATGAAAATCAGAACCATCTGGCTGCTCCACACACTCTTGCCTCAAGCTGTTTGAATGAACTGATGTCAACATTATGCATTTTAAATCACTGTGCTGTGTAAACTCTTTTTTTTTAAAACTCATTTGTGTTTTCCATAATCTATTTTTTCAGTTACTTTTTCAGTTACAGATATCTGAAAAACACAGACATATTTTATTATTATTATTATAGTAAACAGTTAAATTATTGGTGGTCAGTCCCCCCCCCCCCGTTTATTAAGGTTGCAATAATGCAGAGATTAATCAGAAATCTGGCTTAAATCTGCTTGTTTTAGGCCAACCCGTCCTGACCAGAGACAATACTTGGAGAAATAGAGATGTGAAAAGCTATTTAAAAAGAAACGGGACTGTCTTTGATAGGTCTATATGTCAGTCATTCATTCAGGATTTGAAAAGAAGGAGCTATAAAAGACTTTCTTCAGAAATGTCAATTAGTGTTAGTTGAAATCTTTTGTGCCACACTGTATATCTTCATTTTTTCTGTGTAGATGTGAAAGATGTGTTTGGTTTTGTAACTTTAACCAGGAGATTCTTGGATCATAGACAATGGTTATTCCTTCTGTAAAGGAAAGTAGGCCATCACAGTAATCTATCCTAGATAGAAGACTTAAGAACTGATGTCATGCCCCCTTCTCAGGTGAAATATAACAGGATTTGGTCGTCTTTGTGTCACAGCACCCCCTCAGGTGTAAGAGGATTGGTGAACTGTCTTGCTTTTGGCTCAGCACCAAGCCAGCCCAGCACATTTGGAGACAGAACTGTGTCAGTAGTAAGGGTTAACGACCGGCAGATTACCGAGTCAGGTTGAAATGAATCACGCACAAAGCACAGAGTACATACCGGGTCCTTGGTGGGAGCCAGGATCTCCTCGATCATCATGCTGTCCCGTGTGAAGGAGCTCCGGTTCAACGTGTTGGACCTATCAGAACTGAAGGAACGGAGGCTTGGTGTGGTTGGGGCAGGAGTCACGGATTACCAAGACAACAGTCACAGTGATGAAGAAGGGTAGGGGAGGGGTAGGAGGAGTTGGCAAGGGGTGGAGCGTAAAGGGATATGAAAGTAAACAGAAAAAAAAAAAAAAAACATTAAATGCATGCAGCTTCCAGGAACCTGACTGTCCACAAACAATAAAAAAAGAAAAAAAAGAAAATTGAAACAAAGATATAAAGAAAATGTTTTCATTTGTTTGCAGCAACAGAAAAGCAACAATAAACTCACTATTAGTTAACATTGGTACTACATAGTCAACAAAAGGGTCCATTTTAGATTTGTAATCATCAACATGATAAAGACAGCTGATTCCTGATTATATTGTGTCTCAGTGTCACATTTACTAGCTGCGTCCTCACGTTTCAGAATGCTCAGAGTCTTCGTGTGCCGTGCGATGGACATTTATGAGGTAAACAAATAGCATTCCTGAGCAATGACGTGAGAAGTGTTTGCCTGCAACGTCCCGGGAATGATTACGCTAATTGGTAATTAGAGAGAGGAAAACCAGACAGACGAAGGAAATCATCTGAGCGAGACTTTGGAAAATTGCACAATCATCTTTACGTGAAGCTAAAAAGGTGAGTCAGAGCAGGAGCCTCTCTGAGCTATGAAGCGCCAACTGCAGCTCTGCTATGTGTTTGTATGTCTGTGACATATTCAGAACACAAAGCCTTTTGAGATGTCTACTGAACATTGGAATCAAAGTTGAGCTGTTAAGCAAATATTTGCAGCAATGTTGCAATTGTCTTTATAAGATACTTTTCGCACATGTCCCTTTGACACTGGTCATGCTCAAATGGTACTGTAAATGACTCAGTAGCAGAATACATACATCCTTTTGCACAAATGTGTTTCTTATCAGCCATTAGTCCCAGAGTGTATGAGCTAGTTTTATCTGTATTTGAATTATGCTCAACCACTGCATGACCCCAGTTCACTCATTGACCTAGATTTTAACAATGGTAAACATACTTTAGTGGACAGCTTAGTCTTCTCTGAGTATTTTTTTTTCTTTTGACATGATTTAAGCATAGAAAGAGCAATGCATTCTTACAGCGAGAGAAATGCTGCATCAGCTCAAGTCCCTGGAAGCACGATAATGGAAATCTCCACAACAAACCGAAATGATGCAAAGCTCCAACTTTGTGCAAACCTTACAACGACCCAGGCATGGACAAGAACCACAGTCAAACACAAAAGCAAACAGATGATGCTATTAGAAACAGCTGAAAGTAAGAAATTAGACAATAGACCACATGTACATCCCACAATGTTAAAACACCAAACAACCAGTCAAAAATAATTGGATTAGAGGTGAAATGTGCAGGAAAACTTCAATATTTCAGAAGAGGTGGTCATTATTCTAACAGAGACTGGGATCCGGGGGAGGGGAAAGGGAGAGGCAGGGTGATGGTGGAGGTATAGGGGTGGGGGGCCTCGTCATGCTGAGAGCCTTACCTGGCTTTGGTACTAACAATAAGAGCGGACATGAGGAGAGAATAAAACATCATGAAGAAAACAGAGGAGGGAAAGAAGAGATGCAAAGAGAAGCAGGAGTAGAGACGCAGAATGAAGCTGACTTGAAATAAGAGAAAGTGCTCTGTTTATAACTCATCTACAAACGGATTTAATTTCAGAGTGTTATTTATAAGGTATTTTAGGCTTTAGGGTTAAAATAAAGCTAATTTGTTTAATTCATCAATTAAACACACAGTGAGTATGAACATGTATCGTAAATTGTTTTTCTGAGGAAAGTTAGACATTAGAGCTAACAAAACCTTAAATATGTAGATTGGAAAACTGGGTTGATACCAAACTAAATCTGTTCATCTCGGCATACCAGTAATACTTTGTGTTATTTGCAAATTATGCATCACAGAAAACTAAGACCACATGTGGAGTTCCACATGGTTCCCCTTTAGTAGTGGGTCATAACCTACTTCATATTGTTAGGCAGGTTCTACTTATGTTATTTCTTGATGTTTCAGGTCTAACAGTAGTAAGGCCTGGGTGTATCTAGTGAACTTAAACTCACCTTTCCAAAATATGTGGTTCATCACAGTTAATTCACGATTCAGCAAACAATGTGAGGCCTTTTATAACACAGGGCCAGATTGGTTTGGATAGTTTCATGTTTTCTCTTGATAAATTACTGTATATTGTCCATTCATTTATTTGAAAATGGCCTTTTGGATTTACTCTGCTTATCGTAATCTCAAAAAACAGTTGTATAATAAAGTGTTTAGCGTCACAATAATGTACAGTACAGTTTAACAGATAGATAGATGTGGTATCATCTTAAAACAAACATTGCAAGATTGCAAAAGAAAATATCAGGAACCAAAAACAATGGTGCAATTTCTTTACTTTTATTTAAATTTTTATTAGGTCAAATTACTGTAGCTGTGTTAAAAGAAAATCGATGTTGCAGCTCTAATTTTTAGAGGTGCACGTAGTATTCACACTTACAGCTGAATGACTGCATCTAGCTTCAGTTTATTTAATTACCTCTGCTTTTTATTTGTTTAAATTAGCATTTTCTTGGGTCTTTCTACAATTTATGTGCCATGCCTAAATTATAATGTAAATCTTTTTGTCATTATTTCGAGAATGTGATTTTTCAATTCAAGTGTTTCAATAACTCCAATGTAAAACAGCTGTTTCTTCTCCTGGCAAAGCATCAAGATTTATTATAACACGATCAATATACACAGTTCTGAAATAGTACTGCAGCTTTAACAGCAAGACATATGATGTATTTGTGGATGTTAGTAAAAGTTGTTTAATTCATTTACCATTTAATAAATGACCGTCTAGTAAAACTGCCAATGCAGGATGACAACAGAAAGCCCAGACAGCTAAACTAGTTAAAAACTAAATTGATTAAACACATTCAGACAATGTGTGCTTGAGCCCTTCTGAATTGAACATGTTTCTAATTTCCTATGGCTCGTTGTTCGTTTATGTCACTCCTCAGATATTTAATAGTCCCTCCCTCTGCAGTATGTTGCACAAGTGTCAATGTTTTCAAAAGAGAATAAAGTTCAACAGAATGGACTGTAACCCCTGACTGTGGCCGCAGAAACTCCCCCTGTTGTGATTTCTCTAAAGAATTTGATAAGGAAATTGTTTTCAGATCAGGATTTTGTTTTTGCTGAAGGGTTTGTCTATGCAAATAGCTTTTGTCCAAATAACCATCAAGAAATAACTTTATTTGAAAGAAGTTTATCACGCAGCTATTTTTTCAAATCTTACTTACAAGTGAGATTTTAGAAGGCTCCACCAACTCAAAGTATGATTATTTCCAAAATATTGCAAAACCCCCCCCAAAACAATTATAGACTAACATAAGCCAGTAGTAAAAATATAAAAGCCAATATTTTTCACAGACATTGACTTTGAAAAACAGGCAGCAGATCACAGAGGAGCAGCAGCCAGTTTTTTTATTTGCTCAAAGACTTAATTCCAACTAAATCCCAAACCTCCACGCACTTAAGAGAAACATTTTTCAAAATAGCTGCAGGATAAATCTACTTCTGTGTTTGTGTCCCTTTAAAGCCAAGTCAGTGGTTCATTGTAGAGATGTAGTGAAAGTTCAATGATTGCACCATTTCTATTTTAGCATCTTTCTATTCTATCTGAACTAAATGAATCGGTTAGTTTCAGCAGTGTATGCAATAGACATATTGATCTATTGCTGTTTGTTTATGTCAAATATGAGGTTTTCATTGGTCCTCGATTGTCAAACAAGTCCTTGCATATGCAAAACTTTCACCATTGCAATTCTCTCCTTGGTTGTTGATGTTATTGCTAAAAATAGATGCATACAACCACTTAGACAATCAAAGAGAAAGCTATACATGAACATTTTGTCGTCTTTATATCAATATTTTTACAAGTTTTCCTGTTTTATTTTATTCAGGCTCACCATACGTAGAAACGTTAAAAAAAAAAAAAGCTAAGCACACAGCAGCCAAAGGATACAGTAGAGTGATGACATTATATTAGGAAAGCTTAACTTGGGTTTGAGGAGCAGGAAGTCAGAATAAATGTTATTCTGAGGCAGAATCTTTGAGACTTAACAAACCGGCACCTTACCAGAGATTCCAAAGGTCTCTATTGTAAGTTAAATCTACTTGTAATTTATCAGAGTTAAAATCTGCAATTCAAAAAACTAAAATGCTAGCAACGTTTAGGCTACATTGTGATTTTTGCTCCCCTTTCTAGCTGGCAGTGATAGGCGTCAACCTCCTATTTCACCAGAAGACTTTATATCAGAGAGCTTCTAAGTAATTGTGCAAATCTCACATTTTTTCCACAAATCATACCTTGTTTTACTTATGAGAGTTTAACTGCTTTACAGAAATGTAGATTTTGGGGACAGTTTTTGTGACATGGTTGTGCAGCCAGTCAAAACAAAAAACAGAAGAGCATCTGAATGGTAACAGATATTTTTTATGTTATATGCTGATTGCATGCCTCCATTAGAATAGATATTTAGTCAATATATCTCATTTAAAAAAAATCTAAATATATTAACATTTGTATAATCTTTCTGGCACTTTATATACCATTTGCACTTTGCAAAAAAGGTCACAGGAGCACAAAAAAGTTAGCATTAGACTCAACAAAGACTTTTGCCATGTTGTGTTGCAGTGAGCCTTACCTCTGCGACCGTGCACCAACGCTGAAGCCCATGTAGCCCTCCTGTGGGAGTGAGTCATCTCCAAGTTCCCGAAGGTCATGAGGGGCCAGATATTTATCTGTATCCCCCGTCATTGCATCATCACCTGGCAGATGGAGACACACGGAACAGAAATTAGTTTTTTGCAGAAAAAGACTCAAAAATGGTTCACAATCCCTGTAGCCCTTAGAGAATAAGTAGAAAATTCTCATTGTTTTTTTTTTTTTTTCATTCATGCAGAAACACAAACTCATTTGGACATGTCAATCAATGCATCCTCCGCCCAGAGGCTGTTTCCCAGTTTAACTTTGGTCCAGTGTCCCACTCAGTCAAAAGTCATCATTGAAGAGAAGTTTAACACTTGTTGAAATCCAAATAAAATAAAAACAAGTTAAAAGCATTTTGAAGGTGGTTTCTGTCAAACAAAAAAGCTTTGCGTCATCACTTTAAACACACTACAGACACAAAAAAATAAGTTCAGGACTTAGAACATACTTTAAAGGTGAGCAGGAAAATTGTTAGTAGCGTGTTATTACCCTCAGAGGTACAGTAGACCTAAACCTACTGATTTAGCCGCTGGCTGCACAGTTGAAGCGAGAGGAGGCAAGTGCATGCAAGCGGAGAGACGAAAAGAAAGAAAAGGAAGGCATTCCAGCAACAACAAAGCAACAGAGACGCCCCCTTCCCTCCATCTTTCTGTGTCCCATCACACCCCCACTGCTGCTACAACACCCTTCCCCCTTTGTAAAGCCCCCCCCAGCAACACACGGGATACTTCACAGACCCCCATCTGGCCACATTCCAGCCCATTCTCAAGGATTCGCTTTGCGTTTAGCTCCAACAAGAGCAAAGTCCCCTTAGCAAAGAACCCACACTCACGTCCTGCCTTGAAGCAATTCATTAAGCCACAAGTTCACTCCCAGGCTTTTCCTTCGAACTAACTTTTCCTCAACTCGTAACCTTGCCTGCTCCGGCATTAACTGTCTATCTCTGTTTTAGAGGCCGGCACTCACGTCAACAGATCGTCTTTCTCCCGCCTACCAGCTCCGCTCCTGGATTATCCAGACTGTGTTTGTGTGTCTCTCTGTGTGTGTATGATTTTCCGAGCACACACCTACGGCACAAACATAGTGGGGGGGGGGATTTGTGACTCAGAGAGTCGTCTAACATCTAAAAAATGTTTCAGTTTATAGATTTAAAAAATAATGTTTACACCACTTAGATCTTTTCACGTTTTGTCGTTTTGTCACGCTGCAACCATAAACATCAATGTATTTCACTGGTATTTTATGTGATAGGCAGAAAGTTGTGAATAATGGTAAACTGAATGGAAAACAAAAGTTTTCAACATCTTTTAGAAATAAAAAATCTGAAAAGTGTGGCATGGATTTGTATTTAGCCCTGGTTTCATAATTCAGCAAATCAGTAGGTCTAAACAGAGTTCACCTGGACATAATACGCTGTTTTGTAATGGCCTCTGAGGTTGGTTACAGAACATTAGATCAAAACATGCACCCACACTGCACCCTCTCCCCCATTAGTGATCACTTTGTCCTTTCACATAATACAAACTCATCTGTCAAGATCACACAGCAAGCCTGCACTGAGATCCAGTGAAACATGGTTTACAATTTGCAGCATTCAACTGAGCAATGCAAAGGGGTGAGTTTAGGTCATGGTCCACATAAAGTCTTTTTAAAGCCACTCGGTTCTTTAAATACAAGAAAAGTTGTTTTGCACCATATTTACCCGTACAGTTTATAATGGTTACAGGTTTGTGACTACCCGTAAAGGTGGATCGGGGGCATAACATTGTTGGAGTGACTTCAAATGCTGCATTGTGTCGGGATAAACTTGTAGATCGAGAATAAAAGATGATCTGAAAAGGGCTGACGAAGGAGCCAAGAAGCAGATAGTAACTCTGGAGGAGCTACAGACAATCAAAAGACTTAAAACTAGTGCAGAGGTCTACCTTTAAGTAGGAGATCGACTGTAAAAATGCAGTCAAAAAGTATGATGGAAAAAAGATTGATCAATGCATATTTATGTGTTAAAATGGTCCAGATCTACAGCTAACCAAACATTTTGTGGCACAACTTGAAAACTGAAGTTTACAAATACTTATCCATTCAGTCTGATTGAGATGGAGCTAATTTAAAAAATAAGGGAAATTGTAGCTGTGCAATGCTGACATACCCCAAAAGATTTGTAGATAAAGTCTCAACAGAATGGTTAAACAGTGTTAACTCACTCGTGTGGCTAAAAATAAATGTGTACCAGACTTACAGTATTTAGGTGTGCTTTCTGGCATGTTTTGTCATTATTTGTGACAAGTAACCAAAAATTAATGTGACACTAAAGTACTGTTGAAAGTACAATAACAGCTAACAATCCTTAGTCATCTTTATAATGAAAAGATATAGAATCAGCCAGTAAAGATTTCAGTTGCAGAACATGTTATATTGATTTGTTCCCATTTGTCAAATCAATAGCAGTGCTCTCTTTGAAAGAAAAATGCTTATTATCAATGGTTTAAAAAAAAATAAAAAAAATGAAGGTCCATAGCCACACAAAAAACGGATATCAAATACAGTAGAGTAATGGAATTAGATGTAAAAGACTTTTTTATTACAGGAACTTTTAACTTGGATTTTACATCAAACAAAAATAAATTATATGAATTAAACCAACTTTAGAAAATAAATAAAACCCTAAACAGAATCTGTTGTTTGTTCTGATTTAGCTCATGAATAGTTTGCGTGTGTGTGTGTGTGTGTGTTATTGGATAAGGTAATCACTGCCGCTCCTGGTATGTAAGCATGTGAATATGGCTAGAGTTACACTCGATTTATTTTTAGATCAGAGGTTCAAGATGGACAACAACAACTTGAACACACATTCCTGCACGAGGAAGAAACATGCACAGAGCGCTGCACGGAAAAAAAGAAGCAGTGAAACTACACGCAGTTTAGCTGCAACGGTTCAGCTGCAACACTTCAAACTGGTTACTAGAGTTAGTTACAGTGAGGTCAACCTTTTTTTTTTGACTTACAAGTATAGGTGATGTTTATATTTTCAACATCCATTTCTGTTCAAAACACAAGCAGAACCATTTTTGCTTTATTATGTGTGCTGCATTCAAACCTTTTATACCTTCAAGATTTTACGTTTAATACATGGATGCCGTTTGATGAGCTTGGTCCTGCAGTCTGTATGATAGGACTACAAGAAAGACCTAAATTTAGATAGTTAGATGTAGATGTGCAGAAATGCGTTGGTATCCCTGTTAAAAAGGAGCAAATAGCCTTTGAAATCTTCTTTTATTGCAGTAAAATAATCTCAAAGGAAAATTGTTATTAATCAAGTGTTCTTTATTTCACTTTTTATGCACAACATAAAGTGCTGAACAAGCATACTGATGACATAAAAGTCATTCAGTCATTTACAATAGGCTTTTACTCTGTAATAAATAAATAAAAATTGCAGCCTCACATTTTTAAAATAATTTATTCAGTTTGGAAAAACATCAGATTTCCTCTTTTTTACCAGTGGCACAG
The DNA here is from genome assembly GCF_002775205.1 of Xiphophorus maculatus. Taxonomy (NCBI): domain Eukaryota; kingdom Metazoa; phylum Chordata; class Actinopteri; order Cyprinodontiformes; family Poeciliidae; genus Xiphophorus; species Xiphophorus maculatus. The sequence continues at coordinate 14,591,398 of NC_036452.1, read as the reverse complement.
CTGTGAATGAACTTTTTTAATTGTTCCTTTTTTTTTTTTTCTTTAATTGACCACCCTCCAGGAACATCTAATTACTAATCCATGACTTCCTGTTTCCCTCGGGTTTAAATATGACATGACACAGATATCCATTTCTTTCAGCCAGCGGCCAACAGGCTAGATGCTGACCCATATTTACTATTCTCTACACACAGTGCCAAAAAATAAGTAAAGGAAATGAAAGACATCCATAATGGACAACAGCAACTTGTCCATCTTGAACCACCCTTGTAACAGAGCTATGGTTTGAGTGGCATCCAGTGAAAATCTTACAGAAAACTTTTTGCTGAGCTGAAGAGAGTATGTCATCTTTACATAAGGAGGCAAGTACAAAATGTGAATAGTAGGGACATCTACTGATGTTTAATCTGTACCTTTGTTAAAAACTGTTGTTTCTTACCCCCCTCCTTTTCCACCACTTGATAAGCAGATATTTATCAAGGGAGTCAACAAATGTGTCCATGTCTTTGTATTATCTAACTCTCTGTGACATCTAAGTACAACAACAGGTGATTTTCTACAGTTAAAACCAAATATTTACTTAAACTGCAAGGCACAGAGGGGTTTTTCTTCCACAGGCAGTAGATTAAACCTACATTTTTCCTGCTTTAGGCCAGTTAGCATTAGCAACATTATGCCTATGTGCTAAATGAGATTTTTTTTTTAACCTGATGCAGTTTTAAAAGTTTACTGAAATGTTCTTAGTATTTCGTAGGATTGCCTTTAAACTTGAATCTATTTAACAGTATGATTCCTGGACTGTTGACACTTACATATAAATGTTTGAACAAATAACTGTGGCAGGCATCTGAAAATTGTTCCCATGCAGGAATGAATAAGAGCTGTATAGACCCAAGATTATCTATCTGTTCTCTTACCAGATTTATGTAACATTTTTGCATGATGTCCCGCAAGGAAGCAGTTTGAGATGTAGCCTAAACATATCATTTTGGCATAATTGACTCTCTCATTATTCCTCAAATATTCTAATATTAACTATTGTAACACTGGAAAAAATGTTGGTCTAATTTAATGTTAGACATTGAGAAAAAAAAATATTTTAAAACCGTCTCTTCATATCTCTACAAGATTAAATAAATTGGTGGAGATTTCTGACATTAAGAAGCAATAAACAGAACAAGTAGAGTCCATGTGACTTCCTAAAAATGAATAAAGACCATTTAATCAAAAACAAGAAAACACCCACAGGGCATTGAGCCAAGTGAGGACAAAACCAACTATTGATGGAAGAACTTTTCCTGACTGTTCTGTGGTACCAGTGGCTAAGTTCATCTGCTTGTGAGCCACAGTGCAGTTCACAGGGGAGAACACGACATGTACAGCAACACTGCAGCAGCTGTTCCAGTGTTAGCTTTGGCTACAATGCAAGCATCACTGAGAGGCACAGAAAGACAAAGGATCAAGTGTCTGTCTCGATAACACACAGGCCTGAAAAGAAATCTGTTACACGCTCCTCAATAACCATTGTTGGCATAGCAACCAGCAGAAAAGAATTCTCCCTACATTTTAATGTGCAAAAAAAAAGACAGAAGTGTTGCAGTTCAGATTTGTTGTCACGAACTATGCCACCAACTCATTGTAAACCCCCACCTAAAAGGGATAAAAACAAAACCATAAAAGTGCAAAGTTTTGCTTGTTTCTTCTATAATGTAATTTTTAAAAGTTATCTCGATTCATTTTTGATCTTGATCAAAGTTTTTCCCTGCAGTTCGGTTGCTTTTTCACTCACATTCGGTCTGGTACGTGATCATTTTAGGAGTAAAATGTTGGTTTGCTTTTTCCTTGCTAGTTAGACCATTTAGCTCTGACCTATGAATCCTTAAAGTGTTTAAAATGATCCCACAATTAAAGGGCAAACCACTGTTGTGCCAGCAAATTACAAAGGACAAAGATTAAAATGAATCACTGTCCTCTTTGTAACTAACAGCCTGCTATAAAGATACCAGGTGTTTCCCATTGATTTAATTAAATATAAGCCATATAAAAAAAAACACCAAGGACAACAGAAAGAAAAGTTGATTTTAGCACCAACAAGGAGATTCCCAAAGACATACAGGTGCATCTAAATACATTACAATTTACAAAGTTACTTCAATCGCTTAATTTGGACAGCAAAATCTAAATATTATGCAGATTTATGCCACACAATTGTTTATTTAAGTGTTTACTTGTGATAATTTTGATGGTTCTGGTTTGCAGACAAAAATAAAAGAGGTAAAAAGCATTGTCTTCCTACACAGGTAACAAAGAAGCATGCAGGATTTGATCACTGACTTTCTGACATGTCAAACAATTCAGCAGCTCTAACATGCCCTGTAAGCCTCACACGTAGTCCACTAATAAAGCATTCAAAAAACTGCTACTCAAAATCCATAAAATCTATTCTGGTTAGTTTGGCTTATGATTATATAAGCCACCTGGGAACGCTCACAGAGCAATCAGTTTCCATTCCTAAGTTGAGTTTTAAATTTGTACATGATAACAGACATACACAAGCTATTGGTTACAACTATTGAATTTCTTGTGTTGAAATAGATTTAAACAAAATACAGTATCAAAATTTAAACACTTGAAATATTTCTGTGTTTGCAATAAATAAATGCAACACATGAGTTTCCCTTAATATTGTAACTTATTGAGATGCACCTGCATCAGCCAAAAAAAGCTGCCAGACAGCAAAGGTTCTGTTGAAGGATAAGAGACCTAAGCACAGACATGCAAGAAGACTAGAAAGAAAAAATTTATAGAGATAAAAATACCTTCTTCCACATCAGAAAAATAGTCGTCTGTGATCATTTCTGGGACATTGGCTTTACAGACTGTGTTCAGATGGAGGAGAAAGGTAGAATAATAATAACAAAAAAATCAACAAAACAAAGTGTTGCAAAAATAATGTGGAGAAATTAGGTAGATAAAATCATCAGATTCAAAAACAAAAAGTGATTATGGGTCATTCTGAATGGGTGGAAAAATCAGTTTGAAACTACAAATCATAAATAATCAATGGTTGTAACAGAAATGATAAATGACTAAAAAGAAAACAAAAATGAATTTATTAGTACCGACATGTCGTACTTTAAGCCCAGAAACACAATCTGAATGTGTTTTTTAGCCATTAGCTGTCCGACAGTTGTGGTTTTTCAAATGGATTATATATAACCTTACCGTCATCATCAGACATGTCCAGCACCTCATTCATGGTCTCTGGGACGTTCATCTTGTGCTTCTCTATCACAGTCTGTTGGAGAGAGAAAACAATTGCCTTATACTGGTTGTCTTATATTAAAATCAGGAAAGGCTGCTTTTATAAAGGGGTTGGGGGACAGGGGACTCATTCTTCACACGGGATGAAGCATCCTTTATAAATAAATACATTTGGACACAACACATAGCAACCCACAAACCTAACACAATTATATGTGGTACAAACTCAATCCCACACATCACCTAAAGAATACCATATCCACAATCTCAAGCGGTGGTGACAGCATCATTGTGCACGCTTATACGTCATCAAGTGCGATTTTGCCAAAGTAAAACCATGACCAGTGCTAAGGACCTGTTAGTTTTGACCTGAAATTGTCATGTTTCTGCTAAAAAACTGAAAAACAAAAGGTTATTTGATTTTTTTAGAACCACGGTCAGTGCAGTCACACACACTGGTTTGATTTAAAAAGGTTCACTATGGTGTGGGCTTGTTTTAGAATTGTATTTTATTTTCTGCGGACTGTCTATTTCCATCACAATAATAGAACAAAAAAGCATTGATTTCAGTTAATGGAATTGAAATATAACGAGATGAAAATTTAGCACCAGATACAAACCTGAGTGGTTAGAGTTTCCTCTGTGACCACTTTGAGTGTGTCAACTACAGAAATGTAGCCAAGCCTCCTGGCGATCGACAGAGCACTGTTCCCATTCTAAAAAATGTATACATAAATAAAATCAGGCAATGATAATAAGTAACCATTCTGGTCAAGAACTGGATTTAATCCAGAGTAAGAAACAGTGAGAGAGTCTAAGTTCTCTGTGCTTTCTTACGGCAGTAAGTTCGTTGGGTGAAGCTCCATGGTGCAGCAGTAAGTTGATGATGTGTGTGTGTCCCTGCTGAGCAGCCTGATGCAGAGGTGTGTATCCATTCTGCAAAGGGAGGAGTGGAGTTCAGACAAAACGCACAGAATATAAACACGAGCATCAACATGTTTTCATAATCACTGACAGTGTTTACCTTGGTCTTAGCATTGACCTTCGCCTGATTCTTCAGCAGGAAGTTGACCATCTTCACGTTGCCATAGTGACAGGCAACGTGAAGAGGGGTGTATCCCAACTGATGACAAAAACATGAGATCACAAGTATTTGTTTTCACTCTTGACATTTACAGATTTATCAATAAATAGAAAAATCTGATCACATCTTTGCAGGACAGAAACCTAATCTGAAAAGGCACCAAACTTTTGAATCACCCTTACATTCTTTGTACTTTTCCTTTAAAAAGCTAGACTGCATTGTAAGATTTTAAAGTGGACTTTTTTTTTTTACTGTTGTTGCTCTCTAACAAAGTTCAGTCCAGTTCTGCTCCCTCTCACTATATAGAAGAAAACCCAATAAAAAAGTGAAGAAAATGTGTCAAAATATAAAACACTTATAAGGCAGATAAACAGTATGTGTCTTTCAAAAACGAGTAAGAATATAGCTAACACATGTTATAGGAATTGTGAGTTCAAGAATATTTTTTTTCTGAATTACCTCATTATGACTAAAACAGTTGTCTCTGTCTTTTTTATGTTTGGAAATCATTCAGCTAAAGAAATGGGAACATTGTGTTTCTACAACAGGCTGTTGGTGACAACTTGAATAAAGATAAATCAAAATAGCTTTTTTTGCAATCTGTCACTTAGTTCTGGAACATTTTATGTTTGAATGGCTCAGAGATCAGAGTTAAGTAGCGTAATAAACAAGCCATGCTCTAAAAATGGACTGAAAAAGGGTGAAAGAGCAGACATAGTAGCAAAAAACAATGGAAGAACTTTACAAAGTTTGGAATAAAAGAATGCAGTTCAATCGGGATAACTGATTGAACTGCATTTAATAATTCAGGGAGATGATTCAATAATTTTTCCATGGAGTTTTATCCAATTTAGAGGAAAAAACAAATATGACAAGAAGCTGACAGCCAGTGACGATGGCTCAGGACTACAGATCTACTGTAGCCTATAAAAGAAGACAACAATTACAAGAGTTTTTTTTGAGAACTTGGCTTTGTTTTACTTACAAGGGGAAAACAAACACCAGTCTTTTATGTAAAATTAAGTCATGCCTCTTGGCAACGTTTCCCAACTTGTCCATTTTATTTGTTGCAGACTATATCAAATGTTAGCAGAGACAGCCTATAAATATCATGTTCTCAGTGTCTTGCAAAAGGGTTCATACCCCTATAAACTACAAACTACACTGAAAATGTCTGCTGGAAGTTGAACCACCGCCTCAGTTACAAATCTTTTGCAGCCTTTCAAATGGTTTTCAACAGTTCTGTTCTGTATTTTGCGTCATTTATTTCCCCATTAACTCTGAGAAACTTCTATGTCCTCTTAATGAAAAGTACCACAGCATGAAGCAAACCCTACTATGTTTAACAGTGGAAATGGTGTGCTCAGGGTGAAACACAGCACACTTCTTATGGCTTTTATTTTCCAATATTCGTTTTCTTCTCGTTACTCTAATGCAGAGGCCAGATTTGTGAAATGCTTGAATAAGTTGTCCAGTCAAGGTAATTGATTGTACTAAATACAAATACATGGCACATTTTCAGATTTGTAAATGTTTTGCTTTTGTTTTTATTTATTTATTTTTGTTAAGGGTCTATGCCTCTAAGAAGCTTTTTCTACTAAACCATTTGAATACAGTACTGATAAATAATGTTTCATCCAGTTATTTTTATATGCAATATTTTTCAGTCATTTTTATTTGTCAAGTTTGGATCTCACAAAGCTAAGGAGGTTAAACATATTCATTCATAACCTCATTTACAACAGAGTCCTATAATAAGATAAAACAGAAAAACATACTACTCCTTGAGGAGGACATTTGAGGAGGGAATTGAACAAGAATCTCTTATTACCTTGGTCTCAGGGTCTATAGTGGCTCCATGGTTGACTAAAACCTCGGCAACATTGACTTTATCCTCCTGGGCAGCCAGGTGGAGTGGAGTCAGTCCCGACTAAGGAGACAAACCCAGACAATTATACAGTTAGAGTCAGAGGGAAATACAGCTGGTTAAAACATGATGGCAGGTTAGGACCTCAGGATGATGAGCATTCAGGGGGTATCAAAAACAGATGTCAGAGAAAATAACAGAGTTTCGGGTAAAGACTGTTATTTCTCCAAGTGTAATAACATCCTAGTGTCATGAATGCATGTTTACACTCCACACACACTCCCTCACTGTAAATACGACTCCTACAACAGCCCATTTGCTGTGAGACAGAGAGAAAAATATCATGTCTTTAAACTTGCTTGTTAGTGTCACCTTGTTGCTGGTGCCAACAGGAGCGTCTCGGGCCAACAGCAGAGTCACGATGTCCACATTGCCTTCCTGCGCTGCGAGGTGCAGAGGAGTGATCCCCTGCCGTGTCACCGCACTGGTGGAGGCGCCGTACTCCAGTAAGGTGGTGGCGATCTCCATCTGATTCTTCTTGGCTGCGATGTGCAGCGGGGTATAACCGTTCTGAAAACAGAAACAAATAAAAACAAATAGAGTAAATAAACTAGTCAATAAAACAATTACTACAAAACAATACACCATGATACATCTGTAAAGAATGGCATTTATATTTAATAAGTGTTAAATAAGAATATGACGGAAAAAAAGTAGTAACAAAAGTGTCTGTGATTTGAACACTCGTTACGTCCAGTTTTATTGTTTTTTATTTGCAGAGTTTAAACCAAAAATGTGATTTGACCTAAAAGTACATTTAATTTTGTTTATATTACAAACAAATATTATGACAGGATGTAAAATGTTGATCCACCAAAGGAAGAGGGTATTCACCGCACTGAAGGTTGGTTACAAACGTCAACTAAAACCATTTCCTAAACAATGGATTATTCAATACTCAATTCTGTTAGGGTGTGGAGCCTGGATGATTTCTGGGGCAGCGCTTTCTGAACTGATCCTGCCGGAGTGGAACAGATATCGAATGAGGCCGTGCGGAGCAGAATAGCTGCATGGCTCTAACTAGGTCAGTTCGCTTTGGCACATGGAGCATCAGAGATGCTTTCAGGAACATTCGATTTAAAACAAACCCCTCCCCGTCGTTTCTTACCTTTGCAGCAGCGTGCGGTGAAGCTCCCTGTTTGAGCAAGAGGAGTGCCACCTTCTGGTTATCATAGTGTGCTGCCACATGCAGTGGAGTTAGTCCACTCTGAGCACACACACACACAAACATGAGCAAAGGTTAGATTGTGACAAATAGTAAAGTTAAGCATGATCAAAGCTCACAGATGGGGAAATACTCCAAAGTGTTTGATTTTTAAACATAGTGCCTTGCAAAAGTATTTATAGCCCTGAAATTTCAAATTCCTTTTATGGGGTTGGTGGGAAGGGGGGGAGGGGGGGTATTTTCTGTAAACGAGGAACAGAATGTACTGCATAATATAATGAAACAAGTTGTTTACAAATCCAATCTAAAAACAAAACTGAAAAGTTTATCTTGCAAGTCTTGCGAAGTTTGTCATCTAGAAATTGAAACATTTGCCAATTGAAACATGGACAAATGTTTCAATTTCTAGAGGAAAATTGCTCAAGCTCGGTCAGATTGGATGAAGAGCTGAAAAAATTACCAAATGGATTTACATCTGGACTTTGACTGGACCATTTAAACATACAAATCTAATCTAATCATCTAATCCTTGATTCTCATAGCTCTGGCTGTATGTTTACAACTGTTGTTCTGTATTTAGCTCTATCTATCCTCTCATCAACTCCAATCACTTTTCCTGTAACAGCTGAAAAAAAAAAAGCATCCTCACAGCATGAGGCTACCACCACGTTTAAACATGGGGGTGATGTGTCAGGACATTAGTTTCCTGCCACACATAGAGTTTTCAATTTAGTCTATTTGGTCTCATTTGACTCGATCACATGCTCTAACCAGCTTTGCTGAGTTCCCTATATGGTTTGAGTCAAACTTTAAACCAGACCTCTTATGGCTCTCTATAAGAATTAGTGTCCTTCTTGCCACTCGTCCAAAAAGGAGAGATTTGCACCACATTTTACAGATTACACTGTGTATTATTTCCCTTCAAATGTACAATTACAATCTTGGTGTTGGTCAATCACATAAAACCTATTCAAATACTCTTCATTTTCAGGTTGTGATGAGACAAAAGATAAAAAAAGAAAAAAAAAACCACTTGATGTTATTACTTTTCCACAGCACAGTACAGGGATGAGGATAGATTTGGTAAGTTCTGTCCTAAAAGTGTCAAACAAGCGTTACCTTCCCAGCAGCATCAACTGGAGCGTTCTTCTGCAGCAGTAGGTTGGCCACCTCTATCTTTCCATACTTGGCAGCAACATGTAATGGAGTGAAGCCCTTCTGGAGAAAACACGAGAGAACACAAGGGTATATTGATGTATGTATAAGTCATTTTCAGGATGAAAGTTAGAGAATAGTTGAATATTAGAGTGTTAAAAATTACAAAGCATGCATGTTTTAGGTGGAGAAACTAATTGTGTCATTCACCTTATTCTTGAGCTATGAGGTAACAATGCAACTTCAGTTTAGACCTTGAACTTTTTCTGTGGGATGTTGGTGTGTGAATGAAACTGGCCTCTTGTTAAATATATAATAGGAACATTTGAACAAGAGTTTTTGTAGAAGACTGCTTTTTCCGTTCAACCGCTCATGATTTGGAGAGTGATCTCATTTGTAAAAAAATACATGAAAAGATAAAAAAAGCAACAATTTGTGCTAACTGTAACTTGAAACATTATACTTAGAGGTTTTCATCCTTCTGCTTCTAAAACAACAAACTGTAAAGTGCAACACTACAGTTACTGTTAAGAAAACTTTGAACATGCAGAACATGCAGCTGGTCTGGCAACATGTTTTTTTACTCTGTTTGGTTCAAATCTGCACAGTAATTGCTGCTCCCTGTCAATCTGACTTCAGTAGCTCTAAATATTGCAAAAAACATCCCTGTCGTGTTCATTGCAGCAGTGATGTGAAACCTATTTTTATCCAGTCCAAAAGCAAAGTGGCAAAACTACAATGGTTGCAGCATTGATCAGCAAACATCTGTAGAACAAGTTTTACCTTTGTGGTAATGCTCAGGTTAGCTCCTTGATCGAGTAGAGCTGCAGCCACATCTCTGTGTCCCTCCCTGGCAGCTAGATGCAGAGGTGTGTACCCAGAGTTGGTCGTAGCGTCTGGACATGCTCCTTTTGTCAGAAGCTGCTGCACAATGTCTGGCTTACCCAGACGACTTGAAATGTGCAGTGGAGTCTGATCGTCCTGTAGCAAAAGCAGAGACAAACAAAAATCTATTAATGCAAAAAAAGCACCATGTTACTTTATTGTTTTTTCATTGTGGCGCTAACAGCTGCTTCTAATTCTGAGAACAGATAGAAAAGCAGATCTGCTTCTACAATAGCTCAACTGGGTAAATGAAGTGTTTCTGCATTGAAATACTTTGCTCACTTTTAATTAAGTTATTGTTGATGCATTTAAGACAGGATATGCCTGTATTTATGTACATTTAGGTAAATTAAAGAACAGAGTAAATAGCTCTGCATTTTCTAAGAAAAGAGCCACTTGAATCTCACAGATTCTACTGAAAACTAGTGGTAATTTTAAAGAAGGAAAAGAAAAGAAAAACATAGCAACACACTAATTAGAAAGTCAATTCTAAAACTACCTCGTCATCGGATGTTATTAAAGAGTTCATGAGTTCTTTATAAGTCTGGAGCTGGATTTCTCTAGTAAATATGATTAGATTTAATAATAAAAAAACAAAACAATTAATCAATTGGCTGTGTTATTAAAATAGTAAAAACATCTGTAAAACATAAACAAGTCAATAAGATAAATGAAGTCACTGGGAGTGACAGCCTACTTTAGCCTTGGCATCAACTTGCGCTCCGTTCTGAATCAGATATCGGACCACATCAGATTGTCCAGCCCTTGCTGCCATGTGGAGCGCCGTTTCCCCTCTCTGAAACACACAAACATCCAAAAGATAAAAGGCATGTACAACAAGAGTCACTTTTATTCAGCTAAAAAGCCATGGAGAAGAAGAATTTAAAACAGCAGAGGAAAGCAAAGTCGCCTTTGCTTTCTATGCAGTAAGATGACGTGGCCTTATTATCTTTTTCTGTTAACCTTGCAACAAACAGAACAAGACTATTTGACATTAAAAACAATTCTACAGTTAAAAAAAAACATACAAAATGCTTAGTTTATTTCTCATCCTTTTAATATGTCAACACATTCTTTTGGAGCCAACAAACCTTAGAGGGAAAGTATGACACACTCGAGAACCTTCTGAACTCACCACATTGTTTGTGTTAGGTGAAGCCCCATGGTTGATCAGCTGGTGGACGATGTTTTCATGTCCCATAAATGCTGCGACGTGGATCGGCGTCAGACCAGACTGTAGACAGAGGAATATAAAAAAGAAAAGGACAGAAATGACAATCACCTTATGCTGCAAAGAAACAAATGGATATTTAATCTTTTGAAAACCCCTTGGCTGGTTCATATAGTATGAATTCATAATTTCTGGAAAATTGGTAAGTTAGTTCAAGGTTAAAAAGGAATAAAATTACCTGAATTCTAAAACCGAGAAACGGGAACGAGTGGATATTTATTGACTAATAAACATCTTTCTTATTATCTCTAAATTCTAAGAAAATAAATGTAGTGATCAACTGATTGGATATCTGAAAACAAGCTATTTTCTGAACCAATAAGAGTTTTCTTGACACTAGCAAAAATAAGTTTCTTTGTATACAATGAAGGTATAAAAGGCCATACATTAGAGTATTCTTTTACATAAACTATCCAACTGCAGCATGATGGGTTTACCCGGTAGTTGCTTCAACATGCTTTTTAATGTTACAAGTTTAATCAATGAAAACAGTCCTTGTTACATAGATGATTTTAACAACAAAGATTTCTGCTTTGAACAGATAAATAGCTTAATTGCGGGAGTTTTTACCAATGTGCATTAAAATCTAGAAACAAGGAGCTAAGATTGGGATGCAAACCTCAGTATGGTAAGCTCTTATAACTATTCTAAATACAGAAATACATGTAGACAGTGTCTGCCCAAAGTATGTGTAAAAATGAGAGCACAATGAATGTCCCTCTATTGTTCTTCATTCTCATTAGTAAGTGAATGATTTGCATCATGTTTTATGTGCAAACAATAGAGCAAAGTGCATTGCTTTATGTCTTTCCCCTTTTGTTTTATTTTTTTGAGCAACATGTATGTGTCACAGATTTATAAAAATCTTAAATGTTTGTTTATATACTCCAAATAGTTACCTTTTGACCAATCAGAGCAGCCTCAATCACTTTGAAAAGATGTTAGATGATTGCTCTGTGCAACAAAAGTCTTTGTAAGGTTGGCTTTTATGACTCAATATGGCAGTGCCAGTACTAGGCACAAAGAGTACAGATATATAAAAGCTGTTCCTTCAAGAAAAACGAATATTCCACACACGTGAACGACACACACACTCTCTTACCTCTGTGACTGCCTGTATAGACGCTCCGTGCTTCAGAAGGAGCTCCATCACTTTCAGTCTGTTTTTCTTACAGGCGATGTGGAGGGGAGTAAAACCATTCTAAGACATTACAAAAGGGAAAATACATGTGTTCAAAAAGTATAAAAATCATCCAAAAAGTCTTTGTGTTTCTCCTTCAAGATCCTGCAGATTTGGAGGAGGATAAATCTTGATTATCAGATAAAAACTTAAACAAAGAGAAAACTTTTTCTTTCCTTTAACTTCTTTTTCTCTACTTCTGCCTCTGAACCTGAGAAATATGTTGAAATAATCAAGCCCACTCTGCACCAAAATAGATCCTTTTCCCTACAGCTCACTTTTTTCTCTCCAACTTGTACAGTCTCTCCTCCCCTTCCTCTGTTTCTTTGAGGTTTCTGGCTCAGCTGTATGACTTCATTTTCCAACCCGTTTCTTTTTTCCCTCCTCATTCTCTCTAGTCATAAAGTCCCTGTGCTTTAACCACACCCAGACTTTTCCCATTATAGAGCCCAGATCCTGGTCTTACGTCAGAATAGAGGTTGGTGATATATTTTCCATCATGCTCTTTGTCCTGTTCTCTGCCTGATCTCCCAAATGTAATTATTTCCTTTAATTTTTTTCTATAACAAAATTCAATTTTGTGTTTTCTCATCTGTTATGAGTAACTGAAAAGTCTTTTTTTTCCATCTTTGATTCAATAATTTCTCCTCACCAGTGCCTTAGCGTTGGGATTGGCCTTCTTGTCCAAAATGACCTTCGCCACCTTGTAGTGACCGCAGTGCGCGGCCACATGCAGAGCTGTCAGGTAGTCGTTGGTTACGTCGTCCACAGGCACCTCGTGGTGCAGCAGCAGCTGGACACAGTTCAGATGGTCACCCTGTGTCGCCATGTGAAGAGGAGACAAACCATTCTGGAGAGAGAAGTAGAGGAGACGTCTGACTCTAATGCAGCAGCAAACTGATAATGTTAGACTGAATTGGAGTAAGTGATGGGGTCACGGTAGGACAAAAGCTGATGATGCACCTTGGTCTTCGACATTATTGGAGCTCCTCTATTTAGCAACATCTCCACCACCTGTTCATGGCCACTTCTGGCTCCGCAGTGTAGAGGAGTCAGGCCATCCTGTAAAAGCAACAACCAGCAGGATCACCGTTTTCTACTTACTAACACCATCAAAAGCCTTTTTCAACAACAGAACAGCACAGCAGTACTGATTGCTAAAATTATTCCACTGACCAGCCATTCAGCTCTAATGTATAGCACAAGTAATGATAAAGCAGGTTTCACTATGAGAGAAGACAGAGATTGAGCTCTTTGGTGACCATAGTAATGCTTAAATGACACAGACACTGATGCATTGGAGAAAGTGGAGAGAAAATGTGAAAATGGCCACTGTCTACAAATTCTTCAGATTTGTTGACCTCTTTGTTAACCTCTCAGAACACCAGCGTTGTTGTGTGTGTGTGGGGGTGGGCGTGCGTGTGTGTGTGTGCCGGTACCTTCGTCCTTGCATCAATTCTGGCCCCCCTCTCCAGCAGTAGCCGCACCATGTTTGTGTTTCCCCGTTTGGATGCTACATGCAGAGGTGTTATGTCATTCTGCAAAAGGAATAAGGTCACACTCAGTCGTTCAGTCCCACTGATCAACAGTTTTCTCATGGAGATGGTTAGGATCAAAGCAGAAGGACAAGACAAAATTAAGTGAATGCTACTGGTTACATTTTTACTTGTAACTGATAAATTAACAAACATAAATCAAAAGAGACTTTTTGTTAGAGAGCAAAGCTCTCCCTCGGTCAGCATTGAAGGTAAATGACTAAACACCACCCTCTAGAGGAGAATATTTTGACACCTCCTTTTAACTTATTTTTTCCAATAATTTGACAGAATCAAGTGAATATACTGTTGATTTAAATTAAAGAAAACAAACATCTAAGCTTGCAGATGAGTTTAAGCAAAGAGGAGAAGGAATGAATATTTGAGACTGATTATGAACACACTTCAATGTCAAAATCAAAAGAGATGCAAGTACGTATCTGTGTGTGTGTTCCCCCACTGAGTGACAAAGCAGCTGCAGAATCAAACACTGGAGTTGTTGATGGAGCATTTGTTGCACATTGGCACTTACCCTTGCCTTGAAGTCCACAGCTGCCCCTCTGTTGAGCAGTAGTGTTGCCACATTGATGTTGCCGTAGTGAGCCGCAATGTGAAGTGGCGTGAACCCGCTCTGAGAAGAATGAGACATAAAAGAGGTGCAAAAAAATGAATTTAAAAGGCAACGAGAACTAACCAAAATCTGTTACGAGATGAGCCAAAAGCAAAGCATAATGAGACAGTATATTTTAGCACTGGCTGGGCAAATGCAAGTGAATAGAATAAAAAAAAAGCCCATAACAGAGCAGAGGTCAAACATGCTAACAAACCAGAGCAAAATTGTACTTTTATGGCAAAATTACTCTCTTTGGTCATTGAATACATTAAAGTGATTTAAGGCAAACCAGCACCACAGGACCAGATATGACTCATTTAACTAAGGATTACAACAGTGGAGTTTTCATAAATGTTGAGAAATTAGTTAATATTTAGTTAAATATGAGTTTTATCTTTTTAAGAAATTCTAAGCTAAATCTATACAAACTAGTACATCTAAAGCTGTAGTTAACTGAAAACTAAGCAAAGTAGGTTAGCTTTCCTGTCAATTTTTATTTAAAATTTGTTTCTGTTTGCTGATGAGATGCTTTAACCTGACAGGAAATAAAGAAATAGCAAATCCAGTTAAACATACATTTTCACCCAAATCTAGTTATTAAAACCCTGCTTTGAATAAAAGATTAGCTCTATTCAGAAAACCAAAATGTTTGAACTAAACCGCGGCTTGAGTTAAAACTCCTCAATGCAAATTAATGTTTTATATTGAACCTTTCAAAGAATCAGACCAAACATGTGACATGATGGTTTTGTATTTTTTCAGTATAATTAGGACTGATTGAAAGAAATTACAACAGATTATCAAAATCAATATTTCTGACAAATTCAATGTGTTGTATCAACATGACAAATTCAATAAAGAAAAGTTGAATTTTAAAATGACATTGCATCACAAGTAGAGATGGCAATCTGATGATCGCACACTCAAGAACAGCAAATCGTACCAAACTTAAACCTAACCTGTTTTTGATCAGAATGCCTCACTACTTTCCTTTTTGTACACATCTTCTGTTTACCGATAAGTGCGTCAGGAGATAAAACAGTTGTCTGACCTTTAATCCTAACCCCTAACTCTCATCTCAAGCCTCAAATGTTCTGTAATTTATGGACAAATATGGGGCAAAAGAGAACTATGATTTGTGACGAAACACACTTTGTCATTTACAAAGCTTTGGAACTCTACTGGAATACCTAATAGCATCTAAAATAACAAAACAAAACTGTCACTGCATACATACAAAGCAACATCTAAATGTGATGCGGGCTTAAAAAAACAGGCACAGAGGTGAGGTGCAAAGGCATTCATGCCAGCATTTAGCATTCATGCTAGCAGACGGAAGGCTTTGCAGTGGAGAGCGTGGATGAAAAATGAAAAGAGGAGAAAGAGGAAGAAGAAAAGAAGATGTACCTCTGTTGTTCTATTCACCATCATCTAGAAGGGAAAAAGGAAGAGGTAGGGAACGGAGGGGTAAGAAAACAGGAACAAATCAAGGGGGGAAAGGTTGTACAGGAAGAGAGAATGGGGTGGTTAGTGCACCACAACAAGTACAACAGCAACGCCGACATGGTTGCACCAAGCTCTCAGATGGATATGGGGCGATGCGGTTGTAAATAATGAAAAGAAATAAACGGGAGTCACAGCAGCACACACAAAAGGAAGGTGAACTCAAACTCTGCCTTGTGTTGTCTGCTGTATTTTTCATCATTATGTGAACTAGAAATGTTTATATAACTTAAGCAGTAATGACTTCTACCACTTTATATGTTTGTTAACATTTCTTCAGATTGTTAATATTTTAAATACCAGACTGCAATCTTTGCTTAGTAAGTCTATGAATTATATTTATTTACTAAACTATAGTTCTCATTCATTTGAACGAGGATTCAAGTTGCAATGGGGGAATTCTAAGTTTAAATCTTGTTTCCTACTAGTGAGATTAACAAAAAATAAATAAATAAAAATAACACCAAATACAAGTAAAAAGAAATGAGTCCAACACTACCAAAAGAAAATAGGTCTTTTAAAAACTAAAAATAAAAGCAAGGATTACTTGTGTTCGCAATTAATCCTTGATTTTATTCTTAGTTTTGGAATGTGGAAGTTTTCAGATAATGACTCATTCAGTAAATTACTACCTTTAAAGATATTGACAACATTTCTAAATTTAAAAGAATGTTTTATTGCTCTTAAATCTTGCAGATCCTCATTGCAAATATAATGGGTTGATGGGAACAAAAGTTCAGAAGTACAGGTTTTGAAAAAGGAAACGCGTCATGAATCCCAAACCTGCTCACTGACACTGAAATAGCACAGAAGCTTTTGTTGCTTCTCAGGGCTAAGAGACCGTACCTTTGACTCAACATCTGCGTTGTGGTCATTCTGCAGGAGGAGGGCCGCGGCCTTGGTGTCGTCTTTCCGGGCAGCGATGTGCAGCGCTGGGAGTCGGACCTTCCCCTTGGTGTCGTTTTCCAGTAGGAGGGAAACCACCTGGTCATGGCCCTGCTGCAGCGCCACCGCCAGTGGAGTAAAACCATCCTGTAAGCCAGCAGAAACAATTCAAGAAGACATCAGTGACTTCTGTTGAAAGGTGGAAATCGTTGACTAAACATGAAAACATATTAAAGAAAATTATTATTTTTTTGTTCTTACTCAATCAGATAGTTTATATCAATATCAAAGCATTAGCATTACACTTTAATTGTGCATGCCGCTGATGGCATATTTAGTAACTATCCAATAACTATCTAGTTTGTTGGCTTACTAATATTATCAGTTAGCAACAACTAACAATTTATGCCATTTGTGCACGTAGCATTTAGTTTACACTAACTTAGCATTTTTAACATTACAGTAGATGCCAGTGACACCTAAGAACGGATGTTTTGTGCTACAAAGTGATATACAGCAGTGATTCCCAATCCTGGTCCTCAAGGCACCCCAAGCCTAATGTTTTAGATGTTTCCCTGTTTAAACACACCCCATTCAAATGATCACAATTCAGAAAAAGTCTGTTAATCAGCCATCTATTGAAATCATGTGTGTTGAAGCAGTGAAATGACTAAAACATGCAGGGCAGTATGCCTTGAGGATCATGGGTGAAAACCACAGATATACAGTGTGTACTGTATACAGTATATAGTATATTAGCAATAGGGATGGTCAATGTAGACTTAGAGTTTTAATCACAAAGGTTTGTAGTATTTATTGTGATGGCAATGACAGTGATAATAAAAAGGTATTGCATCTTCTTTCAGTCTTTTATAAGTGACACCCATACAATATGGTACAATACAACATGACAGGATATTTCTTCATTTTCAGAACAAATCTGAAATTTGCATCACAGCTCTAGTATTTACAGACATTTATACAAAGAAAACAGAATCAAAACTGTTATTGAATAACACACATTTAACCTAGTGTCAGGGTAATAGTTTCCAATAAAAGTGTCATTCAGATCATTAAACAGCACACGGTACCTGAATTTACAAATTCATTCATATTTATTGACATTCTCTTGGGTCCAACATTGGGGTAAATAGTAAAACAAAAAATCTCAACAATTCTGTCAGTCTTTGGGGTTTTCAGAATTCATCATTGTCACAATCAATCTAAATTCTTATCACAATAGCAAATTTTTCACAAGAATGATAAGCGATTCAATAAATGTCTATTCCTACATAGCAGACAAATTCAGCTCATGTTAGCTAATTACATGAGCTAACATGAGCTGTTCACCTTCATAGGTGAACAGCTGGAAAGTGACATATTGAGCTTCAGTAGCATTTTAGTTCACCTTAAATTAACAATTAGTTTGATATGGAATTATAGCTCTCACTAACTGGCAAACAATAAAACAATTGTGCAAGTCAAAAGGTAGGTCTGAACTCTGACACAAGTTACTAAAGAAACAATTGCCATCTTCAGAAAGGCTACTGTGGCTTTTTGCTTTTGCAAAACTGTCTTAGTCAGATGTTTATGCCCAACAGATGCAGACACTTGTAATAAGGTTAGCGGGATGCTAAACTGATATCATGCAGATGAAATTTGTCTGAAAGCACAAAGCAATCTAAAACCATTTAGCATGTTAGGCAATTCAGTCCTACAGATAAGTGCTTAACTAGTAGTTCGGCGTCTCGCTGTAGGACAAAATTGTAAGGAAATACAGCTGCTAATGGACTTCAAATGGATAAACCTACAAACACACAAACTGAAATGCAATGATTCTCCCCACTTATGTGATAAATCCAGGCAAGACAAATGAGCAGCAGTGTGGGTCATCAGTGAAAATAACAAGTTTCTGCTTGTGCGACAAATAAATGTATATTTACGCAGGGCACAGACCCTCAGGACACCAACTCAGCATCATTACACACCCGAACATCAAAGACATCCTGCACAAAACTGAACAGAGGCGAGCATCTACACAAACAAACACACGTCAGCATGTACACACAAATTTACAGACTGATCCACAGACACAGCTCCAAAGTGGCGCACACAGCCACACCCGAGGGAACACAAATATATTCAAATGCATAAATTTAGCCTTTTTTGAGGATTTCAAAAGTGGTGAGACACACTGCAGGAAACATCTTGTGTTTAATCTACCTTATTATGGATTCATGTAGCCTATTTAATACCCTAAAAATACCCTGATAGACAATAAAAGATGTAGAAACAAAACATGAAAAGGAAGTTGATCTTTATCTTCTTTAAAGATTGCAGTGACACAGCATTATTTTGTTTTACTAAAACAGTACAGGTTAGATTTAGCGATAGACAAGATGTTTTATCATGTAAATGGGACAATAACTCGGAAGAGAAATGTAAACTAAATATTACATTTATAGAAAAAGCAAAAAAAGAGGCTGGAAAATTTCTAATTTCTCATGCTCTCCTGAAATATTTGAATCTGAATTATTAAACACACTGAGATGCCTCACAGAGGCATCAACATAGATATGTTTGGTTGCATGAATTATTCACTCTATGTCCCACTGGAGGAGGCAGGAGAAGAAGGTTAGGGGAGGGGAATGGTGGGATGTGGTGGAAAACAGACTGAGGATGAGACAGATGCAGACTAAAAAAGAAACGACTGAGACAAATGAAGGAGGGAAGAGGAGGGAAACATGGGATGAGGTGTGATGGAGCAGTTTGTAGAAATGTCAAGGACAAAGCTCTGAAAATACAACACTGGATTTCCAAAACAGGTACATGGACAGTTTAAAATGTGTTCAGAGAACAGAAGAGTAGATTTTTATCATGGAAGCTTCCAGCAACATTGTTTTTGTAAAAAAAGATGCAGAACTTTTACATCTATCAGTCTGCAGCTACATGTTGTACTGTAAAGAGAGAGTATATTTGTTTAAAAATACAAAATAAATTAACAAATGGTTTAGAAGTAAGCACTGGATCATGATACATATCTGTTCTTCTGCCATATATGGCCCCAGAAACAAAAGGTCTCTAGTTAATGCAGCAGTCCTTCCATATTAGGCAAAAACTGCTAACAACAAAAATGTCTCATAGTTTAAAATTAGGAAATTGTTTTATCTGGTGCTTGTGTACAAATTCTTTAACCAGCTTATGGTTTGTAGAGAAAGGTAGCTAAGGTACAGAATATGACAAAATTTTTACTGCTATTAAAGATTTCCAACACATTTATTTTTGTTGTGTGTGCCATTTACACTTACTGAAGCTAATTATGGAGCTTTTTCAAGATATAAAAAAAATTCAAATAAATAGGAATAAGTCTTAGTCTTTGTTATCCTGTTATAAAAAAATATAATAAGATGAATTTGTAAAATAGAAAATTTTTAATTTGATATCCCAGCCAACATAAACATGCATCAAACAAAACTGATTATTTTTTTGTAATGTGTATGAATAAAAATTTTACGTTTATTAAAACATTGATAAAATGTAATACTTGCATAGAGTTTGATGATAAACTAGTTAATTCAACTTCTAAATGTTACATTAAAGTCATGTAACCTAAAATGTTTTGTTTGTTTTCAAGTTTAACCCTCTTCTTCTCAGAGTCTCACCACTGCAGATGAATTAGATCAAAGCATCTAGATTTTCCCCAAAACATTCAGTATGAGTTTTTCATGCTTGCAGGAGTTCTAGATTTTAAAAGTGAAATGTTGTCTGGTCCTTGGGCTGAAATTACAGAATCTTTGAGTAATTAATCTAGTTATTATTTTTTACGATTGACAACTAAGACTGTTTCTGATGTTCAGGAATGTTTTTTTTTTCTTATTTGTATATGTTTACATAAAATCTTCAGAAAATAAATTAAGCATCTTTGCCAACAGTCTTTCGTTTTCAATTAGTGATAATAGTCAGACCTACTACATGCTGGTGGCTACAGTTGCTAGTAAACATAATCTGTGTCCCAATAGGACACTGTGTTTGTCATAGTCATGCAAAGATGCCAGCTTTTTGTCAGGCTGCAGATGGCTCACTCACAGCGCTCTGCTTGCTCACGTCAGCCTCACAACGTCACTGATCTCTCCCCATACAGGCAGCTTAAGCAAGCCAAGGTCACTCTTATCAAACGTCATCGTCACACTGTGCTCATATTTCTCCTTTACTCATTAATCACCCTGAAACCCTCATTCTGAATCATAATTTCCAACATCTCCTAAATGACCCACTAGTTAATGGCATCCTTTTGCCAGAGATACTTTTTTGTGATAATGTTTGAGTTTAATTCCAGGAGAGTTAGTCCAGTTATGGGGCAACGTGTAGCTGGGTCAAGAGTTGTGTGAGTGCCTGCAAATATGTTTTATAAGTACGTTTATTGCCTGCACTTGTGTGTGTTTTTTCCTTCTTACCTCTGTAGCGATGCTCTGACTGGAGCCGTTGTCGAGTAAGAACTGCACCACTTCCAAGTGGTTCTCCTGCGCTGCCATGTACAGTGGAGTAAAGCCATTCTGGGAACAAAAGCACAAAATAATCCTGTTTTACAGAAACAATAACATCAGATACAAACCAGATTCTCAATCTAAGCCCGTTTGACTCACAACCCCGTAACATTAATGCATCTGAATGTTAGCTAGAGTACAAAATACAAATCCATCCGGTGTTTAGATCTATTAGTGTAACTTAGTAGAGTCTTTGTTTTCCTTCTGGCAAAAGGTACTGATGCTTCAAAATTTCAGCGCTTTTCAAAGCCGTTTATTTCCAAGATGCAACCTGAAAATTGTTTTGTTTTTCTCATAGAAAGTATTGCTGTTTTGTAGTCAGCCGTTTCTTTTTTTCTGATTGAAGTTTTAAGTATTACTGTCTTCGACTCTGTGATATTGTTTTTTTTGTTTGTTTTTTGTCTCTTTCCAATCTTCTCAACCTTGTAACTCAGCTACAGTAAATTGTTGCTCAAACTCAGCCAGCGGATAAGTTTTGTATGAACTGCTAAAAACGCGTCGATCTTCTCTGCTGTCATTACACAAGCATTTTCTTTTCAGGCGACATCAAGATCCTGAATGTCTTCAAAGGGCTGGTCGTGGTGGAACATCTTAGTGAAACTACCTATTGTAGACTGTAGAATATTGTAGCTTTCTGTATTTGATGAATACTTCTTTTAACTTATATTCACATTGATGTAATGTGGCATTTTTTTGAACTGCTAAAATAGTATTTAAACAGACAACAGTTATCTTGGCATTATGGCAGGCTGGATTTGATCCGCAAGCCCTGAGTTTGACACATATGCACCAAAACGTAAAATTCCCATCAATCCATGCTGCAGGCAGCAATTATGCTTCCATTCCAGCGTTATTGTCTCATTTTCATTTTGAAAAAGGTTGAAACTCCTTTTGCCTGATCTCTGTATATAAATTGTGCAAAGCACTATATTTCAAAGTTAATCACCCACGTCCCACCCAGAAACAGCAAACGCTGGATGTTTTTAAAGCAGAGAGAACTGCAGCAGCTCTCTCATGATGTGCATACTGTCGCCTCCACACATACCTCACACCTGATAGCGGTGGAGATAAAACCTGACCTGCTGCTGAGGTTACTGTGGAGTATGTGTTTGTTTTTGAGAGGTTGCTACTTGACACTTTAAAAGAAGTACACGTCACCAAACACATCACTTATTAGTCAGCCTTTTGTTGCTATTTCAACTTGTTCTCCTTTTAAAATTTGCAAAAAGTTTAAGAGGAGAAATTATTGCCATCAGCCAGACTTCTCTGTAATCTTTTAAAGTGATCTTGAGCAATGTTTTTTCCATATTTATTTTTTTCATTTTAGTCTAGAATGTGCATGAAAGCATATTGAGTCTGCTTAAAAATTAGTAATAAGGTAATAAGTTACTTGAAAAACAACTATGCAGCAAAAAAGCAGTATTCCATTGTCATCTCTTTTAAGAACATCTTTTATTTATTTATTTATTTTAATAACCTCTGGGCCTACTTTATAGGCCTAGAGAACAATCTGGGCCTATAAAAAGACAACAGAAAACCCCCCGCCAGTATAGGTACTGATTGAGCTCTCCTCTGATAGACAGCGCTACTAGCACTCATCCGTTCAGTTGTGTTTTTCTTCAACACAAAAGCCACAAATGGAGCTTCTGCCGACATTAACTCTGTTCTGAGTTTTCAATTCAGTTCAGTTTATTTATATACAAAAAATTATTGTCTCTAGACAAAAATATTGTCTCGAGGGATTTTACAAAAGAAGTTATTTCAATTCTTCTTTTTTACAGTTATCTTTGAGAACTGTAAAATCATAAAAATATCCAATTGATCCTAGTTATCAAACAGTACATTAAGCTCAGTCTATTATTCAAAGTAGTAAAAAAAAAAAAGACAAAAAATTTTCTATCCAAGAAAACCCGGCAGATTGCATCGAGTTGCTGTATGAGCACATAGTAACAGTAGACAATCACTTGAATTGTGTTATTGACTTTACAGCAATCTCTCATACCAAATATTCACATACACACATTTAGGTGTGTACCAAAAGCAACAACAGAACAGCTCTTCAATGGAGAAATACTTATTTCATTAATAATCTAATGTTGAGGGGTTAACAAGACACATAACTTGCTATAGGTTTCATGTGTACAGATAATAACCGTTTTTCAATAATGATTTCACTGTATTATTCCATGTTTTAGGAGTCCACGATTTTATGAGGTAAATGTCTACAACAATCAAACTCCTATTTTCCCTGGTTGAATATTTATTTAAAGAGATTTTGTGTTGTGTCTAAATCAATCAGCTGTAAATTGCTGTGAATTCAGGACTCCTGGAAGATGCGGCCTGATGGATGAAGTGAAATCCTGCGGCTGCAGCACTGCAGTGGAGCCAGAATTGAAGAACTGTTTGAAACGAGCATTAAAGGGCCGCAAAGATTTCCTGCAAGGCAAGCAAAGGAATCTCAGTGTCTGAACAATCCCCTTTATCACTCGTCTTGATTGTGTTGATCAATCACGGAAAAGATTCTCATGTAGATCAACAGAATCACTTCCACTAACATTTAGTCAACAGAAACAAATTAATGGGCATGATAATAGGACATAAAAATGGCTAAACTCCACACACTTCCTGGTTTTTATTTATTAAGAAATACTCTTTACTGTTCAACATTTTCAGCTTTCGGTGCTGATCCATGTCCATGCTTCATGATTTACTGAATGTTAATAATGCTTCCCCTCCCCCATCACTGGCAGGTTCCAGCAAAATGAAATTCATGATTTCTGAAGAACCTAGCTGGAGTTTCAATGCAGCCTTACACATATCAATAACAACTTATTGTATTTTCCTACTCTCAGCAGCTTCTGCCAAGGTTTTGATATTGACATTATTATGGGTCTTCTGGTCACAGAGTCCACTGTGTGCGTGTGTAAACGTGTGTGTTGAGTATTGAATATAGGCCAGGCTGCACTGCAAAACTGCTGACACAGCACACACACAGCCCCAGATGGATGCTTTGTGTGCAGCAGCTTGCGCTCACATTCATCTGCATGCGTGCGCACACTCCACTCCACTTTGCACTGAGGGTGTGTGTGTGTAAGTGTGTGTCGTACCTGAGATTGCGCGTTGACGTTTGCACCATTTGTGACGAGCTCCTTCACCACTTCACTCTGCCCAGCGAGGGACGCGATGTGCAGGGCGGTGTTCCCTTTCTGTTCGAACAAACAAGCAGGAAACAAAGATGACTTCCAACGTGAGGGCTGTGGCATGAAAACTACAGACTGTTACTAACATCCAGATGAAGTGGATTCTCTCTCAATGCAAAGAGAAAAATAAAAGTAGGGCTTTAGAATTAGTTGGTTATACCTTCATGACAATTTAATAGTAATTAAGCCCTGAAGCTGAACTCATATTACCTATAACCCAGAAGAAGGTTCTAATATTCTACAGACCTTCAATGTTTAAAGGCTGCAAAATGTTTCTGGTATGAAGGGAAATTAGACAAAGCAGCTGCTTTATTGCTCTTGCTTCAAATAAACTTAGAATCAGGGAATGATCAACAATCTTCAGTGATTTATTTGCTGTGAATCTCAGTACATAAACTCTGAAAAACAGTTTATATACTCTTTTTCTTTTTAAAAAGGCTTTGATAAAAGTTTCTCTCTGCATTCCTGTGGAGAAAGCAAGATTTTGTCTCTAATATTGACACATTTTAAAAATGTGTTTGAATGCAAACTCTGTAAAACACTGTGGTATTCAGCTGGCTGGGTGTCACAAATAAAATTATAGAATTTACGGTGGACTTTAAAGTTAACAAAACAAATGAGATGGACAGAGGGGGAAAAAAAACTATGCAATCACTGAAATAAATAATGTTCGGCCAGTCAGAAATGTTTCTCAAAAACTCTTTCAGTTCAACAGATAAAAGTATCACAACTCTCACTTGTTACTACCATCCCATGAAGTTCAAAGTGAAAAAAACAACACAGAATATTAATAGTTAGAGTTTTCTGAACAAAATAAACATTAAAAAAAGAAAATAGAAATATAAAGAAAAATCACAAAAACAGAATTAGAACTTATGGAGTGAGAGAAACAACAATCAGATGTACATGTTGATAAGTGTGTTGAAGTGGTTGTTATCACTTCAACACACACACGCCTGCCCACACACTCCCACACTCTCACGTACGCATGTACACTGTTTAAATGGATGAACCTGTTTCATGTCTACATAAAGCAGCAGCTGTTGCCATTCTGTCATTCCTGCTGCCACTGGTGCTCAGAAAAACTCAATCTAACTCACTGCAGCACAGAAATAGGCCCAAATTTAATGCTGATATTGTATGTAATAATAATAATAATAATAATAATAATAATAATAATAATAATAATAATAATAATAATAATAATAATAATAATAATAATAATAATAATAATAATAATAAGTGTGTGTGCTACAATGTATTATAATGCAGTGGTTCTGAATTCTGGTTTCAGGGCTTATGGTCCTTTATGTTTTAGACGTGTCTCTGCTCCAGCAGACATCTGAAAAATGTTGGACTTTAAAGTTAACAAAACTTTAAGGTGTTGTTAACTTTTCCTCACCAAGTGAAAATGGTAATCAGTGATTCTTTTGAGCATTTTTACTATTAGGTTGAGCAAGCAGCCAATGCATCTGAAGATCTGTAAGACAGTGTTAATTTTACACCTTTACACCTGGGTAACATTAAAACAGTAATCTTTCCTGGAAGCACTTAAATGCACCATAATTTATACAACCATTTAGTTTTTATTTTTACTTAGAAATTGTGGAGTACTCACTACTTTTACAGATTTAAAATATGCTTAAAGATTACTTACTTTGCTTTTTAGATTACTTTTTTATATTGTTATGCAGAGAGACTCCTATTTTTGCTGCCCAGGAAAGGAATTTGAACGAACTTAGAATTTAGGAAAACTACTTCCAAAACAGGAACATTTAGTTTTCATTACTACTTAGAAATTGTGGAGTACTTATTACTTTTACAAAATGTGGACATACTGTACTTAGAAAGTCCAAATGATACCTACTCACTTTTACTTTAGCAACTCAGAACAGGGATTAGAACAAACTTAGAATCCAGAAAAACTATCCTGGCAACTTAGAACTTGAATGGATTATCCACATGATTAGATTCTCTTTCTTCTTTTGCTCTTTCCTTTGGTTTGTTATTTTGTTTGTATTTCCTTTTTAAATCATGTAAGGCACTTTGTATTGTCTTATTGCTGAAAATGTGCTATATAAATAAAATTACCTCACAGCCAAGAAATGCATAATGTAGTGGAATAGTGTAAATATTCCTAAAACAAATCTGAATCGATCATCCCCCCTAACACACAGCGATTCATCTATTAAAGCAATGTGACTTTGGAAAAGTGCAAATTCAGCAGACTGCTGTTGTGTTGTGTGATGTACTGTCTGTGTTTATGTGACCACTGGGTGTTACCCACCTTGGTGGCTGCATCCACGTTGGCGCCCTGCTTAATGAGTTCAGCCACCACCTCCACATGGCCCTCCTTTGAGGCCAGATGGAGAGCATTTAAACCATTCTGCATGGAAAAAAAGAGGGAAGACAAGATGGCAGCAATGAAGATAGCAATTCAAACCAAGAATAGGGTTTGACAGGTCTAACAGAAAAAGAGTCTACACATCCCTGTTGAACTGCACCGTTTTTTATAATGGAAAAACATAGGAGCAAAAAAAATAATTTCAGAATGTTTTCCACAGTTAATGTGATCAAATGTATCAAATGTTTTAGAGGGAAAGTAAAAATCACAAACTGCAAAACTGACAACAAAACTGGGAAAATCTTTGGGCTAGCACTTTGTGAGAGCACCTTTCGATTTTATGACTGTTCTGTTTTGGATAGAGGAGTTGTCAGTGTAGAAAATCTTGACTTCACTATATTTGTCCACTTTCTGTACAAAAATCTGTCAGACTATAAGGTCGTCTTGCGTGCACAACCTTCTTCAGGTTACTTGACAAATTTCTTATTGGATTTAGGCCTGAGCTGTGGCTGGGTCATTCCAAAACTTTAAAGTTCTTAAGGTGAAGTCAATTTTTTTGTTTGTTTTTGTTAAATTCTATGCTTTGGCTATTTGTCATGATGAAAAATTAAGTTCCTCTTCATCTTTCAAGGAGGTCGACCTCGAGTTCACTAGGCATGAGACGTACTTTCTCTCATGCTTTCGACAGATTTCTTTAATTACCTTTACAAGAGATAACTAAAGAAAAATTAAAATTGATATATAAATATTTAAGAGTGAATAAAATATTTAAAACCGTGTCATTATTTCCTTTGTTTCCAATGGACTGTATAAAAAACACTCAAGATTAAATGTACAACACATTCAGTACTCGCCACTGACATACGCAGGTCCATTAAGGCTGCTGTCCTAAAAACCTTCTTGACCAGAATGGCAGTTCCAGACTTCAATTGTCCTGCAACATTTTTCTATTTTTTCCTTTCCTGGTTATCAGTATGATACGCTTACCTGATTGCAAATGTTAATGTCGACTCCATTCTTCAGGTAATCCAAAGCTTTCTCAAGGTTTCCGGCCCGAGCTGCACGCAGATAACAAGCGTTCACATCCGTCTGCAAAAAGAGAGGAAACAGAGAAAGCGGAGGGTTTATTGTCTTGGCAATCAGCGTTGAGTGGATGCATGGCAAAAAACCCCCCCAAAAAACTACTCCTTGTTAAGACCTAATAAACATCAAAGCAATCTAAACAATTTCTGGAGCACTTAAGTCGGAAACAGTGGCTCACTGATGCCTCATAACATCTTCATCACCCCTGCACTTGCACATGCCTTCAGTAAATCCCTCAAGGCTCGTATGTTAAAACATCAAATAAAAAAAGAGGTTAACATCAGGGCGGTGAGCTCAGAGAGGCTGCATGTAAGCCAGAATAGGTTCAATGGTTTGTGTGGGAGGTTTTTGGCGAGAAGAATAAATTCATGAAAGAATCCATGGTTTTCAACATCTCTGTTGGATTAAACTGTACTGCAATGAGCCAAGAATAACCAGCCAACATGCAAGCCAAACGGTTGAGACATTTACCACGTCTTGGATAACGGTTCTGTTCGAACCAACAACACGCTTTTCTTCACATGACACAGATATGATCGTAAAAAAGTTTATTGTCTGTGAAAGGCCAAGGCTGCTAAGGCCAGTTCTGACAACTCACATTAATCATGGCAACTGTCATTCGACAAAAAAAATGAAATAAAATAAAATGTTGAATAATAAAATGTGGTGCTTTTATTACCAGCGCGTTTTTCTAATCCTAGCCTCTTCTAGATGCACCCTCTACACCAGGCGAGCAGCAGAGATAATTTAGTTATTCTGTCACAGAGTCCAGCTCTCATAAGCAGAGCAATAAATATACTCATATATGTGTGATGCTATGTGTGAGAATTTTATGGTATTATTGAGTTGGTAAAACCAAGACAGCTGTGTTATGCAGCACAGAAACAGAAACTAAGAACCAGGTAGTTGATATCAATAGTCAGGGTGTGTGTGTCTGATTTCATGACTGCAATGCTGAGCTGAGCTTCAGTCCGCCACACCCATGGAGTCAGATGTGCACATTCTCCACATGCCCCTTATCCAGTTCTTGTTTTAGCACCAACTGCCAACTACTCCAGTTATTTTTAGATGGAAATGTATTTAGATGAACATTTGAAATGCAACATTTGCAACATTGCTTCTGCTTTCCCAAAACAGTTTATTTGATGGTGTTGCCGCTTGTTTCTTTTTTTGTTTTGTTTTTTTTAGAGGTGGGCAAAAGGAGCAAAATATGTGTTAAGAAATGCAAAGTTGACACTTTTAATTCAATGTTGCACTAAAAGTGTTATTATTTACTTAATTAAACTTCATGACCATCATCATAAAAACTCATGAAGACTCCTTCATGTTCTTGAGAGGTCCAGTCATGTTTATGACATTGTCACATCAGTCTTATGCACACGCCTTCAAAAAAGGTTTACTGTTAATCAAGCTGACAAAACGATAATTTCCTAATACATCTGAAAATAATTATAAAACTAAAATGAGTAAGGTTAAAAAAAAGCCACTATTCATTTCGACTCAATTTGCTTCACAATCCGTTTGACATATTTGAAAATGTACAAACAAGCAAAACAAACCGAGAACTGAGAGGACACTAGTTTTACGTGATTTATTGACTTGTCTTGAATTACACACAGCAATGCAATCTGCACTGTAATCTATGTTATTGCACGCAGATTATTGGTTAAAGCTGGTTGCTGAGCTCATTTCCCACTCGCTGAATGGTTCTTATCTCACATCATCGCTGCACATTCACAAAGTGTGGAGGCAGGAGGGAGGGGGGCCTCACCAGACAGAGGCTATGACATCAGAATCACTAACTCAACTGCAAGTGTACAAACCTCTAAGCAAATGGCTCATTAATACACATCCTAAACCTGCAGCTCAGGGTTTGTCTCTTTGGAAATTATAGTTCTGTATTATCGATATTCAGAATCAAAATAGCTTTCTGCAGTGATAAACTACCTGAGGAATGTTCCTGTTGTCATGTTTTTTTTGTATTGTAGAAAATCAGAAAAAAAAAACAATAATTCACAAGTGTATTGACTGAAACTCCAATCAGATACATAATGTCACCACCTAAACAAGCAAACTTACATTGTAGATGTGTCTGTGTGTCTTAGATGTGTAGGTATGTCTAAACATCCAGTATGCCTGGTTAAGTGAACCCTTTTTACACCTCTAACCCCATCCAGATGCAACTCTTTTGCATCCAGATCCTGACTCTAACTGATGAACTTTTTCAGTGAATGTATTAAATCTTCAGCAAAAAGTGTGAAAGGATTGGCTTGCTTTCTTTGTGACAAATATCAGTGTGAGTCACAACCACTCTTAAACTTGATATTTGGTTGTTGCTTTTTTCTCAACATCCAGTAATTTTTGGAGACACATTCATCATTTTTTTAAAAACCATTTAGTATAAAAACAAATCAGCTCTTATTTTGGCTAAAATAAGACTATACAAACACTGCTTCTGATATGTGATATATGACAACATGTGTGAATCTGTTAAAGCATGTCTCTGCTTTAACAGATTCACCAGGTTTACAGACAGCTCTTTCTGTCACTGTTGTATGAAAGCAGAATATCTCGGGATGGTGTGATTCTTAGATTCCTGAAACCCTGACAGAGGTTGCGAGGCAGATTGCCAAACCTTTTCAAATGAGATGTGACTTGGCAGCATATAGAGTATAGAGTATAATCAGAGGCCCAGCTCACACATCCACCCTCATAAAAACTACTCCAGCCATTGGGAAAGCCATGCATTTATCGTTGTTGATTAAACTAGACTGACATACATTTTTTATTTTGTGTAAAAGTAAACATGAGGCTGTGTAGGCTGAAGATTGTAACTCAAAAGTCGATTTGTCCTGCTTTGTTAAAAAAAACAACTAAACTAATCTTTGTGCCAAGTTTCTGAAAACAACAAGTACATTACTTGCTCAGTTTGACACCTGATTGATGTAAACAGCTGCATATTAATTATAAATCTTAACTTAAATTTTGGGTCAAAAAGCTAGTTGGATTGAATGGTAAACACAAATGTATTTCCTTGGATCGCAGAGAAACCACACAGTTTTTGTATCTATCAACATGCTCCTGGCATAATTTTGAATGATTGTTTAACCGCTATTTTTGACATAACCGATATAATTTACTTAATTTAGTTGGTTACCTCTCAGGGACCCCACTTTTATGCATAATTACTACACTTGAAGATGTCTCAGATCTGGGTTACTCCTGATGCTCAATGTCAGCTGTAGCCACTGGAAAACCAGTTTTAATGTTTAGGGCCATTGTCCTGGACAAACGTCAAGGAGTAGGACCATCAAGCTGTTGATTTAAGGTCAAATTAATGAACATGCAGGTGAAGTTCATTCTTCAATGCCACACTCACTGGCACCAAAACAACTCCACAGCATGCTACTGCCACTATCAGGCTTGACAATTGGCAGTTTTCTTAGGTTTGAAAGCCGTTGCTTGATTCCTGTGTACAAATGGCTCAAAATTTATCTTGTCAACCACACAACACTTTTCACTAGAGGGTATTTGAATTGTGTCTGTGGGTTTTGGAACAAGGGTTTTTTTTTCTTTGTCTGCTATAGCTCAGTCCATGTTGCTGTTAATATGGATTTTCTTTATCTTACTGTTCATTGCAGACTTAAATCTTGGTTATTGTGGTACATGTGATGGTTGAAAATCGAAGGTAATAAACCTAAACATCAAGAATCAAGAAAGCCAGCTACCTTTTGTTTCCGGAATAGCTCTTACCTCAAGCCTATTAAGATTTTGCGGATTATGATTAAAAGTCACATAAGTGCCAGAAAACCAATCAGTTTATTTGAATTCTAACAATTCAGCAAAGAAAAGTGGTCAAATAGCCACCTGGAAATATGCCAAAAGTTTGTTAGGTGGCTAGAAAAAGTGTGAGGTATCTTTCATAGCTGCTGAAGGTCATTGAACAAAAAAATGAGTGAGGAAAAAGTATTTATTTCAACCTGTATGTATAATTTAAAGCTTTTTGTGGATTAGAATAAAATTCCAAATAACTCAAAACTGAAATGCTTAGTTCTTGTTTCTGAAAACCACTTAATAGGTTTTAATCATTCCACCGTGGAAAAAGAAAAGGTTCCAATGAACTAGAAAAAAGACCAAATTATCCTGGCAACCATGTCTGTGAGAAGTATATGTGAAAACAGACTCAAACTCAAAGTTTTGGAAACACAACTTCACTCAGACTTAAGGGCAAGTAATGTGATGGATTGATGCATCTGCAGAAATTAAAGTTTTTTAGCATTTAAAAAAATACTCAATGTGAATAACAAAGCTAGTGTTTAAATAACAATGGTAAGCATAAATGTACCAGTTTACATATTCATGTCAGTCATCAAGTGAACAATGGAATTGGTCCCAACAGTGCGCTCCTATTTAAAAGAACCTTCATGTAATTCCTCCAATAACAGATGAAACTGAATGATTTCCTCTGTGCCTCTATCTGTCACACACTGGTTGGTGTCAAACTATCACTGTGTTGTCCATCACAGTATTACACCATCCAGACTGCAGGGATTATCACAGGAGAAAGAATCTGCCAATTACAGAGACAAAAATAATAATACAATTTAATGATGTTGACAAGTTTTGTCACAAACTGGGTTGAGATAGAGGGGAGAAATGGTGACTATATGTGGAGAAGGAAACAACATCTACACCATAATGTATAATGCTTACAGGTGTTTCTTTACAGTAAAAAGCAAAAAAGAAACTACAACAAAAAAAAAAGAAAAGGTCAAAAGTAGCTGAAGTTCAAAGGGACCATCTTCAGGTGCCACTACTTACAACTAAATAACAGACAGCAATGCATAAAAAGCTGAGTAGCACAATATTACATAAAGAAAAAACACAGAGAGGAAGTTATAGCCTTTTGTCACATTGGGAGACTAAACTTGTAACAGGTAAGTCCAGATTTTAAAAACAAGACAAGTTCTTATAGATGCTTCACAAAAGTATTAAATGTTTTTTTTTCACATTTTGTTGTGTTACAACAAACTTCAAAACAAATCAATAGAAATTTATGTGACAGGCCACTGCAAAGTGTTTAATAAAAATTAAACCAAATTAAATAAACCTTTCTTTTTAACAAGCAAAAATCTAACAATGCAATTGCTTATTAAACTAGTTACAAATTGGGTTTTTACATTACTTAGGAGATTTTCTGTTGGAGTATACCTTGTTGCAAATTGTACTACATTTTATAAGATGGATAAAGACAACACAGAGTATAATTGTAAGTGTAATGAGAACTATACATAATTTATAAAAACATTTATAAATGAAAATCTGTCAAGTAGAGTGATCACATGAGTTCAGATCCCTTTTGTCTGATAAATTGAGTAATTTAATCTCTGTATGAATCCAACTGTTCTGTGAAGGTCTCAGAGCACGTTTAGAGAATATCACTAAACAAAAATACCACAAAGATCAAGGGAAACGCAAGAGCCAAGTCAACAAGTTGCAACTTGTCCTGAACAAGGAGGTGGCAGTAAATTGCTGTGAGGGTCCTCTACTTTAGTAGGGATAGAGAAGCTGGTCAGAGTTGCTTGAAAATGGATGGAGTTAAATACGGGCTACTCCTATGAGAAAACTATTAAAGCTTTATAATTAAGAACTAGACAAGAAGTATGTTCAAATATCTATGCAGCATCCATTAATCCAAAGACTGTCCAAGCTAAGCCATGATTTCCAGTCTCTTTATGCATGGTATTGTTTAGTTTTCCTCTTTGTGTGTTCTAGTGATGTGAAATCAACTCCTCAATGAAAATGTATCTGAGTTAGATAAGACAGACTGTTCATAACTAATTCCCACAATCTCAGTTCAGAAAATCTGAACTATCCCTTTAAGAAGGCTTGTACTGCATAGTGCATATCGCATATCACTGTCACTGTTTCACACTGTAACAACTGGCTTTTGTCCTTTTAGTTAATGCTACAGTAATCAAACATCAACATTCCCCTCGTCGTCTGATTTATTTTAATTTCTCCTGTCTGAGCTTTTTCGCCTCTACTCCCACAAACACACTAGTTTCTTCCACTGTCCAAGGTCAGAATGCCTCTATCTATATTAGCATGTAACATGAAACAGTATGCAGAACTCTGAATGTCCATACTCTGTAGCACTAACGCAGCAGCCATTTATAAATGTATAATCAGAGTGAAAGGTTACACTGAGACATACACATACATTCACATCCACACAGCCGCGCACTGCAGCAGAGTGGTGCAGTAAAGTTATCACTGCGACCTGTCCCATCCTAATGTCCCATCGCTCAACCAGAAGCCTCCACAGCATCACTGAATCCCACCCCTATGGATTCTACACACATGTTAGCATGTGTGTAGAATAAAACTGCGAGAGATGAAGCCTGATTACAGTCAATGATGTTACAGTAAAGTACAGTGAGGACTTACTTCTGCCAAGTATTCTGCTGCTTCCTCCACTGCCATGTTTGTCAGCCTGCAGCTTAAAGTGTGAAACCTGAGCACTCAATGACTGTGGTAGCTAGCCCTGGCCTGGAAGCCAGGGAGAGAGGGATGGGGGCAAGAAAAGAGAGGGAGAGGGGAGGTCCTCACAGAGAGAGAGGGAGTGAGAGAGAGGAAGAGAGGGAGATAGGGGTATTTTGTCAAAGCTAAAAATACCTGGCTATGAGTGAGAAAGTCCAGAACAAGGAAGAAAAGCTTCAACGTCAATCTGGAACAAGCTCTTACTGGAGCAACAAGAGCTCTGAGGACAACATGCTGCTCTGTATGTGACTAAACTATACCACCAGCTGGGAGAGGTTGAAAATATCCTGTTGAGTTTATTCAATTCTGAGCCTTTACTTTAACATTAATTTCATTCTAGCAAACCTTTGAATTACTTGGGATTTCATAAGAAACAAAGTAGTTCATAATTGTCAAGTGGAAGAAAAATAAAACTCCAAATTTTCATAAATAAAATTCTCAAAAAATAGCTGAAGTGGAAGTCAGTTTTTTATATAGTAAAGGCAATAAAAACACATTTATATGTGCTTTTATTGCTTTTACAGGTTTTTATTTTTTTATTTTTTACTAAGCACTGTGTGACTGCTGTCTGAGAAAGTTGCCTTGTAAAAAAATAATATTGACTTATATATTATCTGAAATCAACAAAGAGCATCATGAAAACCACAAAACACAGCAGACAGATCATAAAAAAACCTTGTGGAAAAGGTTAGGTTATAAAACAATATACAACGACTTGAACATCTAACAGAGAACTCTTGAATTCAACATCTGACCTGCCCATATTTGCACACTGCACAAAAAGTAAGATATTTGTGCTTAGCTGGATTTTTTTATTTTCTTGTAAAAATGCTTCTAGCCGGTACAACTCATAGCACTGGAAAGCTTGTTTATTGTTGTTTTAAATTGGTGCCACATATTTGTATCCAGCAAAAACAGCTGTTAGTAGAAGCTGTGTTGTGTGGAGAAGCGTCTCCCTCTCTGGAAGCATTATCAAAGC
Organism: Xiphophorus maculatus; assembly: GCF_002775205.1. Classification (NCBI taxonomy): domain Eukaryota; kingdom Metazoa; phylum Chordata; class Actinopteri; order Cyprinodontiformes; family Poeciliidae; genus Xiphophorus; species Xiphophorus maculatus. Next base: position 14,556,278 of record NC_036452.1, on the reverse strand, counting down.
AGTGAAATATAGACATGACGTTCTGCTTTAGATAGATTTGTCCAGATTTGTCCAGACCTACGTCTCACTAAGGAGACATACTGATTCTCAAGTCTAAATGCACTCCAAAAACACCTGGAAGCAAAGATGAACCAGCTTCAAAAATAATAAAAACCACCCAGAGTAGCTGACCAACGTTTGACCCACAATCCTCATCATGAAAGAGCCCCAGAAAGGCAAAACACCTTTTAACTGACCAATAACCTTCCTCTGCACTACATGAAATTTCCTGTTGGATGGAGAAAATTAGGCACATGAATCATTATATGAGAATTACTGTCATATTTCTTATGTCTAGAAGTAACATTAATGTTTTGGAGTTGCCCCAGCCAACCTGCTTAATGAGGTAAAATTAAAGTGAGGACAAGGAAGCCTTCCAATCTCAACGATTTTGCGTTACTTCCGTTAAACTAATCAGGAAGCGATTTAGGCAGCACAGTTATAGCATTTGCACATGTGACACACCAATATTTCCGAATCAGTGAGAAAATAAACAGTATGACTTCAGGGGAAAACCGGGGAAAATACCGAGTGTTGCAACCAGCAGAGCTGCAGTAATATAAAAGAATGTGTTCATCCAGTAAACTGATTGTAGTGTGACTACTCTCCAAAATAGGGTAAGTACATGAATGATCAGTTTAAATGGAACTTTAAATTGAATTCAGAAATCATTAAACATGCATGTGCTATCTTTTCAGCCAGTCGTGTTTCCAAATAAAAGGAGCTGATATCACAATGATGGTGAGAGTTGCAATAAAGAAAATTGACTTTCAGTGCCATTGAAACCACAAAGACTTTCTCTTATTTTGAACATATTCTTCAGCCTTACTAGCTTGGCCTATTTCTGTACTTTAAGTCAACACATCTAATAATGTAAAGCAAAACACTGCAGTTTAAAATTTGTTTTCAGGAAATACATTCAGGGCTGCACAGTGGTGCAGTTGGTAGCACTGTTGCCGTGCAGCAAGAAGTTCCTGGGTTCAATTCCCGGCCCGGGGTCTTTCTGCATGAAGTTTGCATGTTCTCCCTGTGCATGCGTGGATTCTCTCCGGGTACTCCGGCTTCCTCCCACAGTCCAAAACTATGACTGTCAGGTTAATTGGTCTCTCTAAATTCTCCCTCGGTGTGAGTGTGTGTGTGAATGGTTGTGTGTCCTGTATGTTGCCCTGCGACAGACTGGCGACCTGTCCAGGGTGTACCCCGCCTCTTGCGGGGTACACCCGTAGCAGGAGATAGGCACCAGCAACCCTCCCGACCCCATTAGGGACAAGGGTGAACAGAAAATGGATGGATGGAGAAATACATTCACAGCATCAAAATGCCTTTTTTCCCCCTAAGAATAGACCTGTCTGTTTTTCCTTATAACATTTTCTGAATTTCTTCTGTATTATCAGCTGTCTGTTGCGTTTCCTTTTAAATCCTGTTTTCTTCATGTTATTGTTTCCTCAGAGTAACCAAAAAATTAATTTATGCATTTTATCTCTAATCTGCAGCTCAGAGTTGTGTTGGCATTGCTGTTGCCAGCAGCTGCGTATCAGTCGCCTCGGCCCAGAGACTGCAGCGACATCTACAGGTCTGGCTCGGGTCTGGATGGAGTTTACACCATCTACCCAGCAGGCCCCACCTCTCCTGTGCTAGTTTACTGTGATATGGGCAAAGATGACCTTGTTGGCTCTGCAGAAAAATGGACGGTGAGGATGAGTGAGCAAAGTTCACTACAAAACAAACAAGTAACTTGTTTTTTTTGTTTCCCGAGGACACCCATCTGTTTATGTCTGGACTTTTATCCCCCTGCTGAGCTCCAACTTTATCATAACTTTAAAGCTGAGCCGGTTTATGGTTTAATTAGAATTGTAAAGCCAACCAAAACCATTAGATGTTAAAGCCTACGATAATGCAAATTTGTCAGATAAGTAAATGGGATAGGGTTTTTCTAGACAAATTTCAGCACCTTGCAGCCTGCCCTCAGGGTGAAATTGGTTGGATAGCCAGATTTCGGCATTCCGGCATTTTTTCTTAATGTCTTTCACTGTAGATTTTTTTTTCACACTGGTTTCAGATTCATTTGAGACCACATTTAATGGACTCATGAACTGCTATCATCTTCTTTCTGAAGCTCTCAGGCAGCTGTTTCAGTTTTAGCATGATGCTGCTCACCCTCGCTTCAACTCTAACCTACACAGCAACAGCCTAAGTTTCTGGGGTTTTAACAAGGCAAATTTCTTAACATGTTGTGTTCTAATCATGTGTATCTGCTTATTTCAGCCATTTTAAGAAAGGATTACAGTAGGGGCATGATGATTTGTGTTTTTTTGTTTAAAATCAGGTGATTCAGAGAAGACAGGATGGCACAGTCAACTTCTTCATGAAGTGGGATCATTACAAATCTGGATTTGGGAATGCTGCTGGAGAGTACTGGTTGGGTATGACAAAACTAATCATGCAAAAAAAAGAAGAAACTCACACCATGTTAAGAACTTTAATAAACATATCTGCTGTTGCTCTGTTTTCTTTTTTCTGTGCTTATTTAGAACAAAAATATACGTAATAGACTCCTTCCTTTCCAGACTTACCCAGACTACACAGGAACCCGGCAGTCCACTTAAACAATGAAAGTTTAATTTTGTTTGCTGTTTTTTTTTTAGGCCTGGAAGTAATGCACCTGCTGACTCAAGACAGAAACTATGAGCTGAGGGTGGACATGGAGGACTTTGATGGTCAGAAGGTGTTTGCTCATTATTCTGCCTTCTCTGTTGGTCCAGAGTCTGAGGGATACAAGCTGAACCTGGGCAATTTCATAAAGGGGGCAGCAGGTATGACATCTTGTTCTTAATCAATACCTTTTAGAATGACTGTAAACATTTTTTTTTTAATAAATATGATTTTCTTCCAATAGGAGACTCTCTAAGCTATCACAGCGGAAAGAAATTTACGACCACTGACAAAGATCAAGACGAGCATGTCTCAAACTGTGCCAGGCTCACATATGGTGGATTCTGGTATGGGAACTGTTTCAATGCCAACCCAAACGGTATCTACACCTGGGGTCCTTCACCCCATGCAGTTGGTGTGCAATGGATGACTTTCAAAGGGCTCGACAACTCTCTAAAAACCATGATAATGAAAATCAGACCAGTTGATGGGTAAAACCAGGAGAAAGACATCATGAATATGGCCTAACGCATTAGCACAATTCCTTGTTACAGAGAACACACAACTCCAATTGTCTTCAATGTTCAAACAACAGATGGAGAAGTTTTTGAATTTTAATGTTTTTAATTTGAAAGTTATGTATTAATCCCAAGAGGGATTTGTGGTAATCTGTCAATGACTGGACAACTTTCTAACATCAATATTCCCCTGTGATTTTGTTGATTCATTACACAGACATAGCATATTATTTTTAAAAATCCTCTTATTGGTCTTATGTACTTTTCAAACTTGCTAATAAACAGAATTTGGGCTTTAGATTTTCTGTCAATCATACAAATAAAAAACACTACATAAAACCATTAAATTTGTAGTGTAAAGTAAATATGTATATATATGAGTTTTACCTTCTGAATTAAATTATTGAAATGAACTTTTTTCATGAAAATTATACTTCTTAACGATGCACTTGTGAATAAATCACTTGACTTGAACACAGATAAGCAAATCTCTGCTCATTAAAATTCAAGTCCTCTGCCAGTCCCTGGTGGTCAGGCAGTAGTACTGCAAGAACTGCAGCAGCAGACAGGCACTTGTGTTTAGGCAGTGGTAAGGTAACCTAAAGAATATCTATACTTCAAGTTTCCTTTCATTGTGAGAAGATGAAATTAGAAAATCTAAATAAACTGTATTTCTACTTTATTAATTTATTTTGTAAGCAATATTAGGATGTGTGCAGGTTTGAAGTTCTGTGATGCATTTGTATACACTCACACCCAAACAAAAGACGCTGATAAAACCCAGGTTTGTGTTTGGGGTTTCTGTATATGTGTATGTTATGCTGCATCTGATTTGCTGCTGAGAGCTGCTTTCTGATTGGCTGCTGGGCCACTGCAGTCTCTGTGTTCTCACAGCACTAAAATTACAGATGGAGGAGGATCAAAACAGAAGGCACAAACGCCTCATAGCCCCTGCTTTCTGTCACTCCTTTCACATACCCTGTAATGAGCCAGATTTGTGATCTGTAGAGTTTTTTTGTTTTGTTTTGCAGTGCTGACTCACAGATCACTCAGCACATTTTTAAAGCAATTTAAATCCCAAATTTAAGATACATGCGCTGAACATAAGGAAGTCCTGTGCATCATTGGGTTTCATTACTGTTGGCTGGCTAATGTGCATTGCTCTTTTCTCACTGGTCGACAGCAGATGACGTTGCTTTGCTACTCCTGCTGCTGGCTGCAGATACGGAGCTGGTGCGAGGCTGGGGGTACACATCTGTATGAGTGCGTATACAGACTGTGAATCAGGAAGGAGCAACTGACTTTACCAAAACTTCACCTCTGCAAACACAGAAAGGTGTTGGAAAAAAGGGGGCGCACCATCTTCTGTGGGGCTGCTCCCCCCCGTTTGACATCTCAGACAGAGACGGGGAAATGCTCATGAATAAATTAACACCAGCCTTCAACCAAAGCAAAGCACGGCACGCAGGATGTCAACAGGGATAAGCACTGACTGTGTGGAGCCATACAAATACATTGCTCATGCATGCAGACAAAAAGTCCCTCTTTAAGATCTTCTTCATCAACTACTTCCCCTCATTATGCAGATAGCATGGATGCTATTGGATTTTTAAGATGATATTGATCTGAGTTCAGGAGGACTAACAGATGGCCGACATGTGAAGAAGTGCTGGAAAGCACCAGTGGCTCACATTCACCGCCATATGACAATAAGGATCAAACACTCATTATCCTGCTAACATAGCCAGTAAAACAGGAGTACTTCAACTGCCACAAAGCCTCTATAATGTGGCTGAATCATAGACTTTATGACTTTTTAAACGTGTTATGTGTCTCACAAGAAGAAAAAATCAACACAGCATCATGAAGCAAATATTCTGAGACAAAATCAGCACAAAAACATCACTCACATACGTGCTGCACTCTTAGCTTCATACATTAAGACAAATACAAATATCTTACAGCGAAGTAGTCTTTAGGTGCATAAAAACACATCCATGTAAATGCTCAGGGCAATACAGGTGTAGACTCTAACTGGACCATGACATATTTTTTAAAAAGGGGGAGTCGATACATTTGCTAACATGTAAAACAATACTAGAAATTATCTTAATATGGGAGCACTGCTAGGAATAATACCATTCCATAGTCCTTCACATCTTGTGTCAAAGTGACAAGGATTGTATGTGTAAGATAGTATGATGGCCTGTGTAAGATGATGTGATATGATTTGCAAAAACAAGAATGAATAGAGGCCTAAACAACCTTGCATACAGCTACATAAATATATCATTACCTTTACCCATTTACATTTCCTTGTTTCTGTCTGCCACTATCTCCAGGGATCTGTTGACATATTTTTAAATAAATTGCTGTAACTACTAACTTCTTAAAACAGGATAGTCCTGCATGAGCAGTGGCCCTTATAGCTCACAGTGTCCAGGTTAATTAAGGAGATGTCCTAAGGATCAATAGAGCAGTTTAGGAATTTGTACAACATCAGCATCACTACTTCCACACTCTGCTGACTCTCTGACTCTGGCATACGTAGACACTAACATTGAGAGGTGGATCTCATTTCAATAACTTTCACTGGAACATAAAACATTATGTGCAAACGTTAGTGCAAATGGATTATTAGATAAATCAAATTGTCCAACAAAAAATAAAACACTTTAAAGTAAAAAAATGGGACTTAAAACAGCAACTTTTTTTTACATGAAAAGGTAATTAAATAAACACCATGTCTGACTTTGCTACTACTTTACTTTACTTTACTACTGACAACATACATGCTTCGTATGAATACTTCATAATGTATGATGTCAGCAAGGAGGACTTAGCACAGCTTAGGGCTTTTATAATACGCCTTCAGATTTTATTTTGATCCACTCTCTTGTGTTTGCTCAAAACAAAAAGAAAATGAAAGACGCTGTTGCAGTTGTTTTCAGCTGATCACAGGAAGAAGTCTTGAAATGTTGTACCACATGTTTAAAAAAATATATATAATGCATTTAAAATATAAAAAGAATGAAATATCACCAGAAGAACAATGCAAGAAACCTTCAGAGCAAATGTATAGTCATTTTCTCTAAAGTAAGATTGTTTGCTGTTTAATAAAGACCCTCACTGATTTCAGATTGATTTTCTGACTCACAGCAGAACCAATACTTGTCTTGAAGTATCAGCTGGATTTCTAGCAGGTCCTACTTTTCCTTCAGCAGTTTTGCAGCTGGGTGTGTTCCAGGCTGCAATTTGACTGAAACTAGTCTACCTCATTACTGCATCATAATTTCTTGTTATTATATTACAGAGCACATAAATCAGATTGTTAAACATGTAAATCTGACTTCTACTCTCATTTCAGCCTTTTACATTTGGTTCTTTGAAAAAACACTAAGAGCTGCCTTTTGTAAACAGACGGATGGATGGCCGGAAATCAAACTGCAGATTTTTCCAGCCTGTGTTTGAAATCAAAATTCTGATGCATTTCATTAAATTACACCTGAGTGGACACTGTCTGACTGTCTCAACTCTCTAGCACCTCACTTTTGACTTGTCAACATCCCTCAGAAAAGCAGAGAGCGACACACATATGTAAAAGTTTTCTCACACACACTCAGTTCCTGTCTGTGTCGTGACTCACTGCAACCACACACCAACAAACCCGCCTACAGAGAACATGCACACCCCCAAAACATCAGATGAACCCATCCTGACAGTGATACTAGATTACAAAACTGTTAAAGCTACAGAATCTGCTCTAACTCTGACTAACTGCAGCAGGTTTTCCAAAATTGTCAACACTATTCCAGCAGTTTTATAAGACTTTGAGGCAAACCCAAACATCATTCTTCTCAGCAACATGATCCAAAGATGTTTCCAAACTCGAGGGACAGCATGCTACCTCTGGCATGATCTGGATCTGCTTTTGATTCAGAAGAGCAGTAGTTTAATCTTGAGCTAATCCTGGATCTCATCTTTTTGATCAACAACCATGTCTCTTGATGTGAGAAATGGAATACTGACTGACAAATATATAGAGAGTGTTGCTTTTTGGTTCAGCTCTCTCTTTACTACAATGGACAGAAACTGTGTAACTTCAATCAAGGCCCCTGTCCATATCGCGTTCTGTCCTACTGTCGCTGATGAACAAGACTCCAAGATACTTAAACTCAAGGCAGAAACTGATTTGTTATCGGGAGGTAGCAGTCCAGATTTCTCCAGTTGAAAACAATGGAGCTCTAAAGAAGCTAGCTCTCATTCCATCTTCTTAAAACCTGCCTCTGAAATGTTCAAGTGCACACTAAAAGTCAAAACTTCAACAGGGCAACAGAACCGGATTTTCAGCACAAACACCATGATACTTTCAGCTGCTTCCACATATTGCTGTTGTGTTTTACCGCTGCACTGCTTACCAAAATAACGCAGGTTTTCACCGAAAACAACACTGACTGATTTTGTGGAAGCGATCGCAGCATGCACACAACTATCTGGCTGGCTAACTTGGCATTTTCTGCTGACACGGTTTTTTGCAAAAATCAAAGCACTGATCGTCTTGAAAGCAAAGCAGAATGTATGGCATCTACCAATATCGTGCCAAAATTGTAGTGCTTTTTGACACAAGTGCACAACCAGTCAGTAATGTGGTGAAAATACAGAAGCTTTTAAATTCTTTGCAATAATGCTGGTTTGTTAGGTCTCCAAGCTCCTGCTCTCAGACAAGTTATTCAGATGTCTTCTTCCTCCACATAAGGTCGGAGTTTGGTGTTAAATGTAATGTCAGAAGTTGTGTGTCGTTCTTTTAGCTTTTTCACATTTTTTGCAGTTTTGGACATGAATATGATTATTGTGAGGATATGAAAGCATAAAGGAAAAATTATTAAAGCTAGTATAGACCTTCAATGACAGTATATGTGATTATTTCTCTTAGTAATAAAATCTTATGAACACAGGAGATGCATAATCAAAGTAATGTTCAAATCACTTATACAACTTAATTTGTTATAAAATATTTAACAATAATTTTTTATTATCAATTTCTTTCATATGTAGTTCTGATCTTTGTATCTGATTGTATCAATAGAGACATATCACTGAATGAGCCCCCGAATAAAACAGTACAAAGAGAGAAGTGAGCAGATGTCAAAGCGGGCAGCATATAAACATATAAAGCCTGGTATCAATTGAAGCACAATTGATAAAAAATAAAAATAAAAATCCTGAAAAAGACACAAATATACCAAAAGCACAAGTTGCAAATGGGTGAAATTGACAAGCCCCTTACATCAATAAGTGCTTTCAAAAACAAAACAGGAATAAAGGAGTGACGTGAAAAGGTTAAGCCTGTTGAGATGCCAGTGCATGTGTGCTTCATAAATGAATGAAGTGTCCCAGTTCTAAGTGTCGATCTTCCACTGCAGAGGAGAAAATAGGAGAACGAGGCTGCAGGGAGGTGGAGGAAGGGAGGATAAAAGATCCAACTAACATCCTCCACCTCACCATCATTCTCTCTATCTCTTTGCCTTCTCTATTTTTTCTGCCACTACTCAGCACTCCTTCCTCCCTGATCTCTTTTCCCCACCAGCATGCCTTTGCTTTCTTTTAATTTGATTTTTTTTCTGCCTATCTCATTCTTGCAGTGTGTTGAGGATGCATTACCGCTTCCCCCGCATCACAGTTAACCCCTCCTCGTCCTCCCTGTCCACCAATCACAGCACTTGGCAGGCTCTGCACCACTTCTCCAGCCCAGCAGCCCCCCATCTGTAACCACGTTACAATAAACACTGTATCCTGGTGCCACAAGCATGCCATTGTTCCGTCATGGATACCTTTTTTCACATGACCTCACTTTGACTCTATAGACAAAGCTCAGTCCTCCTCTATCATATGACATTGCCTTATTCCTTCAGATCTACAGATACATTCAAGCTGCCTTCATCCTCTGCCCTTGGAGTCTTTCTATAATTCATAATGCTCTCTTCTCAACAAGGTTGGATTGCTTGGCTGCAAATGAGGAGCAAAAGTCTACCCATGTATTCTGTGCAGTTTGTTTTACTGTAACTAAGCAAAACCAACTAACAATGTGAATTTCTATGAACTTGAAACAGAAACAACACATTATATTTTGGTGCAAAATGGTCTGTGAAGATGTTGGTAGCACCATAACCTCAAGATAGTAGAGACTATCTTGAGCTTTTCTTTTTTAACTGATTTTTTGTCCTAGTATCTTTGTACAAATAACTTTGCATCAAATAAAATACACAATTCCATTCAGACAAATTGACAAAAGATGTTGCTTATTTCAGTATTCAATAAATAATTGTAATGAATTACACAGATAGCAATGTATTTCCAGAATTACTGATTATAATCAGATCATTATGGCTTATAGCTAATAAACAACAATATTAGCTTTTGCTCAAAGTAAGAACATTACAAAAAACAATTTTTTTAAAAAGAGATAACCACAGCTGTGGTTCCTTTTATTTTTTTTGTGAACCCTTTTCAACTAAATATTTTTCTTCCATTTAACTTTTCATAAATATGCATGGATTTATCAGTGTAAACAACCAACTTTTTCACCAATTACCTTTTGTGGTCCACTGCTTCTTGAAAAATACTTAAATTACATCCCTTTGTGTATATTAATCTATTTAATATAAGACTTTTGAATTACATTACAAATATATTACACAACAGCTTTTCTCTGCTCTATGGAAAATTTTTGCCTGCTTATGTTATTGAGTTCCTTCACATACTTCATACTCTGTGAATCCCAGTTATACAACAGTCCATGGCGAAACTATTCATGCCTCATACTTTTCAGTTTTTATCACTTTTAAGACTTCACTCAGTAACACAGTCGGTGTTGTTGTCTGTCCCACCGGATAGAAGTCAGGAACGGTTCATTCACTTCTTAAAAGTAACTAACAAATAAAAACGCATTTTTGTCCAACCACTTAGTGTTTATAAAGCTACAAAAGCATCAAATTGTCTGGTCGATCATTGTTGCATTAAGGTGACTGAAATTGCAAACAACATGCATAAAGAGCACAAAACGGCAGGAGGAAGGGCGAGCTGGCTGTAAAGCAGGTGGAATGAGGAGGCTTCAAATACAGGGCTTGGCTTAAATAAGTGTCAAGGGATTAATATACAACGTCTGGTCACTAGGGACCTCTTTAAATGTGTGCACTGTGCTCCAGCCCCCAAGTCCCAGGAGCAGGACTATGGAAGAACAATACAGGCTTCTGCCAGCTGACAACCATGTCTGCAGGGAGGGAGGCAAAGACAGACACCCATGAAGGAGAGAGGAGAGTAACAGATAAAGAGTGATGGGTGGGTGGTAGAGAGGGTGGGGGGGACAGACTGGCAAAGGTTGAATAGACTCTATTCCAAAAATAATCCTTGGTAGAAGCAGCAATCACATTTTCATCTTCTCATTTAAAAGCAAATGACGTGACGAACCTCCCTCCCTTTGTGGCACTGTACTGCTCACATCACAGCAGACTAAAATAATAGTTTTATCAGGAGGAACTAAACCTCACCTGTTTCAGAAACTTGGTGTTTTGTTTGTAGATGCACTACTGTGCTTACTATGGGTATGTTGACATGATACTAAAGAAATTCATTTCAGATGAACAATTTTATTATCGGTATACTTGAAAACTATGCAGCCTCATTTTGGCTTTCTAATAAAACTAATAAGACAGTTACATGTTAACACCAACACCACAACGTGAAAAATGTGAATCACTGTGACGCTGCAAGATAAATCTTTGTTTATGATGCCATGCATCCTTAAAAGCATCGACCAGCTTCAAGTTCAACAGTCAGTTCGTGTGAAGATGCAGCTACTAGCTGTAATGCCTGCTGCTCATGTATCAAGTTCTTAATGGGGCTCCTAATACATGCTTTACAGCTTCCTGTAGCAACACTGATTGCTGAACAAACTTCACAAAGAAAATTACAGGTAGATATGAACGATTTCTTGTGATTAAAAAAATAAAATAAAATAAACATTACAAAGCCACAGTAAGCTAATCCAATTATTTCTACACTCTGGCTGCATAATTAAAGCTGTAAAATGAGTATTGATTTTTGAACAGATATCGTGAGGTCACTGAGAATATGCTGTTAGCTAAATAAGGATCAATTTATCAAGAAAAAACAGTTAGGCTAGTGTAACAACATTGTCATTTTACCTAAAATACTGACCACCCTTTATTCTGCCAATACTTATTTAAGTTAAATCTCATTTTTGTTTTAAGGACTTTGAAGGACTTATCCATGCCTTCAATACATCTCGTTTGGATTATTGCAATCCATTATATAGAGGCATGGATAAATCGCAGATGCACCGACTTCAAATTATCCAGAACGCAGCAGCACGGCTTCTTACAGGAACCAGAAAGCATGACCATATAAGGCCCATAGTGGCCTCTTTACACTGGCTGCCCGTCTTTTATCGAAAATATTTTAAGATTCTCTTATTAACTTATAAAGTTTTAAATGGGTCAGCTCCCCCTCATCTTTGGGACCTTTTAAAATTTCAGTCTGTGTCCAGAACCCTACGATCAAATAATCAGCTATTAGTGACAGTTCCTCGGACCTGACTTAAGACGAACAGAGATCGGGCTTTTTCTGTTGTTGCTCCTATTCTACTATGGAACAATTTACCTTTCCAAATTAGATCTGCCCACAGCCTCATTTGCGATCATTTGAAATTGCTTCTCAAAACTCATTTTTATTCTTTGGCATTTATTTGAAGTATTGTTTTAATACTCTCTTTTTATTAATTTGTGTTATTGTCGTTCTTGTACAGCACTTTGGTGTAGTTTTACACCTGTTTTTAAAGTGCTATATAAATATAGTTGACACTGACATTGACATATGACACAAGACAGTAAACAATTTGCTCTTAATAACAACTGCTGTCAAGATACAGTATGTTTGAAATGTGAGAAATGATAGCTTTTCTAAAAAGCTCCTCTGAGCTTTTAACAATGCCAAGCTGAATTTTACCATGTCATAACTGGAAGCCAGAACACAGTAAGGGTTTTGAATACTATTGTATGCCTACTCAATGATCAAGCACAATCTATCTGAAATTTTTCTCAAAAACAGAACTGTAACATATCTGCCTGGTCAAGAGATATTTTCTTCTCCAAAGGAAAAAAAAAAAAAGCTAGACCGGATGGGATGGGTGAAACCAAGTCAGGTGAGGCAAAGAAAAGACACATAATTGAGGAGATGTGATCCGAGGAGAGGGAGGATATTTTTTGCTCTCTGGTGCCAAGAACTGGCCCTGGGCAGACAGCGATATAGATTTACCTTGAATGAGCCAGGGATAGACGATATGCTCTCTACAATGTTACGCTACAAGCACGGTTAAACTGCTGATGTCACCTCAGCTTTTTTTTCTTCTACTATAGCAACAACATATGCCTTACCTGTTGCCTTGAATGTAAAGAGGCAGAAATCAAGGTCAAACAATGCACTTTGATTTCTAGTGATGTTTCTTATGCTGTCTGGTTGCTATTTATTTCTGTACTGGCTCATTTTCTGTGCATGCACATGCTCTCGCCCCTTTTATGCTGTACAACATTCCTGCTCCAATTAAAAACATACATGTTTTGGTTAAAAATCTGTATCGGTATTGAGATTGAGATAGTTACAACAACCAGAGAAATGGTTGCTAATGTTATTTACTTTCCATCTGGTTGAGTCAGAGTCAACGTGAAAGGAATGTCATTTTCACTGCAGTGCCTCGTGCTTCTGGTCACCATGATTCACTTATTTGACTGTTTTTATGTTTTTCATTTGCCTTGTTAGGTTGTTTTTGTAATAATAAGTCTGACAGAAAGGCACTGCTTGTACATAACACCTTGATATTTTTGCTTGAATTCTTAACTGATGCAGCCTGGTTTTTTCCTGGAAGATCTGTATGGATCACCAGCTACTCCGGTGACACTGATTAATGTTTCTCACAAGAGAGAACTGCATTCAGTCTTCGCTTTGCTTTAGCGGTCTGTGAGCTCCTTTTGCATGGACCCTTTATCAGCATTGCCACAATTTAAACTAGATCATCAAACTGGAAGCCTATGATGACTTGTTTGTGCCTGAACAGCAAAATCTGCATGCCACCCTGCAGGTGCTCAACCCATATGGCTGAAGAACAAACGGAAGTGGAAAAATGCTACTGAAGTCGCAAAACATAACTAAAACATCAAGACAGAGGCAGATGTTATTGTAAAGGAAATTCTTATTTTTGATTATGTGGTTAATAATGTAATTAAGATTTTATTAGAACAGTATTATAAATTGTTTTTTTTAATATATTTTTTTTTCCCATTTGATATAGCGAAAAAATAAAAATAAGCTAATCTGCCACTCCTAAATATTTTTACACTTACTACAATAAACCAAGAAACAACAATCTCAATTGGATTTTGTTATGAAAATAGGTTTAACTGTCTTCTTATCTTGAGAGGTCAAGGTTTTGAGCTTTCAAAATGTAATGTTATACTTGGATACAAAGATATCTAACTTATTCCGCTGTAATATTTGTCTTATTATTTTATTTTCAAGAAAAACTGCCATCTTTCAATATTTCAATATTTCAATATTTTTTGTCATATACAGATACAAAGATCCTAATTATATTTTGGTATAAAAAATCAGCATCTCAAGTTTTCAAGTTTGACTTTGTTGTTACATTAAGAAACAAAGATCTCAAACAGTTTTTATGATATGGTGCTGACCTAAAAAAATTAGATTTTGAGTTTGTAGGCATAGTTAGGGTTCAAATCATATTGTGTTAGACCAAGAGAAAAATACTGTGATAACAGTATCATTATCTTGAGAAGTCAAGATAATGATAAAAGATGAATCACATCTTATATTATGAAGTTTTATGGTGTCATCTTATGAACTCAAGAGTAATGACCCGGATCAACAAAGCTACTTATTTCTCTCTGATAAATGTAAATAATAGTTCCTTACAGCATGTCCATCTGCACCATCCATCTTAACCTTGATGTTTGAGGTCACAGCATTAACGCCTAATAACAGGTGGGTAACGCTAAGCCAATGACGACCTCAGGCAGGTCCACCCAAAACAAACAAGCCCAAATTTCAGTGTGCATGCATGAATGCGGGATGTTAATCCCCAACACAACTGTAGCTAGATAAACAAACCCAAAGGTCAACAAAGTTATTCAAAGACTGAAGCCTTCATTAATGTCAGCCTCAGGCGAAACGCTCGCACCCAAATGAAACCATCACTGCAGCAGAGACGTTATTGATTTCAGGTCAGACCTATTGACCAACATGTTTCTCTGTGTCAAAGATCAAGTCTAAACTTTTGTCCTTGCACAAACAGGGCCTTGCACGCAAACGCACCTAGAGCGGCCCACGCCTAACCGCAGGGCGTGAGCGCTGTAGCGTTCTGCTGATACGTACTGTTCTCCTCTACAATCACAAACGTTCTCATAGCAAAAAAAGGAACTCTGGGGTTCTCTGAAGTCAACCCGAAAGCAGGCATTAGATGAAAAAATCAAAGCTGGAAGACATGATGACAGCCCTGTTAGCATAAATAATTGATGTTGAAAAAAGGTAAACCTATAAGTTCCAGATGTTTTATAGCTCAGCTGTATGAGCAACTCCTTTCATTTTGGTTTCTGTTTGGTTATTTATTTCCCCTGCTGTGCGTGCTCTCTGCTCATCCATCCTTCTGTCGTTTTCAGCCACCCATCCACCCTCCTGACTATTCCCACTGGGACTACCCCCTCTCATCTCAATGCATGTGCATGTAGCATTGTGTGCGTCTGAGAGAGGAGGCTGCATCATGACAAAAGAGAGGCTCCTGGGCTCCACCAGACTAAAGATGCCCCCTGATCCCTCAATCACTTCACTCCATTCTTCTCTTTGCAAATCTCTTTTACCTTTTTCTTGACTTCACGTGATCGCTTTCTTGCCCTCTTTCTCTCTTTCTCCTTCTCCTCCTCCGCAGCAGCAAGATTCTCATCCGCCTTTTTCTTCAGCTGTGAGGCGGCATGCGCCATGGTGATCCAGCCCAGTTAATCCAGACAGGTGGGAAGCATTGGGTAGAAGAGATGGACTTTACCCTTTTTTGTTCTTAGCTCCTAATTAGTTTCTTGTCCTCCCTTTTCCCAGAGGAGGAGCCCTCACAGGTGTGCAGGAGGATGATTGTCTGGGAGGGACTTTTAAAATTTCCCTCTTTATAGAGCTCTTCTTTCTTCCTCTGCAGCTATTCACACTGCCGATACTGTGATCCAGTTTGAAGCAGAAACATGGCACCTTCCTGTTTCACCTCTTTAAAATCCCACTTTAGAAAGGAATCTCCCTCCACTGCGTTATGTGCAGAAAGCAATTGAAAATATTAAACAATTATTTTAAAACAATTAAAATTGTCTTCCCTTTGCAGAAGAAAAAGGTATGAAAACAGCTCAGTTGCAGGAACACTAAAAGAGCTCCAAGGTGGCAGGTCCAAAGAGAGGTTGAAGCTCCAGCTCCTACTCCAACAAAACGTCCTGTTGTCTGGGTAAATAGAAAGATCCTGTTGCCTGCTTGTCTGGTTCCCCGTGTCTGCCACCTGCACCTGAGCAGCAAGCCATCCTCTGTGTACACGCAGCCGCACACGCTCAGTCCACCACGTCTAGCCGGGACAGCGGGGAGATGACAGTGGATGGGAGGCTGAGATAGGAGGATGAGAAGGGAGGGGGTGTTGGGGGGGGTTAAGGAGGGGCAGAGAGAGAGGTAGAGAGAGCAGCTGGGACAGCAGGAAAGAAAAGAAAGGATGGAGGAGGACTGGATGAATACCTCTGCCTAGTACCAGCTGGCTATGTTTAAGAGATAAGGGTGGAATAAAGGGAGGATGAGACGTCTCACAGAGAACATACAGGACATGCACACAACGGGGGCCCGCGCGTATCACAGCTTGCTCTGTGTGTGCATCCATGATGGTCTTGTTATAAAACTTACTTCTGATCCCACTGAATTCTTACATGTTCTCTTTTAACGCCATGACCAAGCTACAAATGAATAAAACCCCCACCACGACCTCCTCAATCAGTAATAATTAAATTTATACAAATGTAAACAAAAAACAAAAGTACACAAAGAAAAGTAATTTTCATAATAAAAATGTATAAACTAATGCTAAAGGTTTTGCCATTTACACTGTAATGACCCGAGTTGTTTTTATCTTAACATCCAAAACTGTGGAATTAACGTAAATTTTGTGAGCTTCAAACCAAAGATCAAATTAATAAAATATTGATTTAGCACTTTACTGAGCTCAACGGAAATAAAAACAAGGGTATCAAAAGGGCTGTAAAAAGTGAAAAACCTGACAGCTTCTGAGGTTTTCTATTGGCTGTTTTGGTTTGTAAAAGACACAATTGGCAGTCTGGTATAAAAGACAGGCAATTCTCTAAAAGTTTAGAATAATAAAGCAGACAGAGTAAGGGTTTCTCATAATTTAGCATGTAATTGTATACTTTTCAAACATGATTGATGATCTACAGTAAGTGTATCATTGTAGTAATATTAATTGCCATTTCAATTAAGAGCAATGAGCAAACTAAAAAAAGATGACATACAGACAATAATGACTTCAGTGAATGAGCTGAACTTCACTCATTTGCAAAAACACTACCATGTATCAGCTAAAATAACTGAAAGCTAACGCTTTGATAGCATGCAAACTTTACAAAAAAAAAACAAAAAACGTAACAGGTTTCACTTGCTTGCTGTCAGTTAGGGAATCATTTTTCCTCTGTAACTATGTGTAATCCGAGCTGCACTTTAACAATCATTAGAAACATTTTTTCTCTGCACATTTTGTCTTTTAGTGTCTAACGGATGTAATGACTGCAATGCACTTGAAAGAAATTGGGTGGAAATTTCTGTTCAACAGTGTCGCCCGAGGCTAATCACAAACTTCACTTAGTGCTATGTAATAAGTCATCTGTCAGGCTGTGGTTTCAGCTGGGATTTACTACTAATCCTTCATTATGTCCATCTGTAAAAGGAGCTTACGAGTTAGACGTACCAGCCCTTTAAAGGCCTCCTATCTGTCCTAAAAACTGGTATTAATGTCAGGTGATTCCTTTCAACATGGATCAGATACTTAAAGCTACTACAACAACTCAAGAGGAAGTATATCGTTTTTTTTTTCAGGATGTTTTAGCATATCTGTTCACTGAAACCAGGAACAGCACTAGGGAAAATGTTCTGACGCTCCACATGCTCTTGATGTGGGTCAGCAGCAGAAATGTCGGCCTCATTTCTTCTGTATGTATCCTTCCGTTATCTGTCGGTTTCGTTTCTGGGACTTTCTGCATCAATCTATGTCTTTGTGCTTTTATTCTAACAACAGCTTGCCGCAAGCCACAACCGTCAGCAAATCAAGCGGCGCTTCAACCAGAGAAACTGCAGTTCATCAAGTTACGGATGAATGTGTCTTACTGGCTTCCACGCTTCAAGAACATTGTTACTTCCTAAAAAGATGAACTGTTTCAACCTGAGGGAGACACAAATGATTCATCCTCATTTGCGTGGAGTAGATGATTCAGGCATCTGATCGTGCCACATCTCACTGTTAGGACACACTCGGCCAGGCCAAGAAGTTATCAGAGGAACTATATAGATAGATCCATCACAGTCTGGGGAAGCAAAGAGAGAAGGAGCAGAAGAGTGATGCTGGAGAAAGAAGTCTGAGTTTTGCTCGTGGATCTGTTTCTACTATGACCTGATCTTTGTGGAAGATGATGGATGAATAAAATGGATTTTTTTGAAGCAGCGACAAAAGTCTCAGAAAACTTAAAAAAATCTTTCTTCCAAACAATTAGGCCTGTTGCAATAAGAAATAAATCAATTAATCACATAATAAATTAAAACAAGCTCAATTATTTATTGTTATCTTCTTTTCCCTCTCTCTTTCTACCCAAAATAAAATGACCGGCCTACTAACAATTATCATTATTAGGAAGAAAGAGGAATAAATCTAGATGATGAAGAAAAAGTCTTCCTGTTTACATGCGCAGGGATTTTCCTGTGGTGTTTGGCTCCCTCTACTGATGAAGAACAAACCCGACATTTGTTCCCCCCAGCCCTTCTCTTCCGCAGAATTCAACACAATCAAATGCTGGCAAAACCTGCGGCCCCATCTGTTCTGTCCATGCTGGGATAAGAATTAATTAGCATTCATGCAGATATAGCTCAGCCTTCAAATCCCAGCAGAGTCGGTGTAAATAGCAGGGACATAAACATAGGAAATGAGAAAGTAGCTGACAGTGACGGACCTTATTTTTAATCTAAAGACATTCGGGTTTATCATTTAGCCTAAGCCGTATTTATCTGTCCTATTGCTGAAAGTTGGATTCAAATCGGTGTGTCAGTGTAGTATTGCCATAATGTCGTTTAATGGTTTTAAGGATGCAGTACTTTTTGTGGTCACTTAGAGGAGCCAGAACAAAGATAAATAAAGAAGCACCTTCATGATTTCCTTTTTTCATGAAGTTTTGAGGCCGCTGTTGTGCTCACTCTTTAATGTAATGCTTCCCTCTGGTTCCTGGATTTTCCTTAATATTATTATTATTTTTGTTTGTTTTGGGGGGTTTTTTGCGTGAAAAAGAGATGTAAATACCAGAATATTTTAGGATCCATAGATTCTGAGAGACTCACTGTTTGACATTTAGTCAGCATATCTGGTCACTGATATGAGCAGATATGCTGATCAAATGTAAAAAAACAAAACAAAAAAGCAGAAACAAGCCCTTCTTTTTAAACACAGAATCAATCAGACCTTTGAGGTCAGAGTGTCTTAAAATTTCAACACTCGAATGTACCAGGATAAAAACGTGTATGAATGCCTGAGTCTATGTCTACCGTCAAGCCAGTTTTACATAGATATGCTCCAAAACTGTGCTGACCACAAAAAAAGGCAAAGACTGCACCAAAATTACTGTAAATATATTTAGAGGAGTAAAGGTGACACTGTCAAACCGAAGAACACACCTGTCAAGCATGCTGGTGACAGGATGACCAAAATGCTTGTCAAAGATATTGGTGCACTATATGTCAAAAGACAGATTTAATACAACAGTCTACTCCTATATATTTAAGCTTCATGTCAAATAAATGGCTGGAACTTGGAACCAGATGAATTTGATCATCTCAAACAAACTTTTGGTTTTGAAGGGAGTTCCAGTTCCTTTGCATGAACTACTTTAATTCTACCAAATAGAATATCAAGGTGCAACTTACATAAATATATTCAGCCAAATACTGCATGTATAGTTCAGCCACAGTGTCTATTTTAGAAAAGCAAAACAAATTTAATCTTTTACACCTTATAATTTTGCAGTTGCTTTAATAAAACATTAAAGCCAATGATGATTGTATTTAAGCTACTGAGTGGAACTGTGGCTCAGTCGCTGGTTCTTGAAACGGTCAAATACTAAAACTCTAGCTTCTAATGAAGTGTAATCCTTCCTGTGATGCAGGACTGTCACATCAAAAAGAAATCTCTACTTCATCATAACATGGCCTCTCTCTTTCAGCTGTCTGATGTCTTCATGTTTCTGTCACTCTCACTCAGTTTTTTTCCACTCTCACTCTCCACACACAAAGCAGAAACCAGATACTTGATGAACAGCTCACCAAATAGGCCTAGATTAGATAAAGGCACAAGAAACAACAAAATGCACTCTGTAATGTTTAAGCAACTGTTACATGATGGTTAAGGCCAGATGGGCTTCAGGCAGACTGGAACACACAGAGTCAGCGTCTGGGTGCCCAGTAAAAATTTGACTTTTGCTGTAATGGAGGTCATAGCAAACATTCATCCTACAGAAAAACTAAAGTCTAGCTTTACTGAAGTTTCAAAGCAAATGGAGACATTTCTTTGCAAATAACCTAAAAATAACCTAGGATGTAACATAAAAACCTTAATATGAATAACACACAGTGCTTATGCAGAAGGTAACATCCACAATCTTTCTTATTTCCACTTTTGGAGGTGCAGCCAATCAGTGTCAAGCAAAATGAATGCTGTAGTAGTTATAGTAATAGTAGTAGAATTACACCTGGTATTCCAACTCCCTGAGTTGCTTTCTTTTTGGATTTTTTAGGCATGTTCTAAGAAAAAAGATCAAATAAACTATATTTTAGAAAACCACATAGTTTTATCAGTTGCCTGCGAGTGATCATCAAGTAAAAGTACTGTGTCGAACCTACTAAAATAACTAAATTAAATATGCTTTACTGCACTGGTCCCTAACCTTCAGGATCCACTGTCCTCCATGTTTTAGATGTCTTCCCAATTTAGGACAGCTAACTGAAATGATGGCACTATGTGCTTTACATGCTTGCAACTGCTGTAGAAGCCTGTTAATCACTGGTTCATTAAACAAGGTATGTAATAGCAGGGAAACATCTAAAATATGCAGAAAAGTGGGCCCTGGGCACCAGGGTTGGGCACCCCTGCTTTAAAGGGATAAATAAATAAATTACCCCTGAGATATCTCTGATGGATTGTAATTGGCCTGGGCAGATGAAGGACTAACCCCACAGAGTGAAGGTATCACAATGTGCTTGTGAAAAATAGAAGTAAGTAACCATTGTTTTGTTAAAGGTTTTGCATTAAAAAATCAGGAGCATAATCAACCCCAATTTTAAATATTTCCAAAACAAAACAAACAAATAAAAAAACCTTTTTAAATCTATTTACTTAACATCTATGCAGAGGGGTTTAAACTGAAGTCAAATGAATTTATCTGTGTCTGTCTGTCTGTCTTTCTGTCTGTGTGTCTGTCTGGGGTCAGCTTTGGTCTCCTGCTGGCACTCTGCCAGCTGTCTCCTTGGCAACAGGATACACCAGCCACAAATAGCTCCAAGCTGTGCGTCCCTCCGCTGTGCCAGGGCCACATCGAACCACATCACACCCCTCCCAATTTTGTATCTCTCCACAGCAATAGATAGATCCTACAGAAGAATTGTGTGGTTCTGAACCTTCCAGGATGTAACATTTATTTACAGCATTCCATAAAATCTGAATTTAAAGTGGGGTGTAGCAAAATAATAGAGGTGGTGTTACATCTAGAGGTGCAGTTTCACAATCCCAATAGGACCAACCGTCCTTGCAGCTTCTAGAGGTACATGGGCATTGCTGGTCATACATATCTTAAATGTTCAAATCTGACTCCTGGACAAAGTCAAAGGTCTGGAACAATTAGCAATAAAGACATTACAATCAAAAGAGATATCACATCATGCCTAGAAGTGCTTGTATGATAGGGAAAGCTATGGACACACAGATTTGAGTACAAACTAAGAGACGGGCTTCCGCAAATTTTTGAACGACAACTGAAAGACTGGGAACCACAAGCCTAACACCTGGGCTCACTGACAAACTTTAACAACTCTTTGAAGGCTATATCAACATACCAGTTAGTGGCAGTAATGCAAAAAAGTTTTTATTTGTTGTGGTCGACAATTCCTTCAAATGTTCTAATAACGAGCTCTATTGTTATGACTTTATAGCAAATAAAAAAATATAGATTCAGAATAAAAATAAAGATTGCTTTCAATCTTGTTTTGTTGAATTTCAACGTGAAATTCAACAAAACAATTTATGAAGCTGACTTGCTTCTTTCCTTTATACTCTCTGTATGAGATTCAGTTGGATGTAGGCTTTAAAGATTAGTTTAAAAGTGAAATCAAGGAAACACGTGAGCTTTATTGGGTCCTAACTCACATTTTTCCCCAGGGCATTTTTTCCTCACAATTATACATGGTGGCCAATACCAGCTCTCCGAAGGCATCTGGTGGAGCCAAACTTCTGTTTCCAATTAATGAAGGATTAATGAAGACCACAGCATCTAGTGGGATGTTTTGATATCCTGTTCCAAATTTGAGTCTAGACACAATCTCATATCAAAGGTCTACATGCATTCATGGATAGGAATCTACTCTGATATGCACTAATTTATAGACAACTTTGTGATCCTTTCCAATGTATGTTCAATGAACCAGATTTTATGTTGTTTATTTAAGATTAGTTGGAAGCTCAAAAATTGTGAAATTAAAGAGTTATTCTACAGGTAAAGATGATTCTGAGTGGAAGAATAAATATTATGCTGCACGACAACTTTAATTATGTATGTAGCCTTTGAACTGCTCGGATTAAATATTTTACTGTCACAACTGACCAACAAAATTTTCTTTCTACCCTTTAAACCCAAAATGCTAAACTGACAGATAAAAACAATATGCAAGATTTCTTCGAAGATTGACTCTGTTCTGTTAAGATAAACATTTTCAAAGAAAATTTCCAACACTTCCCTTAGTAAAAAGTTACATATAAGATTATTCCTGAGATTAATACTGACATATGCTAAACTAGCCTGGACTAAATGATTTACCAATACGCAGTTTGTGGTTTCTACAACCACAAACCGCCTAAGAATGAAAAAATTATATGGAATTCATTATTTCTGCAAGTATACTGGGTTTCCTTGTGGACAGTAACATTTGTTTTCAGCCTAAATATGAGACATGACACCATTCAATAAATATTTTAAGCTTCTTAGAACTGCAGAAGTACCAATATGATTCATGAAAAAACAAGCCAAAAAGTGGATCGATGGATTATGAAAAATTCCTTTGATGATGGAAATTACATTGCAACTTCATTTGGTTGCCTTTGAAGATCAAATCCTAATAAATCTGAGTCATTCTTCTCGTTTTTACACTCAACTTATGTTTGTCTTCCCTGATCCTCAACCCTCGCTGGTATCATCAAGGTTAATTAGTCATGAACTTTCCATTTAAGAGACTGATAAGTCATCCTAATACACGCACACACACTCAGAGAATGTATCCTTTCTGAGTTCCCCTACACAGAAGGCACACACTCACACACAGAGAGCATACTGGAAACCAGCAGGATGCAGCCACTTCAGGATGGGTATCCTGACCTAACTCTGCTGGGCATGCTCAGTAGAACCATGCAAGCGACCCTGGCAGCGACACCCTGGCAGCCTGTCATGGCAACACATCAAGTAGGAGGCATGTGGCCACTGGGAAAGGATGCAGCAAAGCGAGGCGTAAGAGACGATAAACACTGAAATTGAATAGTAGGAAAGCAAATTATGACAGAAAAACCCAGACAGTTTCAGATTTATGTTTAATCTTTCTGTCACTTTGTAGAATGGGAACATAGTGGACCTAACTCACTTTTCTGATATGGATTATATTTAGTCAAAAGAAGTGGGTCCCATATAACAATCACATTATGAGTCCAGGTCCACTTTGTAAAAGCCAAATATGACCCACGTATGAGTATTTTGACCAGATATTTCTCAATGGAAGGTAAAAGAGTTCAAATAGTAAAAATAAAAATAAAATGTTACAAGGTCATATTTATACATTGAGGGCTTCTCATGTCAGCACAGAAATATGATGTGTTGCGTTTATTTGTGCTAGGACTGTAATTCAATTTTATTGTACATGTGGGCTGTTTTTGTGCTGATACATGCCTGACTTCCACAAAAAAACAGACCAAAACAGGAAACGGCTTGCTTCTTTGATGATGTTCAGTAAGTGCTCTGTTTGTGCTGTTCACACGTCACACTGCACAAGCACATCAAGTGTCTGGATTTTTCTGCTTGCCCACTGCACTGACGGCTGTGGTAGAGTGCAGTGATGGGACTGATTACAGTAAAATTAACTGGAAGCACTTTTGATCGTCACCAGCAGTTCACAAGCTGTTATCATTGTTTTATGCCTTTCAAAACTGCAGCAACATATTCCTTTACAAAGGTACAAAGTACTCTTACATAATTAACAAGCACTAGTGCAATTAAAATGTTTATTTTCACAGTTTCTGTCCTAAATTATTAGCAGTGAATTTTAAGGTTCGAGGTACAGAGATATCTTTAAAATTCCAATTTTGCTTCCTATCCCCAAGTCATAAACTGGAAATTAAAATTTTTGTTGTTGTTTTCTAGAAACAACAATGATAAGCCTAGTAGACAATAGTTTCTTCCGTTGTTTTCATTAGCAGAAAGATGTTTCAAACAGTGATAGGACATCACTCACTTACGTCAGAATCTTTACATATTGGCCATTTTCTGAAACATTTTCAGTCAATGTGGAAAACTAAAATAACCATTAGAGCAATAAGCATAAAATTGTTGCCAAATGGCAAGAATAAATCTACAAGCAAATCATTAACAACTCCAAGAATATTTGCCTGACTTTCAAAGTAATAGACCATGGTAGTTTTAAGAGACTACTTTTTTAACTTCCTGTATTGGCTTGCTGTGCTGCAGTATTAACATTAACTTGTATATAAACTGTAGAAAATGGAGGCCTGGTTCAGAATTGCAACTTCTATTTGTATCTATTTCTAACCTACAACATATTTGTCAGCATTTTAGCCTTTTTAAAAAAACTTTTGTTTCATTGTCCATTAGAGGCTCTGTTCCCCTACTTCTTGTATGTATCACTGTTAGCTAATAAGACTTCTTTCTAGTTTAGATCACCAAATCAACTTTAACGATGCAGTCTAAGATCCTGTTTTCTTTTCTTTTTTGTTTTGTTTTTCAATTATGATGATATTTACCACATTAGCTCTATGGGTGAACTATAATTTGGGAAGAACGTGACAAAAATCTTAATGATTGTGAGCGGGTTCACTTTAGAGGTCACTTACTGTGAGTTCAACAGCTAAGAGAAAACAGAGAAAACGATTACATCATCCTCTTAGTCTCCTGTCGCCATGGTGACAGTCACATCAGCATGATCCGACCACTGTCTGACACCTTTTCTTGACTTCAATGAGAACTCCATCTCAGAAATACAGGCACATTTTTACATGACAGGATGACAGTATTTAATTTGACAAAAGTCATATTTCTTTAGATTATAGCTCGCCTTTTTTTTTTTCAGAAGGCCGGGAGCCTGTCTTAAAGAAAGCATTTGACCTGAAAGATCCGAATAAGAAAGGGTTTTTGTACTCCGTGATCACAGACGGAACCACTTGTCTTATGATCAATCAATAATTCAAAAGTCTGTGATATTAGAGAGCTGCACTTTAGCACATGGCAAAGGTCTCTTGCACATTTGCAAGTTTGAACGCTGTAGATTTCTTATTGGGAAATTTGAAGAGGATTTCAAATCGTCTCAGGAGCATCTTATAGGAACTTAAATTTGTATGCTTCTCTAATATAGTGTGTCATAAGGAACATGTTTCTGGCATGGTTTTCAAGTGAAACTTCAAAATAATTCCAAACTGATAATTCTTTGTTCTATTTCAGCCCCTTAGACCAAGAATACATAATAAAAAAAAATGTTGCAGTACTACAACAGCAGCAGAGAAGAAACACATTTAGCGTTTAGCTATTTCAGAGCTTCCCCATTGCAGGTTTTCATCAGTGATATATAGCCAACACTCTGCAAGCTTTTCTGCAAACCATGGCTCCTTCTCAAACTGCTGCTGCTTAGTCAGTCCCTTCAACATTAAACTAATTCTTCCCCTGTATGGTGTTTGTGCAGATTTTACTTTCCCTTAAAAGGAGTAACATTAATGGGAGCTTCTATCAGCAATAGTTGACAGGATTTATTGCTCGTCTAACAGCTACATCTCCACACTGAACATTAAAACTAAAGCTATGTGTTTGCTTTTAATATACTGAAATGAGTCTCGGGAATTACCCGTGTAAATAACTCCGAGCTGAATGTTTTACTGACATAACAATGTAATGGCATGTATAATTCCCCTCCAAACTACACTACAGCTTATAGACTGTGCCTTCCAAAAATATTCACACCCTCTGATTCTTTCTACATTTTTACATCTGATGTAAGATTGAATGTATAATCAGAAAGACAATTTTAACATTTTAATAAGAATCTGAAAAATATTTACATCAAGTCCCATTCACTCTGATGCCCGTAAATTCAGCTCAACAAATTGCCATCAAAAATCCCCTAATAATTAAATTGAGGAAAACATTTTGTCTCAGTTTCAATAAAACTAAGATTTGTGTTAAAACAGTAATTCTATCATGGTATAATACTAACTTTAAATAAACAAAGATTTGGAAGGCAAAACTGGTTGCTAATTGACTTTTATTGAATCTGATGATTTATTAAGATGAATATGATTACATGTTACAAATGGATGCTGTACAGATTAGGAGTTGATTAAAGCAGCGATCTAATAAAGATTTTAAAAAACTCAGCAGTCCTGGTTCTCAGTCAGCTGCTGATTAAGGCAAACACAGCAGTCTATATTAAATCATCAAGTCCAGACCATAAATCACTCCCATTTCTCTTTCTATGCTTTTCCTTTCACCTTATCACATAAAACAACCTAATCTTTGCTTTTATGCATGTGTTTATGACTGAGGTGGCTGGGAAAAAAAAAAAAAAAAAAAACGCACACTGAAGCAACCACGTTATGAGAGCTGGGTTCTGTCCTGTTCCTGTGAAGAAACTGAAACTGAGCCAAGCGCAGCATTCTGCTCCGTGGCTGCCTCAGCAAAAGCACAATATGTTGGCTCCAAAGGACCACAGTGGCAGGGACTCTCACCCCAAAGAATATCACCAGCTTCATTATACTGTATCTATTGTACATGGTATATACCCCTCTAGTAACTATGCAGGCAATAAACAAGGAAGGTGGGAGATTATGGAATGATGAATGTGGATTAGGGTTAAAATGCAGAGTACTTGAGTCAGCCATATTTCTTGCTTAACTAAACAATTTTCCATGCATCTTTCCAATCACCACTGCAGAAAACTTGGATATTATCATGATTCTCTATATTTATTTTTAGATTTGATAATAACATTTTAAATATGTGGTTTTGTTTCCAATCCCTCTTTAAATACTTAGGAAAGGTAAGTGGTTCAAATGATCTTTAGGAAATGTAAAGAAGCAGTTAATATTTTTGTAAACGAACAACATTTTGATGTTTGCATAATGGTCTCCATGACCAACATACCTTTAAACTGTTTGGAAAAGCCCAGACAAAGATGGTTTTGGTGCTGTCTGATAGATAAATTCACGACATCTAAGTTAAGAGGAGGCACATGTGTGCATTTTCCTTTTTACAAAAACATCCATTTGTTTTGCTTTCTACTGTCAGATCCCACAGGATCTGAGCTCTACTTTTCTCAGCCACTCTTGGTGACGTCTCCATTAGGGATTTACAATATGTTAAAATCACTTAAAAACCAATGTGCAGAATATAACAGCATCTACAAAATGTGCCAACTGTAACTAAATACATTTCTATAACGAGATCATTTTAAAATTATAATAATGTGTTTTACCACATTGAATGGTTTAAATGTTTAAGTATTGCTTTATCTTATTGTGTCTGTGGTAAAAGTCTGTGTTGAACTAATGATTGGACATTGGAGTTTCCTGAAAGGCTTTGGATCAATTTGTTCAGTGGGTTGTCTAAAGGAAAAGTCCAAATTAAATGCATCTGTGCTAAAATTAAAAGAAGAATTACTAATTTCTACATAACAAAACCAAACATACTGCTTGGTTAAATTATTTTAGGAGACTAAACACATGAATGTATTCTTATTGAAAGAAACAAAATCTGCAGCAGGACACACAAAAGTCAGGTAATTATCTTTTCATGAATATTTTAGAAAGCACTAATAGTCATTCACAGACAAAAAGCCTGTCTCGTAAATGCAGACACTTTGGTGCTACTACATAGTTTACATGTTGCCAAGGGCGTGACTGCAGGATAACATTGCCGACTTTCTAAGCAAGCCAGGAGAATTTTTCAATGGACATCTGATCGGTTTAAAGTTACGGTCTGCGGCCACAGACATCCTGCTTTAGAAAAGAACCTGCAACTCAACCCCAGCAGAAGAACCTGGCCAAACTCCACAAGTCACTTGGTGTTTAAGGACTGATCAGGTGTCTCTGGTAATGTCTGTCTCAACAGGAATCGTGATCTGCGCAGGAGATGTAGCCAGCTCCTGAAACGTTGTGCACCGGGCATTCCTACTGGGATTACACCGTGGTATTTAGTAACCTGTCCAAGATTTCTCTCCCTCTTGCACAACTCCCTTGCCACTAGGATGTTGGAACCTAAATGTCTTGTGGTTCAACTGCAGGCCAACTCTGTTATTTTTTGCTTGCACCTCTATGGTTCAGCCATCAGAATACGCTGTGATGCATAATTTCCCATCAAGCTTGCCTTTTGTCTTTACAACATAGACAGTAATTTGCCTTTGGGCTGATCAGTATGCATGTCTCAACAATACTTCAGACCAGTTCTACTAACAATACTTTATTCATTATGAAAATAAATACATGATTTCCACAGTGAGTAGACTATAAACAAAGAACAGGTTAGCCACATTCAGTGTGAAAATATTTGTAGAATCTTAGGATTGTGATTACCTTACAGATTTCACAGCGTCCGATTCAATTAAACCTGACCTGACAAGTGAAGTCAGGTTTATTTCAAAAGATAACATTAAGTCTGAACAGAGCACAACATAGTTGCCTTTGACCCTGACAGGAGATAATTTCTGTCCCTGGCCATATCTTTCTGTAGTCACTCTTGTAAGACATAATTACTGCAACAACAACAAAAACTCCTACAATATATTCAGAGTAAAAAAGTTTGACTGAATTGAATCTAAAATAATTTTGTTGAATTAAGATGAACTAACAGTTTGCTCAACTGAATCAAAGCAAGTTAAAGTGAACTGAACTCAACTGATCTGAATTAATTTTAGTGATAGACACATCAAGACTATATAAAGGTATCATTGTCAAGCACGAAAAGAGGAGGCATAGAGGAACAAAATATACAGAGGAAAGTGGAAAATATATAAACTACTTAAAGTACAAAATTAAATGAAAATTACAAAATATAATTGTCTTTAAAAATTATCATAATAAAAAAATGAAGGTAACATTTTTAGACTATGATTTTTCTTAAAGGCACTTAATCCTCAATTGAACTGAATCAAATTTAATTTAAATCAGTGGTTTATTTAGGTACAAAGGAAATACACCACCTCTGTTCTTTGCCGGTTTATAGAATATTATAAATCTAATCTTAAGTATGTAAAATTTGCATATAACAGATTCCACTATATATTTATTACTTAAACAATAGTCAAATTGTTGGGTTTTTTTATTATTAAATACATTTCAAATGCAAAATACTTAATTTAAAACTCTCAAATGCTGTTTCTTTCGATCATGTGCTTATATATAGAAAGTGAAAGATCAACAGTAGTTAAAATGGTTAAAATAATTTTAGAGAAGGGTTTGGATTAATCAGATTGCCTCTGTTCTGGAGCAAACACTTCATTCTTGTTGTAAGCATTGACGGTATTGACATTACAGAGGGTGTGGGCTGAGTATGATGAACGTGGGCAGTCTTGTTACATAAGGAAAGTCCACTTCTCTGAATAAAGCAACACAAAAACACTGACTGAGCATGCATGTGCTGCTCGCCTCAGCAGATCGGACTAAAAGGCAATGCTGTAGAGCAGATCATTTCAGGATCAGTACAGTAAAGCAAATATACACCATAAGGCTACTAATCTATTAATGAAGCTTTCATCTTAAAATAACAAAACCTGAATGTTTCTTATTTCACTGCTAACCCAGCAGATACAATTGAACTCAAATGTTCTTAATCAATTTCAAACATTTAACAAAGTCACTTGTCTGTCTGACATGAACACTTAGTGAGATCCCACTATTTATTCATGCAGTTTAATAAGATGTGACCCAACCTCTGCAGCTATTTTAAAAGGCTCATGAGAGTGTATATGAGAAATTCTCATCATTCTTCCAGAAGCATATTTGTGAGTTCAGACAGACACAGATGTCTAGTTCACAGTACTCACTAACAAAATCACTACATTTGATTTTGTTAGATAAGGTGATTCAAGCTGCTTCACGGCAAACTCAATCCATCCATGCCTTTATTAACCTCTCTCTACTCTCTGACATGAAATTATGTTGGAAGAGAAAGTGGACAAGCCCAAACTGTCCCAAATATTTGGGAGCATAAAGTTGTCTAAAATATATTGGCAGACTGAAGTAACAAAAATTGTTCATTGGAATACCAGACATAACTAGCTGGACACTCCTCAGCTGTTGTAGAGTCCACTGGCAGCTTGAGTTACAAGCTACATTCAGCGCTTTGCGTTGCACTTGGTGATATAAGGCAATGTGTTTGGGCATAGAAACCCAAACTCTCCTCACATCGGTCTCAAAAGGTCACATGACCAACCTAACATTTGACTATAGAATATTTATTCGTGAAGCATTTATGGACTCATTGGATAGGTAGCATCCTATCACAGCACCATACTGGCATTCAGTGACCTCCTGAGGTTGACCCAGTCCTTCACAAATGTTAGTAAAAGCAGTTTGCAAGCCTAGGTGCTTGATTGTATACAACTGTGGACAGGGGGATGACTGAAACATCTGAATTCATTTATTTAAAAACCATGACATTCGTAAATTATGAAAATAAGGAACTGTTGATAGAATCCAATAAGGACCGCGATATTTTTTTTTAGAACTGACAAGTGTTAACCCTAGAAGACTCCATGCTGGAATTTACATAAAACATGGTTTAATAAAGTAGTAAATGGTGTATACACAATTTTAACCAGGTTATTGCAGGGTTTTTTACTTCTTTTTTTAGTTAATTGCATGAGATATATACGTATATATATATACATTTTTATAATTTTTTTACATCCAAAACCTGCCACTTGAGCTGGGGTGTGTAGACCTTTTCTACCATTTATAGGTGTCAGTTAGCATTTTTCTTTATTACAAAGTTCCACAATTAAGTTTAGTGAAAAGTATTTATACAGTAAACCAGTTTTCAGTGGTAAGCTTATACAGCATTTGGCATCTCTCATCCAACACACCGCTGAGGTATTTCCAGCAAGATGTTGTTCATACCATCCTTCTGTCTTTAGTTACACATTTCAGACAGACAGGCGTTAAGTTACACTGAAGAAATGTAAAACTGCATACCAAGTTGTATGTGTATATGATGAAGCTGCAGTATGGCAGCTCATATCAGTTTGAAGCCTTCAGTTCATGCAGTTCAGTCAGAGACACATTTATGGTGACCACTATTGAACCTAATGTAAAGTACATTTTTACTGAAAATCCAGATGCTATTTAATGTAAAGCTGGCACCTCTCTCTACCTGATGACTAACGTCCCACCTCTCCATGCTTTTTCTACGACTTCCTCCCTCTCCCAGTGGGTCTCTGGTTGTCATAGTTACATCCATTAACACACCTACTAAGCTCTTAGATCCCTCGTGTTAAACTCACACCCCCTTCTTTGACTTCCATTTCTGTCACAGTCGCAGGGCTTGAAACAAAACAGAGCACTTATATTTCCCCGGTGAATTGAACAGATTACTCTAAGAAGAAAAAATTGATTTGTTTCACTCTTGGTTGGACTTCATTTTTGAGGAATAAACTTGACATAAAATACTAAATATAAGAAACATAAGTGTGGATTATACACATCTTCCAGGGCTGCATGATGGAGAAGTTTGAAGCACTGCTACTTTGCAAAAAGTAAGCAACAGTGCTTACTTTTAGACAGAAGTCCGACCTGTGGACTTTTGTCTAATCTTTAAACAACTAAACTGAACCATTTATATCTTAGGTTTAAGATCCGTTGTGATTTTAGGTGTCACAAATAAAAAGTACCTTACTTGTGTCCCTTTTATATTCAGTAATAACTCATCAGAACATGACATGAGTCTTATTATTGACAGTCTTCTCCACATACAAGAGAAAATTACCCTACAAAGTCAGTCAAACATACAACTAAAATCCTCAGATATGATAAAAAGTAAGATTTAAAAATGTTGAATAAAATTATAACATTGATACAGATATCTGAGGTTCTGTATCGACCAATACCAATCCTATACAGAAAAACCGTGGTGGCTTAAAAACGTTTCTTTTTTTAAACACAGACACAAATCTACTGAATTACAAATGTATTTGCTCTGCACCAGTGTAGCACGTTTAAGTACACCAATAACTTCACAAGCTTGGCCAAACATGTAAAACCTACACAACTTTCATTTGTTCAGTGTTCAACCACTGTAAAATGAACAATGAAGAAACTGACAAGAACGAGGCTGACTACCTTGGTAATGTAAAATTAATAATAAAGCATGACGTCACTCAGAGCACAAAGCATACAATTAGACTGAACAGATCTACTCTTGGATAACTTAAAATTACCATAAATGTATATAATAAAACTGAAAAGCTGTTGTTACTCAGAAATCAATAGTAGTTGAAATAGTAAAATGCATATATTAATCTCCTCTAAACTCAGACAACAGTTTGCTAACTGGCACATAGGCTTTATCTTGGTCATCTCTCACTAAACATCTCTGCTGCTACCATAATTCTCACCTTTAACTCCCACAACACAGTACTCACTTTGCCGCTTTAATGGTGTGTGATAATACTTGGATCTTTCCAGATTACTCATTCAGCATGTTATCTACACCGTTTTCACATGTGTCCCTAGTGTCCCACTGTTCTAGCAACAAGTAGAACAGTGAAGGCAATTCTTGCAAAACCAAAACACTCTCCTCCCTCTTTTTTTGTTTTTACTCATGGCTTTACATCTTCCTCGTCTTCATACGTATCTTGATTTTTTGTTTGTTTTTTTAAATCATTTTAATAGCCTTCCTCCCTTTTCCTGCCTATCCATGTCTTTATCTGGCCTAATGCTTATTTCCTAAAACAGGCCTGTTCATTTTTTTTTCTTTGACATAAATAAAATCTGTATTCTTCTATTTTATCTGTTTTTCTTCAGCCTCTTCTTTTCTCTCACATCACCACCAACTGTCTCTTTTCCACAGAATCACAGCAACACAACAGTCATGTCTCATCAGTCAAGACTGCAGCTTGCATCAGAATCGTGAGCTTTTTATTTGAACTCCCGTCCCTCCAGTTTGTCATTACATTCCTCCTTCTTACTTCTGTTCCCCACACTTCCTCCTAAAACTGTGACATGCTCTAAGTT
This sequence comes from Xiphophorus maculatus, assembly GCF_002775205.1. Lineage (NCBI taxonomy): Eukaryota > Metazoa > Chordata > Actinopteri > Cyprinodontiformes > Poeciliidae > Xiphophorus > Xiphophorus maculatus. The sequence goes on along the minus strand of NC_036452.1, from coordinate 14,522,945 downwards.
TTCCTGCATTTGGGAAATTTTACAAATCAAGTTACTCAAAGCATTGTTTTAGCCTCTACTACTAGAGGGCTGACTCCAGTGTCCCAAGTGAGAAAGCTTTTACATTTTCTATTGGCATCTGAGGTGCAAAAAAACACCCTGATATGTTATTTTATACTTGTGCAATTACTTCCACCAAGGTTTTCAAAATGCTCATGCCACAATATTAGATCTGGTAAAAGTAGCATTTGATCCTAGAGATGATGACCTCGCTAAGCTCTTATTATCAAAAATATTTTCTTTGGATGTTCAGTTGAAACCAGAAATTTACATATAGAAAGACAATTTTTTTCTTACTGTATGAGATGAAATCAGACCAACTGTTTCTGTGTTAGGTCAGTCAGGATTAACAAAATTAATTATGTCTGAAAACTTGACTTTTTTGAGAGTGGAAGAAGACATTACTCCAAAGGAAACATAAAACTTAGATTACAATTTGCAAATGCATTCAACAACCTTAATTGTTGGAGACGTGGCTTATGCTACGATGAACGTAAATTTCTGACAGACCATTGTGACATTGAAAGAAAAAGAATATAGCTTGCACCATCCCATCTAGAAAATATGGAGAAGGTAGTGCCACAATGGTGCAGTTCACAAATAAGTGGCGTCTTGAGGACAGACTATGTATAAATTTTGAAGCAACATCCCAATACATCAGCCAAAAGGTTACAATTTAGCAAAAAATGGGTGCAATGGCCTTAAGCAGACCATTTCTTTAGTTACAAAGTGGCTTAAGGACAACAAACTCAATGTTTTGGAATGGCCAATGCAATTCTCAAAGAAAAATTTAAGATTCAGTCATGAGCTAAAAAGGTGTGTGCAAGAAAGGCGGATTACCAATCTGACTAAGTTACAACAGTTCTCTGGGTAGGATTGGGCCAAAATTTGAGTTAACTGAATTAGTTTTCAGGTTCTTTTTTGTTTCTTTATATAATTTGTCATCATAAATAGACATCACTTTGATTAATACTATAATCCCTGATGTGGCATAGATAAATCATATTTTCAAAAAAATATACAAAACCTCTTCATCCCTTTATTTAATTTAAACAAAAAGCAAGCTCCATGTTAAGAAAAAAATTATTGCTCATATTAGTTTTTAGAAGGTAATTAGGATAATTGATTTAATTCAAGAGGCTAATAAAATTCCTCATGCAGTAATCTAAAGCAGATTGATTATGATAATGTTAATCAAAACAGAAAATAAAACTGTTTTTCATCATTTTTACCCCATTCTCCAGCCCTACCTCCCACTCTTTTGCTCTGTAGCCATTTTAAACCTTCTTTTTCCTGGTAATTTCTCTAAAGATTAATTTTCCTTTTATCCATTTTCTTATTCTCATTACCAGTACACAAAATGAACCTTTGTTACAGCAGCAAAACAACAACAAAGCAAGCACTGAAAGGGCTCCTCAACATGAACATACTATAGCAATATTATAAGACAAAGTAAATCTTGGTCAGTAAAGGTTACCTTCATTGTCCACTCAGAGGAAAAAAGTAACTTGTTACACAGCAAAATAAAGAAGACTATAAAGAATATCTGCAGGGTAATAACCAAGAACAGCTGACTTTACATAAGACTGGATCCTATAGACTAGATAGTGCTTAGCCAGCAGTCCTTTAACGGCAAAAACCTCTGTTAAAAAACTACACACTGCACAAGACAAAAGTAAGAAATATTTTAACTGTATTATTAAAGCCACAACCGTATATACACCTTTTTGCAAATGGCAAAAATGTGTTGTTTTAATTTTAATATTAAAATAAACCCGCTATAAAGAGTCAGAAAATGTTCACAAAAACTTATGCCATCATCATGTTCACGTACATCAATACAACATTAAAAACTATAAGATCATCTTGAGTTAAATAAAGAGTTTTACACTGTGGAATTGTTGTTTTGTGGCAATCACCAAGCAGGTTATTAGCTGCATCTATCAGAGAGACATTTTTATGACCGCAGCATTATAAAAGTAAGATTTATGGCACTCAGCATGGCTCTATTTTAGTTTCCAAGCAAAGTTGCTCTCTTTTTCCTACTCACCATTAAGAAAAGGGATAGAACCTCTAAGAAATTCTGCCTCCCAACTTGCTGTACACAAGGTGTCATTCCTGATATAAAATGAATATCAAACAGAAGACTTCAAAATTGGTAATAGAAACTGGCCACAGAACCTCTGGTTGGTAGGTAACACTAAGGCAATATCAAAACATCTGTTCTCTGTAAATAAAAGTGTATATAACTGAATCTTTATAATGTTTAAAAAGAAACTAGATGCTTTCTGCTACTAAAAAATAGTTTTAGATGTACCATGACAAAGACCGGTGTAACAATACCAGTAAATGTCTCTAAGACATTTCTCATAGGTTGCACTGATGGTAAAAGCTGCACAGACACACTCACTCTAATATTCAACCTGACAAAGTGAACCTATAAATCCAAATGTCTTTGCTAAGCAGGTAGTGAGAAGGCATTTTAAGTGTTTGCGTCTAATCTAATCAATGGTGTACTGGACCAATCTGGATAAGCTCATGGCACAGACGTCACAGAACACAGAAAAAGAAAAACTGACACTTGTGACCTCACAACTGTTTTCTCTTTTTTACATCCTGTCCTGTTTTATGATCTTCAGTCCTCCATCACCACCAATTCCACCACTATCCCTCTTTTCAAACCTCGTCATTGTTCCCTCATCCTGACTCATCTGATCCTGAAATATTCTCCTCCCTACATTTATTCTTTTATTATTCTGTTCACACACCGACATTAGTAGGTGTTCACTGACCACAGATTAAGATGATTTAATACACAAGATAATTTTAATATTCAACAAACCAAAAAAAATTGTATTCACTTCTTTCCTGCTTACCTCAATAATCAACTTAAGCCACCTGGCACACAAAAAATAAAAAAATTAAATGGTTTGGCTAAGATAAGGCGCATCAAATTATCATGTCATCAAATCACTCACCGAAGTCTCTTAGCAACAAAAGCAATAGCTGCCAATCATCAACAAGGTGGAGAAAATTCATCTTCAGAGAACAAAAGGCTTAAAAACGTCTTTGTCCTATTGTCCATTCTCTGACTTACTATAATGATTTCTGTTTTAACCCCAGCAGTAACACCATGTTGTCTACAAAGCTCTGAGCGTCTTTTACCTTCTTTCCCTTCTTTTTGCGGTGAGCCGACTTCCCTGTGGATTTCTCTTTAGCTTCCTCACTCATCCCGGCAGCTGTGAGAAGCTCCAACAGCTGTGTGCGTCAGGTCCAAATAGGCTGTTTTTGTTAATCCAACATGAATGAGTGGAAGAGTGGAGTGGCGGCCACTCTGGAAGCGCGCAGAGAACAACTCGCTCAGCCGCTCACACCCACTTTCACACACAAACCCACTCTGAGCATGAGGAGAGGAGCCAGCGAGGCTCAGTGGCTGAAGCGATGGAGAGATGCACATACTGGCTCTTTCTCTTCGCCTCTGTTCCTCTCTCTTTTTTCTTGCCCAGTTCACTTCTACCTGTGGTCGCCTCCCACACGCTCCACAAGTGAGATCACAGCAGCAACAAGCTACAGCATGGGGGCTTGAGTATTAATAGCAATCATTGCCGGCTCATCTACAGGTTGTTTGTGTCTGTGCCTCTTTAAAAACCTCTTGAAAAAGCTAAAAAAAAAAGGAAAATCAAAGAAATAGATTTAATATAAACCCAATAACAAGCATAGGCTAGATATCTGAGCAATTTTTACAGTTAATATAGGAACAAAATATGATGGGTTTTTTTTGTTTTGTTTTTTACATAAATACTTCTACTTTTCTGCAACTACACACGTTATTCCACCGTCATTTAAACATTTGCATTTAATAGACAGATTTCTTAATGCATTTATATAGTATTAAAGATAATCTTAAATGTCTTTTTAAGTCATTTTAATAACAAAAAAAAGACAATTGCATCCAACTGCACATTAAGATGGATCCCACATATGCTGAATAATTGGCCAACGTTTACACAACAGGAAAAGTTTTTTTTTTTTTTTAAAGTCAAAAACTTCTATTGGTTTCCTCTCATTCTACATTACACACAACTAGATGACAGCTCATATCTGCGCACTCCACAAAGTGCGCGATATCTACGCACTTTGTGGAGTTCAATATAATTATCCTATCAATACTCTTCCATGTAAGCTGTGTATCTCTGCAGCTCCTCCAGAGTTATTCTGTGCCACTTGGCTGCTTTTTAGCAGATAGTTTAGGTTATGTCTTGGGGTCATTCTGTTGCAATGTCTAAGAGAGAGACACCGTTAAACCCAGGCCAGATATATTTATCATTTATTAGCTTTTATTTCACCAGAACAAAATCCCATTGACATAGAACGAATCCTGGATAAATTATCATCCATAGAAAGAGAACAATAGGTTATCAGCAATAGCAGCTCAGCCATAGCCCCATCCAGGTAGGTGGCACAGCTAAATAAAACACCAGGCCAGGTGTAGCTTCTATGAAGAGAAAAACAAACAATTGATCTCATACCAGACTCAAAACAGTGTGCTTCAAATAATATGTGGTTTCTCATGGGCTTACAAGCCAAAATGGTGCTAAATTGGTTGGAAATTAGCTGATTGACTAATGCATCCTCAATGGTGTCCTGATCATAAATACAACTTAAAGAGTATATTACAAACTCAAGCATAGATACAAATTTTACCAGGAGACTAAATAATGAATGAGGAGAAAATTATAAAATTATTAATTACTCTTCACTAAGCAAGACAAAAGTGAAGGAAAACCTTGCTAACAGTCACTGCTAACCTACTGCTTTCTTATCAATAATGAACAAAGGCAGGAAATCCCCCATGGTGGTGGATCGTTGGATTATTGCACTCACATGGAGTCTGTTTTTGTGAGTGGATTATGCCAGTGTGAGTTAGTTTACCCATTACAATTATAAGTGTACCGTACACTGAGAAGCAAAAGGATTTAGGGATTGTAACCATGGCTATTCATCATTTTATTTTCTAAAACAGAGCCACTCATTCAGTCTGTTAAATGTTATGCCTGCAGAAATTAGGCTCATCCTACAGATATCATAGCAAAAGGTTCATTTTAAGGTGTGATTTTGTGTCATCTTTCATATGAGACCAATGACCTCATGTTTATACTGTAAACAGATTCTGACTCAACTGAAGCGAGTAGCATGACACCTGGTGGCCACAGCTTGCTATTACAAAATAAAACAACTAAAGTTCAGTTTTCCGAATTACTTCTAAAACTTAAAACCTTGATGCAATCAAAACCCATAAAGTACCATTTTTCTTTATTTGTGAGTACTCATTATATGTTAAGCATGCTACAATTCAAAGAGCAGTTTGTTCAACTTCCTTAAAAGGGATATATGCAACATTTTGCCCAGTAAGACCGTCAACAGATGAGGCAAAAGTCAAAAACCTGCTCCTTAAAATAGCTTTCCTGTTAAACTCAGACCTTCCTTATTAAATGATTGACTTGAGAGGTGAAAGTTTTATGGAACTTTCCTGGAAAGTTTCTGTAAAGAAATCTATAGTGGTGTTATCCTGCATGTCTAATTGCGAGCATAAAATTCAAGCAATAAAGCTATATCAGATTTCTTTGTAATCTTCTGCCAGCAACATTCACCTTATTTGAAAGGTATTCATTCTGTAAACATTTTTACTTGAGAGGGCTAGAAAAACATCCATTTTTGTAAACGTTAGCATCACACTGAGATGGGCCATTTATCAGTAATAAGGTATATAAAGGACTAAAAAGTTAGTTTTAAAACTGCTACAAAGTTGTATATATGGACTTTTCTTTAATGTTTTGCTTCCTGTAAAATATGTAGATAAAGTCTATATTTCTACTTGTTTAAAATAATGTTACTGCTGCTTTACTAGTCTACATTTTAGGATTGTGCCATTTTAGCAGGAGTTCTAAAAATAGTTGCATGTTTTTTTCCAAATAAAATAGGTATATCATTTTAGTGAGGCACAGTCAGATTACAGGCATCAAGGTGTGCCAAGACTTTGAAAACCTAGTTTTAAAAATCCTAGACTTTCCCATCATACCATTCATAACATTTAAGGTCTGTTTAAAGACACATCAAAGAAAGTTACAAAGTTACCAGAGTTTTCTCCAGCTTTGGAATATTGGATAAGCATCCTCCCTTGACCAATTTCTTCCGGTGCGCTATTGGTCAGCTGGTAGAAAAGATACTTCTTGTTTCTAAGAAGAAAAATCCTTTTCAGGAACGAAGCAAAAGGACCACTGACTGTCAATCAAATTAAAGTAACACATGGGCTGCATAATATAAAAAAATTATAGCCATTTTCTTGGTAAATATTGCAATATCATTTGCAACAAATGCAACCCTCTTTCTCATCTATGCTTTTATATGAGATTTAGAAACGTTGGTATAAAAACTAATGCTTAGGTCTTTATATCAAAAATAAACATCATTAACAAGCATTTTAGACAACATTATAATAAGTGCAATAATCAATATAATATGGCAATATGTTGGAATTCTGTGTTAAACTGAAATAGTGAAATGTGTAAGTCTTATACTTTTACTCATACTGTGAAAATTTCATGCTTAGTGTCAGAAAACATTCGTAGCCCTTCTTCTCTGTTCTTCCAGCTCTGCCTCTTCAGAGAGTCTCCTCACTACTCAGTGCAAATTGAAACTGACAACTCAAACACACCTTCACTTTCACGCACACATAATAATGTGTCTCTACCTGATTGCATCCAACCACAGAGCAGTAACTCAATATCCTTCTAGCTGATATTCCCTCTTTCAGTCAGCCATTAGATGCCTGCTGGAAAGGGGAGTGTTTTTTTTTTAATGATTGCACTGTAAGTGCTCCATAACTCTGAATAATAGCAGACAAAGAGAGATGTTGGTTATTGGAGACAGAGGGTGGTCAGGAACAGTGGGATGCTAATGGGAGCAAAACAATCAGCTCGAGAGGAGGATGCACTGTTCATTTAGGCCTCAATGATAAGTAAACATGAAACTTCAGATTTCACAGGGGAAATATGAGAGATCATTAATTTCTTCAGTTACTACTGCAGAGTAAACAAGAAAAATGGGAAACGTGAAAGAGAGAGATGGTGAAGATGAAATCTGCCTGCATAAATGTAACAGGAGATTTATTTTGTCTAATTTATGGGAAGGCAGTAAAGGTCTGAGGCAGAAGAAATATGTTCTGGTTTGCTGAGTGGCCTCAGACTTCTTTGCAAGAAAAGGTGTTTGCATGTTTGATGCAAACAACAATAACTGTATGGAGTCATCTCAAAATAACAATAATTTTGACTAAAAACTGCGGTGTGTGTGTGTGTATGTGTGAGACATTATTTTGGTAGATAAGTTAAAAACATTCAAATTAATTCATAATTTATTGCAGTCAAATTATCTGACAGACAAATTCAGAAAAACCTTTAATTGGATTCCATTTGTTTAGAATCAGAAAACAAATCAATGTTGAACTATTCTTTCTTTTTGGCATCATTACAATTTCTATTTAATATGAAAATGAAGAATGACTTTATTAAAGGAGCTTTATTTAAAGTTTCCCAGCCACACAGTGCTATTTTATAGCACAAACAAGTAACTATGTTACCTCCAGTTGTTGTGAAAATGCCATATGTATCAAATATGACTTAAAATCAATTTGACTTTGTAATTGAACACCTTTAAATTGGGTCTGTCTCTAAGAAACTCTTGCTCTTTCTGAAACTCCGCCTTTGGGAAGTTATCACAACAGCGCTCCATTTTTAACCCTTCATCAACATTTTTACCACCGTTTCACTGAGAAGTACGTAGTTCATATGATGGGCTCATCAGATGCACAGTTCCACCAGGTGTTTGCTAATTGCTGGTGGTAATTAGCTTGGAAGCTTGGAATCTGCAGCACTGAGGAGCAGCTTCGTCTTCGAAGATGGCGCTCTGTTCCCCCAAGCGTTTTGCACAGCTGATTTGCTGCCATGGGAGATAAAAGGATTTCTCAAACATGCATGAAAGAATCAAAGCAACAGTCCAGGTATGTTTTTGATGAGAGAATAACTTTATAACATGACATAAAGCTTAAAAAGTCAATTTTACATAATTCTGCCCCTGTAAGTGGAAGAGTTCTAGGAACTTTTAACGAATATCCATCCATTCATCCATTGTCTAACACAGTGGTTCTTAACCTTTTTTGAGGTACCGAACCCATCAGTTTCATATGCGCATTCACCGAACCCTTCTTTAGTGATAAATAAGTTTTTGGGTTTTTTTTTTCTAAATTCAAGACATTGGTATGAACTCACAGCAAGTTACAGTGTTACTTCATTCTGGCCCCCAAAAATATTTTCGCCTCATAAAAGAATTTCAGCCCCCAAAATATTTTTTTTTACTATTTTACTAATTTAAAAATAAATTTGGATTTTTTTCAATGACAAATTTTTTAATAACTTAATTTTTTTTATTTTAAATTTAGTTTGTTTTTTGTAATTTTGAATCCACAAAATACTTTTTTGGGGCCAGAATAAAGTATTGCACAAATGACATACCTGCAAATCAATGTGACTTCTGCTGTTGTTTTTGGGAGACCAGTTCAGAGAGGTGTGGCTTCACCTTGGCAAGTGCATCTTCAGAGCAAAGTCTGTTCATTTTCTTCTTTTTTTTGCTCGACATATTTAGTATGGATTAAAATTTTAAGAAAAAAACCACGCGACGTACAACTATGACAGCTGCTGATACTTCGCGCACTAAATTCCCCGCAGCACTGATTGGCCGAGCAATGTAACATGATCCTCTGCAGCAAGTGATGGCCAAGCGGGACGTGTCATCACGACTTTACACAAGTGTGTCTTTACCTCCGCGGCAGAGGCTCCGCCGAACCCCTGAGACCGACTCATCGAACCCCTGGGGTTCGATCGAACCCAGGTTAAGAACCACTGGTCTAACACCTTTGTCCCTAGTGGGCTGGGAGGGGTGTGTACACCATGGACAGGTCGCCAGTCTGTCGCAGTAACTAATATCCACTGAGATGTAAATATGACATAACACAGAAGTCCACTGACCACAAGACTGAATGGGTTTATCTTGACACCACAAACAGGGATGACAAAAGTAAAAGGAAGTTTAAAATTGTCTTTAGAGCTTACTGTTAGAAAACTGCACCAAAGAGTGTCATTTTGCGTTTACCAAGTTTCAATAACAACAATTAGCTCCAGCTAACATGGTATTTGTTTTTTTGGAGAAAAATAAAATCTCTCTGTCCTACCATCACAAATGTAAAAACACAAAGTTTACAAAATGTGTAAAAACGCTTCCATTTTTTCTTGAATCTTGGCTCAAAAGCTTGTGTCATTTTTTATTTTTTTTCTGGCTCTAGTAGCCTTTATTTGAAGGTTGCCAGACAGGAAATTGAGTAAGACATGCCGCAAAAGGTCAATGTGCTGGGACTCGAACCAGTGATGATCGCATAGAGAACTAAGGTCTCCCTATAAGGGTTGTGCGCTTTACCCCTGCGCCACCACTGTCCCCATCTTGTGTCAACTTATTCAGTTTTGAAGAAACATTTTAGATCCATGGAGTGTAACCTGGATGAGTGAGAATATGTTTTAAACAGACCAAATGAGAACAGATTGAAGCTACTCAGCCTGTCTCATCTTGTTCAGAATTTCAATTAAACCTGAACAGTGCTGCCTTTACATATTTGGAAGTTATACCACAGCATTTGAAGAAATTGTAGAATCTCTTAGTGCATGGCGTTTTTAATCAGCTAATAAATGTTAAAGACAAGGAATACCAATGGCAACAAAGAATCATCCATATGAACCTATTTCATCCTAATTTTGCATATTTTTCACACAGATGGTTCAGAAGCAAAACATGTGATTAAATTAATGTTGTATGCAAAAATTTATGGCACATGTAGGCCCATATCTGCTTCAAAAAAGTTTCTGGGAAAACTTGAGCTCGCTGCAGGTGTGAACTTGTTGCAGGCGACTGTAGGTAGCAAATTGTGAAATCTCTGGTCAAAATGGCAGATGATAGAATGTAGCGTTTCGGCTCAGAATAAAATGGTCACCCCCGCAGCAAAGGCAAAACACTAAGGCTTGTGCTGGCTCCACATCAGGGGATTTTTTAAAGGAGGCTTATTTTCTTCTAAAAACAAAATTCCCACAAAGGCTGCACCTTGCCTTAAAGTTTTATGTCTGTGGTTGCCTGACATGAAGGAATGTCCAAATACTAGTAGTTAATAAACATCAGGTTTTTGTGTAATCGAAACCAAAAAAAAAAAAATCCTCATCAGTTTCTGATTGATTTTATCAGATTTTTACTCATTGTCTACTTAATTTGTTTAAATTTCCTCCCACCACCACCTTCTCCACATTTGAAGTCTAAGATTACAGTTCAGACACTAAACCAACGCTGAATGTCCAAATTAGGAATAATAAAGACAAAAACTATCTTTGATGCCCCTTGCATACTAATGACCTCATTTGAGAGAGAATCTTGATAAAGACCCGCCAGGAGGAAATTAGTCTGAGTTCATACTCTGTTACCAAGGCAGCGCCACAGCGAAAGATGAATCCCTATGGTAACAACATTAGAGTGGCAGGATTTCTCCATGGCAACCCTGAAAAACTAAAAAAAAAGCTTTCAAGAGGAAGTTCAGCATGAAAGAGATGATCTCAATCAATAGATTCAGTAGTTTATTTATGCCTGGGCCTCAATCTGCTCCTGCAATACTCACAGATTCAGACAGGGTGACGCTCAGTCCAAGAGTCATGTGGCTGAAAATGCACCAGCTGGGATGGAAAGGTCACCATGAGTGCAATGACCCTGGGTTCAGCTCTTAACAAGCACTTCCAGATGAACATTAAATTACATGCAAAAAAAAACAACACTTTTTTGATCTCCCCAATTGACATATAGAGTGGACTTATTTTCTTTCGATTGTTTCTGGTAATCAGCAGATCAAATATCATCTTCCATATTAATTAGATTCATCAGCACTAAAAATCTTTCTCTATTTTGGTCTAAAAGTGCATCTACCAACAGTGTGCATTCTAATCAGTTAATGTTACTTCTTGATTCTATGCTGCATCTTATAAATATGCAACAAGTTTTGTCCCTTTTAATGTGATATAACCCATAGGGAAAAAAAATAATCAGCAGGTCAGACTTCAAAGAAAGGTAGAAAATGGTACCATGCTGAAAATTCTGATCTGTGCACCAACGGAGGATTCCTTTAACTTCACTGTGTGCTTTCTGGCAGTTTAGTGCTGCCCGTTATTCAGCACCAAAGATCGAAAAGAATGTGTAGTAAAAAATTGGATCTCTCCCATCAGCTAACATAATCGGACATGTCTCCATGTAAAAAAAGAAGTGTTAAACAAAAAGGTTAAACAATCGTAAAGCAAGAGAGACTCATTTACACAAAAGAAAGGAAAAAAAAAACACTTTCACTCTTTCGCACAGACACACGCACGCGTGCACGCGCCCACACAAACGCACATGACAATTGAGAAAGAGCAGACACACAAACAGCAGTCACAATGGCTCCCTCCTTTGATTTACAATCCGTCTTTGTCTTGGGATCGACGCACTAACACAATACTAATGGATGCAAAAAGGACATGGTTCCACGCCTAAAATGGTCTTATCGCCAAGGCTGGAGAGCTGCACAGTGATGGGAGCCCAGCTGGAAAACTTGGATACCCACTCACGTTCTGCCTGCGAGGGCTTGGAAACCAGTGACGCACCAGTTATTTCACCATCAAGTTATCTGTCCTGAAACAGCTGCCAACAGCAAGCTTTGTAAAGTTTTTCTTTAAAAATACTCTCAAATAGGTTGATGGGGGGGAAAAAAAATCACTAAGCGTATTTCCATCACATTGTTAGTGGAAGAATATTTTAACAAACAATAACAATTTAGATTATTAATGTAATATATAATTATAATATGTAATGATACTGCTAAGAAATTCTGTGCAACCAACTGTGTTAAGCAATCATCTAACAGGTGAATAGGCCACCAGTGTGTAATTTAATCTCAGTATAAATACAGCTGCTCTGTGAAAAGCTCAGATCTTTGTTAAGAGAACATTAGTGGGCAAACAGCAAGATTAACATTGATGAACAAAGCAGAAAGATCAGAGATAAAGCTGTGGAGAAGTTTCAAGCAGGGTTTGGTAATAAAACAACATCCCAATTTTGAACATCTCACTGAACACATGGCACAACTGTAAATCTACCAAGACACTGTAGCCAACCTAAAGAGACAGGAGAGCAGCATTCAGAGTAATTCTAGAGGCGCTGCAGAGATTCAGAGGGAGAGACTCTGTGGTTGAATGTTCACCCATATGAATCCTTACAGCTCAAGGACATAATTCCACCAGTCTGTAGTGGTAACAGTCGGTGCGACTGTCCATCTTGGAGTTTTTGTTTCTCTTTCTGTCTCAGTCAATACTAACAAGTGACACACTGGTACGTATTCATCCATTCATTCTTTCTTGCTGTGTGCCGATGTTACTACAGGACTATGTCTTTTCTGTTCTGTCCAGCTGGTCTACAATAGGATGATGTCTTGTTTTGAGGATTTTTTTCTCCCTCAAAAAATGTTTTCTCACCTAAAGAAATTATTTTTCAGATGTAGCTGCATCAGATTTTTATACTCAAATGAATTGTCCAAAGTGCCTCTACAATCCAATGAATTTTCTTAAACTATTTAGACATTTATAAAACTGGCAACAAAAAAAAAATCTCATAGATTGATCGTGTCATGTTTTGGAGGGTTTTCTAAGGCAGCAAAATAATCTTTGACGTGTAAGGCAGAAACAATATGCATTTGTAAAAAAGGTTGAGAAGCGGTGCAAAGAGCACCTTGATTAAATTTCAAGGTGGTAAGTACATTATCTGACACAGTAATAATGTCCAATATACTGCACATAATGGGGCGCATCATAAACAGAACACACATTAACCCTCCTGTGATTGCAGTTTCAAAGTTTTGAGTTCAAGACAAAATGAAGGAAAAACAAGATTTCCTGTGTTTGTCCAACATTCTGCCCTAGCCTTTACTCCGATTTTTAATAAACTCAAAAAGCATCAAAGTACAGACTGTTGGTTGACGCATTCATAACCAGAAAATGGTGAGAGGTTTCAGTTTAGTGAAGAAAAAACAAATACAACCCACAGAATTTTCAGTGTTTGATCAGCTGATCTCCCATCAAAGCAAGAGCTGATTAATTGGCAATTCTCTAGTTTCTCTGACTGTTGATCCATCTGGACAGATGTGAAGTCAGATCCAATTTCCTAAAAGGTTAATCATTTTAAGTTGTTTTTACAAATAACTCTTTGGAAATGTACATAAATCCAGACTGCTTATCACCATGTTTCCAGTGAAGTAAGTTGCACCTAAACCAGCTTATGTTTGCAGCCATCAGGATAATCCAGGCTGATTATTTGACAATAGATGCCATTCAGTTTCCACAGACTGTCTATGCTGTCCCACTGTGTGTCTGGCTCTGCTACTTCACTAAGCTGACTGTACGCATGCATGGGTATCCTGACAAAAGAGGGCTCAGATTAACACCGCATACGGTTAGCAGGAAGTTACACATTCACTCTTGAGAGTAAACAGAAGGCTAATAGTGCTAAGTCAGCACACAAAACTACTGGTAATCCATGTATGTTCGAAGCTCTGGCAACACACATTTTTACAACTGCTCTGTGGAAGGATACCAACAGGTGTTTACCAAATACTTTATTGCCTTCTCAAACACAGTAATTCAGTGACTTGGCATTACCTCACCAGGACTGAGGTCATGTTTACCCTCTTCACTACAATACACAGTTCTGAAATGCAGCCAGTGGGTGAATCAGTGAGCTCACTGCCTCCCCTGCAGCCCACTGAGTCAGCTGAAAGGGACGTTTCTCCTCACAGTCAGCAGGGCGACTGGAAAGCATCACTTAAGACAAATGAATAAGAACACTAAGATGATAAAGATGCCTATATCAGTATGTTCGGGTTATAAAACTAGCCACATTTAGCAGGATCATAAACTTAATACATGACGGGATTTTTGGACACCTTCCTGGCATTTGAAGTTTTCCAGTTTTCTGCCAGTGTTCAAATCAGATTTTTTTAAAGAAACACTTTATTTTAAAGAGCTTATAATGTCATGCGTCATGAGGGTCTTTGGTAGACAACAGGCCTACTGCACTGCAGATAATCCACTTTACTGACACTTGTTGAAAAGCTCAACCGTAGTGACGTCCAACCAAAGCGCACAGTTCCAGTAAACATTCCAGCAGATAGTTGAAATTGCAAGGATTCATGTTTGTGATGGCAGGAGAGAAACAGCAACCTTGGTGCATGTAGTTGGTGTTGCGACACCAATAATTTATCTCTTTGCTACAGTTCTTCAACAGTGAGCTTTTCTTAAGCAGGAGCTGTGGCCTTCATGAAAATGGAAAGAATTGTGACCTGTTCCAAATATCCTCAGACAGTCAATGTTCCAGAGAACATTGACAAATCGCAAAAATGATTTGTCATGGTCTCGTTTTGACAGAAATGTGTTGACTTTTGTCCACTCCACGTAGTCTCTAATGGCTTATATGCTGACTTGGTGATGCCAAGATGCCATTATTTACTGCTGTGATCTTTGGACACTTTTATTACCATCCTCCTCTCTGTTTCTGGTTGTCTTTTTGAAGAGTGGCTAAAAGAAATAGCCCTCTGGGTGACAACACACATTTTATACTCCATGGAAAGTAACAGTTTCTAAACATTTATGCCTTAATGTTTAAATCACAAGAAATGCTTCAAGTGAATTCACTCTATCGGAATTGTTATATGTGCCTAGGCTGATAACACTGATGATTTGGTAAAAAACATTATTTCTTACCATGGGATTTATTTGAATAATCAAATTTGAATAATGGTTGGAGTTTTCTCAATATAAAATTTGTGCTGCCTTCTGACAAAATGGCACCGTGTATGTTAAGTCATTTAGCCAAAGACTTGAGAATTTCTCTGTGATTCTCCAAACTGAGATTACTCCAATTGTGGTCTAATCAAAATAAGATATAAAAAAAACAAACTTATCAACTCCACAACCTTACTTCAAAAACGAACCATCACTTTGTTCTATAGTCATGCTGGACTCAGTTGTGAACAATTATTGTTGAAACATAAAAACCTTGTTGATAAAGGCTTGGCTCCAACACAGAAATGGCCCATAAAACTGAACTGTGAGATGCGCTCATCATGGCATCCCATAAAATCCAATACATTCCCACAACGCAGCACTTCTCCTTTTGATCCCATCAGACCACCCTGTACACACACAGCAGTCATTGTGGTGACCATTAGCTTTTCACCAGGAGATAGGTGGAGACTCGCACTCATTGTTTGCTCCTCCACAATAAACCTCCAGCACAGTGTCTTGGCAACAGACACCAGTACTTTGGAAGTGAACAGCTTTCCATTTCCCACTACAATCTGTGGTCAACCATTAAGCCAAAAGTAACCGCAAATAGATAGATGAACAAACACAGGATGGGCAACAGTGTGGATGAAGGAAGGACTTCAGGATTGCACAAGATCAAATTTCTATTTCAGCCTTCAATAGAAGCAATGTTAATGTCAAAATATTAGCTAAATGATGCATGTTTTGGTTTTAAGTTATGAAGGCGAATACTTTGCGTGCTATCATGACATCTTGAAATTTATGATAGCAATCCCCAGAGGTGAAAAACTCTTTTCCTGGTTAGAAAAACAATGCAGTCAATCATGTTCTTGCGCGCTAGCTGGCAAACCCATACATAAACATCAACACAGAGTTCATGACAGATTTTTTAATAAGCGTAAAATGTGATGTTCACCTTTCAAATGTATCGAGCCCAGCACTAAACTAATGGGCAGGAAGGAATACACGAAAGTAATAAGTAAAAAGAGTAACGATTAACCAAAACTGTGAATGATTCAAGTTATGCCAGAACAAACAAAGCAAAAAGCACACAAAGTCAACATTTTGAAGACAGGAATGCAGTGTCCTCAGACTGCTTGTGAAATGTTTGTAATTATCATGATAAGAGTATTTGAAAGCTGCCTGCTATAAAGCTCTGCCGGGTCAAGGTTGATATCTAAGGCTTCATTCAAGTTAAGGTCATGAGTTAGACACACAATTACACACATAGGTTTCCATCTTGCTAAATTTAGCCAACTACTACTTACAGATTAAAGTTTTTCATCATCGTTCAGTTCACCCAATTCAAAACGTGTGCCTTGCATTTCTATTCAGCCCTTTTGTGTCAGTAGTTCACGCCACCTGTCTCAACAATCACATCTACAACTTGTATGACTTTTTTTTTTCTATCACCACATACCTAGAGACTGAAGTTCTCCAAATTTTCTTTGTAAAATACCTCAAGCTTAGTCAGATATGATGGGGCATCTGTAAACATCAGTTTTTAAATCTTGGCACCGATTCCAAATCAGATATTGAATTTCTGCCCGAGAATTGTGTTTTTTGCAGCCACTAGCAGGTTTTCTTCCATCATTTTCCTGTATTTAGCTTAATTTATCTTCTCACTAACTCTGACCAAGCATGCTTACATCTTCTGAAACATGCCCCCAGTATAATGCTGTACTATTTAGTTAGTCTTCCTCCAAACATTGCATTTTCTCTGTAGGTCAAGTTGCACGATGTTGTCATGGAAAAGCATGACATAGTAAACATTTTTCTAGAGATTTACTGTGTCTCTAACATGGTGTACTTCCTTCAATAATAGCTTTCTTTTTGCCACCTCTCTAGTGTGTGGTGATTGTAACGTGCCAAAATTTGAAAAGCAGTTCGACATGTATGAACTTCAGGCACTTCATTTTCATTTGGCTGTCTTCTCTCATATCAGTAACAACAGCTAAGTCCACAATGGTAGAAAACAACAAATAAGGGGTGGATTTAGTCACATGCAGCTGCAAATGATCTAATCTCTATCAGCTCTTGTGAAAACAGTGGCAAGCCTAGACAGGGAATTAGGATACAACTAACAGATTAAAAAAAAGCCTTAATGGCAGCATGTAGAGTTTCATCTTGGAATTAATAAATACTGTAAGTGATCTTGATAAAAGCCTTTGTTTCAAATCATACAAAATATGTTGGGGTTTTTTTTCTAAAATCACATGCACCTGACAAGAAAACATTAAAACTACCAAAGTTTAGGTTGTACAGTGTATGGTCTCTAATATATTCATTTCTGTACATGTATCAATTGGTCTGTGCTGTAAGCTGTTACTATTATAAAACTGCAAACCTTTGGCAGTCATTGAGTTAATAAATGTTCTCTTTATTAAGTTACCTGAAAAAAACTACAATAATTTAAAATATCACAGCAATTTTAAGTCTTCTACCACTAATTAAGATAACACGTATAATATGTCTGTCTCCATTTTTTTTCCCCTAGTCACCACCACTGCAGGAGAAAAGGTTTATTAGGATTTGGCTCTTATCCAGTGAACAAGCAGGTACTATGAGTTTAATCTCCAAACTGGGCATGTGCGTTTCAGATGGGGGTAGGCTGACCTGTCTGCGTCCTTTCATTTTAAGCTTAAAATTAGCAGATTTATTGGGAATACCATAGAAAGCGCCACAAATAAGAAGCAGCAAGGAGAAGATTTTAAATTAAAACAGGAAGAAAAGACAGGTTCAGGTGTTCACTTCAAGATTTTAACCTTTCAACAAGGTTATTTTTTACTTTTTTGCAATATGCATTAAATCTAAGTGCTCTAAGGCAACAGTTTTTTTCCATTTCTTGCTAAATTTCTGCCTTTCCACTTCACTTTCCACTGATGTAACAGAAATATTTCATTGGCTGTATGCCATAATTATCAATATATAACTGGAAAAACCCCCATAAAATATAAATTTGTGTGTAAGAAATTTCTAAAAACTTTTACTTTTCTACCAGAATTACTTCCGTAGTCTACTTTTTGATGATTTTCTAATTTACCTAGATCCACCTGCATGTGTGGCATATGAGATTCGATCACCATGGGGGTTTTCAGTGTAATCTCATAGTTATATGCAAAAAGGTGAATGCTAAGTCAACTGTCAGAATCGTAAAACATAGAAAGTCTCAATACAGAGCTTGTTGTTTATTTTGACAGTGAAAAGTCGCACTTTAAAGTTGTGTTTAGACAGCTCACCACCACTCTTTACTTTGTGCTTTCAAACTGAATTGGTGTTATCGCAGCTTTCAACATAACGCCACCCAATCCCACTGAGAGAGAAACTTGGCGCTTTCAGGGGCATTAAAACTTTTTCCAGCCCGCTTACCTGCTCTTCGTGGTCACCTGTGGCGGAAGAAGCCATGTTGGAGACGAAGACGCGTGCTGTGCAGCTGCTCTCAGGTGAGTTTGATCCACGGGAGATCTAAACACAGTGAAATATCCGCAGTGGAAACGCATACGAGGGTCAAACATCTGAGGAAGATCGGCTGTGGGGAATAAGTGGTGGACTGGAGCCTTCAGAGTTGGAAAAGTATTCCAGGGACAGCGGAGTTCTGTGCCCGTGTAAACTCCAGGTGAAGCGGGGAGGGGGGAGTGTACTGCTGCCGCTGCCTGGAGGAGCTACTGTAACCGAAACTTAGTGGAAAACAGCCGCTGGGGGGCGGTGTTGCTTGCTTCATTGAGTCAGATGACATTTAGGCTAAAATAAATATTTTAGGACATTTTCAAAAGTTAAATTACATATAGAGGGCTAATTAGTTGATTAGTGCAAAAAGAAAAAAAAAACTGAATAAAATAAAATCGACCCGTCAAATGAATTAAATGTTTTATGTTGGATACATAATTTAGCCATTTAATGAAAAATGTGTTCTATATCTTAGTTTTCCACATTTACATTAATCATAGGTGTCTTTTCATTCCACAAACCGGGACTTTATTTCAACCACAACCTAAAAATCTGCCTAAGAAAAGCTAAACTTGGTAGGGTGGTGGTAATTTTAGGCTCATTCTTTAACTTTTGAAGTTTTGTGATGAGTACACAGTAACCCTTTTTTAATAGTGAATTATTCCTGGTTTTCTGTCTCAAGTACTTTTTGCAAGACCAAGAACTAGTTCTGAGAATTACTTGGTTGAACTAGATTAAGTTTTGATCATATTTGTAGTTCAGCTTCTGAGCCATCTGTATGATGTATCCATGCTTATGATTGAATTAAACTAATACAAGCCAAATGTTGAAAGCAAAGTCTGAATGTAAACTGTTCTAAAGTCCAAGTGAGGCAAATATCAAACATGTAAATATAAATTTGCAATAACTGTAAAAGTGTGCACACCTGTGCTACTTTGTTGAAACGTATTTGGCTTTAGTTTCAGCAGTCTTTTGTAGGATTCTCCAAAGACATAAGTTCTCCAGATTTGATTATGAGGACATGTCCAGAGCCGCCTTCAGGCGATACTAAAGATTTTCTGATGCTGCTACATTTACCCCATGCCGAGAGTGAATTTATACAGTGTTTGAATTTCAACACATGAGGGCAGTGCTGACTTAAAAATATTTTTTTAAATAGACATTTGAATGAAATTTAAAACCTTTCACAAGGTTCCACATAAAATCCAGACATTTGAGATTCACCTTAAAAAACGAAGTACAGCAAAAAGTAAAACAGGTTTTGAGCCTGAATACAAAAACTGTATCTAATTCAAACATTTTATGATCAAGCAAAAATTTTTATTTTTTTTAAACCCTGAACATAATACCAAGTTGGAATTCCCATGCATTTGAAACTGTATGACTGGACAAAATTAAATAGTTATGTAGGTAACCAGAATCTGTTTTGCAAATTGCCTTAAGGTTTGATCCACTATAACTGGTTCTATTCATTGGTGACTGAATGGAATGTTGCTGTAAAACACGAAGACCATTTTCTGTTTGAGCGTTAATTTATTGGATGTCAGCATAAAGTTTGTCAATTTGTGGCTGGAACAGCTCTTTGAGCTCAGCTCTCTTCGCTTTCAGGGTGGGAGTCAACAGGCCGTTCTCGATGGTGAAGAGCTCAGGGTGGAGATGCACGTCTTTCACCTGCAGCAGAGAAGAGAAAGGTAGATGTGATTAAGCTACTTTTAATCCAATAACCAGATGAGTTTCAAAACTAAAGCAGTTGGAGACTTTTCGGCTTTATGGAGTATGACAAAATACTTGAGACTGGTGACCGCTTAAATGTAGAATCTGCTAGAACAAAAAGCCTTTACCTGCTCAAATGACTTCAGACCTGCTTCTCTTCCTAGTTTGGTCATATCTGTGACTATGGCCTTTTTAATTTCCTGAGAATAAAGCACAATTTGAATCAGTTAAACATGTCTCTCAGTCCACGCTGCTCCGCTTCCAGTAAATGTAATTTGCAGACATGTACTTTGAGTTGCACAGCATGCCAACTTCTCCAACTGGCTGCTTTTAGTGTTAATGATCACATTTCCTGCAGATTCTTGACTTTGGACATTTGTCTAAAACACTGGAGAGAATAAACTTACACATTACAGAAACCTACTGTGTTCTTGCAGAGTTCTTCAATGGCACCTTGGATGCCAAGACTTTTTGCAAAACCTGGCAGGACATCAGCATCAGGTACCACAATGGCAACCAGACTCGACTGCACGGATAGGAAAAAAAAAAAAGATAGAAAGAAACAAAGACATTAATTGTTAAGATTAAGCAGCTGGAAAGGTACAAAGAGAGAGAAAAAATATCAAGTTACCTGCAGACTGTCTCCATGTACAAACACTTGGGCCACAGGGCCGCAGCGGACATACACATTCTCGATCTTCTCTGGAGCGATGTACTCCCCCTGAGCCAGCTTGAAGATGTTCTTTTTACGGTCAATAATCTTCAAGACTCCACTCTGTCGCAAAACCCACAAGGCAAAAGTATTATAATTTAGAGAGTTTCATAACAATTTTACAAACAAGATAAGAGGGTCTAGTTCTTTGAAAGTTTGGGGATACAGGACAATCAAAAACAACAAAAAAAACCTTTAACGTTCCAAGTGGATTTATCATACGTAAATTAGGAATCAATGTCAAAGGAAAAACTATATTTATGATACATGTGTGTATCAGTGGTGATATAAATGCGAGTTATTTTTTAACCATGATGCCTGGTGTATATCACCACTATTACACACATGCATCACATGGTTATGCATGTATGAAATAGTTTTTTTTCTTTGTGTATTAACCCAAGTAAATTGGGATTCCGTGTATACATGTGCTTTTTCACATTTGAATATTTGTATGAACCACATGTGAATTTTACATGTGGTGCAAGAATTTCACATATGATTTTTCTGTAAGGATTGTGTTGAGGTGACTGTTCAAATTTGGTTCACACATGATTGCACATTGTAACACTTTCACCTGCATCCTACACTCATGCACACACCTACATGACTGATTTCACACTTCATATTAGAAACTTACTTTAAATCATAATTTATGTTGAACAAACTTATTTTCTAAAAACCTTTTATAGGATGTCTTTTTTTGTTGTGGCCTTTGAGCCAGGCCATAACAGCCATGCGCATTTTTCTTTCCATACGATTACGCTTCATTTTTTGTTGGTCCATCACATAAAATGTCACTATAATACACAAAAGTTTGTGATTTTAAGAGGACAGTATTTGGAAAGCCGCATTCAGTTTGTGGGGAACGTCAAGCCAATTATATCCATTTTTTTCACAATGCAGGGAAACGAGTGAAAAGAATGAGTGAATCTTACCGGAAGCCATTTACCAATATCACCAGTGTGAAGCCAGCCATCCTTGTCCAAGACCTCCTCAGTCTTTTCTGGGTCTTTCAAGTAGCCCTTAAATACATTTGTGCCCTTAATGCACACCTGTAAAAAAATAAAATAAAAATCACAAGAAAAATAAAATGCTGGTAATGTTTAAGCAATTTGCTGCGTTTTTACATTTTGAATTCAAGACTGTCACCATCACTAAAACATAAGCCTTTAGGTAATACTAATTTTCCATTAGTCTTGTGTGAACCAGATTTTTATTTTTTATTTTTTCCTTTTGGGCATGTTTGAACAGAAAGGAACACATCAGGCCTCAAAGTGGCAGCTGATTATATTAAAGTGAAACTGTGAGAGTTACAACTTTCATTTTTGGTCCAAAGAACTGTTCTGACTCCTACACAAGAATCTCTCCAAACTGATTTAATTCAGACTCCTTCTGGTGCAAGACTTTAATATCCCCAGATATAAACATTTTAACCAACCTCTCCTTCACCGTTTGAAGCAAAGTAGTTCATCTCTTCCACATCAACCAACTTCACAAAATTGCAAGGCAGAGGCACACCGACATGACCTGAAGTTAATAAATAAATTGTGAATAGGCTTGTTTTTCCTTTTGGATCCCACTTCACATTTCTCCCCCTGATCAAATGTGTAGCATTTGTTAACTTTACAAGTAAAATGTTTTATGCTTAAACAAATCTTTGCTGAAGATTTTCTTAAACCCAAAGAGGTGGTGGTGCTGCTGTTGTTACAGTTTGCTTAGCTACGTACCAGCAGTGGCATCTCCTGGTAAGGTGAAGGTGCAGGCAGCTGCACACTCTGTCTGACCGTATCCTTCAAAGATCTGAGGGAACCAGAGAGCAGCATAAACATGTCAACAGGAGCCGGCATCAGTGTTGTGCAATTGTTCCTCCTAAACACCAACATTACTGCATCTGTGTCCATTTACGGCAAGCTCCTTTGAGATTAGAAAACTTCAAACCCTCAGTATTTATTTACAAATGTTTTAAAGTGAATCTACAGAGGAGCCAACTCCGAGAGGGTGGCATATTTTGATGTAAAATGTTTGATTTTCTGTAACATTGTTTATTTATGCTTCTATAGTAAATTCATGCAGCATGTTGACAGTCAATTCAAATGTAAAAGAAACTTGCATGTGTATCGTAAACACGTCGTGAGACCAAACAAATATGACTGATTTGTTGCAGATCTCTTTTCTCATACATTTAGTAAAACAAACTTTGTGGTTATTGGTCACAAAAAAGTGTGGTTCCTTAAGAGGACCAACAAAATAACAGAATGTTTCAGAGTAGTCCAAAAAGAAAAGGAGCAGTCTCATTTAACAGAGAATGAGACATTTACATTTGCAGGGAAAACCTAAATCTAATCAAGATTCTGTTTACAGAGGATTAAAGGTTTATTACCTGGCAGCCTAGAGCAGCCCTGAGGAAGCTGAGAACAGATGGTGATATGGGTGCAGCGCCAGTCACCATCATCCTCACACGGCCCCCCAGAGACTCCTGGGTTAGGGATGAGAACATTTAGAACCACCATAAAATGTATTTTTAAAAGCACATAAAAAACTGCTAGTAAGCAAATCTTCTTACATAAAAGGATGATGCAAAATTAAAATAGGAAAAAATATATTAAGTGAATAACCAATCAACTGTTTGTCAGTATTGACAGTTTAACATCTAAAAAGTATTTTCTGTACTTTTATAGAGTACAGAAAGTTGCAGAAAAACTGACAGGTACACCAGGCACAGCTCTATAGTGCCCAATTATTTCAGGTAAAGTTATAGGATTATACTGCAAAATGTATAACTTGTGACAAAGTTCAACAATGGAGAAACGTAGCTGTCACAACATTTTGAACTAACTGAAGCCATCAAGAAAAAAAAGTTTGGTCAATGCCAACATAAAAACAAAAAAGAGATTTACAATAATCCAGTTGGGATAGAATAAATGCTTTGATACCTCTTTAAAAATCTCTGGTAGAGAAAAGTTTTAGATAAAAGCCTCAACAGAAAAAACAGTATAAGGACTCCCCTCATGAATTTAGCACAATGCTGATGGATCGGGGCCTCAACTGATGTAATGCAGCCAATATTACAAAATTTTATGGTCAAGAAAGGAGCAAAAACAAAGCCTAAAACACAAGAACAAGATTTTGGAAAAGCAGTTGATGTACAGTAAAGCTACTGTTCTTCTACATCAGAAGTAGTAAGTCACTTAAAGTGGTTTGGCTCAGGATGCCTCCTGGACCCCTTCCTTTAATAGTTTTCCAAGCAAGTCCCACTGGGTGAGACCCCAGAGCAGATCCTTGCAAACCAAGATTCAGTTGATTCAAGCAAATACACAGTAAAAAAAATAAAATGAAAAAAAAAAACAAACAAAAAAAAAAAAAAAAACAGGTGTGCAAAACACTCCAGGTGTTACTGCCATTTCCAAGTGTCAGACCCGATACCCTTAACTTCCTGCAGAAAATGTTCTTTATTACATCAGAACTACAAAAGGTTACAAATGATTAGGCAAAAACGAAGTACCTGGACTTTGTGGAAAATGAGTTTGTCCCATATGCTGTTTTTCCTGACGATGCCATCCTTCACCTCAGCGTACTTGCTCTCTGCTGCAAATTTCAGCAGCCATTTCTTAAAGGGAGATGTGGCTCCACTCTGAATCTGGTTATAAAAAGATTTTAAAAATTAAAAAAAATACCAAACTACTGTAGCAAAAGTTTAATATCTTTAAGAAAAAAAAATCTAATTTGCCCACTTTGTCATAGAGTCGATTGAGGAGTCTAGGCACCACCGGGAAAACTGTGGGCTGCAGAGTTTTCATGTCGTCCGGCAGCAGCCGAATGTCCCCCTGGAAGAACCCCACCCTGGCCCCAGCACCGTATATCACCGTCTGAAACGTTTCAGAAAACAGATGCAAGACACCCTCAGATGTTCTGAGCAAACAGTGGATCTCAGTAAGACCTTTTTTCTTACCTGTACAATCCTCTCAAACATGTGTGCTAAGGGAAGAAAGGAAATGCTGACATCCTCCGGAGTTGGAACTAAGGAAGACTGAATAAAATGTATGCTTTACTGGATGAAAAAGGCATTAAAACAAAATTTTTTTAGTAAAGGTCCAGTTTTATTCTCATGTACCTCAAAGGTTTTGAGGACAGCTGCAGCATCAGCAACCACATTCTCATGCGTCAACATAGCCCCTTTTGGGTTTCCTTTTGAAAGGAAAAAATAATAATTTAGCACTGCAACAGTTATATTTTAAATAAGTCTTAACATGGAAATCAGGCCAGAGTAACTGCCATGTGTCCTGCTAATCTGACTATCCTGAAAACCACAGATGATCACCTGTAGTGCCGCTGGTGAAGCAGACAATGCTGAGGTCCTCTGGCTTCGGCAGCTGTTGGAACATAAAATCAGCACCTCAGGATCAGCAGCTTATTATTGCATTAAAAAAAATAAATCTAGAAGCATTCATAACTTACTACTGGCTTTTGAAGGTTATTTTTTCCCAGTGTCTGGAGTTGCCAGAAAACAAAAAATTTTTACTTACTGATTTTTTTTTTTTAAAGTTTACATTTAACTTGGTTCGGTGTTTAGAGAGCATTATTACCTCCATGTCCTCCATGGATACGATGTCCACCCCACACTTCTTTCCTCGCTCGATCAACTCAGGGCTGAATGAGTCCATGAGCGCAACAGTTTTGAGAACTGGAGTTTGGCCTTTTTCGTGGTTCAGAAGCAGAGTTTCCGCTTTCTTCTGGTTGTCACAGAGCACTGTAGAGATCCCAGCTTATAGGAAATAAAAAAAATCCATGTATATCTTTTTAGAAATGGGTTGTATGATCCACTTTTTTTTTAAAACTCCAAGGCAGAATATACTCAATTTGCCCTTATAATCAAACTTTCCATCAGCAAATTTACACAAACTCATTGAAAAAAAGTAGATGAGATTAAAAGTCACTTGACAGACTCCTATGGGAACAGAGTTACTGGATGTCTTGTTGTTTCTACAATTAGCAGCATTAGCGAGAGAAGTAAAGCTCCAATTACCTTGGTTGATAATGAAGACGAGAGCCTCAGGACCCAGAGTGTCGTACAGGGGAACTGCTACCATGGAGTACGTGTAACACGCCATCTCACCAATAATCCACTGCAAGTTGATTTAATGAAGAGACAGCAGAAGTTAATAGATACTCACACAAAAGAACAACAACAACAAAAAAAATCTGTTAAGACTCCATTTACCTCAGGTCTGTTCTGAGCAAAGATGCCGATGAATGTTTCAGAATTGGGCTTCAAACCTTTGTGAAGGAGTCCTGACCCCAGATACTGTGCCCTGTCAGACACCTTCAGAGAAAAGGGGAAGTCAGGTTGGAGAGGTTGGAGAGAAAACAATATCACTATCAATTTTTCAAATACTTGTTAAAAACAATTCTGAGGAAAACGGCATTGAAAAGAATCAGATGCTTTTTTACCCAGAAAGGTCCAGAATAGTGATTTCGCACGATATTAGCCGTACCATTTAACCATAATGTTTCTAAATCATTGCCACTCTGTGCTGTACCTGTTTGTACTTCAGCCACTGGTAAGGCTTCCCAGGCTTTCTGTAGCCCAAA
This sequence comes from Xiphophorus maculatus, assembly GCF_002775205.1. Classification (NCBI taxonomy): domain Eukaryota; kingdom Metazoa; phylum Chordata; class Actinopteri; order Cyprinodontiformes; family Poeciliidae; genus Xiphophorus; species Xiphophorus maculatus. The sequence continues at coordinate 14,496,458 of NC_036452.1, read as the reverse complement.
CACGGTCCGTTACCTAGAAAATAAAATGGTTCTGATGTCATGTCCTGCACAGTGGTTTGACTGAACTTTAACTATACAGCAGCTTTTGTTTTTGCCAGATCATTTGACGACAAGAGGCATCATTTGGTTTGTCTTTATTAGTTCCAGTTTAAACTAGCACCATGCAACATAACTTTTCTAGCTGCTAAGGTTCACAGTCACCTCAAGTGTATTTGAAATTCAGTCTGATTTTTAAACAAGCAAGTGTACTCATTTTAAAACTCATTTTGGCTTATGATACAAAATCTAAGCTAATTTTACATAGTTTTAAACAATTTAAATACCTGAAACTCTAAGGCCCCTTTGAAAGACCTCATATAGGGTTTTTGCATCATTGTAGCGATATGACATCAGGTTGTTGTTGTCTTCCAACAAGGCTGTTTTTCTTGCACCGTCCTGGAAAAAAAAGTTAACAAAAAAAAAGACTACAGTTACCTAAGGGAAGTGTCAGGTCATTACCATGCCTCCCCAGACTATTAATTTATCAAACTTGAGCAACATTTCTGCAGCTCTCACCTTGACCCCCAGAGTCTGGCGGTTGAGGTCGGGTAGGCTGCGGACCGGACTGGGCCGAGCGTTGAGGTAAAACAGTGTCGCAACACCGACCGCGATCAGGGAGATAACCACTGGGGTCGGAAGAGGTGAGAACAGCAACTGGAAGATGACGTCCATGATGCTGGGTCAGCTGGGATGGGAAATCAGAACAAATGGTGAGTTTATCAAAATGTCAAGACTTGGATGTGTGAGATCAGAAACAACATATCTAACCTGGGAACGCAAAATATATACATTGCAAGTACATTGCCAGGTTTTCTTTTTAATCCCAAACACCGTTTCTGAAAAATTAATAGCTACCTGATGGCATAGGTATAATCACTCTTCCCCTTAATTACTTTATTGATTTAATGATCAAATTTTTATGCCTCCCAAATCTCAACTTCTCCATTGTGCCTCGCCTAAGTTCTTCAAATCAGATGCAAAACATCTGTTGTCCACAAACCTCTTCAGGTGAGCCCACAAGATTTACTGTCAGATTCAGCTCTAAATTGCAAAACTCTAATATTCTTCTACTGTATTGTTTTTGGATGCATGCTTGCACATACACATATCTAGTCCCCAATTCACAGCCGCTGACACTGTACCATGATATAAAGAACCTAGCAAGAGAATTTTATTTCACTGTAAAAATCCGTCTCACAAAAAGTGATTGAAAGAATTAGGGGGGAAAAAAAGCCCCACCAACAGAAATGATCAAGTTTTTTTCTTGAATTCCAACTATTCAGCCGAATTTCTAAGGATTCATGTCACACTATACCAAGGAGAAGTATTGAAATTAACAGGGGCATATATACTTTTTGAACCAACCATCCACCAAAGATAGTTTCTGCAATTTACTGTTGGCATAGTTTCTTCAATAACTCCAGGTCGAAGTTAGCATAAATTGTGCAACAATTTTTCTTAAACCCTTAGACTCTAAGGGTTTGAGATAAGATGCACCGTACATTACGGTGCATGTAGGATAGTTTGACTAGGCATGGTTTGCCTGCATTTCTAATGAGGAAAGGAAATAGGAAAATTTATAAAGGCTAATGTCAATTGTTGGATGAGGCTTTTACTTTGCACGTTTGGTGACACTTCCTGACTGTTGTTTTGTGTCCATTTGATCAAAGTTATTCTCTCCCTTTACTGTTCTTGAGTTGGAGAAACAGCGTTTCCAATGTGTTTATACTATACTCCATCAGTGCATTTAGTAATTAATTCTATTCTAAAGGCATAATGTTCCAAACTCAGCATTTTCTTGTGATCCGATAGATCAGAGTGACTGTGCCCTAGTCACGCGACAGTCGGTTTTATACTGAACAAATTAAATAAACATAAAACAAAACACACACAAAAACGTTTGACAAATGCAATGAGCTCAGACATATGGAAAAATAAAACAATCTTAGACATAATGCCTACCTGCTGCTAGCTGTCTCAGGCGTGTGGCGAGTGTACAGATCCTGTTCCTGTGCTCTAGGAAGGAAACACATCAAGGAGAAGAGCTGATAAAACAGTTGATGGACCGACTAAGAATCTTTGAACTTTGGCCAGCATATTACTTGCACTGATAAAAGACAACACAGCCATCAAAATATTCTTGGTTTGTAGGTCACAGTATTAAAGTTGTGCAAAAGATTAAGATACTTCAAAGGGTTCTTGCCACCCAACTCTTCTGATTTTAATCCAGAAAGATAAAACATGTTATCAGTGGCAATGACAGAGAGGGGAAAAAAAGATCAAGATGTTGCACCTGATGAAAGGTCAGTGTACTTATCTGCAAGTTAGCATGTTCAAAGAACAAATATTTAAAATACTCAAAAGACAAAATAAAATATTTAGGAACAAATCCATGTCATTTATGATTCACAAACATGAGGGAACATGCAACCACATTTACTGAAATGCATAGCTTTATAATGACTCCTATTAATGTTCGAGCTCACTTAAGCAAACCATTCTCTGCAGATATCAATCAGACGATTATCTGAAAGGTGAAAGAGCACATCTGCAGTTAGACTAGAGCAGCAGAGTCCAAAGTTAAGCCTCAAGGTCCGATATCCTGCACAGTTTAGTTTTGTCCCTGGTTCAACACACCTGAATCAAATGATGGTTCATTACCCACCTGCAGATGAGGTAGTTGTACCTTTGAGTAAGTTGTGTTGAAGCAGAGACACCAGTTGAAGACTATAACTGGACAGCCATGAGTTAAAGTTAAAATAAATACCATCCAAAATTTACTGGACTGAAGCCACATAGCAAACATGGGGTAAAAAAATCTGAGGAAGTTCAAATTAGTCAGTACTAAAATTCAATATTATAACAGCAAAAAAAGCTAGGGGATAAATTAATAAACATCTGACCTGTGTACTAATTTAGCAAAACAGGTGCACAGTGCTGATCCTCTGTGTGTATGTGTGTGTGTGTTTTTTTTAAGTTGGTTTCTCTTGAGAGTCAGATGACACGAGAATCTTGATTAAGGGACATTACCTGGTGGAATAAGCATTAGCAACAGCAGGTTGGGATCAGGCTGAGCAGGGATCTCCTGAGGAACAAACAGCCAAAGACAGCAACACCACAGATGTACAGTCTGCTTGCCTGAAGTCATTAGCGCCTCAAACTGCACACAGGTGTGACACTCCTCAGCACCGGTCAAGGCTCAACCTGCCACATCTGCTCTCTGCAGATAACATACCCAGGAGACCTGCAACAACTCTCACCTTGTTTGCTGTATTTACTTATTAGGAGGGGGGGTTGTTGTTGTTTTTTTTTAATCTATTCACAGTCCTTCATAAATATGTCCCTTTTAGCTTTTATTCATTTTTGTGTATCTTTTAGCTTTTAATTGAAGTTTGTCCCTTAAGACAATCATGGCCTCTCCAATTTGATTTATGGGAGTCAGGGATAGCTAAAGATAAAATCCCAGCACCTTTCCAGTGACCTCCGGTTGTTAAGCCATAATCTGAACATTTACTCATTTAAATGTCTGTCAGTGATATCTGAAGAAGTAAAGTTAAATCATCCTGTAACAAAACTGATTTTGGATGCTAGGAATGAGGCAGGGTAACTAATAAAAATGGGACAATCTGTGCAAAGATAAAAATGAAAATGACATTCAAAGAAAAAAGACATGGTTTCAAATAAACCTACAGTACGTCATACACTCAATTTGCATAACGAAAGACGAAAGGTTTCCATTAAAGAAACACCACTCTTACTTTAGGGATGCAGGGATGACTATTTCCACTATGTAGTCCTTCTTTGTATAAAATATAACAGACAATTTGCCTAAGTTCATAGGGCATGCATGTTAGTTGTTTAGTAGAAAGTGTGCAAAAACAATACTTCTAAGGACATCTCTATTTTCTGACTCATTTAAGTAATGTTTTCTGTGTAGAAGACTATTAACATTATAAAAAGCTGCAAAGTACAGCAGCTGTTTATGGATTTCCAAATGGATTTTATGTGGAGTTTCCCTGATCTCCCACTGCATGCATGGATTTCCCCTCTGTACTCCATCAGTCCAGAAACAGAAACGTTAGACTAATTGCTCTTGCTAAACATGGGGAAGAACAGGATTTGTTTGAGTCACGCTAACATCCAACTTAATCCTTCTGCACCTCCTGGTTCTATTTATCTCAAGAGTTTCTGTCTTTATCACATTTCTTCTTTCAAATATAATTCCTTTCGATGCAAATGTGTGGCTCAGTAAAAGACTATTATTCAAAAGTGAAATAATCTCAGAAAAGTTGGTTTAAAAAGTGAAACTCAGACATCACCTAGATTCTTTGCACACAGAATAATATATTTCATGTCTATTTTTGTACATTGTCACAATTATGGCTTACAGCAACTGAAAACCTAAAATTCAGAAAATCATAAAATTATGTACAATAAATAAAGAAGAAAGGACCAAAGGTTATTACTGCTGCTAAAGTGCATTTTTAAAAATGCACTGCTAAAGTGCATTTAGCAGTGCACTGCTAAATGCACTGCTAAAAATGCTAAAGTGCATTTTTAAAAATGCACTTTATCCTTCCACTTGACTTTCCATTAATACACTATTCTGCAAGGAATACTGGGCCATCCCTTTAAATCAAAGGTCAAAGGTTAAAATAACATTTTAGATGGAGTTACTGAAATGATTTAATTTAAAATTATATTCTAATTTACTGAGATGCTGTATTTACTGTATTTCATCCATCTCCTCATTGCTCCTTTCAGATTTTCACACATTTCCATCTCCGTACTGTATCCATCAAACCTTTCTACAGCAACCTCTCTTTCTGACCAATCAGCGCAAGTCTTTTTCTCAACAAAAAATACTGTCCTGGGTTCTGTACCTCCTACTCTCCTCCACCTATTTACATTTTCTCCTCCCTACCCAACTGTCCAGCATCAGCAAGGTAGTTGAGTATTTAAGCCTTGTTCATCCAGAAACTGACAGGATGAGAGCAGGTACTCGTTTTCTCCAGCATGAGCCACGTATTGTTGCTCCACCTCACACTTTGTACAACCGCTGCCGCCATGATCATCCATAACAGCAGCAGCAATGGTACTCCAAATCACAAGCTGCTCATTGCCTTCCAGGCTCCCTGGAACGTGTCCTTCCCCTTCAGTGCTCTCCGGCTGGGCTCGGCCATACAGATAGCCGTGGAGAAGGTGAACAACAACCCCTCCTTCCTGGGCAACTACAGTCTGGATTTTGTGTACAAGGACACCGACTGCAATCCCAAAGAGTCTCTGGGAGAATTCATCCACCAAGTGTGGAGAGAAAACGTGACGGCTCTGTTTGGTCCAGCGTGTCCTGAGGAAGCAGAGGTACGGTTCGGATCACATTTACGCTCATTTTCTTTGTAGGTTGACAAGGAATTGATTCATGTTAGGTTTGTAGTGTGAAATATTTTCTGAAAAGTGGATGAAATATGTTTAAGTTGTTTAAACATATTTAGGTCTCAAAAACAATGTTTTGCATTCTGTTTTTAGATTGCAGATTAATCTAAAAACAAAGCTTCTGTTTATTGATTTCAGCTTATTTTTAGATATTTTCTTTAATATTTTTTCACGCATTCTTGTTAAGTTAGATAGGAAGAAAAACAAACTATATGTGGGTCATTCTGCAGGTGTGACCTTATTTTTTTCCCCCTAATGTTACCTATAAAATCAAACCCCGGTAGATGTTTCTAAAAATATATTTTTATATGCTAAGGTGTTTATTGGGTTAAGGAAATTGCACAGGAATGATAATGATGTCTTATTATTTCTATTTTATCAATTTGAATGGATATAAAACTTGCTAAATCTAGTAATGTGATTTGCACCAATAAATACAGGATGTTTAAATGTAAAATATCCATAATAATACTCTAAAATACCAATTATTAATTGCATTATCCTCAAACGACCAAAAAAATCCATATAGTAAAAAAAATCTTTAATTGATCAATTGTTTGAATCCTATTTATTGGTGGGATCACTTTTTCCTGGACTGGCGACCTGTCCAGAGTGTTCCCTGCCTCTTGCCCGTTGACAGCTGGAGATAGGCACCAGCACCCCTCTGGACCCCAATGGGATAAAGGTGTAAGAAAATGAATGGATGGTTGGTTGGATTCCTTTTTCCTGTTAAGGAACGATTAGCTTTGTCCATAAAATATTAAGAAATATTAATTGAAAAATGCAAATCATCTTCCAGCCAATGCTTGGACACAGAGAGGAACAGAGATACTGTAAGTGAGAATAAAAATAAAAAATGGCTTCTCTGTTTACTCAGTCAGGTTATATATCAAATGCAACAACATTAATACTGGACTTCAAAAAAGGTCATGTAAGAAATAATTGGATACAATTTTTATTTTGATTGACATCCTTCAACCTAAGGAAAGATTTAGCACAAAAATAGAAAATAATTAATCATAATTGTATATTAATTGGATAATTTCTTGACTTGCTGCGATAAATTAATTAAACTTTGAACGTTTCAGGTCACCGGTCTCATAGCATCAACGTGGCACATCCCCATGTTCGGCTACGTGGGCCAGTCTTCCAAACTGGAAGATGGTGAAATGTATGATTCGTATATAAAAATCATGCCTCCTTTGAAACGGACCTCAGAGGTTCTGGTGAAGACCCTGGAGTTCTTCGGGTGGAGTCACGTGGCGATGATTGGAGGGGGGTTGAAGACGAACACCTGGGACAAAGTGGACGCTTTGTGGAAAACGGTGGAGAATCCTCTCAGAACACATTTCAAATTGACTGCAGAACTGAAGTTTGACACCAGTAATCCTGATCTCCTTTATCAGAACATCAAGTACATCTCGACAGTCGCCAGAGGTAAGGGATGTGTTCACTGAAACATGCACAACCATAATCGCATGTGGATTTTCACAGACTTAAACTGACACACAGGGCATACAACCATGCATGCACACACTTTTCACTAAAGGCAATTTAATCAACCTATTAATTATGTTTTTGGACCGTGGAAGGAAACCAAAGTACCCGAAGAAAGTCCATTCATGCATTTAGAGAACATGCAAACTCTATGCAGAAAGATGTACTTTGGATCCCAGGCCGGGATTCAAACCCAGGTCCTTCTTGCTGCAAGGCCACAGTGCTGCCAAATGTGCCACCATGAGCCCTCTCAATTGCCTAGAAACTAGTTTCTCTCTGAACAGTGATCCTCCAGCAGTTTCCAGTTAATGGCAAACCTGACTCCATGCTTAAAAGCCGGCAGGAAACCAACCACCTAAATCAACTCTGCCATTTCTGATAGGAAGACGAAACCAAAACTCTTCCAGAAGTTTGCTTATGGCAACCATTAAATATACATCTGCTAGAGACATTTGTCCAAATACAAACATGGTTGTATTAACATACTTGAGCCTGCATGAATAATTGCTAGTGTTTCAGTTAGAAAAAAAAAATAGACAACATATTCAAACTTGTGCTCCTACATTCATTGACATGAACACCTGGGACATACAGTATGTTGGATAATTAATCCACCATGGAAAATGACAAATTCAAATTAACCTAAAATGATCACACCAGTGATGAGTGGATATAAACTTCCCACCATCATGTCGATTACATTTTAGTTTTACCCTTATTTTTTTGTTTCTTTTAAATACAGCTCTACATTTCTTGTTGGTCCTTTACAATAAAACTGTTCAAAATCTGTTCTCTAGTTATTGTGGTGCTAACAAACAGAGAGGACGCCATGGCTCTGCTGCTGGAGGCTGAGCGCCAGGGTCTGATGAATGGTGACTACGTGTTCTTCTTGATGCAGCATTTTGAGGTCAGTGAAGGAAAACAAATCAACAGTTGGCCATATATTCAACCGTACAGACAGCAGAGAAGGTTGCATAGCAAAGAGAGGCAGACTTCCCTGACCTTGTTTGAAAATATCACCGGGTAAAAGAGAAACGGTGGGAGGAATTTCTTTACCATCATACCCAGCATGCCCGTAGCATAAATTCAGAGGAGAGCTCTCCTTTAACAGGAAGAAACCTCCAGCAGAACCTGGCTCAGTGAGAGCAGCTCAGACTTAACATGTTGTCCACATTTTTTCCGAAGTTATGAAGTATTTTATTGGCACTAATAAATATTGGTGTAGTATTAATAAAAGTAAATGAGATCCCCAGTCCAACTCATGTTCTGTTTCTTACTGTTTTCTCCTGAACAGGATAACTGGTGGAAAACTGCCCTGAGCAGTAGAGTAAACCAGGATGGAATAAAAGCTTTTGACATGACATTTGTTATTGGCCAGAAGTCCTACGAAGGATATGAGTACTATGATTTCTTCGGACAGGTTTTTCAAAGACTGAAAGGACATCCTTTTTGGAGTAACCTGACATCTGAAAGTGAGGTACGCTGTAAACCGAGTTAGCAAAAATCCTAAAGGACAATGTGACCAATCAAATGTGACAATATTTTTTTTTCTTTTTTTCTTTTTAATGAATCTCAGGTTAGCCCCTACTCAGCCTATCTCCATGATGCAGTACTTCTGTATGTGATAGGACTGAAGGAAGTTCTAAAAGAAGGAAAAGATCCTCATGACGGCCGACAGCTTCTGGAGAAACTGAAAATCAGAGATAAAATTCGATTTCACGGTAACAATAAATTCTGCTCACAATCACAAACCCAGTATTTCCTTGCGCTGTCTTACCAAAGGTTTTGTTTCACAACTATTCAGCCAGCTTCTTTTGCAATAGCCTTTAGTGGATTTCCCCTCCCCATGTGGTAATAACTGTCTGCTGGATGTCTGCAGTCTTTCATAGGATTTTAATGGTCGCAAAACTCTTCAACTCTTGGGAGCAAATACTCACAATCTGTGGAAAGAAAGCAGAATAAGTAGTAGTAACATAATCTAACACAAATACCGTGGGATGTCTTTTTAATTTGCAGGAGCCTCTGGACTGGTTCACTTTGATGAAGAGGGGGAGAGATGTATGGACTATTCTATTTATGACTTGCAGATTGTAGAAGGAGGCAACATGTTTGTACCCATCCTGAATTTTGAAAGTCAAACCAAAAGTGTCAGGTAAAATAAACAAATTTAAATTATTAACACGATCTAAAGAAAACACATTGACATTAGGGGTTGTGACATGATGAAAAGTGAAAACTCTAAGGTGTTGATACATTTACGAAGTGAGAATAATCAATATAATTTCAGTCTCTGTAATAGAATCATTTCATCTCATGCAGACCGACATCTATGTTTGCTTCTGTTATTTGGCCAAAAGGAAAGCCACCATCCGACATCCCTGAATGTGGTTTTAATGACGAGCTCTGCGAGTGGCTGGCCAATGGTAAAGTGCAATTTAGAATTGAGACATATAAAAGAATAATAAATAAGTACATACAAATTTTTCAGTACACATTATTTACTGTGATCATTTTCCTGAGACACAGAAATTGCCCTGCTGGCTGTCCTGGTGACCTTCCCCCTCATCGGTGTAGTGGCAGTTTTGTGGATTGGGGTCCTCATGCTTCAAAAGTTTCAGCTCCAGACGAGGCTGGATGACTCCAACTGGTGGATAATCAACTACGGCGACATCACCATCATCAGGGAGCCCTCAGTGCGAGCGCTCAAATAGTTAAAGAATCAAAAAAGATGGAATGTCTCCTTGATTCTTGTTCAGTTTCCAGTTTGTTTGCTTTTCTACTTTTGCCCAGTTTCTGTTATTATCTCCCCCAGGGAAACCAGGGTGTATCTCAGAGCTCTACAGGTAGTCACAGCGGGAGCAGCAGCTGTCAGAGCACATTCTCCAGCCACAGTTATGACCTGAGGGACAAAACTGGCAGAGAACACATCTACACAACCATAGGCCTCTACCAGGTGAAACTTTCTTCTGTCAGAAAAATAAATGCGCATTGGAAAGTACATAATTATTTGACTACGATGAGCAAAAATCATCCACTTAAGTTGAGTAATTCCTGAACAAACTGGCTTAGCGATTGCTTCTTACAAACAAAATGACTGGAAATTTTATGAGACTTTTCTAAATTACTTAATCTCACAAAAAGGGAATATGTGTCTTTCTATTGATATAACTTCTTCATTTTAACACAGGGAAATCAAGTAGCCATCAAGTACATCAAGAACCCTATAAACTGTAATTTCCAGAAGCCTTCAGTGATTGCAGAATTCAATCTGGTAAAGTTCCTCATGTTCTTTTGGATTTTTTTAATATATTGTTCTGTGCATTAAGACTAAATAGGTGAATTGATTTGAAATAAACTAATAAACTGAGAAATTTGTAGTAAGCAATTCTTTACATATGTCACAATGTTACATTTACAAACAGGAAAGTAGTTAAGTTTACCTATCTGTCTTCTTTCAAAAATATATATGTTAGAAAACTACAAAATTACAGCTGCTGTGTGCCTAACCATCTTAAATATTTTAAGATAGATGAAGGAAATGAAACATGAAAACCTGGTCCAGTTCTTTGGCGTGTGCATTGAGCCACCAAACATCTGTCTGGTAATTCAGTACTGCAAGAAAGGCAGCCTCAAGGTAAGTAGAAAATCTCAATTTCTTCATGTCACACTAAGCTTAGAAGCAAAATAAAGAAAATCCTCCAACATTATTTTATTCTGTTTCTAAAGGATATTTTTGGGTCTTCAGATGTTGATTTGGAATGGATGTTTAAGCTTTCGTTTGCATATGACATTGTCAATGTAAGTATGTTTATTATTGAAGGTTCTAAAGTGCTGCAAGCTTTGTATTATATTGCTAATACCGAGCGGTATTTACATCTTTTTCATAAAAAAAAATCTATTTTGTTATTCAGTTATATTGTCTTTGGCTATTATTATTTTATTCCATTTTTGTTTTTACTATTGAAATGTGTTTGTAATTCAGGGAATGGACTTCATTCACAACAGCACCCTTAAATCTCATGGAAATCTGAAGCCCAGTACATGTCTGGTGGACAGCAGACTACAAATCAAGCTCTCTGGTTTTGGATTATGGGAGTTTAAATATGGAGGAAAAAACAAGCTCGGTCCAATGGAAAATCCTGCTTATGAAGGTAAAGCTGACCTGAAATCAAATTTATGATATGATGAAGGAGCATGATATTGTACCTGAGGTTATATGAGTTTGTCTCAGATCTGTACTGGACAGCCCCTGAGCTCCTGAGACAAATCGGACTTCCATGTAATGGGACACCCAAAGGAGACGTCTACAGCTTTGCAATCATTATGTGGGAGCTCATGTATAACTCTAAAGGAGGTCCATACCAAGACATTAACCTGGATCCAAAAGGTTAGTTTCTTTTTGGGTTTTTTTGTTTTGTTTTTTTACGCAATATAGCTGACACATTAAGCATCAAACATTAAAAATATACAATACATAGCAATACATAACAGAACTTACAGCTTCTTTTTACAACTTAGAGATTACTTTGCACAGCTAACTAGTTACTGTATGAAGTAACTGGTTCAGACTCAATACTGAATCAATTGACTCAGAATCAACTGAGTATTTTGAAGAACTTAAATGTTTTACTGGGTACTTTATTAGAACTGAATTTTCACAGAACGTAGTAGTTACTTCCCCACAAATTTCATAACAGACAGAGTGCCATTTAGAAGATACAGGTAACATTTTAGGGTTTACAGCCTTCTTTTCAAAACTTACAGATTTATTTTAAGATTTAATAGATAACTTTTCTAGAAATAAACTTTGTTTACACAATAAAATAAGAGTTCTGTTTTGAAACCTAGATGGTACTTTCTTGCAACACACAAGTTACTTCTAAGAACAGACTGACATGTTGAAACAAACAGGTTACAAGTGCAAAATTACAAGGCACTTTCCCATGCCAAATAAGGCTGTTTTTTTTAAGCTTACAGGTAAATCTCTTGTAATTTATAGGCCATATTTTAGAAAACACAGGTAACCTTCTGAAACATTTTGACTATTAGATCTTTAACATTTTTTTTCCATTAACTTTCAGTTACACTGATTGTCATTTGGTGAGGGTTTCTACTGTTAAGGAGCTGCCACCATTTTAAATGTAACTGTGTCTACAGTGTCCCATTGACTTGCTCAGTTAATGGGAGAGATGCTTTTAGAGAACCTTTTTTTTTCACATGTCACAATGATACTGTGAAATCAATTATAAAACATCCAAATTACAAAATGTTTCAAATATTTAAAGACATCTCATAAATAAAAGCCAAAAAAATGAGTCAAAAAAAAGTCAACTAATTTAACACGTTTACCATTCGTCCTGTCTCTGTCTAAACGTTTCTGGTAAATAAACAACAGGAACTTTATTGGGGAAAATGTTTATCCTTGTAACCCTTTGCATTTGTAAATGAAGTGGAAAGCCAAGGTAATGATGATGGCCCAAGAAAATTAAACATTTTACTGGGAAATCGTCCTGTTGTGGAAAAGCAATTCAAAGGTGAGGCATTATGAAAAATCCACTTTTCTGAGCTTATGTTATGGTGTAATTTTATTCACCTGTTTGTCCTTCAGTGAGCCCACTTTTATCATCAAATTTTGCACCTTATTTAGAAATTACTGAGATAATAAACTTGTATTTTGTAGGATATTGAAAGGTAATCTGAAACTACAAAAAAAGTGAATTATTCTTGTTTTTTTTTGTTGTTATTATTTCTTTAAATAAACGCGTTGTAAACTTGCATGTTCCAAGAAATTATAATGCAGTTGCGGACGCCTTTCCAAGGGGAACCTCTCAGACCAGTGCTATGCGAGCAGCTGTGTGATGAGAAGGTCAATGCCTTGCTCAAAGTCTGTTGGAGCGAAAACCCTGACCACCGGCCACCTTTTGGGTCTATACGCAGGAGACTGAAGGACATAAGTCCGGAGAGGTATGTTGCCACATTTTGTTTTTCAGCAAAATCCATAGTACAGTTTTGATAATAACTGATACAAACAGAGGATATAGAAAGTCTACACATCTCTGATTAAATAGCAGGTGTTTGTCATGTAAAAAAGTAATTTCAGAACTTTTTTGACATTTATGGTGACATGTTGGCTGTATAATTCAATTTGGAAATAAACAAATCTGTATAAGGAAAGAATATTTGAAAAATTTTTAAAAGGTGCTTTAACGTGGTTGCACAAGTATGACCCCTTTCAGTATCTGTTCTATTATTTATCCGTTTCCAGGATAAATAGTGTTTATCCCTTTTCAGGATAAATAGTAAAATAGGTTTTAAAGTTGAAAATCTGTTTGCCATCATAAGGATTCAAATCAACCATATGTAAATACAGAACTTGACGGAAAAAGAAAACATCATTATCTGACTAAAACCTCCTAAACATTGTAAAAGAATGCACACCATTTGGACACCATTCACAAAGAATACATAGCAGCATCATACTCGGGAGTTAGATTTCTGATTGAATTACTTTAAGTTATTAAAGTACTAAATACCAGTCAGTTTTGATGCAAACCCTTTAAAATGCTAGAGATGCATTTAAACTTTTAGCATCTTCATGTCTAAATATAGGCAAGAGCCACATTAACATAAGAATTACCTTCCAAAAAAAAACCAAAAAACGTTTTGTAATGAGAAAGCAGATCATCATCATTTTATCTTTTGTAGTCATGTGAATATCCTCGATAACATGGTGGACAAGTTGGAGAAATATGCAAATCACCTTGAGGAAGTAGTGGAGGAGCGGACCAACCAACTAACAGCAGAGAAAGCCAGAGCAGACAAGCTTCTCTCCAGCATGTTACCAAAGTATCACATACACACACATCTAATCCTTTTATATTAACTTTTTTTCTAATCAGGACTCTTAGCCTTACCATGTCTCTTTGCCTTTAGATACATTGCAGACCAGCTGATGGCAGGGAAGTCAGTGGAGCCACAAAGCTACGATATGGTGACCATCTTCTTCTCAGATATTGTGGGCTTCACCTCCATGTGTTCCTCCAGCTCGGCAATGGAGGTGGTGACTTTCCTCAACGAGCTCTACAGCCTGTTTGATGGCATCATCAAGATGTACGATGTCTACAAAGTAAGAACCATTCGCTATCCGACGAAAGAGCTGAATAGTTGCTTAGCATAGCATCCAGTTTCTAGACCATGAAACTAGTAAGTTTTTGCTGGTTCTGCTTTGCTGGTAGCATTCACTTAGCTTAAGTTCGTGCTACATATTTGATGACATAATATGTACTGTAAAACTACAAAACAGGATTTCATTTCCAGTAATAAAACTGATTGGGTATTGGTTGATATTGATGTTAGGTTTAGTATAACAGAAATCAAGGGTATAATAAAACAAACAAACAAACAAAATGATGGAGAGTTGACATCTGTAATGGGTGGAAGAAATGAAAGGTGGTTTATAAAATCCAAAGGAAAATTGGAGAATGAGAAGAACAGAAAGGAGCAGGAGAGAAGAGACAATTATTTCATGACTCAGAATTGGGCACATTAAACTGAATATCACATTATTTTTAATAGGGAAACATCAGACAGGGAAATGTGAATGTGGAAAAGGTGAGGCAATCTGAGCTGTTATTTTGCATTGCAGGAATTACCAGATTCAGACAAACAAGTTAGTTAAGAATCATAATAACATAGCTATATTAAGATATTTTTTAAGCAGCGTAATTTGCATAATATAATCAAATTAATTAATTTATTTATTCATTTATTTATGTGGTCCACACACCTTAGCGGTTGGTGGGGGTAGTCAGTTGTTTTCCAACTGCCAATAAAAATCAAGAAGAAGAAGAAGTAAATTTGGAACAAACATTTAGCTTAGCTAAGCATGTGTTTCAGAATCTTTGTTGCAACAACTATCATCTGTGCGATTTTATCAGGTGGAAACCATTGGCGATGCTTACATGGTCGCAAGTGGCCTTCCTATCAGCAACGACACCAAGCATGCTTTGGAGATATCCATGATGGCTCTGCACTTCCTGGGTGCCATTCAGGTCTTCAGAATCCCTCACAAGCCAGATGAGATCCTTGCAATTCGGATTGGCATACACTCTGGTAACAGACTGCATCAACAGAAACACCTCCATTTAGCTTTTGTGTTTTTTTAGTTTTGTCACTTGTCAAATCATTTTTATGTTACCATCACAAACTGCAACATGTTTTATGTGAAAATGACACATAGTTTTTAACAATATTTGCAAATAAAAATATATGTGTGTTGTGCATTTACATTCAGCCTGATTAATACTCTACTTGCCCGATTAATGAGTTTAGTAGGTCAGAAGTTGTGCTATACTCTTTCAGGACAATGTATTGAACAATGGTCTCTACAATAACAAAAGCTTTGCGTGTTATATAACCCTGCTTTGAGCTTCCCCACAACTAATGATCTCTAACAAATCTCAGAGGCCTTCACTAAACATTTTGACTCGCACTCGGATTAAATTAAATACAGCTGGACACTGTTTACTTATTAAATGACTTCTGAAGAAATCTGGTTGCTCTGGATCTTAATTAGGGGTATCAGACCAAATGAGAGAGATACATGTAAGCAATCCTTACATTCTGATCTTTATTTGTAAAAACTCATAAAAAGAAAATGAGACTTTTTGCAATACATCTATTAGGGTTTGTATGCATTGTTAAATGACAGTGCAGCAACTGTTGCAACTGTTTGACATCTGTAAATGTAAACTGAATATTTAGGAAGAATCCCAACACAAAAAAAAAATGACTGGTTTGAGTTCATTATTGCAAATGTTTGACTAAGGTTTTGAACTACTGGGAAATAACATGAGTAATTTCCGCACAAACATTTGTTGAACTGTCCAGCTGTACTTGTCTGGTTCATGTAGGTCCAGTGGTTGCTGGAGTGGTGGGAACCACTATGCCTCGCTACTGCCTCTTTGGTGATACAGTAAACACAGCCTCACGCATGGAGAGTAACAGCCTGCGTAAGTTAAGTCTTCTGCAAAGGTTACACACAATCCTTTTCCACAGATGAGGGAACTGTAAATTATTGTAATACTTTTTGTAATGGAGATGCTCTAGCAGTCTCTGAGAGGGAGCGAAATCAAACCTGACAAAAATGGAAGAATTTGAGTTAGCTGCAATTTGGTACATGTGCTAACAAACTGTCTATGTAAATTTCATTTACAAGATGGTTATTTAAAAGAAAGGGAAATGTTTCCCCTAAGGTGGCAAAAAAAACCACTAGTAAAACTCTTAAACCACCAGATAAAATGCTTTAACCACACAGATAATTTTAGGACTGACATTGCATTGTTTAAAGAGAAGTCATCCAATGTCAACCAGGGTCCTTATTTTACATTACCCAACTCAAACTAAAATACTGCCAATGGTTTGTGTTTTATTTTGTGCAAACATAATGTTGTAATTTTCAAAATATTAAGGGCATCCAAAGGTTGCAGTAACCCCTGACGGTCAGAAACACAAGCTCACTTTATTTTTCCTTTTTATCCTTTATTATACCTAAAATAATGGTGGTACAGATGGAAAAGGCAGAACAAAGACAGCTGTGGATTGATCACCTTTTTTTTGACAGAGCCTGCTTGTGCCGCCTTATCTTTAAAATAATCGAACAGTATAAACAAAAATGTTAGTGCACAAATGTTTGACAGCAGATTTGTTGGATTTTAAGAATGTACGAAAAGTAAGGTCTTTAGTGTCTACATAGTAAACTTCATAATATCTTCTAGGCTTATCAGCTTAAATCCTTATAGAAATTCATTTATTGTATTTTCCAGACTATGAGCCGCACCCACAAAGTAAAAAACAAACAAACTGGAAACGTCCATATATAAGCCGCACCGGGTTATAAGCCGCTGGTATCTCCACCGCTCATAGGGCTGCATCCTAAATTTGCTATTAAGGACGTAGCCCTGCGTCTCTAACGCCGAACCAAGGATTCGTTCACGCTGAGTTTATGTGCAGCGGCTATCGATCTGTACTGCCAGATCGATAGCCTTCAATTTAAAAGCTGCATCATATGAACTTTTTGTGTGGTTTCCATGATGAGGGGGTATGAGTTTGAAAACATTTCTACCATGTGCTTGTTCGAAATAAAAATCAGCATTTTCTTCTTTGATTTCCAACTTTGACTTCCAATGATTCACTTCCTGCTAAAGAGCCCCCTGGTGGTTGAAGAAAAAAATCACAGAAAATCCCCACCTGGCTACAAGCTGCATGGTTCAAAACGTGGGAAAAAAGTAGCGGCTGATGGTCCGAAAAATACGGTACTCTATTTTGTCTGAGAGGTTGATCTCTTTCCATTT
Organism: Xiphophorus maculatus; assembly: GCF_002775205.1. NCBI lineage: Eukaryota > Metazoa > Chordata > Actinopteri > Cyprinodontiformes > Poeciliidae > Xiphophorus > Xiphophorus maculatus. The sequence continues at coordinate 14,479,137 of NC_036452.1, read as the reverse complement.
GCTTGCTCTATAATCTTCCAAGCACATAGATGCTGAATAGACTTTTAATAAGCTAACATTTACATCTCGGTTACCAGACAATAATAAAATTCAAAGGACCTGATGAAACTAGACAAAAAGTTATTGATTTGATATTACAGATATTTATTCTTTAATGTGTATAAATTCTAATTTGATGACATTCAGATGCATTCCTGTTACTATTTCATTGAGTGATGGTTTAGTAACCCAAGCCATTTTTTTATTGCATACAGCACTAAGGATTCACATATCTCAGTCCACAGCTGACATTCTTGTTCAAGCTGGATCCTTTGAGTTGAAAGAAAGAGGGGACATTGAAATGAAGGTGACTTGTCAACATTTTTGTGTGTGTGTTTTTTAAGGCATGCATTGCTTGCTTTATGAACAGAATACAATTTTCTGTCAGGGTAAGGGAGTCCAGAAGACCTACTGGCTGCTGAACAAAGCTGGATTTAATCCTACTCTGAATTCCCTCAGCTCACTACAGAGTGACAGTCTCAAGGTGCAAATGGAGGTAGGTTGAAAGAAAAATGTTGAGTATTAATCAGTTCCTTATTTAAAAAAAGAAAATTATTCAATTTACAACACATATTCAACTTAAATTGTTAAAAACAGTGTTTAAATAGAATCAGCGTTTACAGCACTTTTTAATCATCCACTTCTTGTGCTGTAGGATCTATCACTTGCTGCACTACTTTTAAATGCCGACACATTTTAACAGCAATTGGTCAAAATAAGAGCTTATTTTCTAACTTATTCCCACCTCTAACATGCAAAGACATGAGGACATATCCACAACTCTGCACAATTCCAAACAATCCTTTTTATGTAAAAAGGAAAACTTATTCCAAGCATTTTATGCAATAGTATTACAGACAAGTTAAGAGGGAAAATGCAACATCAGAACATTATAACAATATTATAATGTTTCTAAATGTATTTTAAATAATAAAAGAGACTTGATAATGATTTTGCAATTTATTTCTATTCTATTCCATCAGATCCATTTTAGTCACAATTTTCTATTCCACATTCAGAGTTAAGGAATTGTCTTTGGAAACTGTTCAGTTAAAAAAAAGGTTTTGAATTATTTTTTCTCATTTGTCTCAAAATGTTTCCTTAATATTGTATGAAAGTCTGTCAGTGGTGCCATGCACAAGTTTTCACACTCTTGACCACTTCCACGTATTATCATATTGCAACCAGAAACTTCAACGTATTTTCTGGGATTTTATGTGATAAGCAAACATAAATTATCACATAACCGTAAAGTGGAAAGAAAGAATAGACAGTTTAATTTATTTATTTTTTTTTATAAAATAAAAATCTGCAAGGGGTTTTGTGCGTTTGTATTCAACCCACTTTAGTTTGATACCCTTGAGAAGTTACTGTTTTAGAAAATAGAGTCGACATGTGGGTAATGTAGTCGTAGCATAAATCCAGCTGTTCTGTGAAGGCCTCAGACGTCTGTTAGAAAACAATATATAATCAGCATCACAAAGACCAGCGAACACAGCAGACAGGTAAGAGATAAGGTTGTGGAGAAATTTAACACAGAGATAGCTTAAAAAGTGCTTTACAAATATGCATTGCACATGTCTGGTTTATCTCATGAGATCCTAGAGCATGTCAGAGTACAATCACAAATTTCAGTGTATTTCCATAAGCACTGAAATCTGTGGCGGTACTCCGAAATTTTTCAATTTCCTGAGGGAGTCTTCCCAAAGGATCAATAAAGTACAAGTCTAAGTCTAAATACTGGAAAAAGTTGAACTGGAAAAAAATCTTTTGCATGGCAACATCTGCCCAGTATGCATAGTCTCCTGAATGCTTTGCTCTTTTGTCTTTTTGTTATTTCTCCCTTCCAAAGAAACAAGAAGTGATGAGATCTGCAGTTGCAAGGTCCCAATTAATCCAGCCCAAATCATCGATGACCACAGTGCACGTTTAGGTGTTGTAAGAAGAAGCAGGATGGTGTTCTCTGTCTCACACGCTATTTCACGAAGTGATTTTATTCCATGTATTTGTTGCAAGCATAACGATATAGTTGATGACATCTTCAACAGTAGAAAGAGACGAGGCTCTTGTCGACAGATATTTACTTTTTCTTTTACAGGGGAAGCACAATGTATCACCAACAACATAGCTATAGGTGCTGATGTAAGACATTTCTTTTTTACATATTGGTCTGATAAGTAAAAGTATTCCTATCTTGTTGCTGTTTCAGTTTTGGGAGGGGATTAGCCAGCTGGTATTTTTTGGACATGTGGCATTAATAGTGATGCAGTGCAGGATTGTGGGATTTTAACTAAAACTAAGAAGTATCATCCAAGGTCTGGTCATTTATCATAATTTCGACAGGCTAGTGAAATTAAGTAACTATTGTAAATTGGCCGTAGCAGCAACCGGATATCGATACAGACTCAAATTGTCATATGGGTATATACCTAATTTTAACTCATATGATATTGATTCTTATAATTCTATAAGAAACAGGCAGATATTTTTGAGTCGACAGCAAAAATCAACTCTTAAAATTAACGCTCACTGTGACAAAAAGAAAGCCTCTCTCTATTCTCAACTAAAAGTACAGATAATGAAGCGATCGTCTCATAAATGACAGAAAATTCTGTCCTGACCTGAACATTTGTGAAGTTTTGACAGTTTGGTTTCATGTTGCAGAAATAAAAAGCAAGAAAACATACCTCAGAAAGATATAATATTGTGAAATACATGCGTAATAAAACATTTATCTCCTCTAGATTAAAACTTTTTATGACTAAAATGAATTATGTTTATTTTGTTTTTCTCTAATGCGTCAGCACTTCTGTTTATCTACCTCATTTATGTTCTTGATTTGGTTGTATGCTGGTGCCTGAAATGCAATTATTTACCTGTAACAAGGAAATACCAACAATAAAGTTTTTTGCCTTCAAGAAAACAGAACAACATTTTCAATTATCTTTATTGGAAATAAAAGTACACTTATGTTTTTTTAAGCCTTTCTAGATATACTAAATGCAAATCAGTCCTTTAACTGGGGAATGTATTCATACGCTCCCTGAGTCTTGGGGTGACACTTCGCTTTGTGATTGAACATATGTTGGTGGTTTGTATACTCAACAGATATTTATTGTTTTATATTTTCGATGCATTTACTAAATCGAAGAAAATGTTCACCGTGACCATAAGTGGGATGAGAAAAGAGGTCCCTGAAGAGACAAAAAGAAAACTATTATAGACAAAGTAAGAAACGATGAACAGTTTTCACAACATGTTTGCCAGTACATTTCTTCCCCTTTCAACAAAGTTTTATAATAAAATATTTAAACATAATGCAGAACAGAAAAATAAAATACATCAATTAATCTTTGTTGAAATTCAAAGGTTTCACTCTAAAAAAAAAAGAAAAAAAGAGGGAAAAAATAGACCAGAATGTCACTGTTCAAACACATTTCAGTAAGGTATTGTTACTCCTGTGTTTACCTGTTGTGTGCCCATTATTAGAAGACTCGCTGGCTGTTAAGAAATCAAGACAGTAGTGTGTAAAATATTAGCTATTTTATTTTATTTCAGTTTTATTTCAGTTTTAGTTTGGTTATTCTATTATATAGATATATAATAGAATAACCCAACTTACTGAAATATCAGATAAAAAGATAAAATGATTTACAGTACCTTTAACCTGAAACTCAGTGGTGAGGATCCCTCCACTCGGTTCTATTTCTGATGACAGGGACCTCTTAGAGCATGGACTCTTCAGAGAAAAGCAACAATATTAACTTTTGACAATGTTAACAATGAGTTCCATTTAATCTACACGGTGACTAAAAACCCACCTGGTTACAGTTTCTTTTATACCATAATAAATCAAACACTAACTTGAAAAAAATGCAATATTTCAATTGTTGAATTCTGTGTTTTTATGATGTAGATCACTTTGATCGGCCTTGTTGCTGAAATGTGCTATGCAAATAAACTTGCTAATTAAGAAATGTTTGTATTCTGACTATAAAAGGGGAAGAAGATTATTAAAGTCCTTTTATGTTTGTGATTACATATTTCTAATGTACTCACAGGCTGACAGACCAGCCTCTCTGCATCACAGATGTGGACCTCACAGTGAAGCCACACAGTGGACACCTTCTCCAGTCGCTGGAAGCGGAAAGAGTTGAACTTAAACGTGGAGCGGCTGTCTTTGGCATTATCGAAAATGGTCACCGTGTAGTCAGCAGGACAGCTGGTAGAAAACAAAAATGTAGAGGTTATTACACAAACAAATATCTTCAAGGAATGTATCCTTATCAAGAGACACTAAATGTGGAGGCACCTGTTGATAATAAGACTCCACCTCTTTCTGTCTGTTGAGTAAGGAGTTGGAGTCGCCCAGCAGTTGTTGATAACAACTTTGAACCTGATGGTTTAAATACAATTGGATTCAGCATTTGGCATTGCGGATATGTATTATTTCAAGTTTAATCATTAAAGAAAATGCTTGTATACCTATTACTTAGACCTTTTGCTTCAATACCGATAAAAACTTCAGAGCCAATCTCAGAGGTGTCAATCACGTAGGGAGCATCCTTAGCATACAGGAACTTAGAGTTCTATGAAATACAGGATTTTTGGTGTCCTTTTCATCATGCAGTCATTTTAAATGAAAGAAAATAAAAACCCATGCCCACAAAAAAGGTGTTTCTAGAAAGAAATTTTTGCATTGAATTTCAGAAGTGTCGTCCAGGAGAGAAACTGAAGCTATAATGCAGCAACTCACCGTGAACACGTTCATAGACAACTGTGATCTAAACGTTCCTAAACTCCCATTGTTGACATAAACTGTAGCAACTCTAAAAAAAGCAGAGGGTTTAGTAAAAACACTACAAGTCATTGTGTCAGCATGCACAGATGCTTCAGAGAGTACTTTTGGTTGAATGGTGTCTTGAGCTGGTGCTTACCTCTGACTGAAGACTGCATTATTTACCAGGTAGGCTGCTCGGTACACACAGCTGAAGGTGTAGTTGACTGGCTGGTTTCTGACTGTCAGCGAAGTATCGTTGGATACGATGGAGTTGTAGAAGACGTACTTGGCATCTTTGCCTGGCATATACTGAATTAAAAGAACACCAGGAAAAGTGTGGAATGAGCTTATCATCAGCATTGCTTTTCTTCTTCTGCGTGTGCCTTACCTCAGATTGTGTGCCACAGTACGAATGGTTTCTCGGTGTTAGATCTGGTATAATGAAGCGGTAGTACCCTGGGCTGTGTATTCCAGTGTAACACACTCCACCCAGGGACAGCTGGTCTATCTCCCAGCCATAAGGACACTCTGGCACATTGGCGATGATGGCGTTAGGAAAACAGGAGACTACAACATAGTCTGGAATACAAATCAGACAGACTTAAAATGCACCAGGTATTTGGTAACAACTTTTGTAACGGCCTAATTTTCCACTTAAAAATGCATCTATCAAAACATAACTTTTTTTTTTTTAAAACATGGCTTTTTCTCAGTTTCTTGACAAGAGTTTTATTTCTTTAATTTACTTTAGGCTGACTTCAACACTAAGCTACAAAAGAAAGACAAAAAAAAATATGTTCTCACTTTTAAAATCAAGCCTGAATTATTTCATATTTTGGATTGAAATGACATAACATGCAAAAAAAAATATCAGAATCATTTTCAATTTTAGGAATTTGCAGCAGTTCTAGATGAGTCTCAGAAGAACGTGAAAGCATATTTTAGCCTCTTGACAAATCTGTTCTTTACCTGCTTTTTGTGGCGCGCATGTCAGTGCAACAGGTAAACTCAGTAACAGTGCAACAAATGAAGCCATGGTGAGATGCTGCAAAAGAAAATTGAGAAGTTGTTAAGAAAAAGAAACATATTTTGGGATAAGATAAAATCTGTAAAAAAGAAATTGTGTCTCACCTTACGAAGCTAACACCTTTAGCCCGCCGAATGTCAGAGGATCACCATATCTCTTTTGCAGGTTGTCTGTAAACTAGTTCTGAGTCAACTCAAGGAGGCATTTTATACCGTGGTAGATAAGGGTAAATGGCTTTCAATCATTCTCCTGTCTCCAATTTTCCCACTGGCATGACTGGTTTAAGAGGTCCATTGTGAAGCTTTTCACAAAAGCCCTCTGTGCTCCTTAGACTGAAGACTCTTAAATGACCATTAGTGTTCTATTCTGCAGATTGGTGAAAAGAAACGTCCAAGGTTTATAGAGTGGTTACTGAAAGGTTTTGAATTAAAGGACGACAATAAAGGATGGGATGAAAAAGACTCAAAGTGTGACATTTTAGAAGGGAAGTCACACATTTTGTAAAAACTTAATATTATATCAATATTCACACTACAAAAAAGATAAACTTTTATTAACGGGATAAAAGTTATTTCAACATCTGTAGCTTTCCTAATGCTTTAGCGGTTTATTTTCAATGTTTTATAAAAAATTCTCTTTTTTATACAACTTCTTTTTTAACACACAACTTTACATGCAAACTTCACATTTTGGTGTTTTATAGGTCATTGCATAAGGCACAACTGTCTTATCTGTATATTACAGAGAACTGAAAATGGTTTTGCCCCCTAAATTTATTCTGTTTTTACTTCGTTGTTACAAATGATGTTTCCTGTCAAACAATTTCAATATCAGACAATGTTAACCCATGTAAAAACAAAAGAGTGGTTTAGTTTATAACAGAAAATTAGCCCCGCGTAAATCTATTAACTGGCTGTGCCACCATGTCAAATTGATAAATTGTCGAAAATGGAACTTTTCTGATAACAAGACAAGATCTCAAAAAGCAGCACATCATAGCCTAGCCTAAAGAAACTGAAAGACAGGAAATATTGACATCTATCAGTTTCGGGAGTCTTGGGAAGCCATCTCTTAGTGTCGGAATGCCATCAAGCAGTGATAGCCAACATCCACAGATGAAGTTAACATGAAACTCAAGCAAAATTTTGCAGGAGTAACTAGCCTACCCAAACAACCCCAAGAGCAAATTCAGGAATAATCCACAAAAGAATAACATCTAAAGCCCTGCAGGTAATGATAGTGTGGGCCTGTTTTGCTGCTTCAGGACCTGGACAACTGCATCATAATTGATGGAACCATTAATTTTGAGGGAGAATATCCAGTCTTCAATTCATGACTTCAAACTTAAACTAACTTGGGATACACAGCAAAATAATAATAAAGATCCAAAGTACAGCAGCAGGTCATTGGAGGGGCTCAAAAACAGAAATACAGTATAAAAAAGTTTTAAATTATAACCTGGAATCAGCACTTTGCATGTGCTTAAACTAGTTTTGTCTGCCATTTATTTCGATGAAACATGGAAGAAACTAGAAAAATAGTCAAATAAATCTGTTTTCATGACCTGTATGTGTCCAAACAGAACTAGTGCTTAATCAAGGACGATACCATTCAATTCTAAATACACAGTGATTTTTTTTTTTTACTACACACTTAAACCCTTAACAGTCTATTTAATTTCACCAGTACCTCTTTATGAGATTGTTAAAAAGAGAAACATGCAGAGAGGGTTCTACATCTGGGTCCTTTTGGCCTCCATCACATGAGAACCCTTAAAGTTGCAAATTGAATAGTGTAGTCTCTTATTAATCCCACAGTGGATCAAACAGACATGTAAAGATACTCTAAAATGTGATGGTAGCTCAGATACGATGAGGCATACACAGAGAGTGGTGTTTTAAAGTTCAGGTGATAGGCCTCTGGTTTTGTAGCACTGACTAATATCAGGTTCCTCACAGTCTTGTGCTATTAGATATCACTTTTGTTTGACCTGGCTTTCTTGGGCGTGTGATATCTGTTTCCTTGTTGGCTTGTTTTTAAGCTACGGTATATACTAGCTGTCTTATGGTTTTCTTGTCGGTCATTCCAGCTAGTAATTTGTAATATTGGCTCATGTCTTAGAATGGATCTGTTGCATTGTTTCTCAATTATATTTGTTAAGACAGTAGATATCTGCTATTTGCACCAGACTTTCACTTCTAAGCTTTAGTGCATTTTCTTGCCTCAATATCAAAACCTACAATATCATTTTTTTATAAACTCTGAACAATGAGAAGAAAAGACACTAGACACTAAGGTTGTTCACAGAAAAACTGCACTCAGTAACCTTTTATCTGAAAGAGTCGAGCTACAGTCAATTAGCATCTAAATGGAGCAACTGGGGGAATGGTAAAGGTTTGAGTGAAGAAGATACGGATCTATGAGAGCATAATGTTTCAAGCTAGTGTTTCAAGCACCTGATGATGCTAACAATTGAGAGTTGCTGGATTCCTCCGGGTTATGCAACTGAACCATGGGATCCAAAAACGTGCTTCAAGAAATGTGCTTAGAAAGGAGACACAGTAACTGTTCATATCTTTTCTTGCAGAGAACAGTGGGCAACATTTTGAGTCTGTAGATGTGTCAGGCTGGTAGAGACAGACCCAAATAACAGTTGTATCTGTCATGAAAAGTGTTTCCACAAAATATTTAATCAGGGGTCTGATTACAAATACATACCACACTTTTATTTTTCAATGAAAACATCACTAAATACACAAAGAAGGTATTTTATGAGACAGAAGCCTTGTCCAGCTACGTGGAGCAGAGTAGTGCTTTTGTAAATATTCACTACATTAATCTAACAGAATCGTTCAAAACAGCATATGGAAATACAAACACTTATTCTGTACATGATATTTACATAATAAATAGATTTAATCTTGAGGTCTTATGTTAAGGTTTGGACCCTTGGCAGGTCCATCTTGTCCGTTCTGGTTGGTAAGTAAAGTCCCTCCTGAAAGATGAGGAATAATACGTTATGTTTTGATTACCCAATATTTTTCCTCCAAAATAAATTAAATAAAATCTAAAGAACATAGTAAGAAGAGTAAAGACAGTACTTTTTACAACATAAACATTTCTCAATAAATTGCAAAGTATGTTAACCAGAGGTGCTGCTTCTAAAATTATCCAACTGAAAAAGAAAAAATTATTTCTGTCATTTTAGACATATATTTTGTGTTATTGTATCAAATGAAAACTTAGCAAATATGTCTGCTAATGTTTAAGTGGATTTTTAAATATGGATAAATAAAACCTTAAGCTTTGGGAAAAATTTTTTTATTTTATGGCTTTTCATATGATTCATTGTCTGTTGAGGGAACCACTTCAGTTTAAATGGGCTACTCACTCTCTGCGGTTCTGCCTGCTGTTTTCCCGACACAGAAGACCTTCCTCGCATGGGCAGATCTGGTTGATGCTGAATGCCAGGCCACCATCAGGAACATAACAACTCTCATCGCGAGCCAGGCGCTTTTTGCACACCATCTCGCCATGATGTCGAGCGCAACACATCAAAGGCCCACAGTCTCTGTCAGCTTTACACCTGGAGCCTGAATCAGAAAACAAAAGGAATTAGACAGCAGGTTAACTAAGCTTTTGTCAAAATGTTTTGAGATTAAATTTTGCAGGGTTTATAGGACTTTATGTTCTTTTCCAAATTTAAAATACCAAAGTTCACTATGAAAATACATAGACATTTCTACTGCTTTAAATATGAAGCTTGACTGAAAAAACTTCAAAGAAGGGAGCATGTAAAGAAGATAAGAAAAAAGGACATACAGAAGGAAAGAAATATAGAAGGAAATGTGGAAAATATAGAAGAAAGGAAGGAAGGAAGGAAAGGAGAAAATGCTGCATGGAAGGAAAAGAGGAAACAAAGAATGAAAGAAAAAGGACGCAATGAAGGAAAGAACAAAGAAAAAGAGTGATGGAAAGACATAAGGAAAGGGAAAAGGAAGACAGAAGAAGACACAAATCTACTTATCCAGACCTGGAAAATATTGAAATCAAACCCCATACTTTCCTTGAAAAGGTTTTAAGATTTGATTTTATGTTCATATCCTTACCCTCTTGTCCATTGGGAATGCTGCGATGACACATCCCAAACATGCAGAGGAGTCCACGGACACACTGAGTATCCCTCCTACAGTACTGACCCTCTCCACGTAAAGGCACGCAAAGACCAAAGTGACGATCACATGAGAAACCGCGTCCACAAGTTCTGTCGCTGTCGCACGCAGTCTGCAGACAAAATAAAATAAACTTTTTAAAAATTCCTGTTCAAAATGTGTAACCGAGTACTTTTTCACTATAACGCATTAAAATAAAGGTTAGAAATTCTTACTGTGAGTGCTTTGGCCACAGGAGAGTTCTCTCCGAGAGGTTTAGCTCCGTCTTTGGGAGGGCCGTGAGGCATGTTGAGCATCCAGGCCCAAATACGAGCGTCAGTACCGGAGAAACACACAAACAGGAGAACCAGATTCATTTCCCCCAACATCCCAAAGATGCAAAAAGATAAGTTATACAGACTGCCTCAGAATTAGGAAAAGAGAAACTTCAAGAAGGCCCCAGTTTTTTTTCTCAGAAACAACTGAGGAGATCCATGCAGTGACACTTGCCAGCTCCTCTACCCGTACGACCTTTATAGGCCAACTAAGCTCAACTTCCCCCTCACTACCCTGTTTGTCCAAGCAACAGGGTAGGAGGAGACAATTAGTTTTTAATAGATTAACTTATTGCCTGAGCTACCCCCTGCAGGCAGAAAATACTGGCCAAATGACAAGTGGCAAAGCAGCAAATGAGGGGAGATGGGGCATTGACAAGAGTTTTGACAATGCTGCCAAGACAAGCACCACCTCTGTGTGGTTATCTCAGTTAGACAAACAAACAAGGAGGACAAAAGAAGACAAATGCATGACATGTTTCACTGCTCACTGAGTGACAAGTGCTGCCACTAAAGGTCCTGGCCCCGAAACGCTAAGCAAACAGCTCTGGGCCCCTACCTTTGCCCCCCAACCCTATCCTGCTTCAGACCCCTCGCTGGGAGCAATTTGGAGAAACACACCCAGCAGACAACCCCGTGATCTCATTAAGAGTAATTACCATCAGCCATTAGTTCTCACAGGCAGGAAAGCTGTGAGTGCTAATGAAAACCAATATTTATTCCTACACATTTTTCTCCAAGAAGAGCAGAGCCACAGACACAAACTGTAATCTTTCAGGAAACACTCAATGTCAATACGAGTAATGATCACTGCAAAAGACAAGTGAAAACCTTTCTCCAATCCCACTTTGCAGAAAGTCTCTGACAAAATAGCTTTTTTTAACAGATGATTTTGTGTTACAAAATATCATCCACATATTTTTTTTTTATTTCTCCCCCAATTTTCTAAAACATTAACAGTTAAGTCCACTCAGTTAACCTCAGCAACAGTAACATCAAATATTTTCTGGTGTTGAATTTTGTGCCTGTTTGGAGATCTTGATAAATAAGAACCTAGGTCTTAAATATGGACGTAGATGAACCCATTTCTAACAGCTGCACGACAATGTAAATTGAATGTTACTATTTTCATTTCACATGTAAATTCTGCTACAGCAGAACAGGCTTCATTTGGAGTTTGTCCCATTTGGCATCTGAAAGGACAGCCCTTTAAAATTGGGGTGAGCAAAATGGAAGTTCCAAGCATTTTATGCATTTCTTTTTAGAGAATCCCTTCAATCCCTGTGCTGTTTTAACACACAGGGCCCCTGGCTTATCATCAAACTGTGATTTCATAACTTTACATAATATTTACAATTGATTCTGGGCCTACCATCAACAGCTAGCATGTCATTGTAAATCCAGAGCTGCAAACAATGGCGGCAGGGTCTGTTCAGCCAACATAATCCTTTACTCTGCATGGGGTTAACGCTTTACAAAAGGATCTGAAAATGAAAAAAATAAATAAATAATCACCAAAAGCTTTTATATTCCTAAAACCCTGACTATGAGTCAGAGCAACAGTGGATAATATTTTATTTCATCGAGCCCATTTTGGACCAGTTACAGAAATTTTAAGACCTGCTTATTGAATTGACCATGGAGACAGTATACCACATCCATCATGCATAATAAATAATCTTCCAAGTACAATCAGTCAAAGAAATACTTGCTCTCTTTATATTTTTGTTGCAGTATCACAATTTGTTGAGAGCTTTGTATGTAATATTCTATGTTGGACGACATAGGATGTTACATGTTTTACTTCCTATACCACTGATGACAAGTTTACTCTGCCATCAGTGGTTCGTTTCCAGCATACGTGTGAAAGTAAATATATGTTTGCTGTTGCTAAAAAACTGCATTTTTATTGTCTTTCATATAGATTCAGCAGGGTGAAAGAAACATTGGTCTAAAACTTTTCTCCATACTGAAATGACAGCGTCACATATTTGCTGCAGATTTATCTTATTTACATCCATAATACAAATTTCACATTTCACTACATGTCAAAAGTGCGCACCTGATTGAGATGGTGAATGTGGAGGATTTGGAGTGCACTAAACTCATTGTGAGGTTCAACAAACCAGTTTGAGTTTTTTTGAGCATTATCTTGCTGTAAGTAGCCATTAGAATATGCTTCTGTGCTGTTTACTGCAACTTCTGACCATCTGAATGGTGCAGTTGAAACTGAGACTTGTATGACCAGGCAGCAATTTTCCATACGGTCACTGCTAAATGTTTGACACCGTGTGAATTTTAGACTTAGTTTTCTGTTCTCACTAGACAAGAGTCGCGACCGGTGTGGTCTTCTTGCTGCTGTAGACCATCAGCTTCAAGATTAGACATGTGTTAAGAGATGATATTCTGTGCCAATATGGAACTTGTTTATTGTAGTTTTTGTGTATTTCAATCAAGTGTGAGTCATAGGAACAAGACTGGTTATAATTTAACTAATTCTCTAACTAAATAATTAGTATTCAATGTTTTCATCCATTGTAGTTTTGAATTTACATGGTCTGAGTGTCAGACGGGACATAGAAACATTTCGTATCTCACCTTCGGTTCTTAAACTAATGCCTCAGCTGGCTGCCCATTCTTTTATTATGTGTACAACAGCAATGATTGCTGTATGCAAATCTGTGTGGGGCAAGATAACACACTTATCTAAAGTACATTGTTGTATTTACTTAAATTGTAAAGAAAGTGGGAGTATAAGCCCAATGTTTTGCTGGATAAGAACCACAATGTAATTAACATTATCTATACTTATGTTCTTACAAACTTACAATGTTGTTGAAAGTCACTAATTACAAGAAGAAATCCAGTTTTATTACTGGATTCCAAGAACGGATAAGGGTCTCCAATCAGTGGTCAATATTTCCTCCCAGTGTTAATGACTCTGCTAATGACGCTTGTAATGAATGTAAAAACTGTCGGAATCAACATTGCTGTCAGTGTCGCATTTAGGACTAAAAGAAACAATGGCTAAGCTGACGTCTCTTCATTGTAATGGACCTTTGCCCCCTGTGGACAGCTCTCAACAACTTACAATTACCATTAAGAGGCTATGAGACTGGGAAAGAAATGAGGCCCAGTGTCATTCCATTTTACTCTTAACCTTAACAAATACCTCACAAATGTTTTGTCCACTCCAATTTTCTTCACATAAACTGCATTTTATAAGTAGCAAAACTCCAAAAAGGAAGACTAAAACCAGACAAACCAATGGACCTTATAACTGTTTTCCCTCGGGACATACACATTAGCTGTAACTTGTATGTTTGTGAAAAGGAGCTCCAACTGGATAACATTATACCACCCTAGTTATAATATTTTTATGTCCTCAGGGGGGGAAAATGACACATTTCCTCTGAATAATCTTCTGTGAACATTCATCTCAACATGACATTTTTATATTCAGTTCTCTGATTTTTTTTTTTTTTAAATGATTTTCACTTCCCACATATTCCTTGTTTCCCGTTTGTAGTGCGTTTCTTTAGCCAGCCAGTGGGAAACCAAAGAAGGCAGACGGCATTTATGACATCACACTGCTATGGGTCTGTTGCTGCTACTAGAAGAAAAAAGAAAGTGTACTACATCCTGGTAATGTAGTATACTCTGGCAGAGTGGTCATTTATGTTAAGTATTGCGACAAAGAGTTGATTCAAAGACTTTTAAAGCCCGTGCATAATCCACAAGAACAGAGAAATTAGTTCTTTTGCTCAAGGCTGCAAGAACAACAACAAAGGAAATTTCACTCTAAACAAGCACCAAAATGCAGACTTCCCAGGAAATCTTTACGGGTTTCTCACACTGCAGCACACCCACTTACTTTCTCAGACACCACACAAGAAAAATGCTCTGCCCAGAATATGAATCAATAACAAGCTACAAGAACTCCCAAACCATGGCTGCAAGAAATGACGCAAATTTCTTGTTACCCTGGAGAAGAGAACACATTTCTCTGTTGCTATGAAGTATATGCTGGGATTTAGTCACTTTGCCACGTCGTGCTTCAGAATATTCCCCCCAGACAGAAGCTTCTGGGACTCGCCAACAGCAGCAGCTGAAGCAGAAGATGACATTGTTCATGTTTAATCTTTGCGAACTTAAAGAAAAGGGTGACTCTCTCGTAGTATACAGAAAAAAAAAAAAACACAGAAAGTAAAGACGTGTTTGTTATCCTTTAAAATGTCCTCAATATTTTGGCACTTAAATAGATTATTCTCATAAAACAGTTGGCTTTTATAGTTTGCTAATGCATCAATTTTAGCTCCAGGAAGAGCTCAACACAATGCTACATTAAAGAGCTGCAAAACACTCCAAAATTAGACAAATAATTTGCTCAGTAAAAATACTTAAGAGACAAAACCACCCTAAAATAAATTAGGGTTCCATATTATTTTGGTGTCAGCTGTTTAAAATGAGTTTCTTGTAAAGCTTAAATCATCTTTTCTAACCTGTTTCAAAATGGAGAATCACTGAAAAGTTGGAGTTCATCAATAATGAGAAACAGATCTGTTTCTTGACGGGTCGAACAAAGAAGAAGCTATTAGCTGAACTGGAGTCAAGGGTCCCGGGGAATGAGTCATCAAATCTATCACTGTAACTGTTTCCCCAAGAACTTTCCTGTAAGCTCTGCTGACTTCAAAAACAGCATGAGTTTAGAATTAGAGGGGATTCTTTCCTAAGACTCAAAGTAGCCAGGGAATCCCAACATTAATGTTCAATCAACTCTTATGATCACATTTTTTATAATCATCATTAAATCCCAGTGCCAGATTCCACACACTGATGGCAAATTTGTTGTTTTTCCCCAACGATCAAGTGAAATTCTCTGAGCTCTTGCCTTCCTTTGAGCGGTGCTATCATCTCAATCCAAATAAGTGCAAAACAACAGTGTTTTTTTTGCCGTTATGAAGTGTATGTTATATTTTCCAAATAAATTTACACTTCAAACCAATTCCGCAAGGGTTGATTTCCAAATTTGGATTGAACAAACAGATCCGTGGTATAAACACACCTTAGGGCCAATTTTCCATGATGTAAACATGTTTCCCAAACACACTTTGCTTAAAATGTAGTAAGTCGATTTAGCAAAATGTGTTTAAATAAATCTCTCAGGGTTTATAATAATGGGGGTGGAGGGAACAACACCTTGTCATTCAACAGCTTGTAGAACAGCTCATCTCGGAGTTTACGATCCTGTTTATAAGCCCTGTTTACATGGAGCCGCTCTTCATTAAAACCACAACATTTTTGCTGCGATCCACATGTCCAGAAAGCTTTACAAGTCTCCAGGGATCGGAGTGTCTCACATCGGAACATTTGAAAGAAAGACTCAGAGTGAAACGTTTCAGGAACAGAATACTTCACACCCCCACAGAGGTGTGAAGTATTCTGCCGGTGTGAATGCACACATGTGCTGAACACACAGCTGCAGGGTTTCGTCTATGCATGCACAGCAGATAACAAGGCAGAGCTTTGGATAAGTACGCAGTGCATTGTACGAGCAAGCACTTACTCTTCCCCCCGAATGGCTGCCACAGGAGATTTATGAAATCCTCAAGCATGCGTGAAAGAATCAAAGCAACACTACAAGTATGTTTTTGAGAGAATACCATAATAACATGAAATGATCAATTTTACATATTATCCCCCAATTACAGTGATTTTCTACATTATGCTCATTGTCCTCTATAGGGGAATGAGGATATATGATTCCAGTAGATAATACCTTGCAGCATTAGGTCAATTAAGAGGTTAAATTGGATTAGGGGTTCTAATTAGTCCTATTTTATACAAACCAAATGGAAAAATAAGTTTTAATGCAGTACAAAACTTAAACCTCCAGAGCAAAATATATCAAAGTATAACCCCCCAGGGAACAAACGCTCTAACTGTCTGGATCATGAATTGGTGGTCTCAGCCCAAATGTTACAGCCACAGAACCAATGCTGAAACTCAATCAGATGGGTGCCATTTTTAAAAAATTCAAAATAAAGAATAAACTGCTAATTATTTGGGCATGTGTAAAAATCTGTCATTTTGCACAGGTAAAAAAATGGAAGTAGAAAATAGCTAAATGGCAATGCAAGCATATGGAAAAGTGGGTATTAAATTGGCAGATGGCTTAATTAAGCTGGAGTTCCCTGAATAATAAATGAAAAAAAAATAATTTAAACTGCTTCTTGCAACAAAAACACATACATTTATGTAAACCCAATTAGGCATGTAACAAAAACACCTAAATTGAGAAACCAAGGTTTTTAACAAGACGACTGCATTCAAATAAAAACACACCGTAGATTTTTTTTGTGTGCGTTTTATAGGGTCACATCCAGCAACGTTTCTCTGTTCTGACATGCTGTCAGGACCAAGATTATTGACTAATGTTGGACACAATTGTGCATTTACTTCATGTCTTAAGTTTCATGTAAAAAAAAAAAAAAAAAAAAAAAATCCACTAGATTAACCGATTTCAACTTGGAAAGTCAGATGTTTCTTGCTAATCCTGTGGTGAGTTGCAGGAATAAATCTTTTTTTTTTTTTTGCACTTTTGTCAGTTACACATGGCTCTGATATACCTTGCATCTTGGAAACTGTGTGCAAACACAGCTGAAATACTGGTCATTAAATTCAAAGCCAAGGTCAAAGTTTATGGAACAGACAGAACCTTTCCTGCATATTGTGTCATTAAATTCAAAGCACAGTGCAAAGTTTACGGAACAGACAGAACCTTTCCCAAATATTTTATCTCAATTAACTGGAACCACATTGAAATGTTTTGAGCAAAGTTACCAATGAGTCATATTAAAACAGAGCAAACATTAATCTAGCATTTCAACAACATTATTTTGGTAAAAATAGTAAAGCGTCAGCAAGTGCAAGGCTCAAGACAAATTCAGCCTGTTTAGAAACAAATGTTGAATCTAGATGAACTTGTCTTAATTGATTTGAAAAACTGTTTGTCCCTTTCCTATGCTTCAAATGTTTGGCAGTCACACTTTAGTGATTTAGAAAAACAAACCAATTTAAATATTAGTTTAAAAAAAACACCACAAGTATTCAGAGAAAAAAAAAAATAAAAAATCAAACCTACATTGCACCTGTGTAAAAAATAAATAACTCATCCAAAACAAACCAGCAATCTACTTCTAACTGGCTGAAGAAGAACAAAATGAAGACTTTGGCGTGGCCCTGACCATAGTCTTATTGAGATGCTGTAGCATGACCCTAAAAAGGTCGTTCATGCTCAAAAATCCCAAAATATTTTTTTTTTACAGCTGCAAAAAATTCATTGCAAATTATTACAAATGCTTGATTGCAGTTGTCAATGCTACGAGTGGCCCAACATTAGGTTTAGGGGACAATTACTTTTTCACACATTGTAGGTTTGGATTTTATTTCTTCCTTAATAAAAACATATTCATTTAAAACCTGTATTCTGTGTTTACTAATATTTAAATAGGTTTGATGTTCTGAAACACTTAAATGTGACAAATATGCAAAAAAAAAAAAAGAAATTAAAGCTGCAAGCAGCCTCGGGCGGCCCTCGCAGCAAGCGCCGCTCCGGCCTATTGGCCACCGCGGGGGTTCCGGCCACCGCAGAAGGTCTCGCACAATTTCCAGAGCCGCAGCCAACTCCCCACCGCAGAAGCTCCGCCGCAGTTTTCAGCACCGCCGCCCGCCAGCCACCGCAGAAGCTGTCGCGCATTTTCCCCGCCCGTCCACCAGGCGACACGCGTGAATGCGTTCGGCAGCGCTCCCCGACGACTGTCAAAAAATCTGGCGCAGATCGGTCGATGCGTCGAGGAGATACAACCCATGTATTAACTTAGGGGGCGCAGTGGAGCCAAATTACATTTCAAACCCGTTGGGCTCTTTAGAGGTGAACAAAGGTCATACAGATCCAGTTTGGCGCCAATCGGATGATCTATGCCTGAATAAGAGCCAAACGTATGCATATGGCGAGGGAATGATATTCGCCATTTGGCCACGCCCACACGGTTCAGCCAGCAGCGAGCATTGACAGAGTTTATCATCCGAATCATCTTGATTAGGTCAAGAGAGCCATAAACGGAGCTTTCCAAGTAAACAAACGGCACTTCCTGTTCTGAGGGGGCGGGGCTTATATGACGTCATAATATGATGACATAGGGTCGTCAAGGATCCCACCAGGGTCACTCGTGCAAAGTTTGGTGCAGAAGCTATCGACCGTTCACAGTAAAATACAAGACTTCCTGTTGTCAGAGGGCGTGGCCTACGTGATGTCATCATTTGACCATTGGATATTATTGGACACAAGATAATGATCAATAACTCAAACTTTGGTGTCTCTGTGAGTTTTTGTGTTAGAATTACAAATTATTTAATTTTTTCCTTTTCAATTCAACATTGAACTGTCATTCCGTAGGGCAATGCTGCCCTCTGGTGTCGAATTACTGAAATTACTGAAATAGTTTCATTATTTCAGTAATTCGACACCAGAGGGCAGCATTGCCTTACACATGACAAAATAATCCCCTTTGTAATTGACTGTGTAACATATTACACAGTCAATCACAGGGGATCTTTGAGCCCTGCTAATCCCCCTTCAACATGCTCCAAAACTCACCAATTTGATAACTTTAAATCAAACATGCCTTATGATCAGACTGACCGAGTTTGAAGCCGATCAATCGAAATCCCTAGGAGGAGTTCGATCAAATACGAAGGCTGTAAACGTCAAAATCGAGGTCAAATGAACTTCAATCTAAAATGGCCGACTTCCTGTTGGGTTTAGAGCATGGCTCTAAGAGACTTTTTTGTACGTCCCGACAAGATACACATGTGTACCAAGTTTCGTAATTCTAGGTTTCAGCATGGCTTGGGGCTGTTCATTTAAAATACTCTAGGGGTCGCTATAGAGAAATTAGGCCACGCCCACCAAATTTTGTTATGAATTCCTGTCGGTGGGTGGATAATGATCCATCCTAGTGAGTTTGGAGCAGCTGGGCCCGAAATTGTGGAATTCAGAGCCAAACGTATGGCAACGGCATCACAGGTCACTTCGCCACGCCGCCACACCCACCTGCTATGTCAAAGCCGGTCAGGGCTTGAATCCACAACACACCAACATGTCTTCTGTCTCTGGACACAGTTTCATGTTGATTAGGTCAAAGGGCTAAGATAGTGACCGTTCACAGTAAAACATGACACTTCCTGTTCTCAGGGGGCGTGGCCTACTTAAAAAAATAATTTCACCACAGGGTATTTTAGAACACCTGATGACAATCAATCCCTGAACATTTGGTCCCTCTATGTGTTTTTATATAGGAAATATAAGAGTTTCGTGTTTCATGGCGAGTAGGTGAACTTTGACCCCTGCTAACCCCCCTTCAATATACTCCAAAACTCACCAATTTGATAACTTTAAATCAAACATGCCTTATGATCAGACTGACCAAGTTTGAAGCCGATCAATCGAAATCCCTAGGAGGAGTTCGATCAAATACGAAGGCTGTAAACGTCAAACTCGAGGTCCAAAATGGACCTTCAAGACAAAATGGCCGACTTCCTGTTGGGTTTCGACCATGGCTCTAAGAGACTTTTTTGTACGTCCTGACAAGATACACATGTGTACCAAGTTTCGTAATTCTAGGTTAAAGCATGGCTTAGGGCTGTTCATTTAAAATACTCTAGGGGTCGCTATAGAGAAATTAGGCCACGCCCACCAAATTTTGTTATGAATTCCTGTCGGTGGGTGGATAAGGATCCATCCTAGTGAGTTTGGAGCAGCTGGGCCCGAAATTGTGGAATTCAGAGCCAAACGTATGGCAACGGCGTTACAGGTCACTTCGCCACGCCGCCACGCCCACCTGCTATGTCAAAGCCGGTCGGGGTTGGAATCCACAACACACCAACATGTCTTCTGTCTCTGGACACAGTTTCATGTTGATTAGGTCAAAGGGCTAAGATAGCGACCGTTCACAGTAAAACATGACACTTCCTGTTCTCAGGGGGCGTGGCCTAAGTGATATCATCATTTCACCACAGGGTATTTTAGGACACCCGATGACGATCAATCACTGAAAGTTTGATACCTCTATGTGTTTTTGTATAGGAAATATAAGAGTTTCGTGTTTCATGGCGAGTAGGTGAACTTTGACCCCTGCTAACCCCCCTTCAACATGCTCCAAAACTCACCAATTTGATAACTTTAAATCAAACATGCCTTATGATCAGACTGACCGAGTTTGAAGTCGATCAATCGAAATCCCTAGGAGGAGTTCGATCAAATACGAAGGCTGTAAACGTCAAAATCGAGGTAAAAAATGGAGGTTCAATACAAAATGGCCGACTTCCTGTGATAGTTGGCTTATAACATTAAATGTAAGTTCTGAGTCTTTTGGTGAGCTCTACAAGTGTACCAAATTTCATGTCTCTACGATGAAGTACGTTCATACCATTGTGTCAACAGAAAATTGCTAGTTGCCGCCGTTCAGCAATTTTTTTTGCGATTTTTGCGACAACCTTAAAATTCAAAATTTTTAAATTTTCTAGTCACCACCGCCAAGTTTGGTGAGTTTTTGAATATGATAAAGCCCCCAAAAAGGCTCCTCTTTAGGGGGGCAGAATCGTAATAATAAGAAACAGTACAGATACAATAGGCCTTCGCAGCGCTTTGCTGCTCGGGCCTAATTAGCAAAGGGCCCAACACATAATTGTTAATCAGCCAGACACAAAAATCCATCAGGCCAAGAAAGAAATTTATTTTTTTGTGTTTGTTACCAGTGGTGGTTGACCTGATCTTAACACTGAATTACATTTGGTTCTCAAACTTGTAATCACAAAAATGCCTTATATTTAATGCTGCATATAACTTTATTGTTATTAAACATATCTTAATAACAATTACAGATGTTCTAAAATCCATCCATCATTTATACCTGCATTTTGTGCAGGGCTGCAGGGGGAAAGATTTCTCTCTCCAGTGGTCATTGGGCTGCATCCTGGACTGGTTGCCAGACCACCAAAGGGCAATACAGAAACACCATGCACATGCAGTCATGCCAAAGTGCAGTTAAAATCGGACTAAATGCTCTGACTGTGGGAGAAAGCCGGCGTGCCCAGAGAGAACCCACACATGTGGAGGGAAAAAATGCCAAGATCTCAGTCAGGGATTCAAACACAGAACCTTTGCTGCAAGGCAACAGTGCTAACCACTGGCTGTGCAGCCCACACACATCAGAACAGTGTAGACATGTTGCAGAACTGTTAATATTTCCTGTTATTTTCATCTGTATACATTTCATTGATGATTTCTGCCAAATGTCAAAGATTTCTCCATTTCAGGGGTGAAGGGCAGTGAAGTCATCTCATTCTTTGTACCATTGTTAAAGGAGACATGTTTATAGACTTGCCACATCATTACTGACTCAGCAGGGCATTTTAAACTTTGGCGAGACTGTTAACAGATAAATTCAGCAAATATGTTTTTAATTTACTTTTTACAGTAAAGGACATAGGCTAAGTATTCAGCTGGAATAAATTTATTTGGTTTCTTAGCCAGTAAAATCTCCTATGTGTTTGTGTTGAAAGAAAGAAAAATCATCATGCAGGAAAACAAGACAAAAGTATTTTAGAGAATCAATAAATGTTACGTGTGGGGGTGTGTTCGACTGTGATCAGCTAGCTGAATAAACATCCCACAATTTATCCCAGTCACTATTCTTAAACTCGGTAAATACAATTTAAATTTGCTTTATTTGACTTTTCATCAACTTTCATTTACCTTTTCTGTAGAACCTTGGCATTATAATGTCAATTCCTGACTGAGCTCCAGGGAACATAGAGGGCAAACAAACTCAAGCATACTGAGGGATAGTACTGTAGTACATAGGGATAGTACATCTAATAGTCACAGTAAAAACCCATAACAACCTTGACATTAAGGAGACCATACTCCAAACATCCAAACACTGGTTGCACTTGTTCAAAGCCCATCTGTTCATGTGCAAATACAAGCTTCAGTTGTTGCCAGACATAAAAAAAAACTATATAGAGTAGTACACTACAAATTATTTGTAAACAGTAATGTTTACCTTGTTTAAAAATATATTTTCATCAAAACTGGATCCACCTACATTCCAGCCCACAGAATAATTCATAACAGAGAGCGAGAGAGATGGTGCTGCTGGGGTTTTAAAAAGAAAAACAGGAAATCCTTTGAAAAGACCAACAAAAACAATGGAATTACATTAGCAAGTTGGCAGAGAAGGGACATTTCTATTCTATGAGCAACAGAGCAGTAGTGCTAAAAATTTAAGTAAAGCAATGATTAAAATTAGAAGATGAGTCACACTGTTGCAATGAGAGACATGCTGAATTATCACAAACACACTGAAGTTCCCTGTGCTTAATTTTCTTGCTCTAATTCTCACCACCAGGTGTGAAATAATCTGTACTTGGAAATAGTTCACAAGAAATCCTAATTATCTTAGTACTACAGTGAAATAAAACACTTTCACCACCATTGCAAACATAAAGTGACTAAGCAGTTTTTAAAAATGCCATAATTAAGGGTTATATCTCTTACACATTATGTTGAAGACCAATCCAAGTAGGTAGGTGAATTGCAAAAACAAAACTTTCAAGACTTAAAAAAAATGTGAAAATATGGAGTCTGACAACAGTGCATGAAGTCAGAGAAACACAGAAACAATGCATGCCTAAAATAAAGAAATTCATAGCAGGAGTTTAAATATTGCGGAGGGTGATGCATGAATGGGGAACAGCTGGGCCAATTAACTGATGAAATACAGCTGTGAGAGCAACAAGAGACTGGCAGAACAGTCATTCATCTGTCATCATGTCCATCCATCCATCCACTTGGCCAATTTTGTGAATGTTTGCACTCATTTTTTAAATATTGGACAAATAAATCAATGGAGAACTCCTTAGATTTGATCCCGTACAAATGTCCAACATATTGGAATTAAAATGTGTAGAAAGACACAATTTAACCTTAGTATAGACTTTATTTTCCGTCTATAGTGACGAAAGCATAAATAAAATGTTCTTAAGAATTTGTCTAACCATTAAAAAACTTTTTTTTAAACCCACAGGGGAAGTACTTTTCAAGACGTGAGCTACGGTTTCAGCGTGTAACGGTTTCAGCATGCTTCCACGTGGGGGAGACATGCACCTTCCACCTAACACTCTTTAAATTAGAGCAAAATAAAACTGAATAAATGTCTGAATATGTCCTTATTAGAAAAGTGTTGCTCAAATCTGGAACACTTTCTCTGAAATGGTCAGGAATTCAAGCAGAGCGAGAAAAAACGACAGCCTTAAGAGAGAGTGGGAGTGGAGAGAAGAGTAGAGGAGAGGAGAGACTTCACACTGAAGCTTCCAGCTGTTTATCATCTCCTTTGCAACCATGGATTCATCACCACAAGATTTGCTCTGAGGGCCTGAAGAGGACGCAGGCTAGAGAAGGGAGATAGACAGAGGAGGGAGAAAAGCAGGAACCCCTGGGTGAAGTAAGGAGAAAGCAGCTGTGAGAAGGAGGAGAACAAACAGCAAGGAAAGGTAGGGGACAGCAGGAGCGAGGCGTCCGTTTTTCCACGCAACGCAGGAAGACAAACAGAAAAAGAAGGAGAGGGGCGATAAAAGTAAGGGACGGAGGGAGAAGAGCTGTCCTGACATGGGGCTTTGTGCTGTTCTTCTCATCTGTCTATCCCAGGCTGAGCTCGGGAGAGTCTGGGCCCAAGAGTGGAAAGGTAAGCCAAATAACTTAATATTTTAACTGACTTCCTGTGAAAACAGACAGTCCGCTGCTGCAGAGGACAGCTTTAAAAATCTCTGGAAGCAGAAATAATAAAAAAAAACAAGTACCTGATTTCAAACTGCCACAACTTCGGAAATCAGGGCTATTTTAAAACATCCTTTGGGACTTTTTGTTGATTTGCATATATATTGCATATAGAATTTGCCAAGTGTTAACAGGTCCCATATATTTCCTTCAAATTGCCAAGATAAGCTGTTTGTAAGGCTATGCTTAACGTCAAGATTTTGCTCCAGAAACAGAAAAAAAGTGTTGTGTTGTGTGAAATATTCTCTGAGGTTAACAAGTAATTTTAGGAATTGAGGCTCACTGCAAAGGAAGGGAACTTTGAAGGAGCAGCAGCCGAGCTGATCATTATTATATCTGCAGAGTTTGTTACTGTTTTGTTTTGCTGAATTTCATAATAAAATTCTCACCTGTTCTGTGCATTATGCTTTATACTCCTCTCTCATCCTGTCAGCGAGTGTCAGTAAGTGTGTACATGTGCATGCATGTATTTCTGTTCTCCTTAGAGGTACATTATTTTTAGCCAGCCCCCGTTCCTCTGCTGCTGTTCCTACGCTGACAATCAGCGGTGCTCCAGTTTTTCTGGCCTCTCCTGTGGTCCCAGTTTCTCTGATCCAGGGCCCAGCTCTGCAGAGGACGACCCAATGCACAGAGACCACAGAGACAACCCCTCCATATATACAGAACCTCGGAAAAGTTTATAACTCTTAAACTAGCTCACTGGGATTTGATGTGGTGGGACAACACAAAGAAGTGTGCAATTCTGATAAAGAAAGATGACACATAGTTTTCAACATATTTTACAACTAAAAATTTCAGTGCATCATGCATTGTTTGTTGATACTTTGTAGAACAACCTTTTGCTGGAGTTCCAGGTGGAAGTCATTTGAGGTATGTCTCTGCCAGGTATGCATATTTTGAGACTAAAATTTGTGCCCATTCTTTTTTACTTAACCGAAGTCAAATTGGATGATGTGCATCTTTGAAGAGCAGCTTTCAAGTATAATCAGAAGTTTCAAACTAGATATAGACCTGGACTTTGAATTGATAATTTTAACATTTGAACACACTTTGATTGTTATTTCTGGCTGCATGCTTAGAGTTGCTATTCTGCCTGAAGTCTCAAGTATTTTGCCACCTCCACCATAATTTCGCCCAGGATTTTTCTGTATTTAGCTCCATCCGTCTTTTCATCAGCTCTGACCAGCTCTCTGAAGCTGCTAAAGAAACGCATCCCATCAGCACAATATAATCACTCACCATGTTTCACTATGGGGATTGTGTGTTCAAGTTGATTCAGAGAGCTGTTGTTCACATCAGGTGTGGATGATGACTCTCAAATTTAGGAACTAGTATATAAAGATTAAATTGCACTTCCTATGGTTTTACATCAACACTGACTTTCTTCAGGAACTCCAGATTTGAGGATTGCACAACTATTGGGGAGTGCATGACTAATAACCAGTTAACAGATTTTCCCACCACAGTTGGGGATTTCTCCAGGTCCTCCAGAGTTACCATGTGCCTCTTGGCTGCTTTTCAGATAAATGTTCTTCTGGCCTTGGCAGATTTGCAGCGGTGCCATGTTGCTCCTGAATTTTGGATAATGGATTGAACAGTGCTCTGTGAGACGCTGAATCCTGCTTTAGACATCTCTTTCTTTAATCTTTAAACTTTAATCCTAACCTGTCTGCTGTGTTCCTTGGTCTTCTTGATGCCATTAGTTCACTTATGTTCTCTAGCAAACATTTGAGGCCTACATATAATGTTATTTAAGTCCCCAAAGGTCTGTATTATTATTATTATTGTTGTTGTTGTTGTTTGACAACAACAACATGAATGAGGTGTGCTCATTCTGAGATTAATTTATTAATTAATTTATATACTAGTTGCTCTTGATTTTTTTTTATGGGTATCAGAGCAAATGGCATTGAATACGTGAGCCTCACTTTTGAGATTTTGTATTTGTTACATTAAGAAAATCATACATATTTTGTTTCTGGTTCACAGTAATTCACTACTTTGTCACATGGAATCTTGAGAAAAATAAACTTAAGTTTGGTGTGACATGAAAACTTTAAGCCAGTATAAGTAATTTTAAAGACACAGTGAGACAAACTGAAATCTATTGTGCTTTCTAAACTAATGTTATTGCCAGCTAAATCTGTGTGGTTTTTACAAATGTTTGTCTCTTAGTTTGATAAATATATATATATATATCTATATATATATATCTATATATATATATATATATATATATATATATATATATATATATATATATATATATATATATATAGATATATAGATATATAGATATATATTTGTGTCTGCTACCGACATTGCTAATAATAGGTAATCAGCTGAAATCCCACTAGTCAGTAATTGATTTCTGACCCCTCACAAATGACTACAGTTTAAGGTAGATGTCTTTTACAAATCATTTAATTCTCCAGCTGGGTAACAGAAAAGCGATAGCAGAACTGGACTGAACCATTAAGACAGGCTGCACATCTGCAATCGATCAGCAGTAAAAAATGCAACAGTGAAAGGTTCACAAGAGGGCAATTCTCTATGCACCAGTTCAGGCAGATTGTCTCGTTTTACTGATACAGGTAGGCCTTCTGATCATTGTGATTCAGCTGAAACCATCTGATTCTGCTGTCATGCTTGGTTTTTCAAGAATGTTCCATCATGCCCACTAGTAAATTCCCTGTCTACACATGCAAGTCATGTGTGTTCAAACTGATATCCTACTTGTGAGTTAAAATTTGAACTTTATTTGAAAAAGCTGAGAATGGCAAGAAGATGGAAAATGTAGTGCTGCACTGCTTTCAGCTAACTGCTAACATGTGCACCGCAGTATGCAGTAGTAGTCTCATAGCAATAATAGTTTATTACAGTAAGCACATACTTTTAGCGTGTTGCTATTTGCACATCAGCAATAATCATTATGAACCTCCTGGGCTGCCAGGAGTGCCATCTGATCTGCAGACTTTTGGCCTCACACCAAAGTGTGAAACAAATCAGAGAAAAGAAACAAAGCAACAGGCTAAGGTTTTCCATCACTGGAGGTCTTTCTTTCCAAATTAGCCTAAATGTATCGCTCTCTATGGATAATCTGTTGGGACTTTTGGGTTAGAAAGACACTAAATATAAAAACACAAGTCTTGCCCTAAATTAAAGAGCAGTATTCAAGTAAATTGCTTCTTTCTACTGTTACACAAATGTGCAGCTGCCCACCTTGATTTATCTGCCAGTAATAGCATACTAGTTTTCCAACTTGTGTTTATGCAATCAAGACCTCAGTGGTTTGGCAGGTAGGATTGTTATTGCTTGCAGTGCCTTCCACCTTTATGGGCACTCCTGGTAAGGATGTGTAAAAAGAAAAAGCAAATTTACAAAAATCCAACTGTGAGTGCATTCATTCATTGTTAGGATTATTACAGTGTCACCTGTTATTTCATGGAAGGTATTAAACAACATTGATCAATGAGTTGTCGGGTAAAGGTGAACCTCTCCTTTGAGGTCAGATGTTTAGCCATTGCCTGCATAATTTGTGGGGTTTTTTTCACAAGTGACAACAATTTGAGATGAATAGATTGGTTGGGGCCTTGTTTGTCGTTAACATATTAACCACTAATGTGCAGCAACTGCTAAAGCAGTTAGCAGTCAGTATGTATCTTTTATAAGGAATGTTTTTTTTTTTACAGATTTGTTAAAACTGCCATCATGGTGTGACAGTATGTTATGAGACAGATGGTCTGAAAAGATCGTTCTCCTCCTTCAGCTTCTTCTTCTTTGTGATTTTTATTGGCGGGTGACATCTAACGTTAAGATGTATTATCGCCATCTACTGTGCTGGAGTGTGGACCAGAGCATCTCCCCCAATCTAAATTCTTACATATAATGCTGTTACCTTCAAAAATTTAATAACCGCTTTATTTATTTTATGTCCTCCTTCAGCTATTATCACTGTCTGAATAAATGCACCGCTTCCAATCAAAAACAACCAATCAGAGCCAGGAGGAGGGTTTTAGCGCTGTCACTTAACGTTAAACGTCACATACTCGCTGCTCGATGTGCTAATCGGTGTTAGGATCTGGGGAAGGCTGGTTGGGGGGTCTCTAGTTTCTCCACCAGGGGGCATCCTGGGACCTTCCGGAGGGCGTGAACCTGGAGCGGCACACCTGCTGCCACTTACCATTGTTTGGAGGGGTTTATCAGGATGGAGCCGCCGACACTCCAGTGCCAGAGTGTTAGCCTGTGATGGTACTATCATTGTTGCTCACCTCCGACCACCTATTCTCCAAGTAACCTCCTCTTGTGCTGCCTTTCCTAGATTGTTTCCGTGAAGCCCTGAGTATCTCCGAACTTCTACGAACCGGATCCCTTCCGGCACCTGTCAGAGATCTCCCTCCATCCACCTGTCCGCCCTCTAGAGAAACTCACGCCCTCGTTCCAGCTTGCAGCTCCGGATCCTAGCGGTTCACCTCTCCGTGCTCTGACGAGCTCACCGGCAAGTAGGTCTCTGGCTGGACTGCATTCCCACGATCTCTGAAACCCCTCTTACCTGTCTTATTTCCACCCAGAAATCCAGAACCACACAGACGAGCACCAGTTCCGGATCACCTTTGTACATTCCTGTTTGCACAGTATTTAATAAATCACCTTTACCGTTACCCGTCTCCAGAGTGTGTTCTGCGCATGTGGGTTCGAAAGATTGACCTCAACATGACAGAACACTCTGGCCAACAACAGACCCCAGCAGATGCACTCCGAAGAAGCTTAGCGGAACAACATTCCCTAATTCAAAGCCACGATGCTGCTTTACGAGAACTAAATAAACGCCAGATCGAGGCAAATAACCGTCTTGATGAAATCGCAGGTTTTTTACAGTCATCCCGTCAGCAGTCTCCAGAACCTGTACCAGTTCCCCCACCCAGTCCCAGTACCGCAGCAGCCGTAGTCCATTCCACGTCTTCAGAGTGTCGGCCACCTAACCCGGAAAGATTCTCAGGTGACGGGAGTAAGTTCAGAGGATTTCTTTTCCAGTGCACTATATTATTTAATCACTCCCCGCACTGTTTCTCCCATGACGGAGCCAAGATCTCATTCATAATTTCCCACTTATCAGGCCAGGCGTTAGACTGGGCAGAGTCGAGGTTTTCTTCATCCACAACTTATGATTGCACCTTTGAGGAGTTCTTGAAAGAATTTAAACAAGCGTTTAACCAAGACTCAGACAAGACTTTAAGTTCCCGAGATCTGCTAGAAATTAAACAGGGTCAGCGAACCGTAGCTGAGTTTGCCATTGACTTCCGCATTAAAGCGGCGGCGTCTGGGTGGAACCCTCCGGCACTTAAAAGTGCTTTCTACAACGCCCTCCAAGATAACATAAAGGACTTACTAGCAACTTTAGACGAGCCCAAGACCCTGGAGGAGTTGATTAGTTTGGCTATCCGTTTGGATAACAGAACCCGCGCTCGGGCTAGAGGTAAAAGAAATCCATCTGTGAGAGTGGCTGTGGAGGGCTTGTCACCAAACCTTTCTACTGCAGTCGTTCCGCCGGCAGCAGAAGCAGAGCCCATGCAGATAGGGCACACTCGCCTCTCCCCCGAAGAAAGGCAGAGACGAATGAATGCCAAACTCTGTTTGTATTGCGGCGCAGCGGGCCATTTCATCGCTTCCTGTCCAACAAAGGTAAAAGCCAGGGTCCGCTGGTAGATGCGAGGAGGCTGGCGGACTATCAAATTAAAGAAAAATCTCCTCGTTTACTATTACCCATCACTCTTTCTGTTCACGATCAATCTATAACGCTTTCAGCCCTGGTTGATTCCGGTTGTGAGCGCAATTTAATGGATTCCAGCCTCGCGCAACAACTGTCCATTGAAACTGTTCCTTTAAAGGTCCCCTTGAAGGTTTCAGCTCTGGACGGCAGAGCACTCCATCAGATAACCCACCAAACTGTTCCGCTGAATCTTCTGATCTCTGGTAATCACCATGAAAAGATTTCATTTTTTATTTTTCCCGCAGCCAGTTCCGCTATCATCCTGGGCTTCGACTGGTTAGAATGTCATAATCCCCACATCGACTGGTCTGAACGACACATAATTTCCTGGTCCATTAACTGTCACTCGTCTTGTCTCCGCTCAGCCTTGCCGCCAGGTCCGTCACCGGAGGGCCAGCAGGAGGCAGACCCACCTGATCTCTCAGCTGTTCCGGTGGAGTATTACGATTTAGCCGCGGTTTTCAGCAAGGTAAAAGCACTGTCACTCCCTCCGCACCGGCCGTACGATTGTGTGATAGATCTGTTACCCGGAGCTCCCCTGCCTAACAGTCGCTTGTACAATATTTCCCGGACAGAGAGAGAAACCATGGAAAAATACATTAAGGAGTCCCTTGATGCAGGAATAATCCGCACCTCGTCTTCCCCGTTAGGGGCGGGGTTTTTCTTTGTTGAAAAGAAAGATGGGTCTCTCAGACCATGCATTGATTACCGAGGTCTCAATCAAATCACAGTTAAAAATAAATATCCATTACCCCTCCTCTCATCTGCGTTCGAGCCTGTTCAAGGAGCCACCATCTTTACTAAGCTGGATTTAAGAAATGCTTATCACCTCCTACGCATACGGGATGGGGATGAGTGGAAAACTGCATTTAAGACCCCATTAGGCCATTTCGAGTATTTAGTCATGCCTTTTGGTTTATCTAATGCCCCAGCCTGTTTTCAAGCCCTGATAAACGATGTCCTGAGGGATTTTCTGAACGTTTTCGTGTTTGTCTACCTTGACGACATTCTGATTTATTCTAAAAGTCTTCCAGAACACCAGAAACATGTCCGTCTTGTTCTCCAGCGGTTACTGGAGAACCGGCTGTTCGTCAAAGCTGAGAAATGTGAGTTTCATCAACCATCTGTTACATTTCTCGGTTATGTCTTAGAGGGTGGACAGGTCAGACCATCAGAGGACAAGATCAGAGCAGTTCTAGAGTGGCCGGTTCCGGAAACCAGGAAACAGCTCCAAAGGTTCCTCGGGTTTGCAAATTTCTATAGGCGGTTTATTAGAAATTACAGTCAAACCGCCCTGCCGTTAACTGCTCTAACTTCACTCAAGACCACCTTCTCCTGGACTCCCGAAGCAGACGCCGCCTTTTCGAAGCTAAAATCGTTATTTGCTAATGCACCCATACTCGTCCAACCTGATCCCACCAAACAGTTTGTCCTTGAGGTGGACGCCTCAGATTCTGGTGTAGGAGCCGTCCTTTCACAGTTTTCAGACTCTGACCATAAGACTCATCCCTGTGCCTTTTACTCCCGCAGATTGTCTCCAGCTGAAAGAAACTATGATGTGGGAGACCGTGAGCTGCTCGCCATCAAACTGGCTCTTGAAGAGTGGAGACATTGGCTGGAGGGCACAACGCACCCTGTACTGGTTTGGACCGATCACAAAAATCTTGCCTATTTGAAAACTGCTAGGCGCCTTAACCCCCGACAGTCACGATGGTCGTTATTTTTCTCCCGGTTTAACCTATCCATTTCTTATCGCCCTGGCTCTAGAAATACTAAACCAGACGTGCTTTCCCGGTTGTACTCCCCTGACGATTCTGACAGGTCTCCGGCCCCCATCCTGCCCCCCAATTGTTCCATCGCGTCAGTCACTTGGGAGGTTGAAGATCTGATAAAACAAGCCCAATTATCTGAACCCGATCCTGGTACCGGTCCTCCCAACAAGGTTTATGTACCCGCTTCTGTCAGACCGAGACTCATCAATTGGATGCACTCCACCAAGTTCTCTGCCCACCCAGGGGTCAGTAGAACCATTTCGCTCATATCCCGTCGATTCTGGTGGCCGTCGAGCTACAAGGACATTAAGGAGTATGTGTTAGCCTGCTCCGTCTGTGCTCGTAATAAACCGTCCCATCAACTTCCGGCTGGTCAGCTCCAACCGCTTCCTACCCCTAAACGACCCTGGTCTCACGTTGCTCTGGATTTTGTTACAGGACTACCCGTCTCGGGGGGTATGTCCACCATCCTCACAGTTATTGACCGGTTCTCCAAGGCTTGCCACCTGATCTCTTTAAAGAAACTCCCCTCTGCCTTTCAGACGGCTCAGCTCCTGGTCAGGCACGTTTTTCGACTACATGGCATCCCGCAGGAGATACTGTCTGACCGGGGACCTCAATTCGTAGCGCGGGTATGGAAACATTTTTGTGCAGCTTTGGGGGCTAAGGTTTCCTTGTCCTCTGGTTATCATCCACAGAGTAATGGCCAAACTAAACGCATGAACCAGGAGCTGGAAGCTATGCTCAGATGCCTCACATCGACCAACCCCACCGACTGGAACAAGTACCTTTCGTGGGTCGAGTATGCTCACAATTCTCACGTCTCCTCCGCTACTGGTCTCTCCCCTTTTGAAATCTCATTAGGTTACCAACCTCCGTTGTTTCCTTCAGATGAGAAGGTCATTGCTGTCACCTCAGTGCAACACCACATCCGCCGCTGCAGGGCCATCTGGAAGACTGCGGTGTCCGCCCTTAATCGCACCCTGGAACAGAACCGCCGGTTTGCTGACCGCAGACGGAAACCTGCACCTGTCTATACTCCCGGTCAACAGGTTTGGCTCTCGACCAAGGATATACCGCTAAAATCTATGTCTAAGAAGCTGTCCCCCCGCTTTATTGGGCCGTACAAAGTCGAATCGGTTATCAGTCCATCAGCGGTCCGTCTGCAGCTACCCTCTTCACTCAGAGTTCATCCTACCTTTCATGTTTCCCAAATCAAGCCCGTTGTTTCCAGTTCCTTGCACCCGCCACCAGAACCCCCTCCGCCTGCCCGAGAGTTTGAAGGGGGCCCCGTTTACTCTGTCCGCCAGATTGTCGATTCCCGTAGGCGGGGTAGGGGTTGGCAATATTTAGTGGACTGGGAGGGTTATGGCCCTGAGCACCGTCAATGGGTTCCCTCCTCTTATATTGTTGACCCGTCTCTGATTTCGGACTACCGTTCCTCTCTCCCTTCTGGGTCTGCTGGACCGCCGGGTGGCGGTCATTGAGGGGGGGGTACTGTTAGGATCTGGGGAAGGCTGGTTGGGGGGTCTCTAGTTTCTCCACCAGGGGGCATCCTGGGACCTTCCGGAGGGCGTGAACCTGGAGCGGCACACCTGCTGCCACTTACCATTGTTTGGAGGGGTTTATCAGGATGGAGCCGCCGACACTCCAGTGCCAGAGTGTTAGCCTGTGATGGTACTATCATTGTTGCTCACCTCCGACCACCTATTCTCCAAGTAACCTCCTCTTGTGCTGCCTTTCCTAGATTGTTTCCGTGAAGCCCTGAGTATCTCCGAACTTCTACGAACCGGATCCCTTCTGGCACCTGTCAGAGATCTCCCTCCATCCACCTGTCCGCCCTCTAGAGAAACTCACGCCCTCGTTCCAGCTTGCAGCTCCGGATCCTAGCGGTTCACCTCTCCGTGCTCTGACGAGCTCACCGGCAAGTAGGTCTCTGGCTGGACTGCATTCCCACGATCTCTGAAACCCCTCTTACCTGTCTTATTTCCACCCAGAAATCCAGAACCACACAGACGAGCACCAGTTCCGGATCACCTTTGTACATTCCTGTTTGCACAGTATTTAATAAATCACCTTTACCGTTACCCGTCTCCAGAGTGTGTTCTGCGCATGTGGGTTCGAAAGATTGACCTCAACATGACAATCGGGGAGAAACAACTTAGGCCTACCATTACAGGAAAATCATATATCCACCATCATCGGTGGCCATGCTGGCTAGCATGAGTATTCACAACAGGATCTGCTGACGGGACAAAGCTGTAGCAGAGAGCGAGGAGGAAAACGGGAAGAGGATGAGCGGCGCCACAAAAGACCCGCCTCCGGGCTCTGATAGGTTATTTCTAGCTAGAATTGGGAGCACTGGGAGAAGCCAGAGGAGCTTGATTGTTTTTCACAGAATATTTGTCTGACGGTATAGTGACAGTTTGAACAAAATGTATTTATTTTTTTATTAAAGTTACATATTGCAGCTTTAAGTCTCGTTGCACTCACATACATGCGCAATGAAGGCTTTTTGAAGTTGGAAATGTCGTGGCTAATCCTCTTGTCTATAAGCCTGACATGAGTGGAGTTTCATGCTGAAAAAATTACAAAGCTTTTCTGAAAGATTCTCTTGATTGATCCTACTGAAACATAATTCTGAAATTTCACAGGGAAAAAAGGACTTCAGTTCTGCTTTAAGGATTAAAACAGTTGCCAAATCTGAAAGTAAATAGCAGTTATCAAAATACCATTTATTTGATGATTTAACATCTGTGGTTTAAATTTATAGTTGTTTTAAACGGCACATTCTGATCTATTACTGCTGTGCACCCATTTGCATATTGGAATCCCATCCTTAGCATTAAAAAAATGATGATCATCTCCAAATCAGAATAGAAAACAGTTCAGGGTACTACAGTTCATCATTTAAATCAGATGGCTTCTAAACTCTGAGTGTGATTGATTTACACATTTGTGGACGTCATTTTTCCATCTTTTCATTTTGGTTCCTTATCATTCCAGCTGCTCGTGTTTGTGATAGTGTGTTGTGGATACTGCTGCTTCTGAGCACACAGTGCCAAATGGATTCCTCCTACACTATAAGCTCCAATCTGATTTCAACACTTATCATCATTTTGAAATCTAAACCAATACATATAATCACCCTTTTAGACACTAATTAAACAGGAGTACTGTGTTCTGCAATGTCAAACTTGTAGGTAACTGGTATATGATTCCTAAGAGTAAAAGTTACTGAAAGGAGATTACTGCCACAGGAATCCAGATTGTGTTTATATTTTCAGATTGGCTAATATCTCCACTTCAAAATGTGAACAGTGTGCAATGGCTTTTTGTCTCTAGAGCAAAAATACAGGCCCTTTTGTTTTCGTTTGATAGTTCTGCAGATAATTCCCATTTCCCTTCCAAGTGCATTCCTTTATTCCCTGTTTTCTCACTTAAATGTGTTGTGAATTTACTGATAAAAGATTACTTTCAGAAGGAATATGTTTGGATAAAGGATCTTGTCCAGTTGACCAGACTGAAAGGCCATCAGCTTTTGTGTTAGTTTAGGAACATAAAAATCCAGTTTTTGTTTAGTCTTCACCAGCTGGGGTCTGATTTTCACATATTGCTTTCAAGTTAAACTCACTAGCCAGTCTATTAGGTACATCTTGCACACACCAGATTGGGCACATTTACCTTCAAAATTGCCTTAATTCTTTGGATTCAATAAGGTGTCAGAAATATTTCTTCAGAGATTTTGCTCCACACTCACATGATAGCATCACAGTTTTGTAAGCTACACATCCATGATGTGTACCTCCTGTTTTATCACACTCTAAATGTGCTCCATTGGACTTAGATCAGATGTCTGTTGAGGTCATTGGAGTACAGTGAACTCATCCTCATTTTCAAGAAATCAATTTGAGATTATTTCTGATAGTTTCGCAGCATTGTGTTTTATCTCGCACCTATCATAAGATACTGTAGGTAAGCTGTAGTTAAAAAAGGATGGACATGTTCAGCAACCAAATTGGCACCAAGGGTCAATGTTTGCCAAGAAAATATTTCCTAGGCCTTTAATTAATGACCACTGGCCTGAATTGTTTATACAAGAATGGATACATGCTTTCATTTTTAACCAGATGCTGACCCTACCATCCAAATGAAATAAATCGTTTTTCTATTTTTCTATTTACTTAATGTCCATTTTAGTGATCCTGTATGAACTCTACCCTCAGTTTTCTGTTTTTAGTTGTCAGGAGTAGCACTTATTATGGTCTTTTACCATAATAAGTGGTAAAAGCTGTAGCTCAGCTGCTTCGAGGTTCGACGTGTTGTACATCCAGATATTCTGCAAACCCTGGTGTTAACAGCAGGTAATGTGAGCTGCTGTTATCTTCCTATCATCTAAAACTAGCCTCCCATTTTGTCATCTGACCACTGACATCAACAAGGCATTTTTGTCCACTTACTAGAATTCTTTTCTTTAGCCATCCAGTGCCACTGCCCTGCAGCATTTGGATGCATCCCTGCTCCAACACATCTAGATCGGTTTGCAAAACTTGCTGACATCCTTAATTATGTAATTTAGCTTTATGATTTAGGTGTGTTGGAGCAGGGATGCATCCAAAAGTTATAGGACAGTGGCATTGAAAGACAGAAGTTGCAGACCTGCGCTATAAACCCACAAGATGGCTGTGTGTCAAAGTCTTAGATGATTATTAGATTTTGAAATACTTCAGTTTTTTCTGGCACCAACAAACATGCCATGCTGAAAGTCACTTAAAACACCTTTCTTCCAATTCTAATGCTCAGATGGAACTTCAGCAAGTCATTTTGACCTCTTCTAGATTCCTAAATGCACTGAGTTGAGACCGTGGGACTGGCTCATTTGCCACTTAATAAAGTGGACAGTGATTGTCGGGCATGTAAAGTTGATTAGATGTTTATTAAATAAACAATCTGAAAAAGAAACATTAAACAGAGATTTTGAAAAAAGCCAGAGCATAAGGTCTGGAGTGAATAACCAGAATCTGTACATTTATAGCTGCTGTATATGGCTGAACATGCCGTGTCCCACTTTGATGCGAGTCCCAACACCCACTAGATTTGTAAGTCGGTTGCTGCATTGCAGACACATCTGAGGAGGCCGATAAAATGGACACCGCTGCCACGCAGGTGACTCAAAATAGCTAATGCACATTTGTAATGACACCATATAAGCCTGCAGGATTAGAGCTTTGATTCCCAGTTAGGTCAGCACTCCTGGCACACAGAGATATGTTGGAAATAAAAAAGGGGAAAATCCGGCATTGTGCTGCTGTAAAAGCATATATCTTAACCACATTGCCAGTTATGAGTGCTCTGA
This sequence comes from Xiphophorus maculatus, assembly GCF_002775205.1. NCBI lineage: Eukaryota > Metazoa > Chordata > Actinopteri > Cyprinodontiformes > Poeciliidae > Xiphophorus > Xiphophorus maculatus. The sequence continues at coordinate 14,442,007 of NC_036452.1, read as the reverse complement.
ATTTAGAGAGAAAAAAAATCATGCATTTAGTAGCAGCAACAACACAGAGTGCATATTTACAGTGCAGATACAGTATTTGCAACTTACCAGCAGGATTGTTCCATCTGTCATTTGAATTATTAGGCTTCTGGGACTTGATTCCGCTGCACCAGGATGTTTTTATATTTTCAACAGTTTGCACATTCTTCATGCAGCGTCCATATGCACATGTGTCTGCCAGACCTCAAGCTACAAAAGTCTTATCAAGTCAAGTCAAAGCAGGGCTCGTTCTTGGTCTTTCCGTAGATGTGTTTTTGATAGAAGTTTCCCCAAGCAATAAGATGGATTTGGGTATATTTCAAAGCAAAAATGAAGTTCAGTCTCCACAAAGTTTAGAAAACCACTTAAAGAGACCGATTAAATGAAAGCATTACTATGTGAGGGGCATTAGAATATAGTCAAAAGGAGTCCTTTGAGAGAAAGTGGCATCTATCCTGTAAGAAGTAATTTATTGTGAATGATCTGCCACTTTTAGTGTCCGATCTTCTTAAAAGTCCACTTCATCTTTTTTCTGTGTTGTTTGACATCTTCAAAGTTCTTCAGTGACGGTGAAGTGTGTCAATCTGACCCAATTAGGAAACTTCATGCTCTGAAGCTGGGAAAAAAAAGCTTCCACTGTATCGTGATCATACAAGACTTTTCATTAAAGTCTTCTCCCCTGAGTCTATGACAGCCTCTCTACATTTCATTTTCTTGTCCCATTTTGTCTCTTGGAGAGCCCTCATTATACTAATTTACTGGTTTATTTTATTTTATTTTTGAGTGTCCCCTTGTTCCTTTTAAATGTGGAAATTAAGTGGCAGGAACACGGTGGAACAAAGAGTCATGCTGTAATATTATTTTCAGATAATAGTTTTTTTTCCTAACACTCCTTCCAAATAGGACATGCTTGTTCAATCTGTTTTCAATTGTCACTTGTGAATTATCTTTCATACTTTTGAATTTTTAACTTTAATCTGAATCTGATCTGAATCAAGTGCGACACATATATTTGTTATACATAGGACAGACACTATTTTCGTGAATGAAAAATACCTTCATTATATACCTTCTTCAGGCCCAAAATACCCCCCTCGCCTGGAATTGGGAGAATGCGACACCTTTCTGGATCAAGAAGAAGCGGGGTTTTGTCTTCAGGCCAGGAACTGTGTGAAAAGGCAACAAAATACCATCTTCACAACACCTGCAAGAAGAAGCGTAGAAGAAGAGAGATTGGATAGTGTGAGCCTAGTGGCAAGTGAGGGCACAATCCTAGGCATGCTGATTCTGAGCTTCATAATTCCATGTGTTTGGACAAAGTATCTGAATATGATGTAAAAAGGTAGTTCAGTCATTTGACTCAGGTGTATTGGAGCAAGGATGTATCTAAAGGTTGCAGGACAGTAGCTCTTGACGACTGGAGTTGGAGACCCTTTCTAGGTTGTTGGAAAGGAGGTGTTAACTGATTGTTGAACCTCAGATCCAGGAGAAGCAGTAAGGCTTTAATCCTGGTTGTTAAACCAGGCATTTGCCGATGTTCATAAGACGTAGATCATGACTGAAAGGACAATATTCTGGACACCAATGGCCAAAATAAGCTTCCTCCGTTGGATGGCTGGGTTAAGGTTTAGTGATATGGAGAGAATCTCCGTTATTCAAGGGGGAGCTCGTAATAGAGTCATTAATACTTTATATCGAAAGGTGTCAAATAAGATTGCTCCAGTAACTGATCAGTATGTCACCTGGGTGCTTCCTTCTGGGGGATTTCTGAGTACATATGTTGAACTAGTGAACACCCCAGGGCTGGTCTGGGGTGTCCACTGCACTATGCCTGCATACCAGGCATAGTGCACACTCTGCCTGGTCTGCAGGCACTATATTTCCCTTTAGAGCTGGAAATGATCTGAATGTATACTGGTTTTTAATTTTTTTTTCCTGCCCTCTGTCAGTACAAAATATCTGCAAATTACTTGAAGTTGATAACTGCTCTCTCAAAAGAAAGGATTCTCCAGCATATCTGGCTACAATGTTAGCGTCAGTTTATTTATTTATTTTTTCTCTCCTTGTTGGAATCAATCAAAGCAAAGAGTGTTTGACTGTAGCTGCAATTTGACTGTATATTTTGCATCGCCCTTCATTTACCATATGTGTAGCATTAGACTTAAGTGATAGTTTAGGGCTACACCTTATGTTGAGAAAAATCTCACTAAAGATAAACCTACAGAGTTTAAGTAAAGCAAGACACATCTTCTAAATTACGCTTTGGCAGACACTTTACTGTGGTGCAGTTAAACCCTCTCATCTTCTGATTATGCAGCCACCAAGTGACTGCTCTACAACATTTCTCCAGACTTCTTCTCCTCAATGAATAAAGCATCACATAAATCTTTTCTTTTTATTTCTCAATTTATGCCATGAAATTCAATAAAAACTTAAAAGAGTTACAAGCATGAGCATAACTGAGTGCCTTGAACTATTGAGTGCCGTCAACAATTTGTTGTATGTTCCAACCGGTAAAACCGCAAGAGTAAGGTTGATGTGGGAAAACGTTTCCTTTTGGAGAAAACCTTGTATATTTGCTTACATTAATATTATTCAAGAGACACAACAAAGCTGTGGCTTTTTACAAACATACAATCTTGTTAAGACTGGAAAGACCAAAGTCCAGAGTATCACCAAATAATATAGTAAGCACATTTTAAGTGGTATACACGGGCACCAACGGCTCTATTAGTGTAACTAACTTTGAGAGGCATCTCAGCTCCACCTCTACTAAACCAAATGGCTGGATTACTTTCACAGCATGTCATCTAGTTTTACAGAGGCTTGGTAATTATCAAATAATTAGCTTCAGGTGTGTTGGAAAAGCCATGTCTCTAAAAGTTTCAGGATAGATGCTCTCAGGGATCAGAGTTGGGTACCCTAACCAAAGGAGATTGAACTTTAGACTCAGTCTTGTCATAACCACCTCTCTCAAAATTCATTCAGCTAATTTATCAATAAACAAGCAGCACAAAAAAGTGAGTAAACTAAATGTAATCCCTAAGCCTTTCAGTGAACACTAAAGAGATATTCACCCAGTTGGACAAGTGGTTGAATCTACTAGTCTTGAACCATGAGTCATGGATCTGCTGGAAATAAATCTAAGCTTCCAGCTGCAATCTGTTGAGCAGATGTCGTGAAAACACAAACTACTGTTGGTGGTCAGCAAAAATTTAAATCCATACACTGACAAAATACTTTTTAGAATGTGTTTGGTGCATGAAAGCCTTGTTTCGACAAAACTAAACACAATAAATAACTGAGGCTTGAACGAAGTCAATACTACGTTGTTAGGTAAGATGTATTAGTTAAAAATGAATCATGACCCATTATGCTTGACAGATGGAAAAATATGTCACTGGGTTTTCTTTTTTTGTTTTTTCTTCTTTTGCTCCATTTGTGCAGTTTGTTGCTGGAAGATCTCTAAACGTCGATTTTATTTTTCCTGGGAAAGTTGGCCCATAAGTGATCCATATCATGGTAACTAATAAAGTGCAGATGTGAGCGCAGGATGTGAAAGCCAAACTTGTTTAACGTGAATCACTCTGTGTTGATACAGTTCAGTCACTGTAATTCACGTCTTCTTCTAGATGCATATAGAGGGACTGCTCTGAGGACGGATGGAGACACAGCCAGTTTTCTACGAACCAGGGGAGACCGGCAGAACCAACAAAAACACAGAGAAGCCCGCAATGCACAGGCTGAAGGAGGAGGAGGAGTTGATATCAGTCCCCTTCCAGACAACATGACCCGTATAGTGGTGAGATGCTCCTGGCCCTGCATTTTGAACATCCAATTTCTCATAAATTATCTAGGAATTGGGTGCATAATCTCTTTAGGTTTTTCATTATGGGGACATTCCTCAGAAGGCTGAGAAAAACACTGCGGAAAATTACTAAAAATACTGACCAGTGATCCACCAATCAGTTGGCCAGAGAAGTGAGAAGTTTTCTCAGGTCAGATAGGTCATTTGATCAGCAGCTCAAAAGCTGAAAAGTCAACAAATGCATCAAATAACATACATTAATTTCTGTCGTTAAATACGGTACATCAATAAACATCATATAAGTCAGATAAAGATCAGGTTACTTCGGAAATAAATTGGTCCATTTTCTGTTTAAGCTTAATCCTGTATAGAGTAAAATAAATCATTGTGCATCACAAAATCAAAACAAAAGAAAAACAAGATAATCTGTAAACAACATCTATTAATTTATTTAAAGAACACAATAGTAAAAGTGTGGTGTATTCACACAATTTTCTGTTATGATAGTGCATTAAATTCTACGACTATTGCAACAAATAAGACAGGGTGAATTTAGAATCCTACGTTAGCTCTGCTGCCAACTTATGGTTAAATATATAACTTTATGGAAACTTTACAAAAAAGATTCACATTTCAACAGCTTAAATTGAAAATGTAATCACAGGTGTCACCTTATGTGATGCCTAATTGAAGTATATCTGAATGGTAAATGGGGATTATACATATCAATCTTTGAAAATGTGATAGTGTGATGAAAAGTGAGGTGGCCCTCACTTTTCATCACTGATATTTATATGGTTTTTAAATATCAAAATCATTGATATTTAAAAAAAAACATTCTGCTATTAACAATAAAAGGTGGACAATATTGACAACTAAAAATTCAAGAAGGAAAGATTTTCTCTTAATTTGAAAAAATAACTAACTAACATTCTTTTCTAATTGACAAATTAAATGAAAAATGAATGGATAGATCTTAATTTTAATGGAGATACCAAAGATAAAAACGAGATGGTGTTAGGGATATCACACATTTCTTCAGTTATCAGCAGATAAGTACCCTCTTTACTTGGAAAGCTAAGACTTCAGTTAAGCTAATCTTGAAGCAGTTAATAAATGCCTGCTTCATTCAATCTGTGCAAACCTGATTTGGTTTAATTTGTGTCTGATGTGCTAAACTCATCTTTCATCCCAGTCGGCCTGAGTAAAATTCAATCCAAATGAAATACACTGTTCGTTCCTCCCTTTCTTTTCATTTCAAATTGAAAACAGACAAACTCCTCAACCTGCCAACTCGCACTGTTTATTTTATGCCTGGTCGTCCACGAGAATCTGTAGCCGTGCAAATGCGTGGTCGTAAATGGCTCACTTGGACAAGTTCACAAGAGCTCCTGCTGTTCTGTTGCTGTTTGTGGTTCTAGAGACATATTGGACCTTAATTACCTAGAACCACCATCAGGTGTGGGCCTCCATAAAAAAAAAAAATCTGATGTGATATTATGTTGTTAAAAATACAATAGTTTTTAAGTATTTATTGAAAAGCATAAATCAAAAAAAGTAAATAATTATTAAAGAACAAACAAATATATCTCCTACTGCTAACGTATTATTTAAGATATGCCAATTTAATCTAAAATAATACGTAAATGGGGCGTGCTGTGGTGGCGCAGGGGGTTAGCACGCCCCACGTTTGGAGGCCTGAGTCCCGACGACCTTTGCCGCATGTCTTCCCCCCTCTCCTCACCCTCTTTCCTGTCTGCCTACTATCTGCGCCGCAAAAACTCTTCGGAGAAAAATAAAAAAATAATACGTAAATTATTATTCTGAATACACAAACTTAGAAATTAAAAATCCAATACACATTTAATAACAGTAATTGGTTATTGCTCTTCTGTTTTGTAGTGTACTACAAGTATGACAAGCTTAAAATAGCTACCTAATTAATTGGGCTATCTAGTCAAGTTACCAGTTGGCCTCCAGCTACTTAACAGAGATGCCACTCATAGTTTCAGAAAGCATTACCTTAATAACAGTGAGCAGTGGTACCCATTTAGTTTTCACAACATAATGTATATTTCCAAGCAAACAAATTGCCTTCTTTCATCCAGCTGACTAGCAGTGTTTAGCAAAAGATGAGTGATGGTCAGTTATATTACTGCATTTTCCACTCAAAACTTCCAAGGACTTTCTCTGGAATTTCTTTAGAAGCGGTACAAACCCTAGAAACCGTCTGATGGGAAATTCTAGTGCTACTTCAAAAATGGAACTTTTTAAAACCAGGGTCCTGCTAACTGGCCCATACCACCACGAGTCCAAACCAGGGTTATTTAAGAAATCCGTCAGCTGTGTATATTATTCATTTCCCCACCTAGAAAACACAAACACCACCCAGAAAAAAGAAAAAAAAAAAACAGGCCGGTGTCAGGCAGTGAAGATGAAAGCTAAAAGTGGGTCGCTTGCTGTATGTGGAGCAGCCGGAGAGGTTGGGAGAGCTCTGCATTTAACTGCTCCACTTTCTGAGCCAAGACTAAACCCCAGAACCATTGCTCTCTGTCACCTTGAAGTGCACCATACATTAATAATGCCATCAGTGTGGAGACATGAGGTATGTTGACATAGCTATTTGTGTAAAGTGTACACAGCTCCCCCATGTGGAAACGTATGGGGGAGATTATGAATCAGAAGGCTAAGAGAGGTTTTTCAGAAATGTCTTGTAGCTCAAAATAGGTTTAATGTTCAAAATGTTTGTTATAAGTTTTCAATATTAAGTATCATATTCCATAAATATGAACAGAACCCCAGAGAAATGAGGACATACTTTTAAGCTAACAATAGGATCACTTGGCCAGATGATAAACTTTGACTTGCTTTGGCTTGTCCTCTTACTTTATAGGCTTAAACATAGCCTATAAAGCCTTAAACAACACCTGTTTTTCTGTCATGAATGTCTTGAAATTGTACAGTGATAATGAAAACATTGTATTATTTTTGAAAGGTCTACTGCTGTGCATAGAACAAATGTAGCCTTTAAGATAAAGTGGTAATAAGTATGTCTGTAAAAAAAAAAGGCACAAGAAGTCACATTTGCAATTTACAACAAGAAATTAAAATTTTTCCCAACATACAATGTTAGTGGAAAAAAACTAATATTGCACATTGTCCTGAATAGACCATCCCATGGTGGTAAAACACAGCGGTGGCAGCCTCACTCAGTGGGGTGCTTTTCTTAAGCAGGGACACGGAAGCTGGTCATCATTGCTGGGAAGATAATGAAGCTAAATAAATGGTAAGACTGGAAGAAAACCAGTAAGACTTTGCAAAAGATTTTAAACTTGGGTTCACCTTTCAGTAGAACAACAACACTAAACGTCCTGCCAGAGCTACAAAGGCATATGTATGTGTTGGAATATCTCAGTCAAAGTCCAGACCTAAATTCCCTAAAACATGTAGACTGACGTTCTCCATCAAATCTAATTGAGCTTAAACCATTTAGTAAAGAATAACAGGCACCAATGTCAGTTAGATGTCCAAAGCTAGTAGGGGCAGCCGGTTCTACAAAGTGTGGACACTGGGGGGACTCGAGACAAATTTCCACCTTACATTTTAGATCTTTATTAGTAGAAATTCTATAAAACAAGAGATCATCTTGTTGTGCACTAAATATTGTTGGTCTTTCACAGAAAACCCATCTAAGAAAAAGAACTTTGCTTTGCAAGAATTGCAAAATTCATAAGACAAACAACAATAAGTCATAATTAGTTTACAACAAAATTCATACAGAAGTTAATTTCCAAAAATAATTCAGCCTAAACCTGCTTTAAGTAACTTCAAAGAAAGCAACCTTTTCCCTTAACTTCAAATGTTAGTTTGTTGGTTTGTTTTCTTTCAGGAGGACTCTCAAAAATACTACATTTGGGAGAGTTTTGGTCCAACAGACAGAAAAACTGAACTGTTGTGGGTTGACCTGAACAATCTGCATCAAAGTCAAGTCAGAATCCACGGCATCCTGTCCAACACACACCGACAGGCTGCGGTGAGATGACCAGATCCTCATGTAAATAATTTACTCCCGTGAGTTCAACCGGAACTGAGATTTTTTTTTTTCCATTTTCACAGAGAGTGGCACTCTCCTTTGATTTCCCTTTCTATGGACACAACATCAGACAAATTATTGTAGCAACGGGGGGTAAGTATGATGTTGCTGTAACGCCAAATGTCAACAAATGCATGGTCATAACTGTGATAAATGTTTGTTTGGTGATTCATCCAACAACACTTAGTAGTAACACATTTCGGTGCTTAATGTGAGACTTGCTTCTTTCTATCTGTTCTCGTCATAAGGGTTCATCTTCATGGGCGAGATAACTCATCGGATGCTGACTGCAACACAGTACGTAGCACCCCTTATGGCCAACTTTGACCCCAGCTTCTCTAAAAACTCCACAGTGAGGTATATGGACAACGGTAGGTAGGAGTTTTTCAAGGAGACATATGATGCTCAAGAGCTTTTTCAGATCCTCTAATGGCTGGACTTGTTATTTGGATGTGGTCAGGTACTCTGTTTGTGGTGCAGTGGGACAAGGTGCGACTAAAGGACAGAGAAAATGAAGGACCCTTTACTTTTCAGGCAGCCCTCCACAGTAATGGGAGTATTATTTTCAACTACAGAGAGGTAACTTCAGGACTTCAACTCGTTAGATTTCATTTTCTTACTTAATGCTTATGCCAAGCTTCAGATATATTGAAGCTAAAACAAGCCATGGCTGTTTCTTTGAAGGTTCCTTTACCAGTGGAGAAGATTAATTCCACAGAGCATCCAGTTAAAGTCGGACTGTCTGATGCTTTCATGGCAATCCTCCCTGCTTCACAGCTCTCAGGTACTTTCCTAATCATGAGCATTCATAAGCTTACTGTTTTCACAAAAGCATATAGAGCAACTCTGCTTATCTTTTAAAGTTATTTTCTGGTACCAGGGTTTTTCAGGCAGACATCAAAACTGATTAAGAGGGTCACCAAACCAATAAAAGCAGCTACCTTAAACAAGCTCCAACATTAGCACCAGGGCTGCACAATATAAGAAAAGCAAGAAATTGTAATAATATTTTTAAATGTAGCTATTCACAAATGCTTTCCATCCAGTCTGACTGAGCTTGAGGTATTTTTGCAAATAAGAACAAGCAGAAACATCAGTCTTGAGATGTGCAAAGGTGACACCCTAGAAGACGTGAAGCTTTGATTGGAGAAAAATATGGATCAAGAAAGGATAACTATTTGACATGAGAATTGTTAACATTCATCTTGCAGATGCAAAGCAGCGTACCATCTATGAGTATCATCGTGTTGAGATTGACACCACAAAGATAGTCAGTGGGTCTGCCTTTGAATTCACCCCTCTGCCGAGTAAGAACCGTCTTAAATCTGACTCTGTGTAATGGCACAGCATCATTATTCTATGTTCTAACTGTGGACTCCTGTGTCTGATTCCCCTAGCTTGTCTACAGCACACATCCTGTGAACTCTGCCTAACATCCAACTTGACAACTGATTGTGGATGGTGCAACACACTCCAACGGTGAGTTAAAGCACAATTTATTGATATTTGTTGCCACAGAGATCCAATTTGTTCTAATTTGGTTGTTTCTGAATTTCAGATGTTCTGATGGCATTGACCGGCATAGACAAGAGTGGCTGGATTACAACTGCCCTGAGGAGGTGAGATTCCCAGAGTCATTACATCCCAGAGGTGAGTAGGGCGTCTATCGGTTTATTTCACTCCTGTGTGTGTTAATACAGTCTAAAGGTAAATGTGAAGACTACAACCCTATGCTGCCTGAGGCAACTATGAGCTCGTTCAATAACTTGTCCCCCGAACCAACAACTTCCTTAGCAGACCTCGAAGAGCAGCCAGTCACTAGAGGTGAGTATTTGCAAACGTTTTGCAAATTTTAAGTATATGGCATGAGGTGCAAAGTGTGGAGAAAGCTAAACCACTGCTCAAGACTGTTTTGATTTGCACCTCATCTTAGTCTGGTCAGTCCAAACTGACCACATGACGGCATTAGAAATCCGACAGAATGTGAAGGGTCTCCTAAAATACATCTGTAAGACTGCAAAAGAAAATACTTGTACTTAATGATGAGGAAGACAGTGGAAAGGGAGGAAGGGAAAAAAACACATTTAAACCCTATGAATATATTTAAAACCAATGAGAAGCACAACTGTTCAAAAACAACTCCATACTTCAGATCATTGTGGTGATGAGCTCATAGTGATTGGTTAAAAAATACATACCGAATTTTGTATGAGTGATTCCTTAACCGCACTCGCTAAGCTCTCAAAACACAGGGGCAGGTTAAAATTACTGCTTAGACTGGCCCACTTTACAGTGGAGAGGACTTTGTCCAGAAACCTTGCTACATTTAAAAGGGAAGTTTCTATAACATCAATGGCTGAGGGAGTCAGGAACTAAGTACTGGGTAGCTGAGTACTGGAATACAAGTCAGTAAATCAGAGGGTCATAAAAATTGACCCAGCTTAGTACTTCAGGTAAAAAAAAAAGTGAAACTCATATATAGCTTAATTACAAACAGAAATAAATTTCAATTATTTGCACCCATATGTACATATCAGTAATGTTTCTCTCAATCTAATTTATTCCACAGACATATTTTTAGAAAAAAAATGTTTTTTTTCCCCCCATATTCTCAGATATAGAGCCCAGTTCTCCTAACCATAGAGGGATAACAGAGAATACAGCCATCATAGCAGGGGTGGTGGCCGCATTAGTTTTGCTGGTAACGCTGACATTACTGGCAGTTTACTACATCAACACACACCCCACAGTTGCTCCACCATTCTACCTCATGCAGGTGAGAGGAAAAAAAATCCAACAGATTATTAAGAACAAAATTATTGTTTACTGACCATTAAGGCAATGGTCAGTAACCATTACAATTGTCTTTTTTTTTCTTTCTTTTTTTTTAGCGACGCACAAATAACTACTGGCCCTCCATGAAGTTTCGTAACCAGAGCTGTCACTCCACCTACGCCGAAGTCGAACTTGGCGTTCATGAGAAGGAAGGTTTCATCGAAGCAGAGCACTGCTGCTAAATGTCTGGAACTTTTAAAGGGAGCGTGCCATCTGGAGCATAGAAGTGGTACAAAATAAGGAATAAAAAAACAACAGACTTTCAGGCAGATTACTGACACGAGATGTCCTTACTCCAGTCGTTGTGGCTGGACAGTGTTTACTGTACCTGCTCTTGTAGCTCTTCCCAGCTTTCTTTATCTGTTTTTGCTGTCTTGCCATCACACAGCCATGTGATCCAATGGTTGGGAGGTTTAACAAGATGAAGATGATCTTCTAGACCTATTGATGGAAATGACCGTCAGGGAATGAATCGAACAAGCCTTTATACTGCAAACCAATGTACAGCTCATCTTAATCTATGTTTTTCATCATCCATTTTATGGAGTGTTTTTGTTTGATGAAACTTCTACGCAAGATTTGACTGGTTCATACTGATGCTATGTGGACTTCTCTATGACAGATATCTAGCTATTCAAGTGATAGTGAATTTATTGAACATCTGAGATTTTTCTTGACAACTATTGTATGAATGGATTTTAGAGTAACCAATGTATGAGAGTTTTCTCTAAAACTTTCTGTTTAAGTGTCTTCTAATAAACGCTGCGGGACAATGTGGATCCTGATTGCAGGTTTAATGAAAACAAGGTCAACACATTTATTATTCAGACATGCTGGAGCAATACCAACAGGTGAGTATTGAAGATAAATGTGTTTCAAGATAGACAAGCCTGTAGGATAAATGTGAGCCTTTATAAAATCTAAGCTTGGATAGCTAAAGGTTTAGTAATGCACATAATAAAATCATGTAGGCTAGTGTGAAATTCACACAACCTTCCCTCGGATATAATTTGACAGACATACTGTAAATTACAAATCGGTAAAATTACATCTACGTAATTGTTTGAATAACAGGGAATAACAATATAACATGATATAAAACACAAAAAAGCTGATTTTACATATTACCCCCCCTTTAATAGATTTTTAAATGCTTGGCTGTATTTTACTCAAAAACAAGACTGATTTGGCTCCATCTTGTTCCGCCACAAGATGGAGCCAAATAAGCACAATCTAAAAAAACCCAGAAACAATAATTGTAATGTATTTAACTAAAGAACAAATATATTCTTCATGATTACCGAGCAGTTTTTCATAGTCCTGCTTCTTTACTACAGCTCCTAAAAATTGGAAGCCATATTAAAAAAAAACTACACATTTTTTAATTTGTTTCCTTATACAAAAATGCAGCCTATCCTGTATTATTTGGATATCACAATAAGATATGAAACTACTTTAATGCTGCTTTCAGATGCGTTTAGAAAAGGCAAAAACGCATCTGATCTGAAAGCACACATTATTTGATTTTTATAACAGAAATACACCTGGCATAAATATTTATTGGTATAAAAAGTTAAAAAAAATTAATTGGATTCTTTGTAAAATGCTACAATAAATTAAATATGAGTTGTTTATGTACAAATAAGAACAAACACTGTAAGTGTATATTTAGTCAAGCATTTCCCGAAGAAGATTTAGAACTCATGTTTATTTATAAAAACAGGGGGCACCCGGATTTGAACCGGGGACCTCTTGATCTGCAGTCAAATGCTCTACCACTGAGCTATACCCCCGCGCTCCTAGCTTGTCAACCCACATGTTTAAGATGCTATGACAACAAATGGTAGTCATTCCTATAATGTGGTACGATACTTTCCATATATGTGTATTCCTTACGTAATTTTATATTTTACCTCGTGCTCAACATAGAAATCATTTTGACTACATTGCTGATAAGACACGTCGCGTCAGCGTTTCCTTCATATTGTGAGTGGCAACTTTGCCTCAGAAGACAACACTATATTATCGAACAATATGCACTCCAAATAAAGAAAAACATTGCATTTCACATTTAACTCATTTTGCTGATTACGTTTTACACACTATAATCATGCTAATTATAGCGTCTATAATTATTACCACTGAAACAAAAAAAGTAAATCTTTCTGCAAATCGAAATAAGTTTTGAACGATAACATGCTTAATTAACCTACCTTAATCGAGCTCTGTCAATGCATCAAACAATATATCTTTCATGTAATTAAATTATAATAGTCAATCCGTGTTTATGTTGCATGTTTCATCTTTTTGCCGCCGTTTCACCAAAACTGCCACTTACAATATGGCGCTAACATGGCGTGTTGGTGACGTTCGGTGTGAGAACAACATGGCGGACTCACTTGTTATTTTTGTTGTTTTCCAGCAGATGGAGCCATTTAGACATTATAGAGGATTAGCTTTTCAATGCTACGACCCAACCTATCTACCTTTCGAATACATATTTTAATATTACGTTCTAAGATGCTGTATCTGCATACAAAACTGTCTTTACTTACTGTAATAACTCAGTAATAGTTAGCTATGATAAATATCTCAAACACGTGATTGATTGAAATTCGTTTACAAAATAAATCGTTTCAATAACACTCTTAAAATTTATTTTTCTATCATTTCTAATCTAATATTTAGAATATTAGATTTTCCTACACTTAAGTATGTATATATTTTTTCATCTGGGATCTTATCGTCACATTGTGTTGTGTGACGCCAAGGCAGCTAGTTTTGTGTCATTTATGTGCATAAAATACGTACATAAAATATTCTTTAAAATACGATGTATGTATATTGGATATATATCATCCAGTACAAATTTGACTACTCTTTTAACTGCATCATGGAGATGATGTTGCATTCAGGTGCAGGGGGAAAAAACAATTCGAATTATTTGTTGTAATGGATCAATAAATTAGCACACAATAATCCACAATATGAGTAATTGAACATAATAAAATATAGACATTAAGTTCAAATCCAACCAGCGTTTGTATTTGATTATGAAAAATATAATAATTGAATAAAAAAAATCCTATTAATAAGAACTCTGAAACTAGTCCTGGTATTAAGTTATGCTTTTAATGGTCATGCAATTTTAATCATATCTTATAGTCCTCCTGCTTGTTTTATATTCTCATAAAATGCGGTAAAATTCCGTCTTACGAGGATAAGTGAACGCTCCAGGCAGATTTAACTCCTCCTTGACTTCGGGTGTAGTATATTACCAGAAATGTGTTCATACAAAACGCAGGAATAGTAACTGTTTTTGCTGCCCATCAATGACTCATTAAAAGGTTTTGCATTATTATTTTTTGATCAGAGATTTTGTTGTTTAAGTGTGAAGAATCGCTGTGCTGCCATGAATCCGCCGTGTGGGAGATGCAATAAGCCAGTTTATCCAACAGAAAAAATAAACTGCCTTGATAAGGTAAGATGGAAGTCTAACCTTATTCTCTTATCACTCTGTTGTTCAGAGCTGACATTTGTTGACCCAATCTTTGGTGATATTCTGAATTTGATACTTTTATGCCAATCTGTGCTTCTCCAACTAACTGCTTGAATAAATCAAATAACTCTAACATACAACTTTACTGTAGGGATCACGTCTTCCTTTAGCTGTTTTTGGGAACATTCAGTTTTGTTTGTTATTAAACATTTTAAATCCAGAGAAAAGTTCTTGCGGGATTTGAGTTTGATCCAGATGGCTCTCTATATTTGTCACAAACAAAGCACCCTGAGGGAGTACAGCAACCATCTCCCGTTTCTCAAAAGCCTCTAAAAATTAGTAAAGTGAAAGGGATCCTATAGCAGGTACAAGGAGGCAATATCATAATGAAAAAAAAGAACTTTATTGTAACTGAAGGAAGTGTTTTAATTTTCAATGTGATGATGATGATGATGTTGAACGTGTTGTTTTTCTAGAGTTTTGCAAACCTTTTTATTTTGCTTTGCTTCTCCTCCCAGTATTGGCACAAAGGTTGTTTCAGCTGTGAAGTCTGCAAGATGGCTCTGAGTATGAACAACTACAAAGGCTTTGAGAAGAAACCCTACTGTACTATGTGAGTATATTCATAGTGAACAATAAAAGTTGAAGACTATAAGCAATTAATTTAAGTTCTTGAATAATTTCACAATACCTAAAGGGAGCAGAGATTGAATACTCAAGAATTGAAAGCTTGAGTTGTCGTACTCGTTCTTAGACTTCACTCACGTTCTCTTTTATTTATAGTTTACCAGAGAGAAAACTGATATTTTAGTAAAAACTTGGCATATAAGTGAACATCGGTTGAAGGAGAATACATCTTTCAGGCCTTGTGTTGGTCTTTTATGGGATTTATTTTCCTTGTTACTAGTTGTTTTGAGAAAAACAAAAAACAGTCTCAATACAAAAAAATATTGTATACTTTTTCTTTGACTTTATAATTATGCACTAATTATTTGTTGGTCTATAACTTCCTTTGAACGTCTTTTTTAAAATGAAGCAGTTTCATATTTATAATAAAATTTATATGAAGGATGAATTATCCTAGTCAGAAAGCTAAGAAAACACAAACGTGAATAATGACACTTAGTATATCTACTGGAAATAAAATTTATTCACCAAAACATTCTACCTGCAATCACAGATAACATTTGTTACTAATCAAACTGCCTTCTATTTCCCAGTTATCTATATCTGCCCATATATCTGTTTAGTGCAAAATAACAAATATGAAGAAATCTAAAGAGAAATGTGTAAAGGCTTCAATTAACAATTCCAAGATTATTAACTAAGTTTATTTGATGAATAACATTTATTTACGTTTCTGGTCTCTCTCTTGAGTTTAAAGAAAGGGGCTGATAGATTCCGTTTCAGCTAACCTAACATTATTCAAGGATTTAAAAGTTTGGAAGAAGAAAATGAAATTTAAAGGAGGACAACCAGAAGTTCTGCAAATGTCAATGCAATTCCCATTTCTCAGCATGACAGCTGTTCTAATGGTTCTGCCCATTGGATGTTCATGTGATTTCTCACGTTGGATTCAGAACAAATTATTCAAACTGGAGTTATCTCCCCTTGGTTAAAGAAAAGCCATAGGGGAATATTGCACGAAGTACCAAAAGTCTTTAGAATCAAACTGATCAGGCTCAGTTGTGATTTTTCGGGCAGATGTTCTGAATCTTTTTTAGATTGCCGTCATTCACACACCTACAGTTATGACGCATCATGACTTAATATTGATAATTTTAGAAGATTTTTCAAAATTCTAAACAAGAACAATTGTGTAATTCCCTTCAATGTAGCATGTTGAAAGACTCTGTGGGACAACATATTAATTTGACTTATATTAAGTCATGGTGAAGGTGTTTTGAAAAGCCTTGGTGGTAGTAAGTGTGTGTGACAGGTCAGATATTATGTGTTTACTTGCACTTCATTATAGATAAACTAAATTGAATCTTCTAACCCCAAAAAACAAGGTTATGTATTTCTTCTGAACTTTTTCTGTGACTTTAAATTGATTTATACAGAAAATGTGTGTGAATTTACTTAATTTATTCAACACCTTTAATGTTTTGATTTTATGTACTCACTTATTAGGCATTATCCCAAAACCTCCTTCACCATTGTGACCGACACCCCTGAGAATCTACGTCTGAAACAACAGAGCCTGCTCAACAGCCAGGTGAGATCAGGCCTCTTTCTCTGCCTTCTCACTTTTCTCCTGCCGACAGAGAAGCTCTACATTTTCTCATCTCATTTCATTAGCGAGGCTTGCTGTAACTTTCTCTTTTTAATCGTCTCACTCGTTCAGCTCCATGTTTGCTCCAGCGGGTAAAAGCAGATCTTTCAGTTAATCTCTGTTATTGGATTATTTGCGGAATAGAAGCTTTAACTTGCCTTCTTTTACAGGCCAACTAAATCCTAGAGTTTTGTGTCTTAGCTGCTGCCAACATTGACAGATTTTCTTCCAAAAACCAGTGAACTGCTGTTTAAACGAGAGTCCCTCTGTACCTTCCCTGTTCTTAAGCTCTGATCTAATCACACTGTTCCTGCCAGCTAATTAACCTGAGCTCAGGGATAAGACCTTCAAGTCACGCAAATTCAAAGAGATTCCCTTGCAGCGTAACTTTGGAGACTGTCCTGTCTGCAACATGATTAAAAACGCTATATCCATGCAAGGTTGCAATTTCATAAGACTGAAAACCGCTTGTGCTTCTTAGTCACAGTCTTTAAGTTGACACAGAGGATAGTTGGATGAATACCCATACACTGATCAGGCAGTGTAACATTATGCCTAAAGATGTGTTGGTCCGCCCTTTACCTCCAAAATAGACCTGACCAAACCTTTCAAGTTGATCATAACACCGTAAAACTCACTTCCACCAACATAAAAGCCTAACATGAACTGATGCAGTGGTGGAAGAGGCTAATCTGAAGGTCATCTGAGGGTACTGTATTGACTGTCAAATGGATAAATGAGTTGGCAGTACAGGCACACAGCTGGTCCCAGTTCAGCATGGTGTGGCACTCCACTGGTCCTGAACACAAGGAGAGCCAAACAGCTGTCAGATCCTCTCCAGCAGCTGTCCGTCTGGCAATGCCTGTTGATGTCTGAGACGAAGCAGACTTAACGTGGGAAGGATAAGAGAAAACTTGAGTTTAACATTATGCATGTAGGGTAGAGAAGGTCTCTAACCATAAATCTCAGTTTGTTTTATTGGCATTTTGTGCCACCCTGTGATCAGGGTTATATGGAGTGTTTGTTTTTCCCCTCAAATAGTGTTTTTTTGTAGTCCTAAAAACTCTCCACCTGTTTGTTTTTGGCCCCTAAGTGCCTTTTTTGAAATGACTTGTTGCTGTCCTTCAACAATAGCTTCCTTCCTTCTACTCTTTCATTAAGGCCAACCAATAATTGTCCTGTCAACAGATTCTCCCACCAGAGACATCATCTTTCCTTTGTCAGATGATGGATTGAAGCTCTGTGCTCGGTGAGACTTTGAAAGCCATAGATTTTGCTTCGTAACCTAACTCTAAGATCAGATTACACACAAGTAAACACTGTTTACACATTAGGAGACTCTTGTAGTGAATTTTATTTGATGGTACCAGAGTAAAAGGGGCTGAAGACAAATGAACACCACAGGTTTCAGTTTTCTGTTGGTGAAACATTCTAAAAACCTTGCATCCTCGTCCTTTCACTAAAATGTGTTTCATTATGATTTTATGTGTTATTTGTCAAGTTGTAGCCTGAAAGAAAATGTATAAAAAAAAAAGCTCAAGGGGTGTGAACAATTTTCATTTTACCCAATTCCATCTCAGCTTTATTTTACCAGAAAACACTCTGCCAAGTTTTTAAAAGCTCTTTAACAAGAGGATCAAGGACCGAGCCACAGGAATGGCTTTAGATTAAATTGCAAACAGAGGCATAGAATAAACAGAGAACTGTGGCATCTAGTGTTTTAGAACTATACACATGATAAGTATTTCTGACCCACACTGAGGTTTACTCATGACTGCTTTTTGGGAAGAGCCGACAAACCACCAAAGCTTGTTCAAACGATTATTATTTTCACACCAGCTGCAACAACACGAAGAATCCCAGAAGGAGATCTATTTTGGTAACAGATGATTCCTAACAGCCAAGTAAAGTAATTGTTTTTATACTACAAAGCTGTAAAGATCAAATGTAAAGCCGAAGAGTTGTCCTTCTCTGTTTCTCTGGACGAAGCGGTTCGTGTCTTTGTTTATAACCATAAAAGTCTCTGCAGTTGAACTCACTCGCAGCGGCATATTCCTCATAGCAAGAACATGACTCATTTGTGTTTGTGCCTTTGCGGATGTGCGCGTGTGCAGAGTGCAGGGATCTCAGATTTAGTTTCAAATAAACATTTTGACTTTGTTTAATGTGAAATGTTCCCCACAGTGACCTGCAGCAAATTGGCATTTAAATCACAGCT
This sequence comes from Xiphophorus maculatus, assembly GCF_002775205.1. NCBI lineage: Eukaryota > Metazoa > Chordata > Actinopteri > Cyprinodontiformes > Poeciliidae > Xiphophorus > Xiphophorus maculatus. The sequence goes on along the minus strand of NC_036452.1, from coordinate 14,423,261 downwards.
CAACTGTGTTTTTTCTGCATTTATCATCTACTTCAATTATGAAATATTTGATTTAGTTATGCTTTTGTTGGCATTCCGATGAATATGTTCATTTTCACCACTAAAGGTTAAGCTTAGTTGTTTTAATAAACCCTTCTATGGAGTTACAGATCAAGTTTTGTAAATGACAGGTGAATTGCTTACAGTTCATTCTTTAAGGAGATAAACCATCATTGCTTTTTTTTTGCGTGTGCTTTTACTTATTCAGAAATATGTGAAAAAATAAATAAAATTTACATGACAATATATCTGGTGAGGAAGTCTGGAGAACTATTTCTTCAACAAATTCAGTTGAAAAGCTCCTTATGTCCCACACAATAACAATTTACATGAGCAAAAATGCTTGATTTTTAATCAATTTTTCAATCACTAAATGTCACAGTCAACCAAAGTTCTTTAAGAAATCAGAAAAACATACAGCAGACCAATGGTATCGTAGAGGTTAGTGACCACAGCTGCTGGCAATTAGCTGAAATCCATAAATACTTAAGAGCCCCTCTAAAAGTGCTTAATTGTCTATTTCAATGGTTCAAACACCAAATATGCATTAATATAGTTAGTGTAATATGCATGCACCATGGAAACAGCATTATCACTACTGGAGAAGTTAGCATAGTCTTTTTCCATTCTTGGGGCTACAGTCGATTCATGCCTGGGAAAATAAATGGTGCTCCTGGATTTATATACACCAGCCAATCATGTGTCAACATTGTGGCTATGTATTTTAGCTTCCCAAGTTCCATTTGCTTTCAAATATTTTCAGATATTTGTTATGAAAATAGGTGAATCTGCAAATGCTGAACTGCGAACCTAACCTGAACTTAAACCTAACTGCGGGTGTGCAGCCTGTGTATTCAGTATGTTAGACAATAACTGCTTGTATCTACTCCACACAACTTTGTGTCAAAGAAACCAACTGTCCTGCTTGATGTTAGCTGGAAATAAATTTCAACAAGATGAAAATAATACTTTAAATGTTCTAGTTTAAAGGAGAAAGTATTTTGTAGTAAAGGTAAATGTAATTTTATTTATATAGCACATTTTCAGCAACAAGGCAATACAAAGTGCGGATACTGAAGAGCTTTGTGACATTTGGCAACAAATAAAGCAGCTTTTGATCTGAAAGACGATTGGTGTTTGCAGGCCCTTTACAAGGAGGACTTTGAGAAGAACAAGGGGAAAGGCTTTAGCGTGGTGGTCGACACACCAGAGATGCAGAGACTGAAGAAGACTCAAGACCAGATTAGCAACGTGAGTGCAGTTTTTACTTTAACACCAGATTTTCTAATCCACAAACACATAGTCAAGCCAAATACCACCCAGCACGGTCGATTTAGGAAGCAGAGCTGAAAAATAAAGTAGAGTTTAAGTTTGACCTTCTTTCCAGGTCTAGCTATATGTACTTCCAGACTTTGTTTCTTGTCTTATTCTCTGGAATTGTGTCCTTCCGTCCATCAGTCCATTCATCACCTCCTTGCAGTATACGGTGTTAGTAGATTTAATTTTCATAGAGAGCTTTTGTGTTAAAACTTTAAAATGGCTCATACAGATCAGGGGCTTTGGAAATCTGTGCGTGGAAAAGTGGAACCTTGACATGTAAAAAGTGCAGGAACCCTGCAGATGGCAGCGAAAGGAAGTCAGAGTCCAATCCTGCAGAATCACAAAGGCACATTTCTGACATTTCTCCTTGTCCGCTGTGGAGCAGCTGCCCTATATGGTCAAAATCTCTCAGCGGTGGACAAAAACTAAACTGCTCTACACACACACACATGGACACACACACTTCCCTTTTCTCTCATGAGAGCATTTGTTACAGATAGGAATGATGGGTACTAAGCTGCATGTCAAAAGGCCGTAATCTTTTTTTCCTTCTTCTTCTCCTTTTTTCCCCACATTGTTCTGCACTTTCTCCTGCAGAACTTTACTATGGCATTAGCTCCCTCTTCCTAATTCTCCTTACGCTCTCTGCGGGCTGAAGTTGTCGCACCTGCGTTACAGTGCAAATATTTTTGCTCTTGTTGCCATTTCCTAAAATGGTGAACTGTTCACATTAAAGCAAAACCTGCCGAGAGGGAAACGGTTCAGTGTAAGCATTTACTGCCCTCTTGTGGATTAAATGTGCATTTGTTTTGTGCAGATTAAGTACCATGAAGAGTTTGAGAAAAGTAAGACTCGAAGTGATGCGCCTCCTCCTGAAAATAGACAAGGTGAGATGTTTCTGCGTTTGTTATGACTTCATTAGAAAAAAAAACAAACATGGTCATTTAATGTCTGTGTCTGTACAGAACAAGAATTGCAAGCATCAAACTCTGAAAGATTCAACCAGCCTGCTGGACAGATGCGCCCTGCTGTTGTGTCGCCACCTAGTGGAGGGGTAAGGCAATAACATCAGTGTGTGCTTAAATCAGAGTGGGAGGCTATCAGCTGATCTTAAGCAATCAAATAACAGGTTAGATTGTGAGAATGTTTTTGTACATTTGATAGTAGAAGTATTTATCCTACTATGAATCTCTCATTTCATCACAATGTTCAATATAATTTCTTTGTATTTTTGGGAGACGCCCCCAAAAAGTTGTGCATATGGTGTTAACAAAATGGTACGTGGTTTTCACTTTAGCAATAAAATCTGAAAGGTGTGGCATACAATTCACCTGCATCTGGCACAGCTTCAATATTATGCCATGGTTACTCAAAAAGGATTAAAAAGAGAAGGAGCCGTGGTAACTCTGGAGGAGCTGCAGAGATCCACAACTCTGGGAGAATTTGCTGATTGCCATTTGTAGCGCCTTTTAGAAATATGGCCTTTATGGAAGATTAGGAAGAAGAAAGCCACTGCTGAAACCAGGCCATAGGACTTCCACTTTGTAGTTTGCTGTAAGCCATGAAGGGGTTTAAGTAAATATCTGGAAGATGATCAAATGAGACGAGGGACATTTATGGGCCTATATGCAAAGCAATTATGTGGCAAAAATAAACATACACATCATTCTGAGCTCACCATCATCCACAGTAAAATATGACAGCACTGTGGCATGTGGATGCTTTTCTTCAGGATGGACAGGGAAGCTTGCCACGAGTTGGAAGGAAGAGCACACTTGGTAGAAAACCTTTTTGAGGACAAAACATTTAGAAATCCATCCCAGAAATGTCAAGCAAAACTGTCTTTGCTTATTTGAACATCTGTGGGTGTGCACACCTGAATGAACATTGTTGCACCAGTCTATTTTTCTCCGGTAGGGAAATCAAATGCAAATCAATCCATTTCAACTCAGGTTTGATGTTGCATATCATGTATATTCCTCCCAATCTCACTTCCTTCTCTCTTTCAGAAGCGTTACCAGGCCTTGTACAGCTATGTGGCAGCAGAGGCAGATGAAGTTTCTCTCCAGGAAGGTGATCTGGTCTCGGATGTCGAGCCAATTGACGAGGGCTGGATGTTCGGATGCAACCAGCGCACCGGGAAGAGGGGAATGCTGCCGGCCAATTATGTCCGACCTATTTGAGAAACGATTAATATACATGTAAACCAGGCAAAGCACACAGTAGGAGGACAAACTCCTGTAATGTGGATTTAGACTGACTGCTGTATGTTAAAGAGTTTGTTTTTTTAGGCAATTTGACTTTTGGTATTTTTCAGTAAAGTGGAACTGCCCTCTACCCACAATAAAAAAAAAAAGTAAATTTCAATATAAAATTCAATTTAACTACAGCTGCAGGCTATAGCTTCATGATGCATTAATTTCTGAAATATGTTTTTCTTTTTTGTTGCTGCTTAAAACTTCAATTTTGCTCATCTGCCAATCTGTGCTTTCTAAGGTTGGAAAAGAAAATATGAAATAAAAGCAGCTTTATTCAAAAAAATGTAACATGTTACAGTAAAATTTTACCCAAACATTTTAAAACAAAGACTTTTTTTTTTTACAAATCATGTTAAAGTTAAAAAAAACAACAAAACCAAAGCACCATCTTAAAGTCATCAAAAAATAAAATAAAAAATGTAGAATGGACAAAAATGATCGTCAGGGATGGAGGTAGTGTTGCTGTATAAACAGTCCTTCACGCTGTAGGCGTCAGCTTCGTGGCGGACAAACATGCAGCCCTTCTGCTGATTTTTTTATGTAGCTTTGACGGCAACAAGTCGAGCCTGAAGAGCTCAGAGTTTCCGCTGATGAAATCTTCACACAACCTGGAACAAAAGAAAGTCTGTCAATTAAATGCTACATATGCTCAGAATAGTCTACTTCGCTTAAGCTGCGAAACAAACGCCAATTGTGAGAAAAAGAAATTAAAAAGTTATTTTTAAAAAGCAACTTTTTTTAAAAAGAAATTTGAAGACAAAGGCAAACAAGAGCTCAATTCCTGGGGTATATAGCCTGACGATAAAGATTAATCTCAACTTAACATTCATTATAAACAATAAATATGTGAAGGAACTGATCTGCAAGCAAACATGTTTTAATATATTTTTCTTAGAAAATGCCATATATACTTGAACTGTTATAAACTAATTTCACTCAGATTTTATCCATTAAATGAGAAGTACTTTTCATTAAATAAATACCCATGTAACCTGAAAAGTTCTGAAAACTAAAGTTTTTGACAGCAACTTCAGAGACGAGGTCAGGTTCTCTCCGCTCATCTCTGGATTAAATGATTTCATGACACGTTGGCACAGGAAGCCTGAAATAAATTATGATTCTACATATAAAAGGACATAGAATTCCATTTTATGATGAATATTTTACATTTCCCTCTTTACAGAAAAAGAATGTTCCCTTCATTCGACTCGAGTTAATTATGCATTTCTTAAATTTACAAAATTAAAACATGAATGTATTCAGATTAGACTTGCATAAATTGTTTCAGATAGTTTTTAACCAAATGCCTTTTTTGGGATGTAAAGTTTTGACCAGATCGACTTCAGGCTTAAGAAAAACAGTCTTTATATAGGTTTTGATCAATTTATATTTCAGATATACTTTTTTTTTTGCCATTTTATATTTTACCTTTTGTTTAATGCATGCTGGTCAATTTTAGACATTCATTTGATTTATATTATGTAAACACTGACCACATGCTGGATAATTTCAACACTGACAGAAGTAACTTTCATCATTCAGGGCATAAAAAGTTTAAAAATAAATCTTTAATCTGACTTGCACACAAACGCAGCATAGCATGGTTCCATTATTAACCAACAATAAGCTCATTAGCTTTACTCCAACTCCTCAGGCGCAAATGGACCAACACAGGCTGAGGGTGAAAGCAGTAAAGACTCAGTTTCCCCTCAAATTTACTGTACACAACATGCAGGGGTGACAACATGCAGAGAATTACAGGACAGACTGGGATTTTATAACTGGGTTTTTAAGTATGGGTTTGCGATACCTGCAGAGAGAGTACGGCTGCGTCTGGAAGATTAAAACGTCCCTGCAGTGATGTTGCTTTGGAGCCCTCATAACAGACACCTGGAAAAGGTAGAAGCATTAACGCCTCATTAGACATTAAGCATTTAAAAACGTAAACTGTCTGAGCAGCAAGGGTTAAAAAAAAATAAATAAATAAAAATCACATCCTACATGTGAGGCACAACTCAAAAGAGAATGTATACAAAGCTCAGCAGATCAAACTATGGTTATGTTTTTCACTTTAGAACATGTATGTCGCTTAACTGAGACTGCCTAGTTTATTAAAAATGTAAAAATCAAACATGGTTCATAACCTGAAGCATTAAACCACTTAAAGTGAAATATGCAACTGCTTTGATCTCTGGCTCCTACATTGGCAGATATTAGGTTTAAAAGGTACATCAGCCATTTGCTGCGGCCTGTTGATGCTGTGTGCAAAGGGTAAGATATAGTTTTCATGTAAACATGTTGTGAAACAGGAGAAATAAGGTTGGGAGTTGGATTGATATCTTTTCACATACAGAGTCCACAAGGACGCAGAAGTCACTGTTTCCCCCAAAGACGACAACATCACCGTCACTTCCCAGGCAAGCAGAGTGACAAACCCTGAAAAAAGAAAGAAAAAACAGAATCTTTAGCTGAAAGTCTTTAGAAAAAGGTTGATATAAAGTGAAAGAACCTGACAACCAGTTTTTGGTAGATGAACTATTTTGTACCTTTTCAGCCATTAGCTCATTGGCAGTATCCCTAGTAATTTGTTTCTTATAGATTCAAACTGAAAGACTCGGAAAAATTGTGGACAGATATCTGGCAAAAGAAAATAAAAATTTAATTTAATGTTAGTTATAGCTCAGCTAAATTTTGGATTCTGGAATTTGGGAGCATTTTCCCTCCCAACTGATTAAGAGATCACAATCCCAAGTGATAATTCTACAGTTCACAACTGTCCAAGAAATCCTTCAGAGCAAACAGATCAGTTACCTGGGCTTATCTTTGTGTGGGTGCTTCACCTTTGTCCACTCTCTCTTCTGTGTGTTAAACAACCAGGCATCATCTGGAAGTGATCATATAAACAGTATTTTGCAGTTAACATGAAACCCAATCAGAAGGAAACAAACTTTACAGTCCTCAAGTTAGTCAGACTTACTCAGGGTTTTCCCATCTATGCCGAGGCCACCGTATACGAACAGAGTTTGGTCCGACACAGAGTTCATGGTGTGCATGAAGCGCCCCGGGGGTGAACCACAAGGCAAGTTGTCACTGAGTAAATCAGAACAAAAAAAGCAGTGAAATTATAAGCTGGGCATTTCATAAAGAGGTCAAATCCATATGAGCAAGAAGATATTTACAATCTACTCCAAGTCCAGGTATCAAGGTCCAAGCAGAAAATGTCCAACTCCCCCGTTTCCTGCAAACAAAATGACGGTACATCATTTTTGTGGGCCATTAAACACTTCCTTTTAGCATCGAGCAGAAATGATGCTCGATGCATCTTTTTTGTTCTGTTAGCAAAAAAGATACATTTTTTGTTAACCGGAACTTTAGTGGGGTCTAGCTTTGGTTAAAGGTGACTGAGTCAAGTTCTAATTTGTCTCAAAGTTTCTAGAGGTGACGGGGCAAGACATGGGCTCAAAGAAGAACCATTTATCACAGGATCTGCATTTGTGGATGGGGCCCACTGTCCCATCACAACAGGAAAGAACTACTGAAGCAGGAAAGGGCTTTACCCAAACTGTCACTACCAAGAGGGAAGTCTTATCCCATACAAAGCTATCTGGAACATCACAACATGTTGTAGCATGAAAGTTTTTCCTAGAAGGACTAGCTAAAGAATGTCTGCTGCAATGAGAAGATTGCTTCAATTGAGTTTTTCAGTTGCTTGAAAAACTCACCACGCCACCAGTGATGTAACCTTTGTGTCCTTGTATGGAGCTGGCATGGCAGCCTCTGGGAGAAGGAGCAGGACCCTGGATGAGATTTTTTTTTAAAAATAAAACAAATCTTCATGTTAACATTCAGACACCAGACAGGCAGAACATGTGCATAATTTTGTCAGACATTGACTGGCAGCAAAACCCTTGAAAGTACTGGAATCATGACAAATCAATATTCAGATAAAGCCATGTTGTTACAGCGTACACAGCCTGTTTGCCTTCTTTACATCTAACATGGAGACTTCCAGCTGTTCATGTTCAAAACAAAACAGTAAGACCTTTGTTGCAGCATTTCATCTGAATGGTTGTGTAGCTAATGAAAACACAAGATGTAATTTATCAAAAAAAATTGAGTATCACATTAGACACACCCTTCTTTCCTTTCCGCACAAAAATTAAAAATCTAACAAAACAAAAAAACATTATGACAGATTGTCTGTCCCCCGTTTGCAGTCGGCTAACACACAACCTAATCAGGGTGAATCGATTTTAAAGGTAGGGAATGGGTCATAAATTCAGTCAGCAGAGGGGAGAAGAAAATATTTTCAATAAGGGATCCACACAGAGTCCTTATCACTGAAGGGTAAAGTAAAAAAATCAGTTTTTATTTTAGCTTTTATCTCTTTATAAGTTTATTCTCCTCTGTTGACAGGACTGTGCAAAGTTCAAATTTGTTCCACAAAAAAAATAAATCCCAAGTTCTCCACAAAAAAAATGAACGTGATCCTCCATACACCACACACACATACAAACACAAAAGACGACTTTAAGAACCAGATTTAAATTTCATCTTCTGGTACGTCATTACTAAGAGCCTGATGCCGTCTTAGCAATACTTACAGACAAAATAAACATTTTTTAAACCATCCACCATATTCCACCTCACCCGAGTCGCGGGTGCGCTCCAGGTAGAGGACTGCGTGTCAAAGACGCAGACCTCATTGTTCCATCCCCAGCACCGAAACAAAGTGTTTCCGATCATTGCCTAGAAGAAAGAGAAATGGGAATCTTGTTTAAGAAAAATAATCCAAAGCAACACAATGTTGAACTTTGCCAGGCTCTGTGTTTACCCAGGACATCTCTTCTACAATGAAGCTTGATGATGATGTGTTCTGTGCCTCTGCTATGGTCTTACAGCCATATCCCCCAAAGTAGATCAGTCTGCAAGAACAATAAGCTGCAATCAATATGGAACACTGAAAGAAACCCAACTGAAAAACAGCCTTTAAGCAGTCCAATTCATCCCTTAATGGAATGTAAAAATAGTAAAAAATAAAAAAAAATAAATGGTGGAGTCTGAGGGACTGGTGGCGCTCATGTCACCAACGGCAGGTTCCCCTGAGTAAGTTGATATATAGAAAAATAGGATGGTTCAAAATGTGCACAGGTTCACTGCACACAAAGCAATACATTTTTTTAGATGTTATTTTTGAGGAGTATGGCTTATAGCTATTGAAGATCCAAAATTTTGCCTCAGAAAAAAAATAGAATACTGCATAAGACCGATGAAGGTTTTTAATACATCAGTTTTACACACACTTGTCCAGATGACATTTATTGACAACTCGGAAAGGTGAGTGGAAGGAAAAAAATTAATGAAAAACCTGAAAGTGCACAAGCAGAGATGACCTCAAATTTGAGGACTGAAGCCAATTCTCCAAATCAAGAGTAGAATCCACAAATTTGAGGAAATTAATAGTTAGTACTGCAAAATAAAATACAAAATTTATAATTAGTCATTTTGTGGAGACTTTGTCTTTTCACCACTCTCCATGAGGTCCAATATCTTAGCCAGCCAAAATATAAAAAATGCTTTTATTGTGGGCATTGAGAAAAGGTTAGAGTACATTTAAACAGCCCGGTTATATTATTCATATGCTGAGAAATACCAAAATACTGTAATTCATTGCAGTGAACATATCACCCACACTGAAATTGCTGTGACAGTTGAGATCTAACATAATGTCCAGCTTTAGTAAAGAGGCACAGAATTCAATTTATTTAGGCAGCCATATCATCTGCTGCATCTGAGGTCAAAAGTCAATGCAACTATCTAGCAGGAAATTTTTGTAGCACTTTATGCTTTCTTCTGGTGACGAGCTTTATGGAGGTGGAACCAGCCCACATTGCTTAGCATATAAACATATAAAAACCATATCACTATGTTGGAAGAATTGTAAAGAGAAACAGACGACAGTAGAGCAAACAAGCAGATGGGCTGATGGCAGCAACCTGGGCTTCCTGAACATTTCATCAGCAATACAAGCTGATCACTTCCATTCCACTCTGATGTAATTCATGGCCCCATTAAGTACCAAGTTCATTTACTATAAGGAGACGTTCATAGGTTGGGTGACATTTTCTTGCCTTTATTAGCTGCAAGCTGCCACAGGAGGAGGAGTTGCTACAGGCTGAACTGACCTGCCTCTGTGCGCCCAGCAGGAGTGATTGTCACGGGGTGAGGGCGTCACTCCCTTTGTGTCGGTGACTCTCGTCCAGGAGAAGCACGGCTGAGCAACGTCCACGCTGAACATCTGCAAACAGAAACGGCCCGCATTGCTCTCAGTCAAATATTTGGCACTAAATTTTACAACTACGGTAATTGAATCTTTTATTATCAGTTCAGTGCCTCAAGTCCATTTGAACAAAAGCTCTGGTCCCAGTCAGCGCTTAATCTCCACTGTCAGCACAGTCCAGTATGAGATTGAAATGACTGCATTTCTTAACCAAAGACAAAGAACTTGTAAAAACCCACAAGACAAACTTCATCCAAGAAAAACATCATTATGAAACTTTACCAACTGGAAATAGAAGCTACAGTTAGTCAGGCACCATTTCTAGCAATCAGAAACTTCTCTGGATTTCTGTGACTTCTATGGATTTTTTTTTTTTAACCTGCAAATAGGAGACATTCACAGTTAGATGTCCAAGCGCCTCACCTGGTTGGAGTATCCGTCAGAATCGCATCCTCCAAAGATGTAGAGAGTGCTGCTAATATTGGAGCCACAGAACCCAGATAAGCCTGTGGGACTCTCTCCAGTGATCTCCTTGCACTCCCTATTTCACCAGAAAGAAAAGGGTTAAAGTAGTCATTTCCAAGGGCTGGTTACAGTTTTAGCAAAACTGACTGCAGTTTTCTAAACTGCAAAGGCAACATTTTTACTGATTCTACACACAACGTTTTCAGTCTCTGAAGCCACCGTTTCTATCAAAATGAAACCTCCCAGTTTGCATTCCTAACTTTAAGGTCAAAACGACACAGCTTTAATGTTGGCTGCTGCATGGCCTTGAATCTCACCACTTCCCACTGTCCAGATCACAGAGGCATATCTCACTACTGGGCAACACAACATCCTGTCCAGCAACTACCTGCAAGGAAACAAAGCAAAGCCAGTCAGACAGACTCAATGTTTCTTTTATCTTCTGCGAAAGGTTACAAAGATGACACAAGACTTAAGACTTATATCAATGGTTCCGATATAGTTTTAAGGATATTTTGACACTATTAATAGTGTGCAAGATATGCATGATTCATCCAGTCTCACACTTTTCACTAGTTTCAGTCAATAAAGGATCACAAGTTCCATGTAAATTTCAGCTTTCAACTTACACTAGTTTCAACTATGATTTCTGTGTCATTTAGAGATACTTTTAATCTTCTTTCAGATCAACTCCTTTTCACATGCAAATCTTATGTCAAATATACTTTCTAATAGTCTCATGGACCACAATGTGAAATACTTACAAAACACGTGTAAATACTCAACATACGTACAAAAAAGAATTAAAATCTGCCAAGTTTTAGTTAAAGTATGCTTTTACTTTTACCATGACTCCAAAAGTGTTGTGTGAATGTTAAGCATTTTAAAACTCCTAATTTCTGACCTAAATGGTCACCTTAATGTGATTTCATTAATTTAATCTTCTGAAACTGTTGGACTCCAATAAATTTCAATAGTGCATAAAGTAACATAATATACTGCTACAAAATGTACAGTTAAAAGAGACCACCATAGACTAAAAGAAGATTCTGTACATCTGGGATGCTCAAGTCTAGACCTGCTATAGAGCAACTTTTAAACGCATCTCTACAGCACTGCTGAATCAAATGGTTGAATTTCCTCGGCAGCATTTCATTCAGCTCTTTAGGGGCCTGGTAACAAGTCAGTCATTTGATTCAGGTGTGTTGGAGAAGAGTTGCTTCTAGGAGTTGCAACATCCCTGCTCCATAAATACAGTAATATGTCATCAGCATATTGGAGAGTGTATATTTTGTAATGACGATTTATTCATATGCTGAGAAAAAGAGAATTTGTCCAAGGACAAAACCCTGGGGAACACACTTAAAAATAATATAAAACATCAAGTTGGGGCCAGGTGTGAAAACATACATTGGAAACGGGGAAGCATGAAGTCAAAAAATTGCATATCAATTAAAAAAAAAAAGTTAATCTGTTTCTTCCAGATCTATTCATCTCTCTTGACTGCGCTGGGGCAGCCTTGGTGTGGTGAACAGAGGGGACATAAAGGATGGGGGTCGGGAAGGTGTTCACAGCACAACTGCGCCTCTACTGATGCTATAATATTTATTCCACTGAAACTTATCATAGAGACAGGTGCGCAGCACAGATATGATACTACAGGACACTTCTTACTTAATCCCCCCAAAATATGCAACATTTAAATTCAAAGTATTCCCTAAACACCCGACGTTGCACACTCCTGAATACTCGGCAAAAAATAATACCGAGACACATTTATAGTTCCTTCTTCCTACCTGCACAGGTAACTAACATCCGCCTTTTCTCACCTGGTGACCTCCCCAAACATACAGCGTGTTGCTGTGTATGAACGCCGTGTGGCTGCTCCTCTCCAGCCGCGTCACAGAAGCCTCCCTCCGGGCTGAATCCATCCCCAGGCGCGGACTCGGCGCTGTTTCACCGCTCAATGCGCTCAGTTAAAAACAAGTAAAAACTGCCGTCAGTGGAGAGGATTTAAAGCTGAAATTAAAGGCTTAGAGAGACACCGACAGGCTGGTGGCCGCCTGCGGCTGAGAGAGAACAGCTGACCGTGTTAAAGAATTTGGCTAAACATGTTTTTCAGGCTTGCGCTCCTGTTTTATACTCCTCCCATTAGGGAGATATTTAATGCAAGCTCACCTCTGCAGGCGAAACCACGCTGCGCGCAGGGGGAGTAGAGCTGAACTAACTTAGAAAGAATCCCTTATTTCAATGCTCTTTATTGTATTGCTGAAGACTACCAGTTAGCTCTCAGGTTCATCTTCTTAAATAATAATAATGCTATCCGAAATTAGAAAAACTTTGCAAACAACAGTATGGATGTAAATACTTGTTGCGTTTGAGTTAATTACAAAGTTGCTGAGATCAAGGATAGGAGAATGTTAAATTAACTCTTCAATAATACATTTTGTGTAATTTTACAAAATGTAGTGGTGGAATTTATGTTTTCGTATATATATATATAAAAAAAAATGCATTTATGTAATTAAAAAAAAACAAAAAACATATTCCTAAAGAGATAAAACCGTATCAGTATGTATCTGTCTCTTGGCCACGCCCAGGGCCTGTAGAACATTAAAAAACTCATTTAATACGTCAGCTTTGCCAAGCAGAAAGCTTCAGTTAACCAAAGTCAGCTTTTATTTGACACCCAACAATTAACAATTTTATTCATGGTGCTTTCTAACATAGAAACAATTGCCTACATGATAAAGACAAAGTATTATATGCCTTTACCAAACGAGTTAAATTTTTAATTGCTTAATTTTATACATTTTCTAAATTAAGACATTTAGCAAATGTGGATACATTTGTTTGTTAATATTGATTATATTTAATTATGTAATAAATAATGTAATTTTGGCCCTTTGATGGACTGGTAATCTGTCCAGGGTGTAGCTCCTAGTGACAGCTGGAGATAGGCACCAGCCCCCCTGCAAGGACAAATGGGTATAGATAATGAATTAATAAAGGCAAAAATAAATACTGAAATTATTTTATTTTTGCAAATAAATAAAACTATTCACTGAGATTGCATTTAATTAGTTAATGCAAATTATTTTAGTATTTACCAATAATTTAAATCATCACATTTAAAATATTAACATTTAGTCAGCACCTTCAGATCTCCATAGCAATAGACACGCCATTGTTATACCGACTCAAATTAATGAGCACATAATGAACACAAGCTTTCCCAAATTCTCATTGCAATAGCCTTTTATTTCAGTATGGCCATTTATACATAACACATAAGATAAAATAAGTACAATCTGTCAAAAACAGTACTGCTGTATTTTCCATGCTCCTCTTAAATGCGATATGTTATGCATATATCAAAATTATGTTTTGTTCTTGGCAGTTTTGAGTCATTTACTGGTATTTCAGCACACTGAAGACATTGAAACAAAGTAGCAAAAATTGAGAATATATGAAAAATCTAAACAAAAAAAAGTCTGCACAGTAAGATATAACTAAAGATATTGCAGCTACATTCTGGAGGAATATCCAACTTTGATAAAGTGCAAGTATGCTAAATATCGTAAATCAAAATGTATGCAAATCAAGATCTTTTGTATATTTATTTACTTTTTTTAATCTAATCCGCAGTCCAAGAACCAAATCAAACAATTAATAAATTTAAGTAACGTATGATAAGGAAGAGTTCTGTGTCCTAAATTAAAGACATTTAGCTAAATGATATCATTGCAATAAATTTAATGCTTGCTGTTCAATATAAACAGCTTTGTTCTGCATTTTGGCCCTGGTATGGCTTTAAATCAACAGGAAATGATTGAGTCATTAGAGCGGCAAGCTTGAAAATAAACACAAGGCACAACTAAAATCATTAGATCATTTCAAGTCCTGCTTTTTAATGGTTTCGAATATTTCATCCTCACTACTGAGCATCATATAAGGACAAACACTGAATGGAGAGTAGCATGTTAAATAACAGTTAAGAAAAGTGAATTTGACTCAGTAACGGTGTACAAATGTGTTGGATATTCTTTGTGGCAGGTGCCATCACCTCTGTCCTAAATTTCTTTTGATGCCGTGGCTGAATCAGTGTTTGTAGAAGTAACAAATTCACTGGTCATTATTATTTGGTTGCATCCATTCTGTATGTTGGCCTCTAAATAGTGCAAAGTTTTAGTCACTGTAACATGGTGACCCCTTCATTTCATCTCTTGTCAGTGTTTAGTCTGTTGGAAAAGGCTCATTGTTCTCGTAATTGCACTTTAGGTTACTCCTTATAAAAGATCAACTTCTCTTTTCCGTTGGCAATTAAATAGTTCAATGGGAGTCCTGTAGATCTCTCTCCAGGTATTTCTTCATTCGCTCACAGCGAGGACAAGAGTTCTTTTCAGTCTTGCAGAAAAGGTGAAACACTGCTTTACAATCTTTACATCTGCATCAAAAAAACAAAAAGCATTGAAAACAATTTGAGTTAAAAAGGGCATTTACACTCCCTGAGGAAAACAGGTGAGCTTGATCTGAAAACCTGAAATCATGCAAGCTTCAATTTAACTCAGAGCACAGATAAGTTAAGGAGAATATACCTGGTGGTGCTGTTGAACTGGAAGGGGAAGAGGATGTCATTAGAGTGGCATATCTGACAAATGAAACCTCGCTGTGTGCACAGGTCGCAGTTCAGCACGTGATTAGAGGCCTGCTGCACCAGGGAGGTCAGGAAGTTTCCATACTGGCCATCTGCTATCTGAAACACAGAGCAAATACACGCCTTCAGGTCTGCTGGAGCTACAGATGGGTGGAGAAACATTAGAAGATAAAGAGATAAAATAAAACGATACCTGTCTTAAATCCAGAACACTGTACAGGTGCCTTGACTCCAACAGATAAGTTCGCTGTCCCATTCTGGAAACAAGACGAAGACAAAGTAAATATTAAAATAAAATGCAAAAAAATAATCATATGTCTGAATTAACCCCAAGTTACATTTTACTGGACTGAAAACCATTAAATAAATGCCAAAATCAGGTCAGAGTGAAAGTAGGCCCTGATCAATTCGCAAACACACCTGGCATGGAGTTTCTTGCAGGCTCCGCTGCGGCAGGTCAACAGGTAGTCGCCCAGCAGGCGCAGCCTCTCTCGCAGGCTGTGGGCCTGAGTCATGGATTCTGCATGGCTCATCAAATCAGGATTCAGCAGCTCCAGGTTCATCAGAGGCTCCTTCTCTATCTGAGCCAACAGACGCAGAGCTTTCTTTGACACCTGAACAGAGAAAAACCGTAAATAACACACTCTAAGGAAGGAACAGATTTTATACATCACGGCAGGCTATGCAGTAAAGCCCTCAAAGTATCAGAGGGAGCTTAGCACAAAAGGTTTTTGAAATTATTGACCTCTCCACTACAGAGACGTTTAAAATTCTGCCTGACTCTTAACTTTTCTAATTGACATTTAATTTAAAATTTTATTTTAACGTTTTCCATCTCTTCCTTTTCAACGCAGTTCAGGCTGATAGCTAACAATAGTTCTATTCAATAGAAATATGTATAAAAAAAAACAAAAGAAAAGCTCAATGCAGAAGTAGTTAGGAGAACTAACAAACCAGCACCCCACTCAAAAAAACGACCACAGTAGCCGACGACCACTTGACACAAAAATGTGTAAAAAAATTATTTAAAAAAAACACCCCCCCCCTCAAGTTAAGTCAGATAACGTGAGATAATTCATTGTTTTGTTTTGTTTTTTCTTTTTACAACTTATAAAATCTAACAGTACAATTTACAAACAAATGTTTAATTTAGTAAAAGTCAAATTGATCAGATTTATGATGGGACCATTCCTTGTATAAAAAGTGATCTGAATGACTTTCTTCTACCTCTCTTTGGGTGAGATCCCAGTTGTGCACCATGCGCGACGGGATGATGGTGGTGTCCCCCTTGTGGCAGGCCTCACAGTAGTACTGGCCTGAAAACTCACACAGCCGGGCTCTTCCTCGGGACGGGCCAATCTGCTGATGGCAGCCTGTGAAGGATGCAGTCACAACATGTTCAATTGATTACCATTGTCCAATCAAACACACAAAGGTTCATCAATAATGCTCAGTAGTTTACATTTGTTTTTGTTAAACACAGAGCCTAGTTCACATCACATTGGATCATGTCAAATCTTTTACTTTTTAGGAAAAAAACGTAAGATTTTTCCTTGTAGCCAGCTGAGAAACAATGCACAGCAACATGAGCAAAACATGCAAACGTAAAAACAAACCTGAGCATTTAAAGCTCTGAGCGTCCAGTCCCTTTTCTGATGGAACTGTGTAGAGGTGTCCCAGAAGCTGTCCATTTTCTTTCAGTCTATGTTGCACCAGTCTATGCAGATTACCATTCACTCCAGTGCTCCAGACTGGAGGAGGTTCCTCAGAAATTACATCATCTCCACTCTCCAAATACGAGTCCAAAGCTCCACGGATCAAAACCCTCCAAGACCGAGCTTCCTCAGGATTCTCTGCTCTGAATCTTAGCGTCTCTCTCACTGTCAGGACTTTAAAAAATGCTGGTCCTCCCAAGGAGACATCTGGAACAATATCCCTGATTTCAGCAATGGGGTTGTTTAGCCACAACACCTTCCTTTCCTCCTGTATGCGAAAGCCTTTCAGGGCCTCCAGAGAAAGGGAAACAACCAGAGGGGCCCAAGTCCTGGCTTCAGAATCTGTGGAGAGATACAGAACAGCTTCTTTGAGAGCATCCGTTTCCAAGTCAGTAGTTCGAGTCCAGTCAAACTCCTGGACAGGAGGAGCCGTCTCGCTCAAGTCAGAGGGTGACAAGCGTCGCTCGGGGCTTGAGAGAGCAGAGGAAGCAGATGAAACTGAACGCTCATCCACTCCATTTTCACCAGATCCCTGCAACACTTCCCAGTGCTCATCATCGTGCGGCGTTGGTCGGCATTTGTTTACAGCCTCAAATATACGGTCCACCCAATCCTCTGCTTCATCCTGATTGGCTGCTCGGAGGTAAAGCCGTTTCCCCGGAAAGGACAAATCGAATCGGCCCTCCGACGATGTGATACGAATGTCTTCGCATCGCAGAAGGGAGCAGTTGTCGAAACATTCACGATCTTCCGCATTCAGATACATCCGGAACTCAAAGGGTGAGAGTTCGCAGTAGTAGTCGCGCCATATTCCCATTCCGCCTCGTCGCTCCAAGTGGCCGAGCTTCAGCAGGCCTCGAAAGGGGTTGGAAAGCCCTACGACAAAAAACAGAAAGAAGAGAGGCTCAACACTTACTCCTGAAACCACTGTATAAAAAAATTAAAACATGTACCTTTTTTCTTGATGCTTGACATTAAATCAGACAATTTTTGTTCTTGTTTTAAAATTACTGTCCTTAAAGAATTCTGGAAAGCCTAAATGGTCTCATGGCTTTGTAAGTCTCCTATAGCTTCACATATGATTTTAAATAGTAGACAAACACACTGTTTCCACGTATGACAACATGAGAAAGTCCAAAGGTATCAACAACTCTTGGTCAACCTTGGATGCAATTTCCAGATTCCTGAAAGTCTCCGGTCCACCTGTTCAATCGCATGCAAACATAAACACCGTGGGAATGCCCAGCCATCTAAGCAGGTGGGTTCTGTTTCCCTGAGAGTTTTGAAGTGTGTGCATGAACACAAGTGCAAAAAACAAAAATCTTGAATACATGCTGGGTGAAGCAAATAAGAAGGGGTTGTCATCAGTAAACCAAATCCTGCACATGTCCTGTAATCTGATGAAAGCAAAACGGAACTTTTTCACCATAATAGTTGTTGGTATATTTGGAGGAAAAAGACAGAAGTACAGGGACGGTGGTACCATGTTGTTGGGGTGTTATGTTACAGAAGGGACTGGTAGACTTCACTAAAAAGATGACGGAGCAGTAAAAACATTTTGTGGAAACACAGCAGCAAAATTTCTAGACATCAGCCACCTCTGTTAACCTCACTGAGAATGACTAGAAAAGACTTGCAACTAATTCCTCGTATTTCATTTTTTCAACTGAATGTTCAGCCGACTCACACAGGTGACGTCTCGCAACAAAAACTCTCATCAAATTGTATTGTAATGTGTCCGTTCCCTGTAATTACGAAACGAAGGTTGATTTACGGCATAAGGCCAGAAGGAATTTACATGTTGGACTACCGGTATTTTAGTTCAGGGTTTGGCTGTAATGTCATTCCACAGATTCCATTGCTGTCGACTTTCTTCACCCTTTTGTTGGAGTGACAAAAAATAGAACAGCTCCATTCACATGTAGTAGTACAATTGGTAAAGATGTGTTAAAAATGTATCTCTCTTTTGTTATAATTAAGTAATTTCACACTGATTAAAAAAAATTTTTCTAAGCTTTAATATACTGTATGTACATTTATTTGGCTATTTGTCAGTGCCATAATTACAAACACCCCTAATAATTTCCAAAAGACAAAAGCAACTGAAGTTTGTTATGTAACAATAAATACTTTTGACGATGAAAAGATTTTTTAATCTTTTATTTATAGTTGATGACATCCCGTTTCTCTTAGCCACACTTAATTTGGAAAAGACATGAACATGGCATTTGAGTCAGGTAGGTGTGACTTAACACACAGGTAGGTGTGTGTTGATCAGAAAGTGGCCAAGATTAAACAGATCCTTACGTAAGCTTGTTAAACTGGACTTTTGTTTTTTAAATCTATAAGAATGCTGTACTACATTCCTGAGCCATACCAAAATTTTCAAGCTTGTTTCAGACATCTACATATGACCAGTGGTTTTTCAGGCTTATGGAAGCTATTTCGAAATGCTTTGTATTTTCATAGTTAGATTTTTCCCTTTAAGTAAAGTCCCACTGACTCCAAAACCTGTCACAACCTGCCACAAAAAATATAATAGTTTTAAGGAAACATTAACCAGTTTCTTTTGATAAATCTGGATGCCTATGTTTCACTTCTGACAAGAAAGTTAAAAAATACAGAAGTTCTGTAATTCAGGACCTGTATGTAGAATCCCTACCTGCTAGAATTTCTTATGCATATTTGTCAGTCCTGTCCTCAAATGTATGTTATCAAGGTACACAAATTGTTTTTATTGGGATTCTATGTAACAGACCAACAAAAAGTAGTTCTTAATTGGGAACTGAAAGGAACGTATGGTTTTAAAACTGTTTTATGAAATAAAACCAAGTAAAGTGTTGTCTGCATTTGTATTCTGCCCCCTGAGTAAATACTTTATAGATTGATCCATTTCACCACATTTAGAGCAGCAAGTATTTTGGGGTATGTCTCTACCAGATTGCAATCTAGACACCAACAGTTCACATCACCAGTTTTAGCAACATGTAACATGAAAATACATTTCAAAAGTTGAAGGTTTAGGAAGACTTCTTCAAGTCTTCCTATGTTCTGTAAGTCTATGTTTTCCAATGGGAAAAGTGGATGATACACAGTATATCTAGTAGCTTAGTAATCAATTGGTGTTTTGGTAAAAATGGGTCCTGAATGTAGATGTGCTGATATGTTTGTGACCTTTGGGGTTTCAGTTACTAAAACTGTGGAAAATACCTATTTGTCTACGATGGACGACACTGGGAGGAGACTGGGAAGCCTTCAGGTCAGCTGTGGGAGACACCTCCTCATTATCGGGCACCTCTACCAGGTCAGGCTTGTAGATGTCATCCTCAGAAATCCAAGAACGCGAATTCTGCAAAACAAAATATTTTTATTCTGAGTTATAAAACTGTATAAAACTGCAACGTCCCACAGCTATTTGAAAAACAATCATCCACTCAGGATCATGTGAAGAAAACATCAGGACTGACATCTGAGCAAACCGCTGTGAAATTTGTTCCTGTTAAATCATGTGTCTGAGGTTTGTGTATGAAACTTTGACAAAGTGCATGCATATTTGTCAGTCCTGACTTTGGCAGAACTGCCTAGGTGGAGCAACAAAAGCACAACTTCTCTGTTTCGTTACAAGCGTTACAACACGTCCTGCAGTCGTCTCTGTTTGGAAATCGCAAGTTAACATAAAATAAAGAGTTTAGACTTTTACAGCAGTTATTCTAGAGTGCAACAGAGTAAGTTTCTGTCCTGCCACAGAAGCAGTTTCATTTCTGATCAGCATGGCGATGGCACGCCGACTGAGACTTTCATGGTCTTATCAGCGACATTAGGGTTTTTTGGGGGATTTTTTTTTGTCTAACAGACTAAGACTAGTGAGACTATTCATAATCTTCTAGAGCCAGAACCAACATTTTCCATGTTTTTTCAGAAGCTATTTTGATTTTTGTCACCATGACACACTGACATTCCAGAAATTACAGTCAAACATCCTGTTTGACATTTCCTCATAAACCAACCGTGAGCAAACCTTATTTTCAATTAGTTTTAATTCATTAAAGCTGTGACACTTGGATATGGATCCATCTGAATTGATAGTTCGTAACATGAAACAACTCTTGGTAGAATTTCTAGCAAGACCAGCTAGAATTTCTTATATAGTCAAAATAAACAGTTGAATTTTTTTTGTTTTTAAAGTACTAAGAGTATTAATGTTAGCCTCTGAAAATAGCGGTGTGTGAGAAAACAGTTCTCACATTCTGAACTGTTTATTCATATTTCTGTTCATATAAAAACACCTGCAGCTATCAAGAATAAAACATGATTATTAAGCTTCATCGCTTTATTCCTTTAAAATAAAATAATCCATTATTAATCATAATAATGTCCAATGCTAAATATGTATGTCAAAATTATGTTTGTGGCACTGCTTTCATCTTGTGAAATAATTATGTTAAAATATGTTTATCGTGAAAAGCAACTCAAAATAACAATAAATGTATGTATGTGTAGATACAGTATATGCATTTATATAAAATACACATGATTTAGCTGGAACAAATGTTATGTGCATATTTTAAAGAGAGACTTGATGTTTGTAGCTTTACTTTATCTGTGATTCTCATCTGAGACTAATTTTTGCTTTTTTCAGTTACTTACTGAGAATGAATCTGTAGACAGTTTCCTGCTGATGATGCTTGTTGAGCGTTGTGAGCCTTTGCTTGTTTGTGACTCAGAGCTTCTCTTCTCTGAAGCACCCTTTAGCTTTATTTCCTGGACTGGCTCTGCGCTCTTCGGAACAACAGCCACATGTTCTTCCTCCACAGGCTTAGAAGGTTTGATAACAGAAGAGATCACAGCTGTGTCGGAGCATAATTCAGAAGAGGAACTACTGCACATTTCCTGTGCTGCTTGGACATCAAGTTGTTCATCACAGGATGGGATCTGGTCAGAGGGTGGAGGTGGCTCTGGGTCAGGATTTTGGAGTTGTTTTTCAGGGTCTTGTGCTGACATATCCTGACCCTGGTTCTCGCTGTCTGAGCCGCTGAATGTTGTGTTCTCCGAGAAAAGTTCGCCTCCTGTGCTGGAGACGAATGAGTCTTCACGCATCGAGTCCTGACTGCACTGTCCACTCTCTCGGAAATCAGACTGCACACTGAAAAAATATACAAGTCAGGGCAGATTCAGTTAACATTTAAGATATAATCATGTATGTACACTGTCACAAGTTTGAATATATTGAATGAAATTTAGAATGACTAGCCTGGGAATAGTGAATAAAAGTCAATCTGATACAATCAAGTAGGTGTGTCATTTTGATAGAAATTAGGACAGGCTCTGGCACTGGAAAATAGTATATTATATAGAACTTTTAACCAAAAATTAGTGTAGGTTTCAAAAATATTTTATTTCATACTTAAATAATATTTTTTATTTGTTTAGAATTTGAGTTTTCATGTATATAAAACTGCTGAATTATGTTGTGATATTTTGAATTGAAGTGCAATAAAGTTTTTCAGAAAATAACTGCAGTGTTGTAAGTCAACATGACTCTTTAAAGTTTATGAAGACAATCCAATCCAAACTTTCCCTATAACAGTGTATGTAAATGAATTTTTACATAGATTCAGTCCTCTATGTACTCAAACCAGGTTTTACAGAAAACTTTAAACATTTATTTGTAATACTGTGGTTGAACCGATTCAAATTTTTGTGGACAGACAAGATTGAAGTCATCAATGTCAATGTTTCCGTGCATTTTTTAGGGAACTTTTCATACATGTTGTATTAAATTCCAGTATTTATCATATTTCTTTATTTGATTGAGGAAGTTACATATAAAAATAATTATTGTCGAATATTCAGACAATCTAAAAAAAGAGGTTGGTTAAGTTCCACCACACCCGCAAGTTTTCCTCTAATCAGCTTCCACATCTCAATAAAGTTTCATAACATTTAGCTTGGTAGTTTTGTTGCTTAAAATATTACTTAAAAATTGCAACCACCAACCATGACAAAAAACAGAAGTATTAGTGTCTGCTCTAACATTTAACCTGATGTTTGAGTTGATGGCTTATTAAAGAAAATGTTTAGTACCTTTAAATATGTATATAAACAGGCTCTTTCATCTCCATTTTACATGTGATGGTTGGTTGATTTTCTTTGCTGCTATAACAGTGAGTCCAAGTCCAGTTGAGATTCTGAATTTGACAATATGTGGAGCTGACTGAAGGGATCTGTGATCAAGATCTTACAATTTTGCAACAGAGTGGTCCATAAATTGTCAACTACACATGTGGAGAGCTGGAACACTTCTAACAAAAAAAGAGAATGTAATGGAATCAAAAGATGTTTCAACAGAGTATTAATTTAATGTTGTGCCACTTTACACAATCAGGCTACTGCACTATTATTAATTTCACCCCTTTGAGTCTATTTGATCTTATCATATTAAAGGTGGGCTTTTTTTTAAAAATGGCCTCACATCTTTGCAGAAAAATATTTTTTTGTAAACAGAGGTGTGTAAACACTACAAATGTTTGATTGATTTAGATCATTGCTGCTCCTTTTGGTTTTGCCATTCCAAAAAATGTTATCAAAATAGGTAAAACTTCCACTCTTCCAGTTAAATGCCTCCCTAAACCTCATTCTTCCACATAACCAAAGAATAGCAAACCAAACATACTCTTTCTGGTGCCTTTTGGTGTAGTTTCTGACAATAATGGGGGCGTCCAGGTCACCTGAAGACCACTGCTCTCCATTCAGGCTGCGGGGGTCCTGTCCCTGCAGGTAACTGTCGGAGCTCAAGCTGGAGGAGAGCTGGGAGGACCCTGTGGTGTCCAGACTCAAATTAGATGAGTACAGCACCGCCTTTTCTCCTTGTAAAACCTCTCCGCCAGGAGGAGACATAGGGTAGACTCTCTGCACATCCATTGCATCTGATGAGCCTGATGACTGAGACGCAGTGTCCCACGATTCCTTGCGGGGGGGCTTCGAGGCAAGTTGGCTTGCACCATTGAGCGGGTCCGACTGGGACAGTGGGCAGAGACCCGCCAGAGCCAGAGGCGTGGTGGTCCATTCGTTAAGGACAGCGGACTTGTAGGACAGGTTGAATGTGAGTGAGGCCAGACCTTGGAGGTAGCTGAGCAGAACTTCTCGCTCCTCTGCATTCAGGAGCAAGGCACTGGGTTGATAGTGAGCATGCAGCTTGGAGCCCTCCCGAAACAGAGACGCGAGGTAGCACTCTAGAAGGCCGTGGTTCAGGGCCAGTCGCAGCCACGCTCTGCAGCGGCCCACGTCTGTGCCAAGGTAACTGATCTTCTCCAGCTCCGTGATCACGTCACTGCAATTTTTATTTTTTATTTTTACAAACAAGTTTTGAAAATCAAGTTTTGCTAACTTTTTTTCAATAAATGAATCTGTTTAGTATTTTCACATTCAGTTATGAATGATTTACTTCTCCATTTCTGCTTACCGGTGGGTGACCGTCTTGAGGAGGCTCCAGAAATAAGGCTGAGGGAGGACTCCCCGGTCACCCTTCCTATTTCGGCCTCCAGCTTCGGAGCGGATATACTTGCTCTTGATCCCATGAATGAAAATGGCCTCCAGAGCGGAGCAAAGGAGGTTAGCATTCTCGTCTTCGCTGGTGACCACGGCATCTGATGTCACGTATCGTTTCTGGAGGGCTTTAAGAGACTGGGCCAACTTGTCTTTGATCTGGGTGAGAACATAGAACAGACAAAAACATCAACTTTTTTTCCCCCCACAGATAAAATCAAAATAACAATGTTGATGAGAGGCAAGTTTCTTTACAACCTTTGCACAGAACTGTACTCTGGATTAGAGTTTGTCTACAAAGCTGTATTCTTATGAAACCCAGGCCACAGGTTATCTAACACCATATGTCTCAGCTGACATAGACGGAAGGAGATCATAACAATATAAAATTCAAAGCAATGTTGCGCAACACTTTGTGGAAAAAGCTGATTCTTTTAAACAACACTGAAATTGGTGACAGCTTTTCACTTTGAGCACTGCAGAGGCTTCCTGCTGCTCCTAAAAGAACACTTTATTTCTGTTTGTTATTTCAAAACATACATCTTGCAAAAGTATTCATACGGCTTAAACATTTTAGTCATTTAGCTGCAGGTATTTTATTGGATTTAATGTGGTAGACCATCAGAAAGTAGATCAAAATATTGAAAAAGAGAAAGAGAATACCTCTCTGATTAATGCTCCATTAGTTTAGTTGGATACTTTGAAGTCAGTGACTGTCACGTAGCAAAATGTGGAAAGTCATACCAATATAATACATTACTCTTTTTGTATGCTTCGTAAAGAAGTAAACAAAAAAACAGTACCCTATGCTATTTTGAAGAACCTAATAAAGAAAAATGAAAACTGATGCATCTGCACAACTGCATAAGACACTAATGGATTGAAGCTGCTTTAAAGATAATATCACAACTTTCTTCTTTAGCAGATCATTAACATGTTTTTAATCCAAAAAGTGAAATATCTGCATATATTCCACTGCTACATATGACATGTAGCAAGAGCAAAATTATAAAATTTTTACATTTATGTTGAAATAATATCATTGTACTGAAGCCGATTTACAGAAATACAATTGAGTTATTCCTGCATAAATAGCAAATGCTCATCACAATAAATTCTGCTGAACAACGTCTTTAATAAGTGAGAACTGTCACTTTTACTCAGTTCCCTTCTGACCTCTAAAATTAACCCATTTTCTTTCTCACAAGAGAAGATCACCGTGACCCTGTTGGACAATCAAAACTTCATGCCAGGAAAACATGGAATTGGGAAGTTCAACACGGATTGTACAGGTAAAGACAATAAATATTTCTGACAAAAATGTGGAGCATTACAAAAGCATTAATCCAAAAAAAGGTCAAATATTTACAAATCAATAAATATGCAGAAATTTGCCAAATACAAACATTTTAGAAAAATGCTGTTGAAGTGAATGTTTCATGAAGCACTGCGTAAACGACTACCGGTAAGTAGAAGAAATACTAAAAACCAGCTTAACCACACAGTTATGTATGCTTCCTGCTATCTCACACGAACGTCTCTTCTGATCTTCATAAAAAATAATTACCGACAGCATGCCAATTTAAGGTTCCTATAAAGTAACAGCAAATAAATGGCTTAACAAACTAACACAATCATAGATTTTACTTATGCTGGACAGCTTTGGAAAAAAAAAGAAAAGAAAACATTTTAGTTGGGTTTCATAAGTACAGAAACCTCTGTTCTAGGACCTGGAGGGTTTCACTGTATCAATACATATCAGAGACAAGCTCTGTAATTTGTGACTATTTTTGAGAAATCCTTATTTTACTTCACCATAATACCTGTAATGCAAAGACAGCTCATTCCTTCATTTATCACAAAAACAGCAAAAAATGTTACATTTTTGGTATTATATGTTCTTATAGAGAAATCAAGATAACCTAGCAGTTGTATTAGGAAGTCAAATCGATGCATTTCTGCTAAAACAAAATGCAAAGCGGCTCAGTTAGATAAGCAGTTCTGGGAAAGCTATAAGCAGGAAGCACATGGTGCTACTAGTGGATAAAAAGTGAACCATCTGTATGTTATAATGGTCATACACTGTAACGAGAATATGGGTTCATTCTAAGAATTATTGACTAATCAAAGTCTGTTCTTACATCTCTTATAATGTACTTTTGCAGCATTCATTAGTTATTAACTTTGCACCCAATAATGTTTGTTTAACAGTGTTTCTGCAAGTCTCAGATAACATTTAAATCTTTTAAAAATATTCCTAGGGCCATCATGATTTAAATTTAAGACCAACATGAATTCTCAAAAATAAGTCAATTGTATAACTTAATAACTTGTATTGTATACAGTAGGGATGCTTTGATCAGGTTTTTGCTGTCGATTCCTATACCGATCACCCATGAGGCCAATCTCTGCCGATCGGCTGGATTGACTGTTTATTTTTCACGTTAGTTATAAATGATACTGTGATCTGGCAAAATTAAAAAATGATCTGGTAATAAATTCACCTTATTAACGTAAACATGCAACATACTTGCAGGCACAATACAGCAGCTACTCAGTCAAAACAACTGAAAAACCTGAAACCAGTTAAACAACATTTAACAGTAAGGTTCTCTGTACCCTAAATTATATGAGTCAAACAAGTCTCACGACGCTGCCTATATCAAATAATGTCTAGTAAAAGAGGGAAACATCCATTCAAAGTCAAATGCAGGTTGCATCAAAATAAACAATCCTAAGTTACTGAATCAAAACTTCCTAAGAGCACGGCTAGCTGATTAATGCTGGTTCTGATTGGCTGTTTCTGACTGAGTGGAGTAATTCTGCAAAACACAGGAGGAGGGAGAGGAGATCAATTATTATTTATTTATTTTTTCACCTGTTATTTGGCCGCTCCAGATGTCATTTTTTCCTGTATTGAGCCTCGATCTAGCCAAACTCCGTCAAGTGCTTGTTTTTTAAGTGTCATATTAAATTCGTTGTGGTGATGCATTGTGACGTGCTTCACCTCCGAGGTAATTTTCTGTCGCAACACGCAAACTTCCCCATTCACTTTCAGAGTGTTATAGTTCCACACGACAGGATTTGTTGCTGCGCGTTTGCGCCATGTGAAGGAAAGAGGAGATCAGTTGCACACGCAGCCTGAGAAGTGAGATACAAGTGATCGTTTTGGTGATCGGCAACAAGAGACAGTGATCGGCGATCACCAATCATACACTTTTTCACGGAAATCGGCCAATTATGATTGGTGGCCGATGATCAGCACATCTCTAGTCAGGGATGAAAGTAGTTTTAAATTCTTGGGGTACTATGACAAAAGTGTCATAACTGCACAATTGCTTCTTTGTGTGCTTTGAAGTTTCTGTGCTGATGAATTTTTTTGCAAAGCAATAAAAGCTGGTAAATAAAAACTCTTGAATTGCTACAAAATGGAGCTGTATTTCCCTCAGCCCACTGGCTGCAATGTTGACATCGCAAGATGCCATGAGACCTAAAGTCTGAACATCATGGCATGGAGTGCATCCCAGTTTTCCATGTCTGGCATATAACCATTCATTTTAGCTTTAAAATTGGTAATATTGACCCTGTGTCCAGACAGAGGGATAATCAGTAGGCCAATAGAATCATGACCTGTTTGTTCTGAAGATCCTGCAGCTTCCACTTCGTCTTCCTAACATGGCACCTTCTCACCCTGACTTTCATACTGATAGGAGAAACCACAGCGCACTGTTAAGATAAAAACACATTTTCTGAAGTTGGGATATTTTTCCTCCAATAGGTTCCAGAGGAGTCACCTCAAACCAGATGTTGGACTGGATTTTATTTAAATATCATTTGTGAATGTTAGAACCTCATTTTCAACAGTGGAGCTATAAAGTATTGAAAAAGATTATAATTTTGGAGAAAGTCTCATCAACATCAATATTTCCACTAAATAAGAAACAAAAAAAATTGTTTGATAGAGAAAAAGCCTCTCAGAATCTGAGCTCAAAGCGAGATGCCCAAACAATGTTTTTTTTATATTAGACAATTAAATTTCACATAATTATCACGGTAGAAGCCATTTGTTTGTTAAATACTAAATAAACCATATTTACCTGTTTGTTGTGAATGACGTATACTCACACGAACGTGATAATTAGTCCAGGTTTGTCGTTTAATGAACGTTCAGAAACTACAGCGGTTGTAATGTGCCACAGCAAAGGTAAACAAAGGTAAAACAACCCGAACAAGTGATCAACTCAAAACCACTCCTACCTTTTTACTCTCTCTTTGTCATTTAAGCACACCTGTTGCCGTGGCAATCGCCTGCTCTCCGCAAGCCAAGCAGAGATTACGTTGAAAACATAACATTCAGTCCTTTACTATATTAGGTTTTCAGGCTTGATATTTATTTTGCGATTATTAATAAGCGCTCCCCTGAACACAGTGGTGGCTGATTAGTTCATTTTAAACTCCTGCTCTGCTAGTTATTTTGGTAATGGAACCGAAACATAAAAAATTGCGTAACCCCTTTTTGAAACAATAATTACCGAGATTATTATTATTTTTGTTGGGTCATTAACTTGAACATGTTTTGTTGAATTTTTTGTTGTTGTTGTTGTTCTTTAATAAAGTTACAAACGTTTTGATAAGTGAGTCAGAAGAGGACGTGCTGGTCTCAGCGTCCAGGCGGCATTCAGTTTGTCACCTACCGCCGAGATCAACTCAAAACCTTCCGCGATCGACCTATTGCATCCCTGCTCTAACAAAGCACGAACAGTTCAGAAACAATATGAAATGGGTGTTGGAGCTATTTATTCTTTATCCATTTGAATTTTGTTAGTTTATTGTTAAATTTCTATTTTTTTATTATTTACAGAGTTTATTTGCAGGTTAATAATTGTTGATTTTATTTCTTTTTTGTTTTATTATTTTTCTTATTTATTTTCTAAGTAAGACAAGAAGAAATGCGGGTCGCTCCACTTTCTATAAGTGTAGGGGCCTGGTAAAGGACCAGCATGCATTTGCGTTTGGGGCCTTTTTTACCAGAGCAAGAGAGGTAGCAGAAAGAATGTAATTGCTTGCTGAAATGGGAAAATAAATCATCCAGAACAATCAACAAGTTTGGACATTTAACCTTCTTTTGCCTTCATACAGAAACTTGCCCCCAGTACCTTAGTAGTGGCTTGATGGAACTTTTATTGGATGTTTGGCTTGGCAAACAATCACCACTACAATGGGACAAAATCTATTTATTAAGTGACTAAATCGTGTTTTAGATTGTTCTTGAAAAACTAATCAGTCATAACTGATTAATGGGTGCACTCACAGCTGCACAGTGCACCCATTGATTTTTTACAGCAGACAGCCGCTCCCCTCTCTTGCAGGAACTGCGTATCCCCGCTAAATCTTTTAGGGGTACGCAGTACCCAACCGTACCTGCCTACTTTCACCCCTGCCTCTAGTATACTGCTAGTTTTTGCAGACGATTTATTTAGTAGGTTTGTAAGAAAGGCTGAGGATCGGATGATAAATTCTTTCTGACAGGTTTGGTTGTTGCCCTGATTTAGGGGTGCACGATATCTTTGTCCTGAATCATTATAGTTTTATCAGAGCGTGAGAGCACCCATATTAATTCATCAGAGGAACGAACGTACTGAGCAAATGACTGTTGCAAGTACATTTCAAAAGCAAACAAAAAAAGAAAAAGCAAAGATATACCAACTTTAAACGTAACAGATCAGTTGAAATAGGAACTGAAAATCTGGACAGTTAAAGGTGTACAATTGAGAAGTTTAAATTTGAGACTTTGCAAGACATTCAAGACATTCCAATGATAACACAGCAAATAAGTCATACTGAGAGAGAAGTCCTCTTAAGGCTTCCCAAATGTTCTCCAGCATAATTAGAGCAACAAAATTTACAACAGGCTTTCCTGAGTGTCACAATCACTTCACAAGAAGCAGCTTTAAAAGAAGTGAGGGAACACTGACATTAACTTAAGACAAACCTTCAACTGCATAAGAAAATAATTAGATTTTTACCTGTTTGACATATTTGGCCTCTGGTAGAGTTTCTGGCATCTGGGTGGCAAGCATGGCACGTCAGGGGAAGGTTTATTCTCACATAGCACCTTAAAAACACACAAAAACTAAGTCTAAACACTCACTTACAGTAACTGTGGTTCTCAAACTGTCTCAAGTACATCTGATATCCAAATTTACTAAAGAAGAAGAGCCGGTTTCTTTTTTATATACATCACTTGTTCCTGGCAGAAGACTATATTTGTGTTTCCTTATCATGGGACTCTGCTCTCTTACATTGCTGCAGTTTCACGGTCTTTGTGAGTAACCGCTTTGTAACTGAGTCATGTGAGGCACTGATTAGCGATGCTGTCTGTCTGCAGGGAAGTAGCTACAGAAGCTTCAAAAATAACTTCCTCAATCAAATAATAAGCTTCGCGAAATAAAAATAATTAGATTTAATACAGCAAGCGAGTTAAATTTCCAGGCTGGATTAATCGTCTGACCTACACTGCAATCACAAAAAAGTGTAATTCAATTAAACTATTGTTTATTAATCCCAAAGGGCAACTAATGAGACAACAACAGAACAGGAAAGTGACCTAAAAGGTCTTGCATCGTTTTTCAAATAAATAATATAAAAGCTTGTTTACACTGGTACCACACATCAGTGTTCAGCTATGTGACTTTATGCATATCAACAAGACATATATAATCGCTTACTAAATCTAGAGAACACTAAAATACTCTGACTAGTCTGTGGCCAACATACTAAGGACGTTAGGCGATAAAAACTTTGTCCTTGCTGTAACCTACAAGCGACTTTATAGCTGCAAACCAACGTTAAATTAGCACATCGGTTGGCTAACTTACCGAAGCAGTTTGGCTAACCTCTCTCCAGACTCCCCAAAACACGTCGGTATTCTTCGGGAACTTGATGTAAACTCACTGAAAGTACATCATGTAACTAAACGAATCTCAGTCCGTACAGTTGTTTTCCACAGTTTTCTGTTAAAGCGCTGTAACGCAGAAAAACACACACCCGTAAACCTGAAACACAACCGACTCCTCCTCCTGTTGCAGTCTAACTGAAAACCGATGCATCATGGGAAGTCAAACGATCTGTGATGCCTTCAATGAACTTCCTTAAAGGAGTAAACCAGAGTGCTCAGAACGAGAGCAACATTTACATTTTAAAAACATTTTAAACGTGTCTGCTATCTTCTATGGTCAAATACACTAATATTTCTTTTACGGAATTCTGTGGTGGAAATAGAATTTTATGTCTTTATTATCACATTATTATATTTTTCTCAAATATCGGCTTCTCTGACTCCAGGAGGAGCAGGATGTTCTCTGCCTTGTTGCACTCCTTCAGCAGGTCTTTGAAAATGGCCTTGCCCTGTCGTGCAATCGTTTCTGGGCTCATTCTGAGGACTCTGAGTTCAGTTTCAATCCAGAGTTTCTCAAACAGACGATCAATGATGGCACTAAAATTTTCTGGAGGGTGACAGCTCTGTCCCGATTTCTCGATAATTATCTGGATCAGATCGCTGACTAGGCTTCTCATGCCCATTTTCCTGATCTTTGTCTCCTTAGTCTCGCTCTGGTTTTCTGATGGACTCAGGTTCCAATTCCTGCACCTGAGAATCTTTAGTTAACCGGATCTCTGGTGCACAGTTTTCCAGATCTGTGATGTCTGATGGATCTTCAGGAGGACTGAGGGGCTCAGCAGGTGAGACTTCGTCAACCTTTGGTTCTGGTTCTAATTCCTCCTCCTGCAGATCTCCAGTTAACAGAACCTCTGGAGGAATCAAACCCGCCATGGCCACAGTTTCCTTGGTGACTAAGGCGGGCTGAGCTACACATCCTTCTTCCTCACCTTCATATTTTCGCTCCAGTGTATTGCCAGTAGAACCTTCTCCTGCAGATTTTTTCCCATCTTCAACCTGGACGCTCAGCTTTGGCTTCTCTTTACTGTTCACTGGAGCAACCTTAGAAGAATGCTTGCCTCTTGATCGTCCCTGTCAGACCTTTGAGCTTCAATTTCGACTCAGCAGTTTTGTTCTGCATCTCTTTTTCACCATCTGCAAGCTCTTAAGAATGAACTGGGTTGTCGACATCTACTTTTTTGGATTCCTCATTGGATGCACGCAATCCAACCACGAGGTCCTTTATGATCAAGTTTGTTTCCTCAACCATATACCTGATTATTATGGATTTACAAGGTGACTGGTTGACATGATTTCTTGGAGGATCATCCGAGTCCAAGCTCAGATAAATTCTATCCAACAGATATTTCACAATGAGCTGGTTTAAATTCTCGGTGTGCTCGGTACGGTAGTCTCCGTCGACGTCCATTATTTCAGTGAAGGTTTCGGGAACTTTGTTGCCCACGGCCGCCTCAAAGGACTCAATAGTGAATTTTTGCTTGTGGAGATTTTCCAGAACGTTGGATGAAAATAGTTCCAAGATGTCTCCAAAAATCTCCCCCAGAGTGCAGGTGGTGCTGGCTTCACAACGTAATAGTCTGTCTAAAAGAAATCCTAACATAATGCTTTTAAGTTTGGCGTTGGAATACAAAAAATGTCACAAGATGTGTAAGAATTGAGTTTGGAAGTCACTGCACATTCCGAAAAAGTTTCATGGTAAATGAGGACTGAGGACACATTTCCTTGACTATGAGATCATTTTATTCTTTAAAATATGTTTTAAACAGTGTACTATGATTATTTTAATTGTTTTACAATGATTTGAAAACAAATGGAAATACATAAAATGCCAACATAGATAATAAATAAATAAATAAATAAATAAATGTTATTATGAAAGGTAATAATGCAAAGTAATCAAAAGATGGGAGAAATGAAATAAAAATAAAGAAACTGCACAAATAATGATAAATATCAGTGTCTTCACAGTCATAAAACACTGGATAATTGTGAAATAAATAAATAAATAAATAAATAATTTATGTGATATCTCAACCCATGTTCAATATTTTAGTTGGGGGGGAGCAGAGAGGAAACCAGGTGGTCTGCTTTCATTAGACAGTCTTTGACTTCCCTCCTGATCAGCTCCCAGGCGTCAGCACTGTGGCCCTGAAGACACAACAATGTTATTATTACATTATGCAGTTTTGAAACACGGCATGCATAGTAGCAGACAGAGAATGTAAACTGACCATTTTCGCCAGGATTTCATTGGATAATCTCTTGAAATACAAGTGCAGCTTGGTGTTCCTCTTCTTCATGTGGCTATGGCCTTTAATCTGAAACAATTAGAGAGAAAAGTCAGGTGTATAGATTATGTTTTGTACATTTATTGTGAGATGTGTTTAGATTAAACTGTTATGAAACGTATCCAGTCTGAATGGAGGTGAACTTACACAGGAGTGAAGTTCATCAGCCTGTTTGTTGACAACATTGAGAAAGTTCTCCACTGTGACCTCCTGCCATGATGAAGAGTTTTGATCTTCCTCAAACAGGGCAGAAACCTCCTGCAGGATGTGGACTGCGAAGGAAAGTTTACCTTCAGCCTGGAACAAGAGGAAGAAGAGGAAAACTATGAGATGACTGAAAGAATCGTTGCTGGCTCATCCACAATAGATCATAAGCAGCAGCTGTAGAGGACTTACTGATGCTTTGGATGCCTGGCTGTACAGATGATCAGGGAAGGCCACAGTGTTCTCTTCATCCTCAGTGCTGTTAGTAATGTTATTCGCCTGCAGCACAAACAGACGCACACGTCAGACCTTAAATACATTTTCATAGATTAGACGAACTTTAAAAAGTCTTCAAATCTGGTCTCTTACCATCATATCCAGCAGATTCAAAGCGTTTCCGCTGTACTGTCTGAATTTATGCTCCATCCACCTGCAGCTCAGCGCGGAGCCTGAGCAGAACAGACCGAGAAACACACAAGCGAAGAAAATCCTGTTCAGCATCTTGACTTTGTCCTTTAACTAAACAATAAAACTTCTTTGTACACGAACTCCGATGTCTCCTGGTGTTGTTGTGTGGAAGCAGAGCCGCAGCGGAGCATTTAAGCCAGAGCCTGCATTTCGCTTTCCAGACACACCTTGGGAAAAGCCAGCGGAGGAGAGAGCGGCTTTCATTCAGGTAGAAAACGAACCATTGTTTGGCTCGTGAGCCTGTAAATGTACACCATGTAAATCCGTGTGAACGAGTGAAATAATCATGAAAAATAGGCCGTGGACTGAAATAGTTGAGGCCACAAAAGCTGCAGTGAACGTTTCAAAACAAGATGAACGTGCTGACTTTAATTGAAATGCATTTATCCTCATGGGCCATCATGGGATGAGGCACGTTTATACGTCAATTAGCCTGATAATAAACCAAACTTTGTTCTTGAATTTACTCAATATCCACTAGAAACAACTATTTAGATACTAATTTCTAAGGTACGGAATGAGGTTACCTAAGATAAAAGTTAGCTGATCCAAACTCGGGGTCAGGTAAGAAACAGAGAAACAAAATTCACAGCCGTGGGAAGTAACGAGCTGGTACGTTTAGTTCGTTTCGAACCCGTATTTTGTTCAGGTGCTGCAGGACATTTCGTACCGTGTCAATTCCTTACCACCTCATTAGCACACGCAGTAAAAATGTCTGAACTTTCTTTGATTATGTCAGTAACGTTTTTTTTTTCAGTGGAAATATTTTTAAAAAAATAGTTGTTTTGTTTTCTTTGTTGTTGAGTCTTCTTTTTTACATCTAAAAGAAATCTTTATCTACCTCACCAGAATGGGCACGCTGGAGAAAATGAAGTTAGATAAGTAAATGTGTGAAAACACGATAAATGTCCATTTCAAACATAGAATAGAATAGAATATAATATAATAGAATAGAATAGAATAGAATTACTTTATTCATCCCAGCAGGGAAATTATTTCGCAGTTACAGCATAGAGACAAGACACACAACAACCACCACTGAGTAGCAATTGTAGACAAAATAAAAATAAAAATAAAAACGTGCTGTCAATATAAAAAGCAACTTGAAAAAAGAAAAGCAAACATGAACTGAATTAGTTTAAATCAAGGCTGAAAACCCATGATTAGAGCTGCCTTTGATTATTGGAATGTTGGTCAACATATTAGATTTGTATTTGCTTGATGATTTTGACGATGACATTTGAGAAAATGTGACGTACTGTATATTGCTCGTTGCCTAATTTGTTGCTGCGTTATGTTTTTATGATGCAACGCACTTTGAACTGCCTTGTTGCTGAAATGTGCTGTAGGCTACAAATAAACTTGACTTGAGTTAGATAACTGATTTCGAAATGAATGACAACACACCTGGAAGGTGTGTCGGAGTTGTTTGAATTGCATCAATTCATTGCGGTGGCCGCCATCAATGTGAATGAACTGACAGCAGCGAAACAGGGAAAGTTGGAGAGAAACTGAAAGCGGCTCTGACGCTCACTATGATATTTCATCTTTGTTTTAGCTGGAACACGCGGCTGCGGGCGTGTTATTCACAATTATTCATAATTAAATTTAAACTTGTCCATCTCGCACTAATACCATTATTTAGCATAAGCTCCTTAGTATAGTCAAACGGTTAAATCTGCTAACATTAACCAAGAAAACAAATAATAGACTTTACCCAACAGATATCATTCAACAAAAGCATGCTATAGGGCACACGACTTTGTAGGATCAAAAAACTAAAGACTTCGTTTGTTCATTGTTCAATTAGTACTTCCCCCTGTCTATTGTAGAATATATGTACATGCTGTGACTATTTATTCTAATTTCCTCTATGTGCGTCTGAAAGCGCGGTCGAGAAAAATTAAAAATATTTCATTCAATAATAATAATAATGATAACTATTATTATTATTATTATTATTATTATTATTATTATTATTATTATTATTATTATTTACATTCTTCAAACCTGAAATCGGCCAAATTGATCTGAAAACCGCAGGATGACGGTTTGATGAAACATTAGGAAAATGAAATTCTTCGCTCGGGCTTAAATGCTCCGCTGCGGCTCTGCGTCCACACAACAACACCAGGAGACATCAGCGTTCATACAGAAAATATTTACAATTCGTTTAAAAGACAAAGTCAAGATGCTGAACAGGATTTTCTTCGCTTGTGTGTTTCTCGGTCTGTTCTGCTCAGGCTCCGCGCTGAGCTGCAGGTGGATGGAGCATAAATTCAGACAGTACAGCGGAAACGCTTTGGATCTACTGGATATGATGGTAAGAGACCAGATTTGAAGACTTTTTAAAGTTCGTCTAATCTATGAAAATGTATTTAAGGTCTGACGTGTGCGTCTGTTTGTGCTGCAGGCGAATAACATTACTAACAGCACTGAGGATGAAGAGAACACTGTGGCCTTCCCTGATCATCTGTACAGCCAGGCATCCAAAGCATCAGTAAGTCCTCTACAGCTGCTGCTTATGATCTATTGTGGATGAGCCAGCAATGATTAATCAGTCATCTCATAGTTTTCCTCTTCTTCCTCTTGTTCCAGGCTGAAGGTAAACTTTCCTTCGCAGTCCACATCCTGCAGGAGGTTTCTGCCCTGTTTGAGGAAGATCAAAACTCTTCATCATGGCAGGAGGTCACAGTGGAGAACTTTCTCAATGTTGTCAACAAACAGGCTGATGAACTTCACTCCTGTGTAAGTTCACCTCCATTCAGACTGGATACGTTTCATAACAGTTTAATCTAAACACATCTCACAACAAATGTACAAAACATAATCTATACACCTGACTTTTCTCTCTAATTGTTTCAGATTAAAGGCCATAGCCACATGAAGAAGAGGAACACCAAGCTGCACTTGTATTTCAAGAGATTATCCAATGAAATCCTGGCGAAAATGGTCAGTTTACATTCTCTGTCTGCTACTATGCATGCCGTGTTTCAAAACTGCATAATGTAATAATAACATTGTTGTGTCTTCAGGGCCACAGTGCTGACGCCTGGGAGCTGATCAGGAGGGAAGTCAAAGACTGTCTAATGAAAGCAGACCACCTGGTTTCCTCTCTGCTCCCCCCCAACTAAAACTCATGAACATGGCCGAACCTTTAATTTATTATTTAAGTATTTATTTACCTATATATTCCTAATTTTAGTGCTTCTGCTGTTACCCAAACGTGTATTTCCTTCTGTTTCTTTTTGTGGAAATAAAGATGATTTAAAAAAATAAAACTACAAAAATGACTGAGTTTTATTCTATCATTTTACTTCAGTAGTATTGAAGCACCCGAACAAAATTGCAAAGAAATGTGCAACTAGAATATTTCATAAAAGAAAATTTGAATGCAACTGACTAAGTCACTCCAAAAGCTTAATTTGTTTATTGTTGACTGATTTAGAGGTGGAATTTCTGGTGTGCTGAGGATTACTGTCATACCTGGGGTTTGCTTGAGGTTGAAGTGATGGCATCAGGATTTTCTAGATGAATTTATGATTCCCACTTTCAGCAACTCATTCAAGTCCTGAAGCAGCAAACCACAATGTTTGAACGTCAATATGAAGTTCCACTTTTGCCTCAAGAGTCCACAGGATATTTTAATCAAAAGTCTATGGGCCTTTCTGTTCTTTTTAATCAACAGTGGTTTTGCCATTGCAACTGTCCCTTGGATGCCCTTTTTGCCCAGTCTTCTTGTTGAATCATATGCAGTCTGTAGTGCTTTAGATGTCACTATGGGTTCTTTTAAAGTCTCCTGGATAAGTTGTTGATCTGCCCTTGGAGAGATTTTGGTAGAGGTGACTCCTGGGAAGTTCCACCCCTGTTCCATAATCTCTCCATTTGTGCATAATGTGTGGCTTTTTGAGATCTTTCAGCCTAATTCACTTTTTGAGACAAGTTGTTTTTTTTAAAATAAGTAGATACGCTAAATTAGTCATAAAGCTTGGACTCATTTCCTGTTCTACCAAAATGATTAAATGTCCGTGTCCCTGTAAGACTCATGATGAATCCAACCCATTTGGATTTGTTTCTCAATCCAAATGGGTTGAGAAACAAAAACAAAGAAGTATATATATGTGGTTCTGAGATAAGCTAAAAAAATACTTTTTACCAAGTAAGTAAATGGTAAAAATACACTTTAATAGTGTTTATCTGTTTGCTTTGATCAGGAAATATAGTTTTTCAAATGTATATAATCTTTCACAGCTTAAGCAAATTACAACTGTATCCAGAGATTTGTTAATTAGGCCTAATGTAAATTATTAGGAATAGATTAAGAATTTTATTTTGTTTTACATTTTTCATTGATCAAAATCCGTTTATTAATTTTAAACTATGTTGTGAAAAAATACTGGTGCCTGACTTTCAAGTATTACGTCTTTGCTCTGTTTTCACAGCAGCTTGACACATCTTAAAATTTGGCTCATTTTTAATGTCAATGTTTCAAATTTCAAACTTTGTTAGTCTGGATGCGGTGTCGAATCAGTCCAATTACTGTTTTTCATCACCAGAGGGCGCATGAACAAATGTATTTTTTTTATTTGAAGCCCACTTAAAATGCTAGATTGATTTCTTTAAAAATATGCTCTCTTATATTTGCATTTCTACTGTAAAATGTGTTTTTAAATCATCTTTCATTTACATCTTCACACTTCGCACACACGGCAATAAAAGTAAAACAAACAAAAAGTTGTTCATAAATTGAATGAATGACGTTGAAATTAATGCGCCGAGTACGACAATGTCGTGTAATTTGGGTTAATATCAATAAACATATTATATTTATTCTAAAAAAAAACCCCAAAAAAACTTTTATAGAGTCTGATGACTTCATTTTAACTAACCAGAAACAAATGTAGTTCGCCAAATCTGGAATTCAAATGTAAGTAATATGGTCTCTAATCTGATCATGAAAGGTTGAGTGGTGAACTATTCGTCTGAAAGAATTATAGTTTTTTGTTTTCACACAGCGGGTTTCAGATGGGACAACGCGAAATATCGCTGAACGATTCCAAGGAAGGAGCGTCGACTCGCGTCACAGGCCGCAGACGCTTTCATTTCTCAGCAGGAACTTCCCGTTTATGGCACCTATGGGATTATAAACACACCTTGTTGCTTATGAGCCACACCATTTTTCCTAACTCTAAAAAAAAAGCTTTTTTTTGTTTTTCCTTTCACAAAACATTTTATTGACATGTTATGTTTACTCAGGTTGGCAGTTCCACATATAACATGAAATAAGACATTGCTTAAAAATATTAATCGTAATATTTTCCATACTTATAAGTGAAAAAAGTAAATAAAACACTTATTTATGAAGCTATTTATTTATTTTTCATGATGTCATAATTTGGACTCCAAGCCTCTTTGAGTGCGTGCTGTAGTTTCTTCTAGCCTATAAATATTCAAATTAATCATCAATTAATTTGATGACTAATTTTGCTAATTGAATGCGAAATGTTTTAGTGCTGAGGTGAGAAATTGACGTTCCGAGTAAAGCTGCACGTATTTCGAAAATGAAATCTGTGCGCCCAATTTAAAGGGGCCGCTGCAGGTCAGATCCACCAGAACAGCCGGAGACATCTGGAATTCATTCATATTGAAAGGAAATTTGTCTTTACATAAAAATAAATAGATACATAAATAAAAATAAAAAATCAAGATGCTGAGCAGAATTTTCTTCGCCTGTATTTTTCTCTGTGTGTTCTGCGCATGCTCTCCGCTGAGCTGCAGGTGGATGGAGCATAAATTCAGACAGTACAGCACGAACTCATTAACTCTGCTGGATTTGATGGTAAGAGACCAGATTCAATTTTTTTATATTTAATATTTGATAAGTTCAGAGTATTTGCTGATATTTATGTCTTATACGATGCAGGCTTACCATTACGTAAATCAGGACCCTGAGGTGAACATTGCGGCATTCCCTTATCCTCTCTACCACCAGGCTTCAGGAGCATCTGTAAGGCATCTACAAAATCAAAAATTAATATTTATTTTTGATTATTTGCATGTAACAACCTGTGAATGGTCTCCTCCTTGTTCCAGGCGGAGGCTAAACTTGCCTTCACTGTCCAGGTTCTGAAGGAGGTTTCTGCCCTGTTTGAGGAAGATGACAGCTCTTCATCATGGCAGGAGGTCACAATGGAGCACTTTCTGAATGTTGTCAACAAACAGGCTGATGAACTACAGCTCTGTGTAAGTACAATTCATTTGTAAACCTCTGATTTATCTTGCAGCAGTATTCACACCCGTTTTCGACTAACGTTTTGTCACGATATAACCACCTGATTGTACAATAATGTGGTTTACAAGATAGACAAAAACAAAATAGCACCTAATTGTCTCGTTGAAGGAAAAGGTTACAAAATGACAAATTAGCCAACAAGTTTTGATGCGGTTCCCTGACTACAATGTTTGCAGATCCATAGACTGAGATCTATTCCAATTACTTTTTATAAGACAACTTTAACTCAGTCAAATTAGATAGAGGGTCACTGCAAACAAGTTTAACATCTTGCATGCCTTATTTGAAAAATTAGAACATTACTGAAAAATGTATTTATTTCACTAACTCCATTCACAAAATAAAACAGTTTATATGGCTTACTTTCACACAAGCTGCCTTTTACAAGCATTTATTTCTGTTAATTATGATTTCTTACAATTACAGTTAATAAAAATACCACATTTAGCAAGCATATTCTAATTTTGTCATCCAAAGATCAAATATTCAGAGCAGGATGTGCATTGTTAGTTTTCTCACTCAAGTATCATTTATCCATATTTGGCTAGCGGTAAATTACAAATAAGACTTCTTATGGCTTCCTTCTTTCAGCAATGGCTTTCTTCTCACAACTCCTTATAAGCCCAGGTTTTTCAATGACACAACACATAGCTGTGAGGTTGTGTCAGTTGTGTTGTTCAAAGATTGTCCAATCTCAGCTGTGGATCTCTGCTGCTCCTCCAGAGTTACCACGGGTTTACTTTATTTGCTAAATCGTGGATTTCTGAAGGCGGTTGGTTGCACTGGATTTTACTTCAGAGTAGAGAGGCTCAATATAAATGCATAACACACTTCACACTTTCAGATCTTTATGTGTGGGAACATTTAAAAACCATATATCATTTCACTTTTCACTTCACATTTTAGTGCTCCTTTGTGTTGATCTATCACATAAAGGTCCAGTAAAAACGCACAGAAATTTGAGAATGTCATGAGGTAAAATACATATGAATACTGGAGCTGTTAACCCCACATAAACAGAAAGGTTAACCTTAAACCTTTTAACGAATAAATATTAATTTTATTATTTTCTTTTTTTTAAGGCTGGGAACCCAAAAAGGCCAAACAGGAGGCTGCACATATACTTTAAGAGACTCTCAAACAGCGTGTTTGGACAGATGGTGAGTCTCCCTTTCTAATTAGGTGGCTAAACTTGTGTTTTATTAATTTTTTTCTTTGAACATAATCAACAGTTTTGATGTATTACTTATTCCACAGGGCCACAGTGCTGAAGCCTGGGAGTTGATCAGGAGGGAAATCAAACTCCATCTAATCAGAGCGGACCATTTGGTTTCTTCTCTGTTCATCTCTAACTGAAACCTCAGCTTTTCCAACAACGATCTGTTTATTTATTTGCTTATTTATTATTTTTGTATTAAAGAAAATGGAATTGACTATCAAATATATTCTGAGACACGAATTTTTTTATATATATATATACAGTATTTTATTTAAAAACAATATTTGATTTAAAAACAATAAAAATCACCCTATGAAGCAACCTGAAATCTGTTTTTTCTTAAACACAGATGTTTTACATGAAGTCAGCCTCGCTAAATTCCTAATGGAGAGCAGTTCTATGCTGCTATCATGTGACAAAATGGTAACAAAATGAGATACAACAAAGTTGATCAAATAATTATATAAAGCACCCAAAAAAAATTTAAATAAAATCTGCAGAAATTTCAGATGTTAGAGCAAACAATTTCTTTCACAAACACTAAAACGTATAAAATTATCAATGCAAAAATCAGCCAAAAGCATGCTACCTGAGATTACAGTGTCATTAATTAAAAGACTGTATTACTGTTTTGTAAAGAATCATTTGGTCATTCCTAATCCAGAATCTAAAATGATAAGACGGATCAAACTTGAAGATAATGACTTTAAAAAAAGCCCCATAACATTTACAAACCCACCCTGAGACACAATTCATGGATTCATACAACTACCACCAATGAAGGTTCTTTGTTGTTGTTTGAATTGTGTTGATGTCCTTTAAATTTAGTTAGCAGTGATATTTCTGTCCTGCTGGGTCACAACTGTCAGCTGCTGTTATTTTGTTGGGCAAATGCTGGAAAATGTAGAAGTAAACTGTTTAAGCATATGACAAAAACTGCACCTTTCTCTGTAAAACACAGATATATTCACACCCGACAGGAGGCTTGTCTGTCTGCTACAACTGAAAATTATGAATATGTACTCCATATCAATGGGGCAGCAGGAAATGTCGGTTTCACTCCCATGGGGCCTCGGCTCCTTCAGCCCGAGCGTACGCCGTGAGATCTTCATACAGACCTCCTCCACATGCCTCAATGGCCAAGCCCTGAAATTGGGGATTAGATTAAATTAATCCACTTGCATATATGTGTCTGAATCCAATGTTTATTCAAAAGAGCCAACCAATATCTAAGAAAGATTTTTCTTTATCTTTCAGTACACTTTTATTTGCATGAATGACTCAGACACAAGAAATGCAGCTGCTAGATGTCAAAAAAAAAAAAAAAAAACGAAAAAAGAAATGCTGACATTAACAACAAATATTTGCATCAACTTTGATGACCTTTCTACAAAAGGTCATTGTGGGTAGTACCACTTTGTTTTTTCCAAGAAAGTAACAGAATGATAATAAAAAGTCTACTTGGGACTGACCTACCCTTCAGCAGATGTACAGTATATATTCCCAACATTAAACATTGTCAAAACATCGCAAAAGAAATAATAAATAAGTAAATAAATAAGTAAATAAATAAATAATACTGCTAACCAAAAACATTTTAAGACTAGTCTATAGTTTTGGACTAGAAATCCAGAATACAATACAATGTGATGCAATATTGTAGAATAAAATTAATAGAAAAAATGTATATATTCTTTACATTGACCAAATCTTACAAGTAAATAATCATTAGTAACAACAATAATAGAGTTAATTTAGAATTCACAGCAGTATTGAAGCAATGTGGATTATTACAGACTTAATTACTTTCACAGAAAAATTGCTGTATTCTCAGCAGTTCTGTGTCATAATGTTTTATCTTTATTTTAGCTTATGTTGCATCATATTTATGTTGCATTTTAAGAAAAATAGATAGGATAATGTAATTAACAACAGCAAAATTAATTAACCGGAGACAACAACCACTCAATCTTAAATTAAAATATTATTCTTGGCCTTAGTGGAATATTTCTGTGTTACAGTTACTGGTTCATATTTAAATGAGCAATGTGCAATAAATGTAACTAAATTTAACCATTTACAACAGAATTTTTTCTCAACAGTAAGTCTGTAGATCCCTAATGTTTTATAATTTTACTGTAAAGTCACATATATTAGATGCTTAATTGGATAACTATTGTCATTGACTTCTTTTTGCATCAACAAAAACCCGTTACAGTGTATTTCTTAATCTACAGATACTCATTTTAATGTTACTGTGAATCAATTCTGGCAACAGAGAAAGCTTAGTCCAGACAAGAAGCTGCCAGCAGCTCCAACAAAGGATGAAGAACAAACAGAGCAGTTGTGGTTAAAAGGTTAATGATGCAGGGAGACAGAGCTTCCTGTTGGCTGTCAAAATTACACTTGTACTTGTTATGTAAAAGAGACACATCTGTGAAGAGTTTTGAACGTGACATGGCTTTATTAAAAATAAATGAACAAAGGAAATGTACAACCAGATTAGACAAACCTCATAGATGTGGTCAGCTTCAGGCTCTTCATATAAGCTGTCGTTATCTTTC
Organism: Xiphophorus maculatus; assembly: GCF_002775205.1. Classification (NCBI taxonomy): domain Eukaryota; kingdom Metazoa; phylum Chordata; class Actinopteri; order Cyprinodontiformes; family Poeciliidae; genus Xiphophorus; species Xiphophorus maculatus. The sequence continues at coordinate 14,378,989 of NC_036452.1, read as the reverse complement.
ACCTATATGAAAGGGAAGAAAGAAACTCTGTTAGATATTTGGCATGACATTTATGACTACTTTAAATAGATATATCCATCCATGTATTTTCAAAAAAAGCTCTATTTTGTGTAATTATTATTATGAAGAAAAGAGAACCTCTGGAGCACAATCAAGGCCAGAATTCATAAACAAATGCTTATATATCCAATACTTTTTAAAATGTATTTTTATGTTACATTACAGGTGTATTTATATTATTTGCTTACTACCTTAGGTATTCATATGTTCTATCTTTTTATTTTATTTAGGATATTTAGAGACATTAATTACTCTGTTATCTTAACTCTCATACCTAGGCCCATCAAAAGTGCCACAATTTAACAAATAGTAAGTCTTTATATATTATTTAAATACATTATGAATTAATTAAAACAGAAAGCGCATGCATTTAATACATTAATTCAGTGGTTCCCAAAGATTTTCTGGGCTCCCTTATGGATTACAAAAATATCCCCCGCAAAAAAGAGAAAAAGACATCAATTGGGCACACACATCATTCAACTACACATAAACCTATACACATATTTCGTTTTTAAACTCCACCGAAGTTTATTTCACACATCAGGTTGCAACAAAACACACTACAAACCATTTTTACAGTGAAACACTTTTGTGTAACTGTTTGTTTTTTTTTTCATTCATTCATTCATACCGCTTCCTGCGCCCCCCCCTGCAATGGCACTGCGCCCCCTCTAGGGGGCGCGCCCCACACTTTGGGAACCACTGGATTAATTGGTGGACATATTCAGAGAGATTTGAATCCATCAGTAGTTGAACGCATACATAAATATTTTAATGTAATGTTTTAGAGTGGATCACTTCTGAACAGAGCTCCACTAGGTTTTATTCAGGGATATCAGAGTGAAGCGGATTGAGTAGAAATGTATGTAAACCCTGAGGCTTTTATTTTTCTTTCACAGTCTGGTGCTACTTTGTGTGCTCTATCACATGAAATTTCAGTCATATCCATCTAAGTTATAAGCCGATAAAATATGCATAAATACACAGCAGTGTGTCTATAAATGAGTCATATTTACTATATATATTTATTAAACAATTTTTAGATGAATACATGTTTGTTCATCTATGTTACAGTTTAAATAAATTTGGAAATGAAACCATAAATATTTAAATGCGCCAGTAAGCAAATAAAGTAAAATTAGAAGAGTGTGCTAAAACTATTTCAGTAGATTTTGTGCTACTGTAAAATTATTTAAACTATTACTGCGACTTGTCAAATACACCCCAGCATTTGCTTGGTTAACCTGCACATCAATTTATATTGACCACAACAACCCCATCGAGTGACCCTGACATTAGATTAAATAGTACCCCTAATTGTATCAATCTAATTTGTATTAATCTAGGTAGGGAGAAGTACCTGAGTGTTGTTGCTAAATACGTCTATCCCTTTATGACCAGATCTTCTGATGGCTACTGCCAGCAGGATAATATATAATGCCACAAAACTCAGATCATCTCTAGCTAGATTCCTGTCATAATAAAGAGTTCACTCTATGTGTGCCCTCCAAAGTCACTAGATTTCAATCTGTGATGTGTTCGGACACCAGATGATGGTTATATGAAACTGCCTAATTAAAAACAGTTTTTCTCTTTTTCTATCCTCTTTATGTCTGATTGTTGGGGGGAAAAAATCATAATTTCCCTTATAATGCATATGCTTTTGTTGAGTTAAGAACAATGTGATGAAAGCAATTCGTACCAGATTCTGTCTACGCAGCAGATAAGCGCCGATACAAACACCCAATAGCAGGCCCTGCAGGACAATAAGGCCATCCTTCATCTGGCTTCTGTACTGGGCTTTGACAGGGTCATAGGGCCCTATCATGGAGTGAAAAATGAGAAGTTAGAGGTGTGTTTTGACTGTGTATTATTTATATCTATCACACAGAGTCTTGTCCACTTACTGACTACTTGTACTTCAGTTCCAGGGCCAAAAGTGTCATTTACTGAGCAGTAATACACTCCTCTGTCCTCTACTTTGAGCTCCATGAAGTAAAGGAAAGCGTTTTGGATCATAAGTTGACTTTCAAACCGAATCCTTTCATTATGCACAATCTTATTCTTGTCTGCGCCATATTTGTCAGCTTTGTACCACTCCACTGTGCTTTTCAGATCTTTCGGTGAGACTTGGCAGTAAATAGGCACTTTCTTTTGAGGTCTTAATCCGTAGAACCTGGGTTTCTGGCTGATCTTCAGGGCGACTGAGCAGACAACAGAAAAAGTTACATGAAATTGAAAAAGATAGAGTTCGCCATTCCACTTAGCCTCAAGAGATAATAATACAGTTTACTTGGGCACAAGAAAATGATTTACTTGGGTAAATTTTGTATTTGGATATCTAATTCTTAGGACTAGTTATGGTCTGAAGTAATCCTAGGGTAAGCGCTATGAAAATGTAAAGTCCAACATTCAAAATTATTTGATTAATTCTGTTGATAAAATCCACATGAATCCTCTATCCAAGTATTGGGGGTAATTTTTTCAATTAATGTATATAAGCAAAAAATAACAAATTAATCCCATATGTATCCATGTTTTATTGTAAAATATTATCATTTCTGATATTTTAAACCTAAATATTTTACCAATGTTCAAATATTCAGTTAATAGAGCAGTTTACTATAGCAGCAAAACTTGTAAGCAACATCAATGTTCAATGCTTATTATTAAAATTATTCATTTTATTAAACAATTAAACAAACAAAAATCTTGCTGAAGTCCATTTTACCAAAATGTTAAAATCGATTAGCAAAAGCAAAAATACTAACATTTCTGAATAAAATGATTTGACTTCATAAATGATTAGTAGTTTAATGGGTTATAAAGCATGAGGACTTTCTTTTATTTGGATTTTTTGAATGGCAACTTGACACAGATATGCACGATGTCTAATGGTTCAAAGAAAATGATGTCAGTTTTATCCTGTATTTTATTTACAGAGTGAATCAAAGCTGAGAAAAACAACCACCAATTAAGTGACAATAAACACAACAGAGTTTGTAGAGAGAACAAAATGAGTTCATAGTTTCCCTTAAAGGATAAAAAATACTTTTAACAAAGTTCTTCAGTTACTGTAAAATAATTGTAAAGAAGCTCATCAACATGACAATAACATAACATTCTTTGTCTCAGACAAGAACTTCCTCTTTTCTCCTCCAGATGGCCAGGAAGTAAAGGTAAAAATAACATGCAAAATTCCTGTGTGCCTGGTAGCTGTGGTTAAACAGACCTAAAAAACTAATTATAGTTAGATTTTTAACTATAATTAGTTTAAAAAATGTGTTTTATATTGTAGCTATAAAAACACACAGCTATTACCGGAACAAGATTAAATTTGCCAACATTGATTACAGGTGCTGCAGAAAATTACAGGTCCTACATGTTTTTTTTCCGAGTTTGCTAACAAGTGAAATGAACCATGTGACAAAAGTTTATAATTACCTGATATACTTATCAACACAAATCCAAAGCATCCAGCTAGAGTCCAACGCATGATGACATGCAAAAGGAAGAACTGACTTAACAGTTGACACGGCGAGTGAGTGGAAGTCTCTCTGTAGTCTGAGAAAGAATTAAGCTGTTACTACAGTGGGTGTGGAGTCAGTCTGACAAGCTTCAGCCTCATGCAAATGAGGGAAGGAGAGCAACAAACCAAAATAACTTTGAACAATGCACTTTCAATACTACAGCCTGAAAAAATATAAGTTCCTTTAAAACTCAAAGCAAATTATTATAGCCTTCGAATCTGGGAAATCTAAAGAAAATAATATATGTTTTTGAGCCTTTTGGTGTAGATAGCAACTTAACTTTAAGTTGTTTTAACTGGCATTGAGTCGTTTACACCACTGTGGAGGGATTTTCAGCCACTCTTCTTTGCAGAATTGTTTTTAATCAGCCACACTGGAAGGCTTTCAAGCATGAGTGGCCTGTTTAAGGTCACAGCAGCTTAATCGCAATCAACGTTGGCCTCTGACTATTCGGTCTGAATGATAATTTATTTTAGCCATTTGGAGCTGGACATGCTGGCGTGCCTTGGATCATTGGCCTGCTACAAAGGTCAGGCATGAAGTAGTTTTTGTTTTTCCTTTTGACCTGTACAATCTATCACTGTTAAAGTATTCTTTAAAAAAATAACCACATTGCAACAAACATTTTGAGTTTCATAAATATTCACTAAATATTTTATGGTTTAAAGCTCACTATTCCAGTGAGAAAGTTGGTGCGGTTTGCCATTTATTGCAGTGGAACACGTTTAAGGAGGTAAGGTGTTCTGGTAAAGTCATTAGGGAACTACAGCAAGCAGCAGATGTTATCAGATGCAATAATTTTAAAAGCTATGTTGATGTAATTTAAATAATTAGTTCAATTTATTAAAGCTAAATAAGTAGTAATATGTAGAAACAACAGAAAAATACTAGGAGACTAACATTGTGGTCTTGAACAACATGATTCTATTCCTTTTGGCATCTAACTAAGCTTCGCCCTACAGAGGGCATTCCCCTGTGAACTCATTTCCTTCACATAACAGGTGAATGTGTATGTGTGTGCATGCAAGCATGCAAGCAGATAAAAGAGATAGAAGAAAGACACAGAATCATATATCCATATCAATATATATAGACTACTTATTATCTGCAATCATTTGCAGTTTATCCAAAGCAGAAAGACATGTTCTACCTAAATATTTAGTTGCTTATTGGAATTCATAGTCATATTCAACGGCATTCATCAACTTCACCTGCCATATATCACATTGCACATTTTATTGATATTGTGCGCTCCTGTTTTCTTTCAGCATTTCCTGACAGAGAGCAGATTCTGGTCAGCCAAATAATGATCTGAACCAGTTTAGCACAGTTCTGGACAATCCCACCCTCTTCTCTATCCGTTACCAGCAGCATGAGGTATCCAGGCACCACGTCCTCCATGGATACCTCCTCTTCTTCCTCCCCCAAAAAGTTTTTAAAATTAAAACAAAGTATTGTTGCCAGGGTCCTGAACAAGAACACCAACCCCTGACGTGCGGTCAGTCCAAATATCACATGTAAGCAATTGAGAATCCCATAATCATCAGAGAACTATTTACTAAGGAACTAAGCAAGGGAAGGCAGCATCTATTATTTATGCTTAAAAGTTGGGAGCTATTATCAGTTTTTTAAATCAGCTATTTTTGTGTTACATTATCATTTTACTGCTTCTTTCGAGCCATGCTTGGATTATTTGTATATAAGTTTGCCTTGTGTATGAATGCTAGCATAGAAACAGGCTTGCCTGAAAACTGGTAGGCTTGTTATGCAAGAGCCATAACCAGTCAAGAGTGAAGTTTTCAAATCAGTCAAGCTGATCACATTTCCCTAATTCTGTGCTCTGTGTAGCACCAGTCCAGTATTTATCCACTGCATTAGCTTTATCAGTTTTTACAATATGGCAACACCAGATAAATCAATTTAAATGCTGCACCCTCCTCAAAGATGGACTTGCATTTCAGCTTCACAGTAGCTTTACTAAATCTAATGTTGGTAAATGTAAATATGAAGTTTTACACTTATGTTTTTAGGGTGACTTTTTTGAAAAAGAGCCTTCTGTCTAATTGGGCATAAGAAATGTTAATATGCGTTGTCACTGTAAAAAACTAAATTCAAATTTCTACAAAGAAATTGGCTGCCAGCAGCTATGCTCCAGCTCATTAGACGAACGGCTGTTTGAGCAACAGATTTCTTTTAGGGGGGTATAAAATGGCTGAAACAGGAAAATGAACAATGCACCCTGATTGTAACCCAACTCTTCTGACATTACAAACTTTATCATTCTGTTTTTATCAAACTGTTTTGTGGGACTCTCCTGTATAACAGAAAACAAGGGATTATAATATTTGTTTTCCCCCTTTTTAATTCCATTAATCTTAATACATTAATTTCAATACATTATACTTTGAGGCAAAAATCTACTGTTTTCAGAGTGTCAGGGAGCCACATAGAGGCTCACTGCCTGTACCATGAGTAATAAAAAGGCACTGCTCATTTTGCTGTTTTGCCATTTCATTTGTACTCAATCAAACATCAGTTTGTTCAGTCCAGCTGGATGTTTCTGACCCACTTTAATAATTGCTAATTTGAAGCGATCATTTTATTGATCTAATGTCTGCTTTATGGAAGTTATTTTAGTGTTGTTTTGATTTGATCAGGGTTCAGAATTGAATTAACTGGCTCAAGCGTGGATTAGAAACAAATTAAATGGGTACAGAGTGAAATATAAATTTTCATATACAGTCCAGCGATTAGTTGAAAACAGAACTTTGCCCGTCTTTAAGTGCACCTTTAAACTTCCACTGCAGTTTAACAATTGACCTTTAAATGAAAACATTTCCTCTTATTCTATTATACTTAAAAAACAAACTAACTCAAAATCAGTAAGTCTGTGCCTTAACCTTAACAGCACTTCATGTAGTTGATTGATGTCTAAGCCATAATGAATAAGATCATTAATATAGCACCAAATAGAAACATTATATGAAATTATCGGATTAACTTTAATTTATCTTGAGTTCATATATATTTTTCAAGAGTTTTTCTCATATGTGTAATGCGTATATAGCCTAAATATCTATTCAAGTTGTCAAGCTTACAACCACTAGAGGGCAGCAAAGTATCGGATGGATTTCTCACAAAAAACTTAAAATAGTCCTGACAACACGAGCCCACAGCCTGGTTTAACCTAAAAGAAACTTTTTATTCTAACAGTGTAGTGACACTTTTTACAATAAGAAAATAAAAATATACAGAAGAAGAAAGAAAAGAAATTAGTAAACGCACTGATTGATTTTGGGTGTAGCTGTAAAATTTACCATGAGATTGTTTTTTATCTCTCGGTAGAAATGTAAACAGAGGCCACAGTGAATGACACCAAATCATCACGGAAGACTACGGGGTCAAGCTGCAGCAGAGTCTCAGCTTCAAAGAGCAAAGCTTGGGGTCACATTTCAAAGCTTAAATGTTGCAGATAGCGTATCACAGAAGGCCCGTCAAAGGAAAAACTATACCCTTTGCTTATTCTGATTTCCTACCAAGCCTTAATGTTAAACAAGCTAAACACTTAAACAAAATAAATAAATAAATACATAAAATAAAAATAAGAACATGTGGGGATTTGTGTGGTGTACTGTAGCAACAAAAGTTATAAACTCTGAAAGTGCATAGTTTAGTCATGTTTACACAACACTGGAGAACGTCTTAGGCACAACAGACAACTAGAGAAATAGCCACGTTTACAACACTTCGGGACATTTTGTAATATGTCTACATTTAAAAACACCTTTTACTGTTTTTTTGTTTACAATTGAATTTTTTTGTATTTTATGTGTTGAATAAAAATTATTTACAGCAGTACTTTACACACAGTGCCTAAGATTTCTACACAGAGACAAATGTTTGCAGTAAGACATTTGAAACTCAGTTAAGACTTACACAAGTGACATTTTCACATTAGGACAGACATGAGGACAGATCCTTTAAAGACACAGATAAGTACATAAAATTTTAGATTTGGGCTTAGTAAGCCAAAAAGGTCTGGAAAACTATTTATTGAGATCACTTTTTCAAAAATTATAAGAAAGTTTGTCCTTTTCATTTGAAGAAAAAACAAAGAACCAATAAAGGGAAGCTGAAGACCTTTGCTCAGATCTTAATTTTAGTGTTTCTAATATTTACATATATTTCTCCGTGGCTGTAATTTTTAACCAATGTATTCTTTTAATTTTAGAGTCAAAATTTGACTAAGCCAAACATTGACTGCATGTTTTGCATAAAAGGTTTCATAACTCTAAAAATATCAAGTTTTATAGACAAAGTCTGCAGCTGAGGGTATTTACAAATGTACAACAGATACTAAAGTATCTTCATAAAAGTATTGCTCATAAACACTGAATGGGTTTAAATGAATAGCAGTTTAAACACTGTGTAAACATAGCTAGCATCACAATTACAGACAGTTTCTAAACCTTTATCCTGCCATAAGTTCAATTGCTTTTTGGATAAGGACAGATCAAACAAAAGCAATACAGCATTTTATAAGACAGATGCATATGTCTGAAGAATTTAAGAAAACATTTTTCTTTTTAGTTTAAGACAACTGTAATAAGTTCAACATGTAAAGAATTTAAATAGTGCATAGCTTTTTTTCTTACATACTAATTTACAAATATACAAAAGAATTTGAGATTTTTTCTTGCAGATTTTGATGACCAGAAGCTTGTAAAATTAAAACTTCCAATCTGAAACAATGCAATAATCCCCTTTATTCTAAGCAGGAAAAATATGGATCTGTCAACTATTGGACATTAGCAGTTCTCACACTGAAGTTGTCTTGTGTTGTTTTAAGGCAAGAGTATGAACCTTAATAGTTGCTGAATAGAAACTTAGAAAGTCTAAGGTCTCTAAAAGTTGAAAGTGGTGGGAATAAACATTAAGATTTAGGGGACCTAACTATTTCTGGGTATGCAAGTATTGCAAAGAAGATAGCTAAAGAGGGACATAAAGAAAAGCAAAACAGCCTTAATAACGATTGAATCATTTCATCCATTCACGACGGCAGTTTTAAACTTTCTGTGAAAGCATAATTTTAACAATCTTAGAGTTAAATTTGATATGGAAAACAATTGAGACCACACCATGGTGCACAATCCTGGTCATTTAGACAACAGCTTTTTAAAATTTTAAATTATTTAGTATAATTAAATATGAGATTTATGGTCCAGACTGGTGTCACAGAGATAATTAAAAATATTTGAAGTCTAAAGGTAAAGATACATTTAATAAACTTGTTGATTTCCTTTAGAAGTTCAGAACTTAATTTTGAATGACTTTATTTTTCTCCTTCACTGATTATTGTCACAAGAAACTTCAGTTGTGTTTTTAACCTGAATAAGTCTTTAATAAACCGGAACCAGTATTTAAGTGCTAGGTAGCAGGAAGGTCTAAGCTGTTATAAGTATTTATAAAGTGGGAAATTTGTGAACATTTGTGTCAATATTGTTGCTTTGTTCATTGATATAAAATAGGGGGAAACACCTACTTCATCAGTTTGTCATACAAGCGGCTCTCTCAGATTTGCCTGTAAGGTTAAGGGATGTTGGTAGGAGGCAGAATGCAATAACTCCTCACTGGTTATTTCAGCAGGAACCACAATCATATTCTGCACAGGAGGCTCCTGAAGACAGTCTGTATTAAAAGGTTCTTGGCTTGTCAGAGTTTCTAAAGCCTCAAGCTCCATTTCATCAGCAAGGTCTATATTACTTTTATAGAGAACTCCTAGTCTTCGTGCAAGCAGCCCCTCTTTTTCAGGTGGATCATCATCGTTGTAATTTCTACCAATTCTTTTCAATCTGTGCATGAAAGCAGCATGGCGTATGCAGCGCTTCAGAAGATGATTACGATAAGCTCGTTGAAGGACCACAGCAGCTTGTTGCTCTTCCTTGTGGCGTACTGTTGTGGTAATTGGTGCAAAGGAGTCTTTTGTGGGGTTGCTAAGAATGAACTTAGCCTCAATGCTATCCCGCATTGCTGCCATCTCCACTGTGTCTCCCAGTACCATCTGTGTAACAGCCATCAAAACATCCAAGCAGTGGATCCTATCCCCAATAACTAGGGGCAGATCCATTCCAATCAGACGAAGCCGATTGGGTTTGGCGACCCTGAGAGGCTCCTGCAAAGTGTCACAAAAATCTGAAAGTCGACTGTACTCAATAAACATTGTTCCATCCAAGTCAAACTTCTCCCAAGTTTCGTTGAACATCTCAAAGTCTTCCTCGCAAAGTGGGTCACCGCTCTCTTCTTGAGCCACATTGAAGTTCTCCAGGATGATGGCAATGTACATGTTGACCACCACTAAGAACGAAACGATAATGTAGCTGCAGAAGAACATCATACCCATCCCCGGGTTTCCACAGTTACCCTTCACATCTGTGCCTGGATTCTCAAATTCAGGGTCACAGTCTGGAGGTTCCCTGTTCAGCATTGGAAGTAGAAGCCCATCCCAACCAGCAGAGGTTGTAATCTGAAACAAGCAGATAATGCTGCCACCAAAGGTCTCAAAGTTAAAAATGTCATCAATTCCAGCTTCTTTCTTGACATAGGCAAAATTTGACATGCCAAATATGGAAAAGATGAACATAATCAGGAAAAGCAGGAGACCAATGTTGAACAGGGCAGGAAGGGACATCATTAGGGCAAAGAGAAGTGTACGAATACCCTTCGCTCCTTTAATGAGGCGCAGAATCCTGCCAATCCTGGCTAGTCTGATCACTCTGAAGAGAGTTGGGGATACAAAGTACTTCTCAATTATGTCTGAGAGCATTGTACCTGAAATCAGAAAAAAACAAATATGTAATATACTAGTACAAGTTTTTTTTTTTTTTAGTAAAACAATTGTAAGACATTGTACCCACCAGCTATTGACAAGATGACCACAATGAAATCAAAAACATTCCATCCATTGGTGAAGAAGTACTGCCGCAACGCAAAGAGCTTCAATACACACTCTCCAGAGAAGACAACAATGAAGGCCACGTTTAATTTAAAGAGAAAATCCTCTTTCTCTGGGCTTTGGTCATCTGTTTCCACCATCATGGTCACCATATTGAGGCAGATTAGAACCATAATGAAGATGTCAAAAAACTGCTGGCTGATGAAATCGAACACAATGCCCTGGACCGGATTCTGTCAGAGAGATACGGAGAAGGTCAGTGAACTTTTCCAAACCATGTAATGAAAATGTTGTTCTTTGTATACTAAGCTCCTCTGTCATAAATTAAACTCAGGCAATCTTCAAGCTAAGCTTTTAATAATCTCTAATAGCGGTTTTTGAAATCACTTTTTACTCAGGAAATGAGATTTTAAGAATGCATCGTCCTGTGAGCTGCTGTTTCCTATTATAACACAGTGACACCTACTGGACCTATTAGGGTCTTACATATCCCTACAGAAAAAAAGCCCTTTCTTGATAAATGTATTAGAATTTATTTCAACAGTTGTTTCCTGCTGACCATTAAAAACGGGTGGAATTCTCTTATGTTTGTTAAGGGTCCATGATTTTCATAAACTGCAAAATTAGTAACTTACCGTTGGTCGTGGAATTGGCTTTTGTGGCTTCTTGGAACCAAGTTTCTTCATGGCCTCATAGTATTTTTTCTGTTCATCAGTCATAAAAATGTCTTGGTCTCCAAAGTGCACACATAAGACAAGATAAGAATTATTTGGTTGCTTAAAGTGCCAAATTGCTTTTTTTCTCAAGAAAACCATAATATAAATTTTTATTTTTACAAACTGTTTTCTTGAAAGTACTTATCTTTTTCTTTTGTTGATTGAAATTGTCAATAATGACACCAATGAAGAGGTTTAGGGTGAAGAAGGAACCAAAGATGATGAAGATCACAAAATATATGTACATGTAAAGATTGATTTCGTAGGATGGTTGCTCCTCAACCTAAATTGAAAAAACAGAAAATATTGGCCTGAAACACAAACACTTTTTAAATCTAAATTCTTTCATTTAGTCTCATAGTAATGCCTTATTAAATTACCATCAATCTCTGAAATAAATCTCAGTCTACTCTCATATTTATTGAAAATACTACTATAGGAGGAATTATTTGAATCAGCCAGTTAATCCTATTAATTTAAAGAGTGATTAAAATTGATAGATTTTTCAAAAATAATTTATTTTACATAAGACTGCACATAATCTAGTATTCTATGAGCTACTATTTCCACTAAAGTCTATAATATATTATCAAATGAAGATTTTTTTGGCCCTCTTCTGAAAACCAAAATTAAGGGGCAAAATGTTCAGGGTTAAACAAACATTTTATCCCTCTACTTATAGATACTTTTTATCATATTTGAAGGTGCCATTTTCAAAAGCTTACACTGGAAGCAACTGAAAAACATCAAAACCGAGGTGCACTTCCCATGTAAACAAAAGAAAAGGAGATAAATACCTCTCTTGAGTCCACGGCAGCATACATTATGTCCATCCAACCTTTAAAAGTTGCCTGTAATCATTAAGAATATTCTCAAAATATTGGCATCCAAAGAAAAAGACAATAAATAAATAAATAAATCAACTAAATATCTCAGCATACAATAAAAGGAATCCTCACCACTTGAAGCAGAGAGAGGTAGCCTGTCCCAACATTGTCGTAGTTGATTTTGACGTTAATCCAGCGAGCCTCCTGTGTGGCTTCTTCAAGTGCCAAGCACTCGGTTCGATTGTTGACCTCAGTCATGGGGAATAGCTCCTCTGTGGTGGTGTTGATGCAACGGTAGAACTTCCCCGCAAACAAATTGACTCCCATGATGCTGAAGATGAGCCAGAAAATCAGACACACCAGCAGGACATTGAAGATGGAGGGAATCGCTCCAACAAGAGCATTCACCACCACCTGCCCAAAAGAAAGAATCCTATTTCAATTACCTAAAAATATACTGTAGATTGCTAAGACAAAAAAAAAAAAACCAACATGTTTTGTTGATAAGGTCAAGAAAAAAAATCTTTTAAATTGTTTCAAACTGACTTAAAATTACTTACTTCTACAATAGCAGACAGCCATGTTGTGAGTATGGAATCAACAAGCGAAAAGGGGCAGCCAATCAGTGCAGTCAATATAAAGTTATTTTTAGACATGCAAATAACTAAAATAGTACTGTTCAAAGGAAATGTACGTACCCTCATGCCTTCAAATCTTGATAGCGCTCGAAGAGGCCTCAGTGCTCTGAGGGTTCTCAACGACTTTATCGGACCAAGGTCAGAATAGCCCATCCAATTTGCAACTAAGCTAATCAAGGAAACCTGCCAGAAAATAACAAAATTTCCTATTCAGGGGTTAGCATAGACTTTAGCTAATGTAAGACATGTCAATCTGTCTTTTTCTGTTGCATATTGTGCAGGCCAGCTTTGGAACTTGACAGCTACACTTACATCCACAATGAAAAAGTCCAACCAACACCAAGCGTTGGTGAAGTAGGTCTTGAAACCATATGCAACCCATTTCAGGAGCATCTCAATGACAAAAATGTAGGTGAAAATCTTGTCTGCAAACTCAAGAATTATTTTGATGGTTCGTCGCCTTTCTATGTATATATCTTCAAAGGCCTGCAAAAGAAAGAGGGAAAAAAAGTCAAATGTTTAAGAAACAATTCTGAATTAGTTGTAGTAATAACTGGCCTCACCAGAGCCCCACTGCTAAGGAGGATCATGAAAATGATGAAGGTTTCAAACCAGTCGTGTTCCACTATGGTGAAGCAAGTTTTTCTAAGATTCCACCATTTTTTGCCTTTGTCACTGGTGGTATCCACCGTCAAACATGGCCATTTGGTCACACAGTCTGCGAAAAAAGAGAAGGCACCCTTGGAATAATACACTTAGGCACTTTTAAGGTATTGCATAACAGTGAGGGATCATGTTAAATATATTTTCTGCATTTTTGTTAATACCATCAGTGAAGCAGGCCTCTGGTTCTTCAGGTTCCGGTTCCTCTTCTTCCTTCTTTTCTGGTTCAGGCTCAGGAGGATGATAATCAGCTGTGCTGCATACTGAAGAATCCCCGTCATCATACTCATTTGTAATAAAATGAAATATAACCATAAAATTAGTATCGGCTTTGGGCTTCTGCTGAAAACACCAGTGAAAAGTGCTACTCATAAAGACTTACTCACTTTTACTTTCTCTGGGATACTACTTTCATCTTCAAGGTTTTTCTGGAAAAGTTTTAAAAAGTAGTTTTATGCTTGTGTAAGGGGTAATTTATCAGTTAGTGAGACTGTAATGTGTTTGTAATTGCATCACCAGCACAATATCCAATGCTGGTGGACTGATGGCAGGTCGCCAGTTTATTTTTCTCTAAATCAAGCTTGCTAGCCAGCTTATTGAGTTACCTAACAAGTATTAGGTAGATATCTACTTAGCTAATTTCTTGTGACACAGATCTTCACTTTTTTTTTTTTACCGTATTTTGTTCATCATCTCTCCGCAGTGCACTCTTTGGAAGTTCATTATCTTCTTCATCATCATCCTGCTCCCCATCATCATCATCATCAACATTATCACTCAGATTATCATAATCTGATTCTCCTTCAGCGATTGGGACTTTCAGATTGAGCTCTCCATCCACCGTGAATCCAGAGGGTTGGCTTTGCACCGGGCCATCTGAAATCCCATCTGCTACTTTAAGAGTCAGACAGGCGTCCAAATGATTCATTTCCATTTCCTCGGTTTTAGGCTTTCCATCGTCCACCATGTCCTTATCCGGCTCTTCGGGCTTTTTACCAAGTATTTGCTGGATTCGCTGTATGAGAAATGCTTTTAACCAATCGATGCCTCGTGTGATTCTCCCAATAGCAATCTGCAGATTGTTCATGTCTCCATCGTCATCCCCTGCTGATAGGTTGTCTCCGCTGAATGAGCTGAGCAACAACGCCAAGAAGAGGTTCAATACCTGAGTAAAAAGATTGACGGAGGTAATGCTTTAAATTATACTTTAAATATTTTACAGATGTGAAAAGCACGAAAATGAATACAATTTGTAGCTAATTACCGTAATTAGTTTTTATAGTCCCTGCTGCTATGCAAGTCCCTTTGAAGGGACTGAAGCAAATAGGAAACATGTCACATTAATAAACATTATGTTGACAGCCTGCTATTGCAGATGCAGCTAAATTTAGATTCTTAAGTCTAGTGATCAATTTCTCACTTCCCGTTTGCCAGGTTTGGCGGGTTATCATGGTTACATCGACTAGTTGATCTATCTCATTCTGGAACAAGAGCTGTGAATCAGTAAAGACAGCTAGCAGATAAACATAGCTACACAAAGGCAGAACCAACAATAAAGGAGTAGAAAAGAACAGGCTATGATTAGAAGGACATACAAGTGAAGCACAAATTGATTTTCAAACTCACCACACTGTTTTAGATACAAACACAATAATCAGACAACCTCATGGCAACAACTTCAAGGGGGAAAAAAGGGAGGTGTGACTTTGGCCACGGCGTGGTTTAATAGTGTCAGACGGGTTGTCTGAGTATTTCAAATGTCGGATATGAATGGGCCGACTTGTTCCAGATGCCAGGAATGCAACAGAAATTCAAATAACCATTTGTTACAAGCGACATCTGAGGAATACCATCTCTTAACGCTGCTGATGGTGTAGCGCTGGTGTGAGGGACTTGTTTTTGGGCCCACTTTCAGCGTTGTTGAAACATCATAGCACTGTACACATCTTCTGATTGCTACTTCCAGCAGGATAATGCACCACGTTGCATCATCTCAAACCAGATTGTGTCAGCTTGGATCAAGTTGTTGTTGAGTCAATGCAATGAAAATAAGGCGGTTCTGAAGACCCAAGGGTAGTCAAAACCAGCAATAGCAGAGTGTAATAAAGTGACCAATGAGTAAGAAGTAAGAATTCCACAAGCTTGTAAGAAATACTACAGGAATATTATGAAATCATTCATGTATTATTTCAATCTGATCCACTAATTTGACTCTTTTAAAGACATCAACTTACGGTAGCTCTTTTTCCTGCTCATGGGGGAGCATAATTTATCTCTGCATCAGTTACTATCACCTCTCCTATCAAATGACTTTCACTGTGCACCCGGTAAGTCTCTTTGCTACCTGAGCTTTGCTTGCTCAGCTGTCTGTGTTTCTTCTCGAAACAGTAGCTAGCTTACTAGAATCAGATCTAAGCACGTGTAGAATCAAAACCTCTGTTTGCTGGTTTCACGTGATTGGATCCACATAGAAAACCTGTATTTACCAACATTATTTGCCTTAATTTCAATTCGCATTTTGTATTAAATCACCAGCTTTACGAGATTGTAGGATATAAGCAAACTACATTTAGCGCGACGTAGTTCACACAATATTTCAGTTAGGACTTAATGATGAGTCATTTCCCTTTTATTTCTATGAATAACCTGACAGGAAACCGTTTTGGCTCTTGCAATTAAATATGATCCTGAAATAATGTCTGTCAGTGATCCTTCATCAGGCCTTGTTCCCTAATGCAAATATAAAAGGTCATGGCTAGTATTTTTATGCTGTCAACATTCACAATACCTCTCAATGAATTACAAAGAACATCTTTTTTTTACATGAATTAAATTTGAGTTTGACTGGCTGTTAGCTTACATATTTTCAATATGTTAAAATATGCAACTTAAGAACTACTTAAGAATAAGGATTTTTGTGTACAAACTGTGTGTGTGTGTGTCCTGGCTGGCTGAGGGGTTAACTATACACCATAAAGACAAGCTGTTCACAAAATCTTGATCCTGACACCAATCAATTAGATAACTTTATTAGGAAATGGATTAAATAATTTGATTAACCATTGTCTTATCCAAAGAAAGAGTCAAATTGAAGGGTGAAACACACTTAAAATCTTGTAAAATATCTGATTGATATTTTGTTCAAATTCCCCATCACTGCAGCATAAAAAGTAATTATTCCACTTGCAAATCTGAATATTTTAAACTTAAAACAGAATTAGAATTAGAATCAAGGACTTTTAAACTCACCACTAGATTTCCAATGACCATGACCATCATGAAGACGATTAAGCACATCGCAGGTCCAGCCACCTCCATGCAGTCCCACATCGTCTCGATCCACTCGCCACACAGAATGCGGAAAACGATGAGGAAGGAATGGAAGAAGTCATTCATGTGCCACCGTGGCAGCTCACAGTCTGAGGAGATCTTGCATACGCAGTCCTTGTAGTTCTTTCCAAAGAGTTGCATGCCCACTACAGCAAAAATGAAGACGATGATGGCCAGCACCAAGGTCAGGTTCCCCAAAGCTCCCACTGAGTTACCAATAATCTTAATGAGCATGTTGAGTGTGGGCCAAGACTTTGCCAGTTTGAAGACACGAAGCTATCACCATCACAAAAGAGAGATAAAGACATGCCATGAAGAAAAACAGAGGAACTTTCAGGCAAGTAATTGTTTTTAATTTGAGGGGTGCTGAATAGTTATGAGCAGTTAACATTGTATCCACAGTAAACAGCAGTCAGCAACATCTCAGTTTGAACAATAAGAGAAACGTTATCAGCATTGATTTAAAATAACGTTAAGCCAAACATGGCCCATTCAGTTAAAACTTGAACTTAAACAACGCCGCTAGCTTCTAAAGGATGAACTAAGTCAATCATAATTATTTTCTCTCTCTTACCAACTACTTTTCCTTTATCTATTGTACAGATATCCTCTTCTCTCCTCAGCATAAACATGTTCCCTTAGGTTTTGTGAAACGAGTTGAAACTAATCTGGTTCCAAAAGAGTGAACAGCAGAGATGTTGACCAAAATTAAGATGCCTTTCACCATCTGAGAGCTGATTTGGTCTAACATTACAAGCTGTCAGATTGACCTGTTGGTTCTGAAACCATTGGCTTAACTCTTTTTTGCTTCTAGTTTTCCCTTCTTGGATTTAAATAGGTTATGAAAGTCCAAATTAGACTAATTTCATACATTTTCTCTCAACATCTGAGACTGCAACGGATTCTTAATAACAGTTCATCAAGAAATAGCATGTTGCTAAAAACCACCAATTGTTTGTCTCAAGGCTCTTATTTTTTGGCTGCCTGGTTTTTACTCAATCAGCAGCAAATAGACAATGATTGATTAGTACTAGATGTGATTTTCAGTACTAATGAAAGTATTCAACACAACTTTACTTGAAAAAAACATAGCAATAATTTTTGATCAACATTGTTTCTTACCAAACGGAATGACCTTAGGACTGATAGACCCTGGACATTTGCCAGACCCAACTCCACCAGGCTGAGAGTTACAATAATGCTGTCGAAAATGTTCCATCCAACTTGGAAATAGTAATAGGGATCCATGGCGATAAGCTTGAAAAACATTTCAGCTGCAAAGATCCCAGTGAAAACCTAGAAAACATAAATAAAACTCAAAAGGTCTGAGATCTTGGCACATTTCCCTGCTAGATTGAATGTAGTAAATACATACCAGATTTCCTACTGAGAGCATGTTGTCAAACTCTGGGGTCATGGGGTAGTGCTCCATTGCCATAAAAAGGGTGTTGAGCACAATGCATATGGTAATAGCGAGGTCAACAAAGGGATCCATGACCACAAAGTGCATCCACTTTTTAAAAACAATCCAGGTGGGGCAGCAATCCCACTTCAAAAACATGTCGGCAAATTTGTACCAGCAAGGTGGACAGGGTCTCTGAGCCTCCTCCAACTCTAGACAAAAACAAACAAGAGAAGAAGACATATTGTACTTCAACAATCTTTAACATGGTTATAATGCTAATCTTTGCATGTCTGTTGCAACATCCTTTGTGTGACAGATATGTTCATGTCATTGCTGTTTCACTTTGTTTACTAGGCTAAAATAGTCCAAGCTTAACACCACAAGGGCACGACATCAAATGTTGACAGGGATTTGCAAGGGATTCAGCATGATTAGCCTCACCACGGGAAGCCAAAGAGAATGGTAATGTTCTCTTTAAATAAAATACTGGTCACTAATTGTATCTGGTTACTAATAAGGTGAGTGTAGAGATCTTAGGATGTCAAGTTAAATGTAATTGTTACAGAGGTAAAAACAGTAGTTGTAATGGATGAAATTGTGAAACTTTTAAGGCTGTTTTAATAGTCATTAAGTCCTTGTTAGTAGACTTGATTGTTAATATGTTTCAGTCAGCATTGGTTATGATTCCAAATGTCTGGGACTGTTATTTTGTGGGTCAGCTCCAAGGTTAGAAATCTCTAACTTCAAATATTCCCACAGACTTACAACAAAGTCTGTGACTAATCTCACTCAAATTATTGACAGAAATTAAATATTATATTTAGGAATTGTGTGTGGCAGTTGTTAGTGCCTCTGTACCTTCCATGGCAACTGCAGACAGCACTGTCACAGCACTAGCAGATCTCTTTTTCAAGCCAGGTTCTTCCAGATGAAGTGTGCTGTGCATCGAGCCCAGTGACTTCTCTTTGACTTCATAATCTACAGCAGACTATGGGATACGTTTAGAAATTCTTTGAATGATGTGAAATAAACAATATTTTCGCAGACCACAATATGTCTTCTCCTTTTATGGGGTAAATGTAAGAGCAACCAACCTCCTGCATAGTGGGTGCTCGAATCATCAAGCGAGGAACAACTCTTCCATTGCAGTCATTCACAGCCTCACCCTGTTTGAGACCATGTCCATTATCTTCCGTCTCAGATAATGTGTGTTGACTCACAGACTTCTTACTGGTCAGGGTGGCTTGGCTTCCATGAAATTGTGCCTGCCAATTAAAACACTGCAATGTTGACTGAAAATATGCTGTTTAAATATGGGTATCCATCCTATTCATAATAAAAAGAACTATGGTTGTGTGAAGACAGAATTAAAACAAAGACCAGTCAGTATTTTTCTTGTCATGAGGTTTTGGACTTTGGTTTTGTGTTTTGCTTTATTTTGCTGTTTGTATTTGGCTCCTTTGTTCTCTGTGTTCTATCTAATCCATTTCCTAAGTTTAACATTATATCCTTGCCTTATACTTCTATGTCAACTTGTTGCTCACACCAACATTTCCCTGTGGTTCTCTTGTGAAGTATTTATTAAGATGGGTTACCAGTGGATCTTAGCTTTTTTTTCTAGGTTTTTATTTTAAAATTTTAAGGTAAAAGTGTTCATTTTGCCTGCCTGTCTTTGCAAGTTGAAAAAAACCAAGCTGGAAGACTTTAAATTAACTATTATTATCATCATTATTATTAATTATTATTATTATTATTAATCATCTTGTGACGTTTGTCTCATTAATCAAAAAAATTACGCCATGTTTGAAATCTTGAATGAGATCAAATAAAGTGTCCAAAAGAAATTTAGAAACAGTTTACTGGGAAAAAGACATGTAATTGTATTGATCTACTTTCAATTTCATAAGAAAAGTCTTTTTAACTAAGAGTTTATAATTTATGGATGAATATGACTTGCTGTAATTACCTGCTCTTGATTTTTTAGTTGTTCTAAAAGCCGCTGGAATTCTTCCTCTTTTTCGATGGCCTCCAGTTGAGTTGCTTGATTCTGTTCATAATAAGCCATGGCTACCACAGCCAGGATGAGGTTGATGAGGTAAAAGGAGCCCAGGAAGATGACCACCACGAAGAACAGCATGTATGTCCTCCCAGCTGCTCGCAGAGTCTTTATAAGAGAAAAGAAGCTGCAAGAACTTAGGACAATTTTCTCACTATAAATGTAATCACCGAAACAGACAAATCACAAAGAAACACAGAAGAAATTAAGTTCCAACCAGCTGGAAAAGATTCTCCCAGAAGTCCTGTGTCATGAGCCTGAACAGAGCAAGGAAGGCCCATCCAAAAGAGTCATAACTGGTGTAGCCAAAGTTAGGGTTCCTTCCAGCCTTCATACATGTGTATCCTTCTGGGCACTTTCTATCAGCAGGGGGAAAAAGTTAACTAACAACTATTGGCACCTTTCTTGAAGCACATCTGTCTTTAAATCACTTTAATCAAAGATTCAATTTATTCTACAAAATATGCTGTAATTTTCGAAACAAACGGCAAGCAGCTAAATTACATTAGGAATGATTTTTGGTAAAACATACCCAGCATCAGAGCTGTTGCCACAAATCAGAGCATCTTTGCTGCCTTCTGTAAAATACTGATTTTCTGTAAGCAAAGAAGATAATGATATTAACTCTCCTGTGAAGAAATGTTGCCATGAAATAATGACTAAAGCAAACCTGGAAACATACCTGGATTTTCAATATATTCAGTAAAATCAAAAGAACTGTTGGAGTACATAGACTCATTTACAGCCATGGTAGTGTTGAAAACGTCATTCATCAGAATGGGCCATTGCACACATTTGTGACGCAGGTTTCCCATGAAAAGCTGGAGGCCAACGAGTGCAAAGACTGCAAGGGCAAAAACGGTCAGGACCATGACGTCCCCCATTTTCTTCACCGACTGGATCAAAGCCCCCACTATGGTCTTCAGGCCTATGAAACAGTCACTGGACATTAACCAACTAGAATAAAGCAACTGAAAATAAGCCGTTGTTGTTACATAAAGAACATTTAAAGACAAGTTCAATATGAAGGCGGTTACCAGGAATTACGGTAATTGTTTTCAGTGCTCGAAGTACACGAAATGTCCTGAGAGCTGACACATTGCCAAGGTCAACAAACTCAGTAATGTAGCTAGGAAAGAATGAAAAGAATAAAAATTAAACACCCAAATAAAATTACAAAAAAGCATAACATCTAGTCATGCTTTTGTTATAATATCGCTACTATAAGAAGTCTGTGAAATACAACAGAAATTGATACAGTAGACATTTTGGTGTGATTGGTTTAAAAATGACAGTAAGTCACAAAGTATGCACTGAGTAAACTGTTTAAAAACTTTAAGACATTTCTCATTTCATTCGATTTTCTTTTGAGAGCATCAGAGCTTATAATCTCTAATATGGTCTGTGGATAATGTTCTCCAGATTTTCTCCATCACTCCATCCAAAAGTAGGCAGCTTTTCAAGCCCTTGTGTATAGTGGTTTTCATGTTAAAGATTTCTTCTGAACTTGCTTTTCTGTCATATTTTTCATCAGACTTTATTGTCAGACAAAGATGACTTGAGTAAATATAAAAAACAGTTGTCAAATTATGATTTTATATATACAGACAAAAAGCCTATCTATATCAACTCTGCAATATCTAAAAAGTACTTTCCTCTTAACCAAATAACAGATTATGGCACCCTTGATAGCTACGACTTCCGTCATGCATTTGCATGAATGGTCGTTGAGTTTTGTACATCAATATGTCTTCTTTGCAGACTTACTTGAATTCAGCCATATTGAAGGGTTTTCAAGCACAATCAGCCTGTTAACGATTCCAGTGTTCTATATGAATTGGATTTAAGTCTGAAATTTGACTAGACCACTATAACATCTTTCTTCCTTCTTTCTAGAGTCATTCAGAGGTGTACGTGTTCTTTTCTTAACCTGCTGCTTAGTCCAAGTGAGCATAAGATCATCAATGGATGGGTTGACATCAGAATCTTCTAGTAGAGAACAGACTCTCTTCTCATTTAGTAAAATAAAAAGCAAAAACAAAAGGAATATGCACGAGTGCATGTTCCTGACATAAACTGCTATTGCACATGCTTTCCTCTCAAAAACAAATATTGTTTAATGGATGACATTTTACGCCATTTTTCTTATTTTGGTATTCATACACTACACAGTAGGTTGTTATGGTCCGGCACAAGAACAGGAAATAAAAAGGCTTCAGAAAGCCATAAATACTTCTACTTAAGATCACTAGAGAAGACTCCAAGAATAAAACTACTTTCAGATACTTACGCCATGCTGATCACCATGAAATCCAGCCAGTTCCATGGATCTCGAAGGAATGTAAAAGAACCAATACAGAAACCTCTTGACAACACTTTGACTGTAGCCTCAAAGGTATAAATTCCTGTAAAAACATATCTGAAAAAGACAATCTGTCATAAACGAGAAAAAGCCCAGGCACCAAAATGACCAAAAAACAGTAAAATAAAACCACTTACTCCACAGTTTTACTCCATGCTGGTGGGTTGCTCATCGTCATGAACACACAGTTCGACAGAATGGTAATCATGATGAACATGCTAAATAATTTAAGTCAGGATTAAGGAAAGATGCTTAAGATGCATACAAATCTTTTGCTTTTATTCATCAAATTGAGTAAAAAAATAAAATGAAAATGTGGATGTTACATAGACAAAAGGATATGAATGTATGAGAATTTTGATGGATCCTCTCCTGATCACACTAAAGGGGCTGAGAATGTAACAAGCCGGCTCAGCGTTGAACCTGTAAATCGTGTTCCCTTTGCTGACCACGACAAATGTCTGAAAAACAAACAAATGTACTCTGAAAACTAATTCCCGTCTAAGCAACATTGCAGCAAATCTTTAGTAATGACAAACGATAACTATTATAAAAAAAGAAAAAAATTGGCAGTTTATGCATACAAAGAGAACTTAAATGTTGGATGAAGGATGCAGTTGTCATTGCAGACATGTAGGATGAGTAATACATGCTGTCACATTTTAACGTCCTGTGATGCAGTGACAAAGTTGAACCTAAGCACTACATGTGGACAATTGTTGTGTGGCTCTGCTCAAATGGATTCAGACTGACATTCTGGGCTTTGTAGAAGGGGTCCAGGTCCTCCAGCGGCGTGTTGAGCAACTCTGGAGGAGGGTCTCCATATATTAGGGGTAGGCTCTTTCCAGCTTCCAGATCAGGGTGTGGCCCCACTGGTTCTCCCTCGCCATGGCCTTCTGCTGATTTCCTCCTTTCCTCCGCAAGCCTCTTGATTTCCGCCAGTGATTCCTGGGTAAACGGGCGGAAGACCGCAATGCCTGGGGGAGGGAGCAGGTTCGCCATCTTTGCATCGCGAAGGGAGATAACCACACCGGGTACTCCCTAGATTGAGCTGAATGAAAAATAGAAAGTAAGAACAAAATGCATACCTGTCTGATGTGTCTCAAAAAGCATTTAGCCAATGTTCTTCAGTTAAACCCAGATTGAAATTGTATGCTTTTGTGAGCATCCTTCACCAAAATAATGTGACATTATATTATTGCTGTTTTAAAAAAAAAGAAGAAAACATGAAGATGTATTCATCCAATATGCTTGGCATAACTGGTTTAAAACATTTATAAATCAGGAGATTTGATCAGTATGAAGTTACATGCTGTCATGCACACATCACCAGCCACACTTATTGAAACCAATGTTGAAGGTGTATGAAAAACCTGAAAGTAAATGTATCTTCTCTGGTAACAGCAAAATTATTGTCATTATTCCCCCCCAAAAAACTTTTTTAACACCATTAATTCAGTTATACATATATATATATGCAAAGAAAAGTTTTTTTTTTTTTTTTGTTACTACCAAAATGTCATAACTCGGTGTCTAATTATTAGTAATATCTGCCTTGGCTCTGGGATACACCACACAGGAAAAAAAGATGTGTGTTGATTTTCATAAGGAATAAAACTAGTCATCTAAGCATGAATATTATTACAAACATTTTTTGATCCTCACAAAACAATAGTCAGACACTCTGCATCAAGATATTGTAGAGAGCAGCACTAATGGATCCATCAATTACAGTAAGTCATCCAGATCGTGAAACAGCAAATCAGTCACATTCTGGCACATCATGTTTGACAGTCTGTTTTTCTTTACCTGAAAGTCTCTGTCAGATGTAACAGGACGCTCACTGTTCAAAATGTTCAACTTTGTCTCATCAGTCCACCGAATATTTTCTTCTAAGTCTTGGGGATAATCAAGATATGTGTTTTGTTTTGAGTGTTGCTAGTGAAAATGGATAACTTTGTGAAGCTTTTTTCTGTTCTTAAGTTGATCCAATGATTAGGCTTTCTGCATTTTAACAAATTGTCTTTGCTCAACATTTAACTTTTCTCAAAGATTTAAAACAGTTCAGTGTGGCATAAAAAACAAAGGCCACTAAGTTGCCATAGCAACAATTTCTTCAAAGGCCTATCTATGAATCTTTATTAGAGGTCCCAATTATTGTGAAGGGTGTTGCAATTGTGTCAACATTTCTATTCAACAAATAGAACAAATACCCCTTTGTGTGCACTGTTCAGTCCGATGGCTAGGGGTAAAATGAAGGACTAACTGGAGATTTAATCATAACCTGTCAAAAAATGTTAAGAGAAAGTTACACTAATTGCTTTAGAGTATTCCAAATGCTGCATGTGGTTAAATCTTGTTTTCTTATAACAGCTTTTAAAAACACACTTACCTATTCAACATTTAAAATCAGATCAAGTCTCCCAGAAAATACATTATAGACAAGGCATAGATCACAAAAAGTGTGCAAACAAACTAATTACACACTTTACAAAAATCAGTGAAAAATGATAAGACAAACCCATGTTCGGCTGAGTGCAGACATGAATGCATTGAAACATTTCTTTGAATCGTGCCACTTGAACACAGAATCATGCATCCTGTGCAGAGACGCACACGCTCGCAGAGATACGGTGGCTGCACAGCTGCTCCAGGCAATCAGGACGGAGCATCGTGTTTCAGAAGCCCGATGAGTCTGCTCATTCCTCCCTCGCTCTGCGTCTCACATCCCTCTGATAAACAGGACAGCATGCCAGCTTAGCTTACTGACTCTTCTCTGCTTCCTTCTAGTTTACACGGGAACCTGAACACACCAAGCCTCTGTGCCTCTGTCTCAACCCTCACAGGTGACACTAAAGGCTATCTTTCAAGCAGAAAAATTATTTTAACCCGATCCCTACTGAAAGCTGCCTCTCTTACCCAGCACACACCTGACCCTGGCCCTAGAGTTCCCCTCTTTTTTTGTAGCCTGAAATAATCAGTTACAACAGAGATTAGGATGTCCAAAACCACCTTGCTACCTGTGCATTTTTATTCCTTTCCTGGGCCCTTCACATCACTGCTTTTCAAAACTCCCATTCTGGGAGCTGTGGGCCCCACTTCTCCCAACAGTGAGCCAACCTTAAAATACACATCATGAAAGTAGATGTGTTTCTCATTGGCCTAATGGGGAACATTTCCTGATTACATTACATCAAGATGTAACTGCTGAAGCCATCAAATGTCCACTTTTAAAGATCTCAAAACTGAAAGCCTGCCAATGTCAAAAAAAAAAAGTCCTATCATTAGACTGTTGCCTTGTCCTGTACAGGGGATGAAAATGAATGTTTTCTTCATAATCTGTACCAGCCACTCAAAAATCTTTGAAGCAAAGTCTATTTTTGCATAATCTGTTTTAGTTACAAAAGAAATCTGATCCAATCTAATTGCTATTTCTGCCAAAACTCTACTCTACTTTAATTATGTTTCTGTAGTCTAATGTTAGATTTATTTCCTAATCCCCAGTGTACTCTCCCTCACCCCCTGTGCCACTTTTTCTCTTCCTCCCCTCAATTTGCTTCCTGTTCTCCCCTTACATCTGCAATCTGTTTGTTCATCAGGCTAGGTCTTTTGTCTACTTATGTTTTCTTTCAAAGTCTGTTCCCAGTTGTCTACTTTCCCCGGATTTATGGTTTGTGTTTTCCTTGTGGTTTTTATAATAGTTTTTTGTTCTTCATTTTTATATTTAAATCTTCAACTACATTCGACAACTCTAGCCTGCTGCTTTTGGGTCCATCACAAAAAACACATCATGACAACACTGGGATTAAGAATCTCCTTTTGGCAGCGTCAGTGAACCATTAATGTGCATTTGCATAGAGAAGTCGAAATCCAGACCAAAATCCAACATTTAACTGAAAATCCATCACAAAACTTAAAAAATATTGTCAAATATTTTAGTCTACAGGTGGGCAAAATCGATATTCATATGCATGGGACATATTTCAGATTTTCTTACATAAATAGGAAAAAAATCTCAATTTTGCAGAATTATTTTATTGTACTCTCTGTGGCAAAAGGGGAAAAGGTTCAAAACATATTAATTGTTTTTCCATGATAATGTCCTCCATATCTATCTAAACTGTAAAAATGCAATAATTCTGTTTTAAAAATATTGCATTGGGGTACTACTTGTTTATAATTTAAGATATACTTGTGTTAATTTACTTTGGTATAACTTGACATAACCATTCTTTTGTCTCTCTTCAGTCTTTACTCCCTACACGCTTGGTTTATGCATCATTTTTCTTTTTGTGGAAAATACCTGCAACCTCTGAACTGGTTCATGCAGATGGTCACCCATCCTTTGCCTGGCTCTGCTGGTGTACTTTTTGTCACTTTACATGTCTGTAAACCAAATTAGGAATTGCTGGAAAATTGAGAAACCATTTTTCCAGCAATTTTTCCAGCATAGTCCTTTTTTCCCTCCAAGGACTATGGAGGAAAAAAAACGTGACTTCAGAAACCTTCCCTGGTAGTAATACATATGTATCATTTTGCACGTTAGCAAAGACCAATATGACCTGTGACATTCTGGCTGAGGATATAGACGGGGTAATGTAGACACTTCTCTGTCACACTAGCCAACCATGGAATGTGAATGCCAATATTCGCCTCCGGAAACAAGCCCAACTAGCTTTTTGGCTTTTATCACAAGCCAGTGTTGGTTTGTAGGGGTGAGATAAGGGTTTCTGGGTGTTAGAGTGGGCTTACCTGACTTACGGCTAACATCCAAAGAACATCTTGTGTGACTCTATTGCAGATCTTTGGACATTTACAAATCCAAGCAAGAATTTGTAGAAACACTGTCTAAATGATGTTAGTTAACTGATAGATTTGGACATTGAGGAAACAACATACCCACATTTTTTTTCACATTATTACCACAAACACAAAATATTTTTCGTAGGTTTACATTTCATTTCAATCCAGTGACATCTTTTAGTCTTTTTAAGTATGTCTGTGCCATCATTGCACATTTGCTCATTCACACATTCATATACAAAATAGCTCAAGCTTAGAGTACCTGTGAACACTGATTCCAAAGTCTTGCCAAAGATTCCCAACTGACTGTAGATCCAAGCTTTGACTGGGCCATTCTAACATATAAATATCCTTAACTTAAACCATTCAATTGTGGCTCTGGCTGTGTGATTAGAGTTGTTGTAAGATGAACCTTCATTCCAGTCTCAAGTCTTCTGTAGCCTCTAAAAGGTTTTCTTCAAGTACTGTTCTCTATTTGCTACCAGTTACAGTCTCAGTCTCTACTCTGACAAGCTTTAGCGTAACTGATAGTTTTCTAACACAAGAACCTTTGTGTTTGTAGACCAAATGTTTGCTCTATGAATACTTTTATTTTAGATATAAAATCCCTATACACAATTTCTCCTGTCTCAAACTGACCCATTTGGCCTTTGTACTGACTGGACAGACATTTGAGATTTGGAAGTGATATGGAGAATATCCCTTCCATCTCATGATGGACTGTGGGGAGCTATTAGCTCCAAAAAACACAGAAAACCAAAAGCAAGCTGCTTGTGTCTAAGTAATAGTAGTCAGATTTGAGTATGTAACTATATATGTAAAGAAATAGGTTTATTTATTAGGAGAGAGTTGCAGTTATGCTTAACCTTACTTCACCTTTTAAATACGGAGTCCCAGCCAAGTAGTCACATGGGCTCACTTGGTGAAAGAAACTCAAAACCAACACGTTCTGAGTCCAAGTACATGTGATGCAAGATGAACAAACACTCCCAGGCAGAAGGAGACAACGGAAATGTGCACATTTACATACAATACCTGGAATAAGTGCTTAGGAAAAGCAGAAAAAAAACCTAAGCTAAATATTTATGTCAAATCTCAGGAATCAATGCACATCAAGAGCCTAAAGATGTTCTCCATCTGGGGTGAAATTTGTATCAGCCCTACCGCTGGGCCTCCATGAGCCCATCCTGTAATATAAGAGTTTCAGGTTCTCTGTTGACAGGATCAAAAATGAACCCCAGCCTCTAAATCTCCACCATGTCCAAAGATCTGCTCTAACTGTGTGCCTGGAGGCAGGTTGCCTCCAGGCTCCAACATCACTGGTATGGGTAACATGGACTAACGGCAGAGAAATGGTTACTTATGAGCACCCACGGCATCAAGGGATATTGCCAATTTGCCATGAAGACACAGGCTAAAAATAACACTTTGCCTCTGTGGGATAAGGTATTAAAGGGGTGGGGGGAGGGGCACAGAAGATTTCAAAGTCTTCCAACATTGTATTTAAGGGAAGCTGATCATCCACCTGCCAGGTGACGACAAAAACCTGAGCATAACAACCTTTTTTCTACAATATTGTGCAATAAAATTATGATCTTCACTGACAACATGCACATAAAAGCACTCCTTTAAATATTCCTGTTAGACTAAACGTTGCAGGTGTTGGAATAAAAGCACTCATACTCACAGAAACGAGACAGATTTTTGTTTTGCTCAGCTTATTAAAATTAAAAGTGAAAGACACAATGTCCTTATAGCGCTCTGCTTCTAAATAAACTCTTTCAGACAGCAAAATATTATAAAATTTGTAGAAAACTGTAACTTAATGGAGTAAAAATAGCAGCCCAACCATAATTAGAACAAAAAAAGGATCCCCCTCAGCATTCTGTTTTCTTCAGAGAAAATTAAACTTGGTAATATGTGACCAGATTTCCCAAAATTCAACTGAATTTCCAAGTCAAGGACCGTAAATCTGCAGCCTGACAACCAGCGAGTTCATGTACTATACCAGCATGAGTGTTGAGTGTTTTACCTTGCACAAATATTCCACCAAATCCTCAATCCCTGTGTATCATAAAAGTATCTCCTTAAGCCGCTTTTGAACGTTATTTCCCCCGCCTGTGGCAGCCGTGGCGGGTTACGGGCCAGCTGTTCTGACGCACTCAGGATTCCCGCAGTGAAACCGGAGGAGCTGCTCCAGGTGGGGTCAGATCAGACCTTTGACAACGTCCCGTTCCCACACAGCTGGTCGCTCAGGAACATGTTTCCCAGAACGGCCGCAAACTCAGTTCAAAGGAGGAACGCAGATGTCTTGCAGAGTGGCTCCGTTCACCTGAATGAATGGCTACTTCTGATGATGCGCATGATACCCTCTGCTGCCTTCGCAGCCTGCAGGTGCACATAAGTAGACCTTAATTCACAAAGTGAAATTCATCAATGTTAATTTTTTGCACACGGTTAAAGCGATTATTCCCCAATAACCGTGATTAACTAGGACTTACAGCCAATACGTCCCCAACATTTAATTGGACTAAATAAATAAATAAATAAATAAATAAATAAATAAATAAATAAATAAATAAATAAATAAATAAAATAATTAAAGTACAATCGTAAGTATGGATTTAAAATGTAACCACTAGATGGCAGCAGAATGCTTATAAAGTTTCTGTGCATACTCACTATATACCATTATGTAATGTAAGAGTGCTAAAATCTAAGAAAAAAGTAGAAGTATTTTCAATTTTTATATTTTTTGCCTAAACTTTTTTGACCCATATTTTTTTCATTCATTATTTAACTATTTTATAGTGCTACTTTGATATTTAAATCGCCATTTTACTTATTTGCTGCATTTACCAAGCGTGTCAGTTAAACTACCTTCACGCAAAAAAAAAAAAAAAAAAAAACAGAGCAAAGAATTTAGCTGCAACAGAAAAGGCAAGTAAGAGGTCGGAACTGTTCGAGAAAGATTAAGGGGGAATCCAAAAAATGAGGCGCCGTTACTATGGAGACATAGCGCTACATTCGACGCGCAGCAACAAGGTTTTGTCTTCTGTTCCTGCTTAGTTGGAAACTAATATTGTAGTTGTTTCAGGTAGGTACAACTAAAATATTGTGAAACATTAAAGCTATTTTTTGGTATAACTATAAAAGCGTTACGTAGTTTAAAACCTACTATGTATTTCACAGTCGCTAACTGGACTTTTAATCACTTCTCTTATGTCCGTGTTGTTCATAGGATTATTTGTGTAATTATTCGTGTGGAGAGTGATAGTATGGACTCGGAGTACATAAAGAAACACCTGGGGGAGTGCCTGGCCGAGGGGCTAGCTGAAGTAGCCGAGCTTAGACCCGTTCACCCCATCCAGTATCTTGCTCACTGGCTTTACAAATACACGTCTAATGTTCAATTCGAGAAAGAGGTAAGCAGCAGTTTCTTTTATTGGCCAGCAGGAGACACCATACCACCCATGCCCTCCCCTAAAGTGTAGGTAAATGGTTTGCTATTAATATCTTTGTTTATGCAAGTGTTTGTGAAAACGTGTTGCAGTAAAAAAAATTAGTGCGCTATCTATGTGCTCCACTGCAAGTAAGGAAGTTATAACTTTGAGGTCCATTATTGTTTGCCATCTTAAATCTTTTCTTTAAATTACAATTTTGAAAATATGTAAGTATTCATACCTTTTTTTCCCCACATTATGTCATAATTGCAAATGTCAACACATTTTATTGTGTTTGGTCATGTGATAGACCAAACACAAATTAGTGGATGATTGTACTGGGAAAAGGATGAGTAGGTTTCAATTTTCCTTTGTTAATATAAGTATGCCTGCCCACTTATATCAACAGACACATATTGTTGACCATTCTTCTTTGCAAAAAAGCTCAAACTCATATTGAAAAAGATTGTACTGATTTATTTTATAGATTCTCTGTTGGATTTAAGTCCAAGCAGGGTGATTGGGCCGCCATGCTTGGATCTAAATCTTGGATCTTAATGCCTGACCACAAGCCACATAGCTTGATGCTACCACTATGTGCTCTGCGATGAGAATGGTATTTTGGCACAAAATATGTTGGCCATAAAGAAGCCATAAAGATCAAATTAAGTATTTTTACTATATATAATTATTGTCCTCAACTTTTAGAGCTGTTTAAATGTTTTAAATAAATTCTAAATGTATTTTTATGCTTTGCTTTAAAGCTTCCAGACTATATTTGGAAAAAAAATCTTATTAATACTTGTCCAGGCTTTCTGAAAGACTTCCCAAGTTTTTTCTTTGCAGTTTTGATGCTTTTTATATAGTGGAAATGTTAGGTAAACAACATAACCAAAACCCACCACAAGGTGATTGTTTTACTTCCAGTTCTGTGTCTCCCTCATCCTAAACCTCTACTATTGTTGCCATGTTAAAGATCTGATCTTTAAACGGGTTTGAAAGCTGTTCACGGATAACAGAGGCTTAGACAGTCTAAGCTCATCAGACTAAAAGATATGGCCGCCAAATCTCAACCACCTTTTACCTAGACATGAACAGGCCCACCAACAGACCCATGCAGAACAATGGTTTGGTTCTAAGAAATACGATTATTAGAAAATCTTCTAAAAAATAAAATTATAAATACTTAACATGCAATGACATAGTATAAACAAAGTCAGAAAAAGTTAAGATGTTAGTGTATCACATTATTTTTACAGAAAAAAGAGCAATTTGCTCTGTTGGAGGAAAAGATTGCTGAATATAACATACAGAAAGCGCTGAGAGAGGAGGAGGAGAGAGCTGCTAAGGCCCTGGAAGAACTTCTAAAAGTATGATGATCATTAATTTTGTCTTTACAGTGTGTTTAATCATTTACAAGTTGTTTTTTATTGCCAGAACTTACTTCCCAATTGTATCTGCTGGTTAAAATACTGTAATTACTTGAAGCACAACAGAAAAGGCTAATTGTCAACTTTTCAACAGGCGGCTGAGAAACCCATAGAGCCTGAAGTACCCATTGAAATCACTGCTGAAGTTGAGAAGCCTGCTGAAGATCAGAAACTGGTAAACATACAGTAACCCAGCTCATAGCTCAGGTGGAAAATATGTTTTCAGGACAGTTATTAGATATCCACTCCAGAAATCTGTTATTTCTGCATGACAAGAAGAAAGTTACTGTTGGAACGAAGGCATTAGAAGTGCAGTTTGTCACAAGCAATGAGGGGAAAAAAGTAAACACATGGAAGATGGTACCTTGGACAGAAAGGATCACAGTTTTTTTCCAATGCTCAACCTTCAAACCTTTCCATGTTTTGTCACATGACAGGGACATGAAAAGGTTTGAAGGTTGAGTTGCATATGTCACAAGATCTCACTGCAACATTGCAAAAAATATTGCTTTTATCTGTCCTACAGGTGACTGGTCAATCTGAGTCTGGCAAAAATGAGAAACCAGAGCAGACTGACCAAATACAATCAACTCCCAGACAAGATGGCAGTGATTTAAAATCCAACATTACAGAGAATCAGCACAACAAACCTGAAACCTTTGACTTTCCAAATGCAGAGAAGGTGATCCAGAAAGAATGCAGTTTGCATGCTGGTGATCATGGCTTGCTGCATGTATTCATATTGAGGAGAAGATCCAGTGCATGAAAAAAATGTGTGGCCAGGTGGACAGCGTGAGCTGAAGTATAGAACACAGATGAGGAAAGAGATTCTTCAGTCAGAACAAAGACAAGAATCAGGTTGAGATACAGGAGGATGACAAGAGTAGTTTTGTCACATTCAGTTCAACTTGCTTGTATCCTTTATTTCAAGGTGGATGAAGAAGAGAAGGATAAACCTGAAGACTCTGTCCATGTGGAGACAACCTCCACTTTGCAGAATGAGGAGTTCAAAATAGAGAAAACAGTCTCATTTGAAGAACAAGAAGAAGCCATGACAGACACCAAACAGGAGACTGAAGAGCCCAGTTCTGTTCCTCTTCAAAACCAGGTGGCTCATTGATCCTGTTTTTTACTCTTTTCTGCTGCTGCAGTGAGAAGTTCGAGAAAGATCAATTTGCTCAGAAATCAGAAACAGAAGAAAGAACAGAAGAGGGTTACTGAACTTTCCTCTCATGTCAGGAGGAAGTCAAGTCATGTGTGACACCACTGATTTGTTTTGGCTACAAGTCACATAGAGCAACAGTGAAGAGTCAGAGAATTGATTTAAGAAAGATTCCTCATAGAGTTGCATAAAAATAACTTACAAAATCATAAAAAAAACTCATTTATTTCACTGATTAGATCCAAAAAGTGAAACTCATAGTGTAATCTAGTTTTGCGTGTTGGATGTAGTGAATTGCTCCACAGATTCTGTATGAAATTTAGGCCAGGCCTGTTTCCTATAACATTTCTGTATAAGATTATTTTCATTGGTGTGATTGGTCTTATATACTAATCAGATTTTGTGAAAGTCCTCATGATAGACATTAAGACTTTCTTGAAATATATTGTTTTGTATGTGTTGAATCTGTACAAGTTTCGCCTTTTGAATTTGGATGATATTTTAAACCACTGAAATGCTGCCGTAGATGATCTACACTGAAAAAAAATATAAAACAGGTCTCAAAAAAGGAAGAGAGAACTTAAAGTAAGATGTCATGATAAAGCTTTGTCCTGCTTTTCATGAATAATCAAATAATAAATCGAAGGACGACGGTCTGTTCTACAGGTGATCGATCAGTCTGAGTCTGGCGGACATGAAGAACCAGAACAAACTGACCAACAGCAATCGACTCCCAGGCCAGATGACACTGATTTAATATCCAACATTACAGAGAACCTTCGCAGCAAACAAAATCCTGCTACCTTTGACTCTCAAAATGCAGAGAAGGTGATGCAGATAAAATGCTGTATTTATGTTGGGGAATGTGGTTCACATCATATAGACAGATTGAGGAGAAGCAGAGAAGATTCCTTGCATGAAAAATATTTGCCCAGGTGGACAGAGTGAGTTGAAGTAAAGGTTTAGAAGACTGACGAGGAAAAAGAGATCCTTAAAAGAGAACAAAGACAAGAATCAGGGTGTGTTCAACTTCTTTTCTCTCTAACTTAAAGGTTGATGGAGAGAATGATAAACTTGAAGACTCTCTCCAAGTGGAGGCGACATCCACTCCTCTACAGAGTGAGGAGCTCAAAACAGAGAAAACAGATCCAACTGAAGAAGAAGTCATGACAGACACCAAAGAGGAGACTCAAGAGCCCAGTTCTCTTCCTCTTCAGAACCAGGACAAGGTGGCTCACTAATGAACATGTCCTAATTTTATACTCTTTGCTGCAGTGAGAAAGTTGAGGAAGATGAATTTGCTCAGAAAGCAGAAACAGGAGAAAGAACAGAACAGAGTTACTAAACGCTTAAGCAGGACTTTCCTCGTATGTCAGGAGGCAGTCAAGAGTGCCACCATTGATGGTTTTGGCTACAAGTCACAGAGAGTAACAATAAAAAGTCAGAGACTGGAATTAAGGAACATTCCTCATACAGTTGCATAGAAGAGACGTGGGATGTCATCAAAAAGTGCAGATTGTCTGGCCAGGTGGACAGAGTGAGAGGAAGTTTAGAAGACGGATGAGGAAAGCGATGCTTCAAAAAGGACAAAAACAAGAATATGACTGAGGTGCAGGAGGATGACAGGAATATCACTTTTTAAATTAATCCAGCAAAAATATAACATTGATTACATAAATAACAACATATGTAGCTATTTTT
Source organism: Xiphophorus maculatus (assembly GCF_002775205.1). NCBI lineage: Eukaryota > Metazoa > Chordata > Actinopteri > Cyprinodontiformes > Poeciliidae > Xiphophorus > Xiphophorus maculatus. The sequence continues at coordinate 14,343,908 of NC_036452.1, read as the reverse complement.
TAGTTTTCTTTCCCATCCTTCCACCCCTTGCTGCCAAACAACAAAAAACACTGAAATGAAACAACTGTCATCCTGAATGATTATAAGCAATTTAAACTCATGAGATCAACACAGACGAGGAGAGTTGAAAAGGTCAGCACATTTTCAGTTCTGTGTGTTATTGATTTACCCTTCCCTGGGACTCCAAATATAACCATATCAGCACTGGGTTGGATATTTCTACGAAAAGATTCAGATACATCTAGAATATCATAGACCAGAGGTTGTACGATTTGCGATTTGTTACAGGATCAGAATATATGAGTTAAATTTGCTTTATAGCTATATACTGATGGTAGAATAGCTCACTGAGAGTCTGACTAGCCTATAATGTATTTGATGAAGAATCCTGAACTGAATTAGTCCAAGTCAATAACATGAGATTATACATTGTTTGTGTAATGCATTATCCCAGGTCTCATCGGAGATATTTATTCCAAGATGCTCTGATCCCATTGAGCATCAAAGGTAGCAAAGTTCTAATATGGCTGCCAGGAAAACATGGTTATCACATATGGGACTATGAAGTTTGTCAGATTGAAGTGTTGCCTAAATTATGATAACAGGAATATCACTTTAACATATTTAGTTTAGCTTCTTCTCTATCCTTCATTTCCAGGTTGATGAAGCAGAGAAAAAACCCGAGGACTCTGTTGAAGGGGATCTGCAGAGCAAGGATCTCAGCTCTCTTCAAGACCAGGACAAGGTGGCTCACTGATAAATATGTCTTGTTTTTAGCTCTTTGCGGCAGTGAGAGGTTTTAGAAGCTGCAAACTGTTCAGGAAAAAGCGACAGGGCCTGGTTATTCAATGCTCAACCAGAACTTTCCTCTTACGTCAGCTGGCTGACAGTCATACGAGTGATACCACTGATAGCTTTGGCTCCAGGTCACAGAGAGCAGCAGTGATAAGTCATGACATTTCTTACAACCCAACCAGGACAAAGCTGAGATCATATTCATCCCCGAAACACTGAAAGATTCAAATCTCTCTTGCTGTATGTTTTTCAACTGTTGTGTCTCTGATGTTTTTGTTTTCAGTGGGGTCGGTTTTAATCTTTTATAGCCTTTTGTGTAGCATTGAGTTGTACGAGAGTGGCTAAGCAAATAAAGTTTAAACGACTGATTGATTTGCTTAAAAACAAGACCGATAGCAAGAAGATGGGACACAATTGTACGCAGAGATTTCTTCTGTTTTTGCTTTTTTTTGTCACTTAGATGTTGCTGACTATGAGATGAGTTTTACTATTGGCCTAGGCTAACCTGAGTAAATGTAAAATACATTTCTCAAATGATATCATTTATTACAGTAAAGACGTTATCCAAACCAATCTGCTCGTATGTGTAAAAAAATGATTGAGCCCCAGGCCAGAACAAAACCCAACACCCAAAACTCTTGGGAATCACCAGGATGTTGCCTTTGGTAACCACTGCACAGCTTTTTAGTTCTGTTTGGTCAGCAGAGGTTTTCACTTTGGAACTTGGTTTTTGTCCAGTTTCTTTGTTATTGTTGACTCATGATTACTGACCTTAACAAAAGTGATGCCTGCAGGGCGTTAGTTGTTATTTCAGTTGTTTTCTGTCCTCCGTATGCAGATGATCCCCCTCACTGGTTTGCTAAAATCACAGTCACTAAATCCCGTTATAATGAAATCATCAACTAGAAGCATTTGTTTTACTCAAGCTATCTTTGACTGGTAGTAACATTTCTTTGATTATCTGAAACAGTTAAGGGTGGTAATACAGCAAACATGTAAGCAAATATGTAAGGGGGCAAATACCTTTTTCATCACACTACAGAGGTTTGTGTTGCTTCACAGGCAAGACAGGGAATATTACATTTCCATAATCTAACTTTGATCTGCATACATGCTTAGGGTGAAGATGATAATAAATCTGAAGAATTCGCCCAACAAGAGGCAGATTCACCTCTACGGAGTGAAGAACTTGAACAAGAGGAGACATTTACTGATCAAGAAAACATTGCTGATTCATGTTCCCCCACTCTTGAAGACCAGTCTGATTTACCTCAAAATGTAAATTGGTTATGCTTTTTATTCACCTGTGTTTGCAGATAAACAATTACAGTGTAAATGAGAAATGTTTGTAAGGTGTTTAATGTTTATTTGTGATGTTTTTCTATGTGCAATCTTAGGGGACAGAGGGACCGCTCGGGAGTGATGACTTGACTCCCGCTGAAAGTGAATCCTCACCAGAATGATCACTGTGACTCAGCCAAGGCAGCCTGATGAATCTGTCAAAGACCGAAAACAGAGGTCATATTTCTAGAGGCTGGCTCTTAAATGGTTTAAATCGTTCCAAACTAGTGATTTACACACACACACGCACGCACACACACACAAAAAAACAACAAAAAAACTGTTACCCAATAATAAACGTTACCTGGAGTAATACTATTCAATCTGTTTGTTTTCTTTAAGTGTTTGTAAAAAAAAAAATGCTACCTAGCATTGAGAAATAAATCAAGTCAGTCAAGATCATAAATTCGAATGGAAATATGCTAAAGGTTGTGGTTTAACATTACCTAACGAAAGGCACCAAGACGTATTAATTATTTTGCAAACCATTTGGGAATTTGGTTCTGGACTTATATTCCCATGTGGTGCCCGGTAAGTAATGTCAATCATCTAACAATAATGCGCACGCCTGGGTCTATTTTGTTTTATAATATCTCTTTTTTGTTTTATAATATCAAAGCAGAAATCTGCCAGATTTCACAGCAGATTTGTGAAATCTAGCGTTTCACAAGTGTGACTCTGCATTTTCTAACAACCTTTGAACTGGAGAAGGGTCAACTGCGTAACGATGACTGTTTCTTAATATCTATTTTTTTTTTTTCCTTCATCTTTTTTTTCCGGATGCGCAGTACTCCTGTGGATCGTTACATCGGAACGCAGCTGCAACTAATCTGACACTGATCGGTTTCTGGGTCCAACAGAAAGGGGGCTGGCTTTGGGCTGCAGTGTGGAGGATCAAATCGAGCTGTACTTTAAATGCGCTCCCAGTCGTGGTCCGTTTAAAGTGGAGTAAATGCAGTGAGGGGGAAACAGGAAAATGGCTATGGGACTTATTGGAGACACAGTGGCCACCGTGGGTGGCCTCGTCACGGGAGTCTTGAACTTTTTCACGGACTTCTTTCTCACTCCACCCCTGAAAGCCACTCTGATGTTCTTGCAGGAAGCTGAGCTTAAAACCCTGAACGGAGGTAGGTCTGAACTGCGTATTAAACGTAAACAAACTTAAAAAGTTTCATCTCTTAACTTTAATGAACTATTGAAAGAAACCATTGTGCTGCTGGACCGCATGACTTTTAATCTCTTGCTCAAGTCAAGCCCTTCAACCTCTTCTTTCCTCAGACATAAAGACGTTCAAGGCCAAAAAGCTTTGGGAAAAGTCGGGAGCGGTAGTCATGGCAGTGCGGCGACCCGGGTGATTTTTGTGCAGAGAGGTAATGTTACAATCTATCCAGGCAGCATCTATAATCCACAAACTGTTCACCCTGACACACAACGCCCATTTTTTTTTAACTATTCCTCCCTTCCTGCCTCCCCTTTTCTTTCTTTTCAACCACAAATTTTCTCGGTATGTGCAGTGTGTTTAGGTGACGCTGTTTTGTCATACACTGCAATAAGTTCTTGGCCAAGAAAGTTAAAATTTTATTCAGGGCATCCTTAAACATTGTTCCCATTGTTTGTTTTCCTCTTGTGGAAAAGGAGATTAATTCAATCCCTGATCCCCAAACTGAGCCAAGGGAAATTCTAGGCTGCTTTTGCAACCTATTCCAAACTATAATCAGAGTATTTAAGAACGTTTTATAAATGTTAATTTTCTTCAAACATTTTTGAAGATTTTAAAAAAATATATATTTAAAAGATCCTGGGACACTAACTGCTTTAAAGTATAACCACTTTTTAATTTTTAAAATTTTCTCTTCACTGTTCCAACAGGAGGCTGCAGAGCTGTCCTCTCTGAAACCCCAGCTGGACAAGCTGGGGGTCCCTCTGTATGCTGTGGTGAAGGAGGACGTGGGAACCGAGGTTCAGAACTTCAGACCATACTTCAAGGGGGAGATTTTCTTGGATGAAAAGGTTGAGGCTTTTTATTTTCTTTTTTTTTTTTAAATGAATAAACTGACGCATTGTTTGGCCAGCTTGCCTTGGAGAGAAAAATGATCAGTGGAACCCTCCTTCAGACCAGACTCTCTTACCAGTGTGTTCTATAAACACTGAGCTCATTGAGTTTGTAATAAATCTTAAGTTTGCATGACTGACTGACTGAATCCTATTTTGCTTGCAGAGGAGGTTTTATGGGCCCCGTGAGCGGAAGATGGGACTTCTGGCTTTCATGCGTTTAGGAGTCTGGTTGAGTGGAGTGCGGGCCTTCAGAAAGGGCTTCATTGGAAATGTTTTAGGGGAAGGCTTTGTCCTTGGTGGGGTGTTTGTCATTGGCCGAGGCCAGCAGGTAAATCTTAATTTGATCAAGAATTGACATAAAATTTGATATAGATTTGAAATGTCAAACTTTTTTTTTCTCCTGCAGGGAATATTACTGGAGCACCGAGAGAAGGAGTTTGGGGACAAAGTCAACATTTCAGATGTCCTCCAAGCAGTCAGAAAAATACAACAGTAAAACAAAGCACAATTTTATATATGCGAGTCAAGGTTTGCCTCTGGGACATGAGGGGATTCATTGTGTATGACTGCTCTTGAAACTTTGTGTGTTCATGATGGTCTGTTTTTAAACTCAACAGAGCAAGCAGACTTGATGTTTAACACCAAGTTCCGTGTATGTTGTACTGCAGAGCAACTCTGGGACCAGAGACTGACCTTTCAGAACAATAAAGCATCTTGTCATCCTCTGGTTTGGTTTTGTCTCAATTTGTGTAAAGGTGTTCAAATAAAAAGTCCCCCTGTTTTGAGGTTGCTACTATACCATAATTACTGTTGGTGTTGAAATCTCATAATTAGAAACATTGAATCTTCAGCACGTCTTACAGCAGAAGAACCTTTGGACTGGAATGTGCTTGACCTGATTGGGTGAAGTGTGAGAGTCTGAATCCTTTGCTCTGTTCTTTGTACGTTTTGTTTCCATCCCCAAAGGTAAAGCGTAATTTTAGGTTCTTTTTCTGGCTTAATTGTTTAAGCCTCGCATCACTTTCAAAAATAAGCTGTAATAAATGTGCGGGATGGGGCTTACCTTGTGCACATTAGCATTTTTGAAATCCTTTTTTAATTGGTATTTCAATGTAATGCAGACAAACTTGTAAGGAAGTGTCAATCGCAACGCCAGTCATCCAATCAGACATCTTTGTTTGCTAATAATCCAGCCAGTGACGGTCACTTCGATGTGGCGTTTCGTGAATTCGAGGTGAATAACGCGTTTCGCACAAAAAAGCGATAGTTTTGTTTTTCTCGACCACTGTGGGATGATTTAAAGGACGTTTTTATTAATCTAGCTTATCAAATTGGATGAATACAGAACGGGAGAGACTTTTCCTGTATCGGTTTCGTTCTGCACTCGAAACGCAAATGTTTGGTAAGTTATAGTCTTCGTCTCAGAACTTTGCATACTTACCGAGTAGTTTTTTTTTAGTCATGTAGTCTACACGATATCTAGGAGATGCTTTTAAAAAAAACATGAAAACGGAATATAACCTATTTTTACAATGATGGATTAAATTTCGTTGGCGCAGCCGCAGTTTGAAGTTGCGCTGTCCAGGGTCCCGGAGTCTCTCCAGAGCTCCAGGGAACCCCAAAGTGACGAAGTGTGGACAGACTCTTACGTTTAGTGACACATAACCATGGAGACAGCATGTGACTTCCTAGCTGTAGGGGATCAAGTCTGCCTTAGATCACCCGATGAAATCCTATTTCTGAGCTCACCTGCTGCAGTTAAAACCCTCTGAGACTCAGTTTTGTAATGGGCTGTGATCTGAGGAAGCTTGAGGACAGCAGGACTGATGGGGTGTGAGGTAAATGTGTTTGTTTTGTTGTTTGAAAATTCAGACAGGTGAGGGAGATGCAACATGGAGCGGAATGGACCGAAGTGTGACTCCAGGGGGACAAAGAGTCAAATATGTCAGAGAACAACCTACACGAGTGAGTGGAGATTGGGAAATATCACAGAAAAACCTGGACAGGCATCTCAGTAGACTGAAGTGTTAGTATAAAATTAAAGTTATTCAAAAAGTGAGGCTCGTATTGTATAGTTTAGGTACCCAGAGTTGACATTCTTGCCTGCTGTGATGATTGTAGTTTACATATAAAGAACAATAAGTCTAGCAGTAAGTAAAGTAGAATACCAATCTATTTTAAAAATAGATTTTAATACAGAAGTGTTATTGTAATTCATAAAATAGCAGCCTTTAAAATAGCAAAAAACTGCCATTAAGAATTTGGCTGTTCAAAACACTGTATTCAATCATGTTAACGGAAAGTTTAGAGCAAAAACAAAACTGTTATAAAATGAGCAAAATCACCAGTGATAGACACAGCTTTCACATTATTGGCAAATGGCAAAAAGTGTCACGTTATATATACAGTAAGTACAATATGTATATGTACAGACAAATTCAGAAATATCTTGCCTAAAGGGAAAAATACAGTAAATGGTCTACTGTTTATGGGTTCTAAGTCCTCTTTTCAGATGAATGGAAATGACAATGTTAGAGTTATTGTGCTTGATTGGCCAGTAAGCTGTCCTAACCTGAATCACATAAAGAATCTATAGAGCATTGCCAAGATGATTAGGGACGCTAGAACCAACAATGTGGATGAGTTAAGACAATTATTAAAGTAATTGTGTGTTAGTACCTCGGCAAAGTCACAGGGTGATTGTGCCTCTATTTATTTAGTAATTCATGAAAAAGTACACCCAACCAAGTATTAGCTTTCTATATTGTGAAGTATATCAACATACCTTGTTTGTCTTATCTAACATTTTACTGTTCTCAGAAACAGAATTTAATCAGCAAAATTAACAGAAGTGAATCAGTTTAGGGAATCTAGAGATGAGTCTCACTTTTTTAAATTGAATTACTCTAATTGATTCCCTTTAGACTCGTTCACCTGGAGCTGACTGGCTGGGGGAGTGTGTGTGTGAAAGGAGAACCATCCAGCCCCCATGGCTTCCTCATCAGATCCGTCCCGCAGGGAAAAGGGTCCAGCCACACAAGGTTCGCACACGGCAACACGCGACCTCTTACGGAAGAAGGAACAGCGTCGCCGTGGAATCCGAGCCTCCTCGCCTATGGGTCGGGTCATCCTCATCAACTCTCCTGTAGATGGTAGGAAACAGCTGCAAGTCACAGTGAGCCATAAACGCAGTGCTGCCTGATTCATAATGTGCTTTGGTATAACATCTACAATTGTTGTTAACCTTCAAACCTAAAATCCCCATATTTGTATATCGTATTAAAATGTTCATCAAAATGCTTTAAATATAAATTGAAAATTGATGACAAATATTTTCAAGTCCCAAGTCTCCATTTATTTAGTGCCCTGCAAACTTAATTATGCCCCTCTAACTTTTCTATTTCTCATTATAATCAAAAATTTGGACAGTTTTTTTCTAAAACCTGTTACATATAAAAAATTTTAAAATATATTTAGTTCTCTCAAATAAATAATTAAGTGTGTGTCTACATCAACTGTGGACACGTGAAGACTGAAATTTCTGCTCCTTTTTCTTTGCAGAGCATCAATTTTCAAGTCTTTCCTTAATCAGACTTAGGTCTACACTTTGGACCACTCTATCACAGAAATATTCTTCATTTCTTTTTGCAGTAATGGTGTTCTTTACATTTTGAGATGAATGATTATTCTTTAGGTATCCCTTGTAGGAAGTTCACATTAATTCAAGCGAAATCAGCTAAGATTACAGATTTTGCCTTTGTATCTCAGATTCCTCCTGATGTGTTTTAGGTGGAGATGATAGTGAAGACCTCCACACAGTCACAGTGGATAAGAGTGTGGACGGGAAGCTCGGCTTCAGTGTGCGTGGCGGCTCGGAGCACGGCCTCAGTATTTTCGTCAGTAAGGTGGAGGATGACAGCACGGCGCGTGAGTGGTGGTCTTATAAATACGGCCGCTGCTGTTGTGTTTTGTTATTGATGTGCCTTAATCTTCCGTTTTTGCTTGTAGAGGAGGCGGGCCTACAGGTCGGAGATAAGCTGGTGGAGGTGAATGGCGTCAGCCTGGAGAGCATTACCATGAGCAGCGCCGTGAAGGTGCTGACGGGCAACAACAGGTTAAGGATGGTGGTGAGGCGAGTGGGGAAAGTTCCCGGCATCCGCTATTCTAAGGAGAAGACAACCTGGTGAATTTTACTATTAAAGTGAGTTTATGCTTTTCTGTTTTTCCTACTTCTGTTTTTTAAATCATTTGGGTGCAATGCTCGTCTTCTAGGGTGGACCTGGTCCACAGGCGGATGGTGGTGGAGGAGAGCGGGCGGACACCTTCAGAAGCCAGTTCTGACAGCGCTCTGCAGAGGATCGTCCACCTTTATACCACCTCTGACGACTACTGTCTCGGCTTTAACATACGAGGGGGAAAGGAGTTTGGTCTCGGCATCTACGTCTCCAAGTAGGTTCAACATTTACTACATAGGAAGGATAAAGGCTCATACATCCCTCTTTATACACAAACCTATGATAGTACATCGTTTTATGCAACATGAAATTGCATCTCAATAAATCAGAATATCATTTAAAACATTGTAATCATTAAATTACATTTAATTTGCATATGTTAACATTTGTTAACATATGCAGATTAATTTCTGGGGGTTTGTTTAATTTGGGGATTATGGTTTTTAGTAGATGAAAATTCAATTTCAATTCCAAGTAAAATGTTATCAGAAAGTATGTCAATGCACCCTGACAGTTGAGACAAATATATATTTTTTTTTCATGTTTTTGGTTCTCACTATCATAATGTCTCAGACTGGATCCAGGCGGTTTGGCCGAGCAGAATGGGATTAAGATTGGAGACCAGATTCTGGCTGCCAATGGTGTGAGCTTTCAGGACATCAGCCACAGCAGTGCTGTGGAGGTGCTGAAGAGCCACACACACATCATGCTCACTATGAAGGTAATAATTTGTCTTTCTTTGAAGTTATTATTTCTACCTTACTTTAACCTGATGCTGAGATATATCTCGCTCATATATGCAATACTTTGTGTAGGTTTTTTACATGTATTCCCAATAGAACACTACAAATGTTGTAGTTGTATTGTGACAAAATGTGGAAACATCAAAAAGGGTAGTGATACCATAGTGGTCTGCATGAGCTATTATCTTTACAAAATACATGGCTTATAATTTTAAGATGACAGTAATTCTCAGGGCTGCTACTGGCCTTTATTCATTAGTAGTTTGAGAAGAACAGAGAGAGAAGGAGAGATCTTGCAATAAATGTTCACTATGCCATCACTGTCGAACAGTTCTCTACAGAAAGCTTAAATAGACTTAAAGGAAAGTTTACACAAATCATGTTCAGCCAATCATTGGTTGATCACATGAAAAATCCTCAGACCTTAACAAAACGAGCTAAACATTTGATATTAAAGAGGAACGATGTAAAGAAAAATACATGTACTCTTCAGGGACAATTGCTGTTAAGCTGAAGAGGTTGGATTGTATTCCACCCTGAGTCTTCATTATTGGAAAGCACCCTGGCTCTTTCGTTGCCTCCACGCCTAACTGACCTGTATGCATTAACTTTCTGACCTACTGCCTGCCTCTCCTCTTTAATTCGCACACGAACAAACATGCTTCGCCTCTCCAGTGTGGTCGTTCGGGCCTGTTTTGTGGGCCAAGGTTGACAGCTGGCATGCAGTCACAATATTCCTCCCTCACTTTGCTCGTTGGAGGTTGGGTTTCGCTCTGTGAACAAAAAAAAAGCCTGGCCCCGTGCATTATTCACCAAGCAGCCAGGATCAGGTGCTAATAAAAGCTTGGCCTGTGTTTTGTGTAACTTTTGTTGCTTTGGTCTGTGGAAGCTATCTCTGTGGAATTAGAGAGCAACCCAGCTATCAGAGATTACTAGAAAGCTAGGGGAAAAAAATATATTATTTTTGTGGTTTTGTCTGATTTTTTACATTGATATCTCCACAGGAAGCAGGGAGGTACCCTGCTTATAAAGAAATGGTGGCAGAATACAGGTGGTTGAATAAATGTAGGTATTTTTTATTTTTTTGTATTTTCTTTTTGTCTTGTCTAACATACATTTGTATACCTGTATTCAAAGTATTAGCACTCACTAAAACAATATCTCACTGTTTTGGTAGTTATTTTTCTACGTAGCAAATTATTCACCAGTAGGTTTAGTAGAGTAATAGAAAACCAGCAGACCCCGACAGCAACACATGCTGCAGATGTATTTGAATCAACAATTTAAATGGCAAAGCTTAAAATCAGACAAGCCCAACTCCTGAAATGTACATGAAGAAGTCATTGTAATGCAATTTCAACAAGTCACTGACCTCCAACACACCAGCAGATGAGCAATTTCAACCAACAAAATAAAGCAGGCGTAGTGGTCAGCCTGACGTCTGGGCTTTAGCTCAATGGGAAAGATTCCAGTTATTCAAAGAAAAGCAACATTTTCAAACGTTTATCATGTTACACAGTAAATGTTTATGGACAAATTCAGATTTCTGTCTTGTGCAGTGCAAAACCTTTACCTTTGTGTTGTGATTTGGAAAAGAATGTGTCCCCAGTGCATTTGAGTGTGTGGAAATAAAAGTTATTACAACAAGGATGTGGTATAATAATTAAATAATAACACATAAATAGTTTGAACAAAATTGTATGCTAAGTCACATAAATTGGATTTTTTTTCCTTCAGTGGCCAATGGTACTCAGCCATCTTCCTCCCAGGCTTCAGACTCCAACTCTTCAACCTCCTCTCTGTCATCTGGGACCCCGGTCAGCTCCCTGAGTGGCCTGTCTCAAGTCATGTTTCCGCACAGCTTGCCGTTCGGTTCAGATATGGTGGACGTTTGCATCTCTACAGAGGACTTGAGGTCAGACTTGCCTACTTTATTTTAATATGATAGCCAAACTTTTCTTTTAAAAATTGCAAACATTCCTCTTGCTCTTAGCTATTATCAACTTTGACATTTTACATAAAAATCTAAGATGTGTGGCCTGCATTTCACTCTGATAGCTCTACTTAAAAGTCACTCTTATCAACTCGCTTCAGGTTCATCACAATTAGAGAGTAAAGCATCGTTGGTCTTCTAGGGTTTTATATCACCTAGATAAGTTTGTTTAAAGTTCAATTAGCATACCAGTGGAGTTTTAATTTTCCTGAGCAGGAGCATGTAAACAAATAAAACTGGACTCAACACAGACCCTTGTGGAAGACCTTTATGGACTCTGGTGACAGTGGAGAACATTAATGAATGTCACCTGTCAGATATTATTTATTTCTACTGTCTTTAAGTGGCCAAAGGTTTTCACTGACAAAAATGGAAGTCGTTTTGATTTCGCATGACTTCTAAAGGCATAGAGCTTAATAAAATAAGAGATGCTAATGGATATGGCCCAGTTTGTATTAGTTTTGCTTTGAGAAACTAGTAGGGAGCTATACTCAACGAAAAGGAGGGTACATGTCATGTCCATAAATGTAATTAGCAATATTAGTAACTGAAAGTATTTAAAACAATTTGAGACAAAGAGTCTCAAATTGGTAGTAATTAGTATTAAACTGAGTCTTAGAGTGTTTTAAAATGTATTTGAAAATGTTTACTTGTTTCCTTTTAGGGAAGTTTGTTTCCACAGCAGCATTTATTTATAAAGTAATTTAAAGTAGTTTATAGACAAACTAAAATAAAAGAAAAAGGAAAAATTCTAAGAAAAGGAAAAGAAGGAAAATACTTTTATTTGTAGAGTCTACCAGGGAACAAGACAAAAATAACTGAACTATGTATTTCTTTATGCCTAGGTCTGAGTCTGAACTAACAGACTCCGCCATCCAGACAGATTTTTCCGCTCAGAGAATGGAAACGGACACCACCCGCAGCCTGGGACCAACCACACTGCTCAAAGACACGGCGATCCGTGGAGAGGAGAGCAGGAGGTGGAAGGAGTCTCCCAAAACAGCTGTGCTGCTGGCGCTCAGCAGACCAAGTCGACCAATCAGCAGGTCACAGAGCCAAGTCACTGTAGCAGGTCGGTCTGCATTAAAACAAAGGTTAAAAAGTTCCTACACAGATGTAGGACTTACAGAAATTTACAAAAAGTATTTGTAACCCTCAGGATTTGTCATCTTTTGTCACTTTACAACCATGAACTTTAATGTATCTCATTGGTATTTCATGCAGTCAGCCAACACAAAGTAGTGCATAGTTTTGGAATGGAATAAAAATGATGCAAGGTTTTTTACAATTGAAAATCTTAAGTGTGGTGTGTACAGTATTTCCACTCATTTCCACTGAGTCAACACTAGAACTATGACTATCATCAAAGACTACACTTTATAAAATTATCTGTCACATATTATTCTGAAATACACCAAAGTTTTGTGTATTTTAACTCGACAAATGTGGAAAGACTTTAAGGCACTGTAACAAAATTTCTGTTTGTGCTCCAATACAGAGATCAATCAGAAGAAAGACAAGAAGAAGCAGAAAGAGAAGCAAGCAGAGGAGAAAAGCACTCTGCAGCGCTCAAAGACCTTTGTTAACCTGCTGTTCAAAGGAGGGCGCAAGAGAGACGCCTCAGGTGGGCGCTCCAAATCACCATTCAGAGAAAACAAAGGTAGCTCATCTTCCATGTATTTATATCTTTTTATTTAAACAAGAAAACTTCACCTCTGGCTCTCCCTTGAAAGATGTTGCAAGGTCACACTCTATAACATAAATAATAATAATGCATGAAATCATTAAACTTTTGGGGCAGAATAAAATGCAGTACATAAAAGCATATAAATGTACCTCCCTGAATAGAGGGTGCCAAACATCCATTGACTGCATATTAATAAAAGCAATAAAAAACATATTTAATGCAGACAAACAAAGATAAGGAATATTTTATGTCTACCTTTTCTAATGTTGCTCTGGAGAGCTCTGGGAACTAGCCATGTGGCCCATATCAAAGACAGCATTGATCACAAATTTCATAGTCAGTCAGGAACTACATCATGTTGCACTTTATTTTTCTTTGTCATGGAAAAAAAAAACCCTGAATATTTTCTGTCTTATATTCTGCTAATGTCTCAAGTTAGGACTTAATGTCAAATTTTACTGTGCTGCATTTTAGAGGGACGAAATGTCAGTGTGATGCCAAACTCAGAGATGCTTGGCGTGGTGGAGGACATGGCGCGAAGGCTGCTGACGGAGGAGGAGGTGGCTGCTGTGATGACGGCATGCCGAATGGTGTGAGAGGCACTGAAACAGAAATATGGCATGAAGGCAATTAGCTGCTGTTGCAAGTAATGGTATAGCTAGTTAACATATCACTCTGCGTACAGCCTGCTTCTCTCTTTTGTAGTTTATCATCCCTGTCGAGGCCATAACACTGATGTAATATTCAAATTTTCAGAGGCTCTGTATTGGAGGGACTTCTTTGAAGTTTTGCCACAATCTTCAGAAATGCTTAAAATATATAAACCTGTTTGTTATAAATCTGAGTCTTTTTGAACTGAATAATAAATTTTATCCTTAAATACTACAGCTTATTGATGATAGTCTTACTTACCAATTCAAACTAAATACCTCACTGGTATTGCAAAAAAAAAAAAACTAAACTAAATGTCAGATTTCGTTCACCCAGTATACAACAGAGAGGTCAGTGGAGAACTTGATACGCCACCTGCTGGTTGTGCTGGACAGACCTGAAAAGCTGCTGCTTCTGAGGGAAGTCAGGTACGGAAGAGGAATTGAGGGCATTTTTAGCCCTGGCAGCCTTGTGATTATCACATACTTCAACCAATTTATTTCTAAGTATATGAGATTTATTTGCTCAGAAAACTCTGAAATAAAATATCAATGAAGATTTATTTATGCTTAAGTCTATAAACTTAAATTCTCCTATGATACAAGTGAATAAATCTGGCAAGAGAAATTATGTAAATTGGGGACTTTCTTGACAATCTTGATGTGTATCTTACACAAAATTTAAAGATGATGTAGCCCATTACAGGAAGTGACACATTGTTTTTCCCATTTTGGTGTTCAGACTTGTGCTTTCGCCATCTGATCTGAGTGTTTTCAACAACATGGTGACCGCTGTTGAAGCTGAAGCCTACGATCTCCTCAAATATCGGTCAGGTGTGTATTTTAAATTACCAAAAGTAATTGGTTCAGTTCAGTTCAGTTCTGCATCTGAACTGCAGAGCTGTTCAGATGTTTTAGTTCACTTCAGTTTCTTTTATACCAATATCTGTTTCAAAATGATCACAATCATGTAGTAACAAAATCCCATCCCATCCCATTTTTTTAGTTTCTTATAAGACTAATTTAAATAATGAATTAGTCCAAATACGGCCTTATTTTTTGAGGTATACAGTGTCTTGCAAAAGTATTCATATCCCTTGAATTTCCTCATATATACCAGTGTAAATCCTACCATTCTCTGAAAGAGTCAAATCCTTTTTAGAGAACATCAGTGAACAAACAACATTATAAAGACCAAATACCTCAGCAGACAGGCTAAGGGTGAAATTATTAAGATGTTTATAAAGAGTTGTATTGTACTTATAGCCACACAAAAATAAAATTGTGCTGATGAGAAGTGAAGAGAAGAAAAATAGAAAAAACGTGGGTTAATCACAATATTGTAATGACAATTTTTACCACTTTGAGTTCAAGTGTTTGTCAACAGTAACAAAATTATTATAAATTTGATCCAACTGGCAAATATGTTTGTATTATTGGAAATACAGATAATGCGATGACTATAGACTATGCTATGCAGTTCTAGTTCAAAAGCAATACCCCAATCTTGGACCATCTGTTCAATCCATCATCCAAAAGTAGATTATGGCAAAAACAAGCCTACCAAGTTATGGCCGTCCACCTAAACTGACTGGCTGGGTAAAAACTCCACTATTTGGAGAAGCAGCAAGGAAGTCCATGAATACTCTGGAAGAGCCAGAGATCCATAGGCTCAAGTGGGGGAGTGAGTCTGGTAACAGGACAACTGTTAGTCATGCATTCACAAATCTGGTGTTTATAAGGACTTGACTTCAGGAAAGTGATTATTGAAAGAAGGATGAGGTAAGTCCTGTTTCCAGCTTTCTAAAGGTCATGAAGGAGACATTTAAACTTGAAGAGGAAGGTTCTCCGGTCAGACGGGCCGTCGATTGAACTTTTTGACATACATGACTCAAAACACTGCCCGCCGCCCTGCCCACACCATCCTGACCATAAAACATGGTGATGGCAGCATAACTCTTTGGGGTTGCATCTGTTCAGCAGAGATGGGGAAAGCTAATCAAAATTGATTTATTTAGCTGAAATCAGGAAAACCCTGGAAGGAAGCTAGGAAATGCTGCAAATGATTTGAGACTACGTGTGACAATGACCCTAAACATATAGCCAGAGCTACAATAAGTCTGTTATTTTCATTATGAAGAAAGGCACGATCATGTATTTTTTATTTAGAATAGCCTTGATCAACAACTTTTCAAAGATCTCTTCTTTTCTCTGCATTGTAGTCCGAACTCCTCCTCTACGCTCCCCCATTTCTGGTCGAGCCCCCAAACGGCGCCTCATCACACCCATCCCAGGTCAGTACCTGTACCTTGATATTTGTTTGTCTCTTTCTTTGCTTCTTTCTTTTATGAATAAATAAATAAATAAATACATTGTTGCCAGTTGTGGTGTTCTCTAAGAAACATCTGGTTTCAATCTCTTGCTTTTTATTTACTCTCAAGAGGCCTTAAAGTCCTTCTGTTTCTTCCATGTTATTTTTTTAAAGCTACTTCATATTGAAATATTCATATGAAATAATTACATTTTGGGATGTTTGGTAAGTATTTGTACCTATTGCAACATTTTTCTACATACTTGAATATCAGATCTGTTGGGTTTTCAAGTCTTTACACGTTGTTTTTTTTCTCTTGTTTTTTTTAAGAAAACTCTTTTACGCACAGAAGTTTTATCTCACACACTCATCATTATCCAGTATCACCAGCAATACATGTTTTTCACTCTAAGATCCTAGGTTTAAAGATGCTAGCTTTTGACATGATGGCAGAAAAATGAACATATTAGAAATATGCACTCATGCTAATTCAGTATGATCAATTTTTGCTTGTTTGTATTGTACTTTGTCTCATTCATATTTTTTTTCTTGTTACAACTTAGTTGTTGCTCTTACTAATCTGTGAAACTAACATTTTCATGCTCTCTCCAGATTATAGGGGTGGCTTTGAGCTCCACAGTGCTGAGGAGGTGGAAAAAGAGAGCCACCTGCTGGAGGAGCTGGAGAAGCTCAGCCTGACTGGCTCTCAGGGATCCAGGGGGAGAACGAAGACCTCTAGTTCTTTCTCAGCTCTTCTGGACATACCTGTGGACGGATATAAGCCAGAGTCCAGAAACATCAGGTCCCGCTCTGCTGGTCCCTTGCTTCCCAACTGGCTGCTGGCCCACAGCAGTGACTCCCCACCTCCTCTCCGTACAGACATTGGCACCGTTCGCTCCGTCCACTTTGATGAGGCTTCTCTGCGCTCATCTTCAGATAAAGTGGAGACAAACTCTGAGAGGGGAAGGACTTTCTTCAGGAACAGCCACTCTCAAGGCAGGAGGGAGAGAAGTGCAGATAGGAGTAAGAACGGTGCGTTCACCGTGCAAAGTGCGAACCGTAGGAGCCGACCCTTGCTGTCGCAGGTGTTTGGTACGAGTCAGGAGCGACAGATGAACGGTCATCGGACTTCCTCAGAGAACAGGCTCAACGGTACTGAGCCTGAACAGGAGCATCGACTGAAGACAGTCAGCATCTCCAAGACCAAACAGTCTCTGGGTAAATAACTTTCATTCTGTCTCAGTCAAAGCTTTTATGGGAGTATTTTCTTCTCGTTCAGCTTTTTATAATTGCTATATTCCTACTAATGAGGAAACGTAAAAGTGTATCTCAATAACTTGGAATATTCCACAGTCATTCATTATTATGTTTCATATCTAATGAAAACCCAAAAAGTCAGTTTTTATTACATAAAACTAAAAAAAAAAATTATACAGCCAGCTAAAAATTATATCCATGCACTGAAATATTATTGAAAATGACTTTTGCATGAATTACTGCATTAACACAACATAGCATGGAGGTGATCAGCCTGTGGGTCAGCTGAGATGTTCAGAAAGCCCATGTAGTTTTAACAGCGGCCTTTGGCTCGTCTGCATTGTTGGTTTTATTGTGTTTTTATTTCAGCTTTCCATTAATAAGCTTTAGCAATATTTTGTGGAAAATGTAAGTGAGGTATGCATGAAAATTAAAATTTTCTTAGAAACTAAACTTGGGTTTTTAAATTAACTACGAGCCATAATTGTCGCATTTAAGAGCTTGCTCTGCATTTAGCAAATCTACATTATAGGTTTCATCTTTTGCATTTTAATTAATGAAATAAACTACCTTCTAATTTATCACACAATGTGTGCACCTGTGTACACACATTATGAAGCAACGCTATCATATGGTGTTTGCATGCCTGTCAGTGAGCTAAGCGTTGAGCTTTTGTTTTCCTATTTAAATCAGTTGCTGTAAAAACACATCACTACAGCCACTAACTCCTACAGGCATCAGCATTTCTGGTGGGATCGAGTCAAAGGTACAGCCAACCGTGAAGATCGAGAAGATCTTTCCTGGAGGAGCCGCCTCCATGTGCGAGGTGCTTAAGGTAAAGAGACAAGAATTTTAGGATCGTCAGATCCTGTCACGGGCTGCACAGTGGCGCAATTGGTAGCACTGTTGCCTTGCAACAAGAAGGTCCTGGGTTCGATTCCCGACCCGGGGTCTTTCTGCATGGAGTTTGCATGTTCTCCCTGTGCATGCGTGGGTTCTCTCCAGGTACTCCGGCTTCCTCCCACAGTCCAAAACCTTGACTGTCAAGTTAATTGGTTTCTCTAAATTCTCCCTAGGTGAGAGTGTATGTCTCTATGTTGCCCTGCAACAGACTGGCAACCTGTCCAGGGTGTACCCCGCCTCTCGCCCGGAACGTTAGCTGGAGATAGACACCAGCACCTCCTGACCACACTAGGGACAAGGGTGTTAGAAAATGAATGGATGGAGGTCCTGTCCCCTTGATCATATTGTTTATAGTTTCAGTACTTTGCGGCAGAATACAAACATAAGTACTGATGCACTCAAATTTTTTTTTTCTTCCCAAATCTGCTTTTGCCAGTTATCTCATGGCTTGTGAACGCTTCACTGGTTGCTAAGTTAATGAGTAGTCACCAAGTAGTCTTGTAATGAGGGATGCAAAATAAATCGAGCAGTTGATGCAGATGTGCCTGATCTCTTTTCATCACATTCTAAAAGTTATCTATTGGGTTGAGACATGAAGAAACCAGACTATTAGAGCTTTGTAATAAGGCGTTTTATCCTTATTACAACTATAAAGTTGACTATAAAGGGATGCACACAGTCAGCAATAATACCTGGATGTACCTCATTTATGCTGGGATGCTTACATGACAGTTGATTGGTACTGAGGGGCCCAAAGTGTTCTAAGAAAATATCCTCCACACCATTTTATCTTCACCAGCCTGAATGATTAATACAGGGTCAGATGGAGTCGTGCTTTGATGCGAGTTCTACCACATTCTGGCCCTACAATCTGATCAGACTAGGCAATGTTTTTTCAGTCTGTAAATTGTAGGCTCGGGTTCCTGTTCTCGACAGGAGCAGCATCTGTTGTGATCTACTGCTAGGTCACCTGCTTCATAACTTGACATTCTGTGCATCTAGAGATTACATTCCAAGCATTTTGAGTATAATTTGGCAAGGGTTGCCTTGCTATCATCTCATACCAGCCTGCTTATTCTCCTCTGATAACGAGGTACTTTTATCCAAACAACTGCTGCTCACTGGATTTTTTTTGACTATTTTCTATGAACCAGAGAGATTTGCATGTGAAAATCCTAGTAGATCAGCGGTTTCTAATAAACACTGAATGTGGCATATTTTTGGGGGGGTTTTTTGTGCCAGGCAGGTAGATCTCACTTACCCAAATACAGCATACCGTTTGCATGACTGACTGACCTGGAGAAACTCACTTTGTTCCAGGCTGGAATGGAGTTGGTGTCTGTGGATGGAGTTTCCCTCCAAGGAGTGACCCACCAGCATGCCGTTGACATCATCCGCAAAGCCTTCAGCAACAAGGCCAAAGACCCCATGGTGTTTGTGGTCAAAGTTCACAAAAACCTCTAAAAAGACAAGTTTGAGCTTAATTAGTGAGAATTAAAGAAACACTGACTTGCAGAGCTGTAGGAACAGAGGTCAGGTATGTCATTTCACCATTAATTTCAAAGAGAGCAACATGCTGCGTATGATAAAACAAACAACCTGGATGATCATAGGAATTAAGGATTATGAAAAAACCATTGTAAAAAGTTTTGTTCTGATTTTGCAGCTACATTCATCCATTCAAAGAGTCATTTTGAAAAGTGGTGAAGAACATATCTGTATTTGTACAGTAAAGTCATTTGAGTGCCTTTTAAACTTTTATGACAGTTTATGCCTTTTTCAACCTGCAGAGGGCAGATATGAGCCATTTAAACAAAATCAAATGTTACAGAAAAACTTTAAATGTCAACCAAAGTAGATCCTACACACCAGGCTGGAGATGGTTTCCCTGTCAAAACTTTTAAACATGCAGAATCTGAATAAAAAAACATTAAACACTGGAAACTTGATTTTAAATCACATTTTAATTAAAACCACATTGGTTTTGTTCAAGAAATGTACAGCATGAAAATATACATTTAATGTCTTCATACAAATATTGAAGGTTATAAAATTTGTAGTGAGGAAACGAACAAAAAAATTCACACACGGTTAAACCAAGCTTTGCATCTGTTGGAGGAAAATAGACATGTTGGACATTGCTTTGGTCTATTCACAGTGGTTATGTTTTTATTTATGGGGACAGGCAGATAGATGCCTGTGGGAGCAAAAAGACAATATATAAACCCTATTTGCAGAAGATCTGATAAAATAAAAAAAAACATTTGGGTTTCTGGTTTATTGGAACTAAAATGTTAAAGATCCGTGGAGGCAAGTAGTCCAAATACATTCTTCAGTGCAAGAACTCTCCGCTTCAGGGATGTAATAAACAAATCTAATACGTCACAGCAAAAAGAGGAAATGACAACTTTTTCCTGATTAAAAGCTGAGGCTATCACTAATGTGGCTTAGTGCTGTAACATGCTTCTCTTTACTCTTGCTAGAGAACAATGAACCCTTCGCATTGCCAAGCAGAAGATTTACTGAACTCTGCTTACATTTTATCCCGTGCTTTACTGAAGACTTGACACCTCTACAACTTTTTCACATTTTGTCACGTTTCAACCACAAACTTTTATCCATTTTATTAGGATTTTTGGTGGTAGACGAGCACAATGTTGTGCATAAGTGGAAGGCATATGACACATGGTTTTAAACATGTTTTACACAATTATTTACGGACAGCTTTACTCTGATACCCCTAAAAATAATCCAGCGCAACAAATTGCCTTCAGATATCGCCTTAGTTGATGAATGCTGTTCAATCTGAGTTTGGTCTACAAGCCAAGTGCCATTCATGGTGGAGCACAAATGCCACACATCACCCAGAATACACAATCTCAATACCTAAAACTAGCTGGGAGCCTATAGCAAGACTTTAAAATGGAAGCTCTCCAACCAATCTGACTATGCTTGGGTTACTTTATAAAAAAATAAAAAATAGGCAAAAGTTTAAGTCACTATGTGCAAAGGTAGTAAATAGACCCCAAAAGGATTTGCAGCTGCAACTAAAGGGAATTTTGAAATCTATGCATCCTTTTCCATCTTTATGTTCGTCATTCACACAAAATCCCAATGAAGTCCAATGATGTCTGTGGTGATGACATGGTAAAATATGGAAGAGTGAACACTTTTGCAAAGCACTGCATCTGATGATGTATGATGTCCACTATAATTTCTGCTTGACTCTTTATCTTAACTGGTATTCACTCATATTTTCTCATCAGGAAGCATTTTAGCTTAGCTTGCATATTGGCTCTAAAGATCAAAACAAGCCTGAACAGATTAAACTCACGCTGACAGCTGCATATCTCGAGGCCACAACGGTAAATAGGGAGATTAAACAGGAACATGCATTGAAACTTGCTGCCAGGCTCGTCTACTGTAAAGCAGAGGTCTTATTTAGAACAGTGTAATTTATGCTGCGAAAAAGCCAAAAGAACTTTTGACCATTACCCAGAGGTAACTGGGTAATCTGTGGTTGAGATTATTTTTAAGTTGGTATGTAAAGGTGGAAAAGGGAAGCCAGTGCGTCTTTAATGGAAGGTGTCAATATCACTTACTGTAGGTTTTGTTTCATAATATAGTTCAGAACCTCAATACTAATTTGTTGCTACAGGGATAGTATAGACTCTTTTAGGGGATTTATGGCTGTCCATGATGTAGTTTAAGTAAAAGCAAAAATGATCTGAACTCTGCCATCATCCAGTTTCTCAAAGACATTAACACCTAAATCTTACCATGACACAATGAATCTGTGGTTGACACATCGACTGTATCAGTGAAACTGTGGACAGAGTGGGAGTGTAACGATAAACCCAGCAGGGATACTGCGGTCAGAACCAGGACAGGAGGAGGATGGTGGTGAACGTTGACCAAAGTTACTCACAAACTCCTAAAGGTGTGAAATATCACCAGGACTCGGCCGACTCATCAGTGCAATGGCAGCTTCTATAGTAGGAGCAGAGAGTTAGTGTGGTTAATGACATTTAAGGGTCAACAACTCTCAAGAGCGACAGTAGTCACAGCTGAAGTGTGGAGACACTTGTCTGGTTGTTAGTCACATAAAGAACACAAGATATTGCTACAGGGGAAGGGAGGTGGGGCGTTAAATGTAGTGCAAATAAAATAAAAAAGGACATCCATGAGGATCAGATTTCTGTTGCAGCAATCTCATCAAAATTGATCTCGTTGCCGCTGCCCTCGTCCTCCTCTCTGCTCTCCAGTTCCAGGCTGAGCTCCTGCAGGAGCTGCTCCAGCTCTCTGTTCCTGCGATACATCTGCACATAGTTCTCCTGCAGCTGTTTTTGGTAGCGGATCACTTTGTCCTTCTCCTCCTGCCATATCCGCCTCTCCTCCTCAAAACCTCCTGCTTGCTGTTCGACCTTCTTGCGTTCGAAGGCCAAATCCGATTTCAACCCTTCCATCTGCGTCTTCATGCCCTGCAGCGCCTCAGCGCTGCTCTGCCGCTGGGCCTTCGCCTCGTCGCTTTCGTAGGCGAGCAGGTGCTCCTCGGCTTCCTGGAACACCTGACATTGTCTGTTTCCTGGCCCCTGATTGGCCAGGGTGTCCTTGAGGTGAGAAAGCTCTCCTTCCAAGCGCCCCACCTTTTCTCTGAGTAGTTCCGCCTCGCTCTTTCGACGTTGAAGCTCGTTCTCGCACACCTCCAGCTCCATGGTCCGTGTGCGCGTCGTGCCATGGGCCTCCTGAAGCAGCACCTGAGTGTTGGTGAGCTCGCCACGAGTCTCTCTGAGCTGACCTCGCAGAGAGACGATCTCGCCCACGCGCTGAGCCAACTCACTCTGCACCTCCTTCAGCTGCTGCTTCAGCAGGGAGATCTCCCCCGACTTCTGACATACCTGAGAGACGAAAATACAGTAATCTTGTGCAATCTTGTTTAAAGAAAACCTCAGTATCTCAGGAGTTAGAGATATTTTTCATTAAACGGTCAGATGAAAACTAACAATTTAGGGTGTTTTCACACCCAGCAGTCCAGTAGACTTCAATTGGGGACCAAAATTCCAACATTTGTTACATGGCAGTTAGCCAGTGCAGTTCGCTTTCACACTGCACTGGACAGTCTGACTAATTGAAAAACCTGTTTTGCCTTCCTCCCACCTGTGCTGGTGCTGCACCAAAGGAAGTGACACAAAAACCTCAGAGGAAGACATGGGCGCAACTTAATCATTCACAAATTGTAAACAAACATGGAGTGGCATCAAGTTATCGAGGTTGTAGGATTTCTTTTTTGTCTGTGGTAAAAGACCACAAGCCATTTCTCCCTTTAGTGCTCAAACATGTCAGTTTTTGTTGTATTTACCCAAAATGCCTAGAGTTACAGTCTGCTTCCCACTTTTGGAGCGGTATTTGATCTGCTTGGCAGTTTCAACCGAACAGAGACCGAGGTTTTTAGACAAGCTAGAGTTTTGCAAAGGTCAGCTGCACATTCACACCTCCCCAAACAAACCAGACTCTCTAAGCAAACAAACTAGAGTTTGATCAAACAGGCCTGGTGTGAAATGTGAAGACATTTTCAGCTTTAATACAATCAAAAGAAAACAAAAGTGATCATTGGTGCTTTGAATAAAAACAGCTTAGTTGCATTCATTTGATGGAAATGATTAGGGGTGTCAATAATTGTAGAATTAGTTACTTCTTTAATACGCAATTACTGATTTTTACCCTGCTCAATTAGCCTGCTATTTTTAACTTAGATGATGCTGCAGCTGCAATAACAAATTTATTTTCAGGTTTTCGATGCACCTTCACCCAGAATGGCAATAAATCTGAAGGGAGCGCCCTATAAAAGAGTGACGTGTGCCCGGAAATCCACTCTTCATCTCCATTTCTTCATCATGTTTATTGAGCTCACCATGCGGTTGCATACCGACATGCTTTAATGAGCCTCATCTGCTCACCTCCCACTTGGTCTCCTCCAGCCGAGGCCCCAGCTGGATCTTCTCGTGTTCATAGGAGGTGCAGCGCTCCTCCAGCTGCTCCCTCTCCTTTAAGAGTTGAGCAAAGTCCTCCTGCAGCTTCTTCTTCTCCTGCTGGAGCTGATAAACCTAAATAGCATAAAATACACTTTTGAGTTTATATTTTGGAAAGAAAGATACAATATTAAAGAGTTCGTTTAGGGGGATTTTAGTAGTTTAATCGTACAGTCTCCCACTTTTAAACCTCACCTTTGTCATCCTATTAGGATGCTAAAGTTTTACTTTTTATAGCTAACATCAATGTTTATAGTCAAAACATTTGTATTTATCTGTTTTGGTTTCTCAAAGTAGATACTCTGCACTGCAGACATTCAGTCCACATTCAATCCTTCCTGTACTTCTCCAGGGCTTCTTTTTAATACTGTGTTTTTATAGACAGAGACACTAACATTTGGGATGATTTGAAGTTTGGTGATGATAAATTGAGGGTTTCGATGCTCTGCAAGGTTTATTGGTTTAACTCTGAAGCACAGGTGTTTGTTCTAACCTGCAGTTGTAGCACCTGTTGAGCACGCTGGGCCTTCTGAGACGCCACCTGCATCCTGGTGGCACAGCTCTGTCTCAGCTCCTCCAGCTCCAACTCGAAGCGCTTCTGCTTCTCCTCATAAACCTAAAGCGCGACAAAGGATTGCACTGAAATCTGTTATCGGGACAAGGCCTCCTAGAAGAAGAGTTTTGATTCGAACAAACCTGACAAATAGCAGCTTCATTATCGTCCAGGTTGTCTTTGAGTTGCTGCAGCTCCAGATCCCTCTCCCTCAGTTTGTCCTCCAGGTCCCTCACCACGCCTTCGTAGCCCTCCACGGGGCCGGGGGAGCGTCCGCCGGACCCGCTGTCGGACTGATGCTGCCCCCGGCCACTTACGGAGCCAGAGCCCGTGCTCTTACTGGAGGATGAGCGGCCGCTGTCTGAGTTGGTGTGTCCGTGTGTGCCGACCGATGGGACGCTCCTTATGGGCTCCAGGTGACCTGCAGGGACCTCGGCTGAAGCAAGACTGTAGGTGGCACCGTTGAAAGGTGGCAGGCTAGAGAGGGAGTTGCGGCCCGAGTCGGACAACGAGCACGACTGGCTGCTGCCGCTGCTGGCGTTGCGTCCGCCGCTGTAGGAGCTGCGTTTCTCAGAGCAGGACGGGGACACCTCCCTGTGGGCGGGGCTGAGCAGGTTCAGGTTGTTTTGGCCTTCAGGGGCACTGGCACCGTGGCGAGGGGAGAGATACTGCATGGCGGAGCGGCTCTTGGGAATGACAGGTTTGAAGGCAGTGGGCCGCAACACTGTTTTCTCCATGTTCTGATAGAATACAAAACAGCAAAAAGTGAAGAATCAAAGAGTGACAATTTAATGAATTTAAATTTAAGTAACAGAGCAAACAATATTAGACATGATCCGGATATTTGTACTTTTGAAACAATACCCAGCAAAGTTTAAACAATACTGCCCCTGTTTCAGGGATCAAAAAAGTACATGATGGCTATGAAGTACATGAATGCATGTCACTTTAAATGACTTATCCTACCAAGTATTGCAGCAGTCAGTTGCCACAGAGACATTACACACTGATATTGCAATCACAAATGTAATTCGATATGTTGTGCAGTTCCAATCCAAGTCTTAATGCTGCAAAAAATATTTAAAAAAATCTACCATTAATTATTGTTTCAAGAATAACGCAGTCAAAAATATCTGTTAATGTATATTAGTGGTGTTCATGTGAACCTGCTTATCTAGCAAATTATTCAGAACAGTCTAAATGTTAACAGCACCTGCCTCATGGCAATAGGCTGAATCACCTTTAACACCTTGAGCACCTTGTGCAGAAACAACTACTGGGCTTCAGCTGATAGTTGACTGCTGACCACATGCCAGAGGTGTGGGATCTTTATTTTTTACTGCATGTCTCTTTACAGTGATGGGTGGCACTTCAGGCCAAAACTTGATTTTTCACAATTTTTCAGACAGCTAAATTAGCCTTTTTTTGTAAATGAGGTAAAAATCTTTCAGCCAGCTGACTGGCGGTGTCAGATGGGGAACTCTATATGTTAGAAACTTATCACTCAGAGGTTTAATGTTAGCATCTTGTTAGAGATCTTTAAATTTCTCATTACTACCTGTTACTTCCTGACTGTTGTGTTTCTACCAGTAAACTCTTACCTTTTCCAGTTTTCCTGACACTGGGATGAGCCTCGGAGGAGGTCCCCCCACATTCCCATTCAACCTGAGACCCTCTTTAGTCTCTTCCAGCTCGCTTTCCAGGCTCGGAGGTCTAATAAGGTTGTCGTTCCAGTCCCCCACATAGTCCTCATTTATATAAGTATAGTTCCCGTTCCGACACTCCTTCTCCAGTCCTCTGCCGGATGTTGTGGAGTTCTGTTTCTTCGGAGGTGGGACAGTTTGCAGCAGTGGGTCTCTGGGTGACTCGGAGCCTAAGCAGGAAGCCCCTGGCGTTGGCCGCCGACCTCTGCCCCCCAGCTCTGCAGCAGAGCGATGGTCCTGGTAGGGATTCTGACGTGTGGTGATGAGGCTACTGCCTGAGCCCATTGGATCCAGAGTGGGTGGTGGCAGGTTGATGGGGGGTGAAGGGCCAGACTGGTGTCGTCGGCGAGCTCCTCCACTGTGGATGGGGGCGTGGGGCTCAGCAGATATGGGCAGAGCCTGAACCAGGGCCATGGTGGCAGCTCGGAGGGGTCACTTGCACTAAGAGAAGAAAGAAAGTTGGAGATTGAGACAAAAAAAAACAACAACATAAGACCTATAGACTCTTGTAGCTTCAGCATCAGTATGTTTGTCCTACTTTTCCTGAAGTAATATTCTGAAGTAACTAACTGACCTCAGAAGACATGCTGTGGATTCTGGTACCAAAAGGTTAGCAGCCAATCCTTTAAGTCATGTACATTGTTAGGTGTGTCCATTGATTGGACCCGTTTGTCCAGCGTATCCCTCATGATTGGATTGAGATGTAGGGAATTTGGAAAACCACAGCCATTCCAGAACCATTTCTGTGCTTGTGTAAGGGTGCATTATCTAGTTCAGGGGTCTGCTAATGCTAATGACCTCATTATTTGACTCAGGTGTGTTGCAGGACACCAGTCCTCGAGGTGTGGATTTGAAGATCTAGTTGAAAGAGGTCATCAAGGAGTCGCTTTTGCATGTAAAGTAAATAGTCAGCAAGAATGCTTAGGTAGGTGCTACCTACCAAAACAATTCACAAAAATGGTAGGACTCAAGGTGTCCCAGTACAGCATTGTCTAAATCAACACACCGCCTTCATTTGGAAAATGTCTTGATATTTTCCAAATGTCCTACTTTTATCTAGGAAATAAAATTCATACACTTTCTGTTTCTCAGTCGTCAACACTGTTTTTAGTTTACTGCAAACATTATGTAGTAAAGTAGAGCCTTAAAAAAATCCACACACAGAGAACCAGGACGGGCCATTCAGTAAATTCAGCCAAGCAGCACAAACTTGGCTGCAGCCACAAGGCTTCTGACTCAACACAGGGAAGGGTTCGCCTGGTCCGAGATGTAAAACTTTGACCCACATGCTGGCAATTTTCGTTATAGCAGCAAACGCGACTGTCTCCAAACATCCAGTCAGTCGTGGTAGTAACTGAAAATTCACAGCTGTGGATTGTCCTCCAACGGTGCAGCACAGGAGAGAGGAGACAGGTTAAACCTGCCGGGATACTTTGACGGCCAAAATTCCTGAGCAAATCCATCTACATGCGCTTGCGGGAATAATGTGGGGGAAAAGTCAAACTCGCATGTTTATTCCTTCACCCTCACAAGGCTGAAGGTAAATACTGACATCATAAGGCTGACGACAGCAGATTTTTTTTTTTATGGGTGGCTGCTAAATTTTTGTTTGGAGAACAATGGTCAACGGGATACTTGGTAATGAAGTCATGCTGCGTTTAAAAACAATGATGGAGCCTGTTATGTTTAAAAACATAAACAAGGTGAGTCAGAATATGAGGATATCCGACATGCGGGTGTGTCTTGTTCTAACGTTTCAGAAAGATGATGGAATTACCTTTTTTTGTCATTTTACTTCCTCTGTAACGCTCTCATCCTGAGAAACCCTTTATGAATAAAGACCTGAAGTAATATTACAAACTAGCAAAGATGGTAAACAAGGTAGAAGAAAAGCTGACAGCTGGAATGCTGAACAGACGCATTTCTGGAGCAGAGCAGCAAAACAAGAGGCCAGACCAGGTACTTTTCCAATGTGCCAACTTTACAACACGCCTATAAGGCCACTTGTATGACTTGACTGATTAGCAAACGTTAATCAGCACCCTTTAAGCCTGGCTGATCCCTACTTCAACTCTGAAGTGACTGGGACAATTGTGGTTCCACAGTGTGTTATGATGCATGGAAAAAAACAGGATTAAATTATGTGATTGCATTCTTGGCTTGTTTTTCTGTTTTGATAAAATGATAAAGTAGTCTTAATCAATGGAAGTATTATTAGCTGGGACATGTGGAGCTGTTAAGAGTTTCAAACAAATGTGCTTCAGAGATTAACCTGTGAAGACCAGCTAAAGGCATGTGTTCAGTGGAGACAACAGGTTGAAAGAGGGGTTTTCAAAATGTCTCGGTGTCTCTTTAACCATTTGACATCTGGCCCTATTTTTCTATGCCTCCATAAGACCTTCAACATATATCCATATTTGATCTTGTTTTTCCAGCTCAACTTTCCCTACGTCTTATAAGTTGTCTTTTACTTTAACATGCTGAGCCCAAAAATACACAATTAAATTTATGGTACTGTAGGCTAGCAGTAGAGAAGGTGCTCCACAAAGCGTTCAGCTTGGAAGCGTTACTGTACATATTCCTCACTTTTCTTTATGCCCAGTTCCTGTTTAGACACCAGTGCTACACAGTCCCCAAAAAGCTTTAAAATCCAGCTTTCCAATAATATATTTGGGTGAACGTTTACTGTCCTTTACGCCCATACCCGATATAGATCTTAGTGACCCAGATCAGAAAGCTCGAGGAGTTTAACAAATACATCATTTTGCAGTTGTTTATTTTGGATCATTCTTTCTGATCAAGAAGAGTCCATTGCTGTTCAGAGAGAAATGAATGAGCTCTAATCCCTGAGGAAACTACGCAGGGCCCCTTATAAGCAAAGCAAAAGGGTCTCGACTGTTTTTAAAGCCTCAGCCATGATCATGGTTTCCCTTTTGTTGTCATAGAGACGAGGGCCTCAAACATTAACGGAGGGAAAGTAAAGGGAAGGGGGGAGCGGTCAGAGGGCTGACAGGGAGGCCAGGACCCTCCTTAGCATCTTAAAAACTTTAATCATTTTATGGCTCTCGCAGTCGTCCAAATGAGGCTTAATGGAAAATAAATGGGCATTTACAGCTAATGACTAAAAGATGGATGTTTGCTCTCTATTACAGAGAGGGCAAAACTCTAAACTTCAAGCAGAGCTCTAAGTTTACAATATGACAAAAAATATGGTTGTAAAATTAAGTAGGCAATTTATACCCATTGTTTTAAACAGTCAAAACCTACTGAAGCAATTACTGCAAATAGACCACATCTGACAGTAACAACAATAAACACGGTACAGCATGTAGGCGACATTTCAGCTACCCACATAAAGTCTACACTGTCAGCTGATTCTGACTGAGCAGACTGTTTTTGTCTGGGGAAAGCCTTTAAGGGGTTTTAATGCCTTTCAGTCACTCCTCTGACTGGAGGAATGTGTGCTGCTCCAGCTGAGGAGAGCAAACAATTAACCTGAAATGTTTTCTTGTAATTATCACAACTAAAAGAAATGCAAAGAACCTCTACTGAATTTGTTGTAAGATTGATTAATGTGAGCAGAACAAGGAACAACAACATGAACAGGAAGGAAAGACCATCCTGTTGACATCCAGTGGAACATTAACCATTATTAATGTCCTGCTAAGCCCGCTTCCCTGGTTAACTAGAACACTTCACAGGATGTCACACAAAATCCACTAGAGAAATAAATTTGAATAACACTGTTCCCTTTTAAAATGGACAGAGAAGGTCCAGATCCACTGGATGATGTGACTGGAAATATTCACAAACAGTTGAATTTGTAAGATCTTAAATGTAGTAGCCTTCTTTTAGCCAGCTGACCAGCAGTGTCACCAGCAACAGGAATTACAGCTAAAAAAAAAATTCTGGTTACAGATTCACTTTTTCAGGCTTCCAATTAAAAATGACTGAACTGTAACTTCAACTGTCTGTTGAAAAAATATTAGTGCTTCTTCACTTATGTTTAGTTTAACCTGACGCCAGTGACCAGGCTGTGCTTAGGTCTGAACATCTCTCATTTTTATCTAAAAGCAGATTTGAACTGGATTAGATAATTAGCAATTAGAAAAAAAAGAAAACATTCACAAGGTATATCTAACTCATCTTATTCCTCGTGTTGAAATGGTGCCTCAAAGCACAACATTGAGAAGTTTTTGCTGGGATTTCACTTAGCAAATTCATACATTCACACCTAAAAATGTGAAACAGTCTGCAGTCTGCTCTAAAATAACTACAGTGTCTTACTACAGTCTGCCAGCTAGGTAACACCAATCCACATACAGTAGGCCTTTATAAATGTATGCTATTTACTGGCAAGTAGAGTCACTTCCTGTCTGGCTACGGCTGAGACTGGTCATTACAGGCGTTACAAATATAAAAAATGGATTACAGGAGCAGTTTAAATGAGCACAGTGTATACCTCAACTCCAACATCACACAAACCTGCATTGACCCAAACTGAAGGAGCTTAAGCTAAATCCCTCTTTATTTGTGCCACACCATAAACACATATCCTCAGAAGCTAAAAATATACCTCACACCAGGTAAAATATTCAATGTGTCCTAATTGAAAATGTCAGCCCTCAACTAGAGCTTCACCTTTTGAGAGCCTCAAGAGGGACATTTTCTGGAAGAGTGAGCATCTTAAGTTTTCTGCAGGGAACGTCTGCATGCCTGGAGATCCCCTCCTCCACTCTCCTACCACTGAAACTTCTGAATCTCACTCTGTACCCCCCTCTCCCACCTCTTTATCCTTCTCCCTCTCTTCAGAAAGTGGAACAGAGGGCAAAAGTGTGACAATGCTATTTTGGTTCCAACGACAACCCAGCTTTCCGCAGCCAGACACCTCACAGACCTGACAAAAACTGCAGCCACAATGAAAAATGTAAATATTCCCAAGTACGGCTGCTAACGATGCTGATGTGAACGCTAATTAGCTGCTGACAGGATGTCAAAACCATGATTACTGCCATTTGTTGCATAATAATTATGCGGAAAGTTGCAACAGTTAATATATCATTTTATAGTTCTGTATCCAATAGAACTATCTTCTTTGTATTTTCAATGTCATTTATTTTTCAGGCATATTCACCACACTTAACATGAATAAATGTGAATTTTTTCTTGCATCACCTTAAATACTACAGGAATTGCCAGTAAAGTAGCTTTGCATGCA
Source organism: Xiphophorus maculatus (assembly GCF_002775205.1). Classification (NCBI taxonomy): domain Eukaryota; kingdom Metazoa; phylum Chordata; class Actinopteri; order Cyprinodontiformes; family Poeciliidae; genus Xiphophorus; species Xiphophorus maculatus. The sequence continues at coordinate 14,312,435 of NC_036452.1, read as the reverse complement.
AGCTGAAGTCTCTGACTACTCAGATGGTATTTTTCTTGCACTTCTTCCCTCCATTGCTGATTGGAATGATGGTCATGGGTTTAGTGATAATGCAGGTGTATGCAGTGTTGGGATGACAGGCTTCTGTGGTCCATTTCTTTTCTCTCCAAAATCCAGGATTTTTTCTCACATGGACCTTAAATATTTTGCAGCAGCTGCACAAGAAATAACTAAACCATTGAAAGATGATCTTAAAAACGATGAATAAAGAAAAACAAGAAAACAGAAGTAAAAATGCTTCAAAAGAGTTCTGACCAGCTGCCTTACGTGATGTCAGATGTGCACGTGACAGTTTGGTTTTTCAGGAAGTTGAGAAAGTTTGTTAACTAAAAAAAAAAAAATAGTTCTTAGTTTTAGTATCAAAACGGTTTCCATATGAATGTGACATATAAAATAGATATTTTTGTTTCTAAGGAGCTGAAACTGAATTTTAAAAAGCTCATTTGTAAAAGTAGCTTGTATTTTACACCAATCAATACAAAATCTGAGCTTTTTTTTCTCCACAACTTTAAAAAGCCATTTTTAATGCAATAAACCAGAATGATTCCCAAGAACCAACTACACAAGTATAAAAATGAACCAGCCGTACAAACATCCTGTCTCTCTTGCTACAAAAGTAAATAAAGGCAACGTTCCATTTCTCCAACAGTCCAACCCTCAGAGTTTCTTACCCCAGTTTGTTCCTTGCATGGCTGCTTTGGTGTCAGACCAGCTCCTCCTGATAACCCAGCCTACACTACAACGTTTCTAAGACATAAGCTCGCTCCCTTGCTATGTTCTGTTTCTAAAACCCACCCTCCCTCAAAAAAAAAAAAAGAAAACTCCAAATCCCCCTCCAAAAAATAAAAGAAACAGCTCATTCTCAAGACAAATGCCACCAATGTGAATAAGAGCTCAGTCCCCTCCCCTTCCTCAGCTTTCATACGTTCCCTCCTCCTCTTCCTCACAAACAGCCCAGCCTCTCTCCGATACAGATACACCTCCTTCTCCCTGCTTCAGTCCTCTGCCATTTCCTCTAACCAAAGAAACATCAGCAAAGCCCTGAGCTCCCTTTGTTGGACAAGAGAATGAAGAGAAAGGAAAGAAATCAATAGCTGTGGAAAAAGCAGCTTTGAGTTAAAACCTATTTAGCTCTTTCCACTACTTTCAGTTCTTTAAAAAAACAACAAAAAAACATACAGGCACCAAGTATAAAGCCATCAAGCTGATGCAAGACAATTTCTCTTTCAGAACCAGATTATGAGAGTGTTCAAAATATTTCTTCCTAGGCTTTTTGTGTTGAGAGTGGTGAATGAAATATCTCTTTAAATACCCTTTTGCATCTCAGTGCTTTATTTGACTTTATTCTTACACACCTCACTGGAAATAGCTCATTTTCAGTCTTTTGATTTTATCAATCGTGGCTGAAACTTTATTGTAGTAACAGACTGTTTGGCTGGGAAGAACTGCAAGAATACTATCAATTAGAAACTGATAAAAATGTAAATTTTTTATGAACTTGAAAAACTGACAAAGTTTATTATTTGAACCATTTATTTCCTATTGGCTTTATGAGACATTCAGTAATTATCAATTTAAAATGACTAAATGGTTCATTAATTATAAATTCATGGGGCTCTGACTGTAAATACTGTCAGATGTACAGCCAGAAATACTTAATTGTAACTTTTGTTATTGTGACATCAATAAAAAAAATCGTTATAAAAGTTGAACTATCCATATTAAGAATTTCTTTTGAAAACTGCAGCAAATAATGCCCACAAATACAGTGGTATCTCACAAATGTAAACATTTTCAAATTCAGTTGCTAAAATCTGAACAGCTGTATGCCTTAAATATACACCACTCAAAATACTTTTATTTTGTAAGCCAGCATCTTCTCCAAATTTAGCAAAGAGATGGTGTAATCTGTGTAACTCTGATCAGCTCCAACAACAAGACTGGGGATAAAGTAGGGTAGAAGAAGTAGGCTAGGTCCTGCTACAGACTTGCACACAAATCTGTCCCTCATATCTGCTCCCTCTCCCTGCTCCTAGAAATGGGTCACATTGGAGGAACAAAGTTTGTCCTTGAGCCCTGTGCAGGAGATGGAGTTCACGGTCATTCTTGGCGGCGACGTCTCAATGGGAGGTCTGCGTAGAACTGAATGTGCCACAAGCAAAGCCCCCATGGAGCTGCAGCTAAAGCAATATAAACCAGAGTTCAATACAGAACAACAAACATCAATCAGCCAGCCCAAGGCCACCAGTGCTGGCACAAAGAGGCAGGCTAGAAATCACCTCTGTGAATGCTACCATTAACATCACTTCTTTTTAGGCCCGAGGGAGGGGTATATGTGAGGGGGAGGAGGGGTTAACGTGACTCAGCCCCCTTTGAGGGAGCGGATTTACATACCAGGGCAGAAAAGGAAAATAAATATTGCGTGGAAATGCAGAAAATCCACGTTAACGTTGCAATAACAGAACAAAAAAAAACACCGTAGGTTTACACTACAGTAATGTTTTTCTCTTTAGTGGCCTTAAGGTCACATAAAATTTCCAGTATTCAGGAAAAACAGAAATTTTGAGGATTTAGAAGAATGATGATAATAATACTATGGAAGAGCATTAGGGCTACTGAAAAAAATAAAGAAAAAATTATTCTGGATTTAATCAGAAATTCTGACTTTGAAAAGCAAATGGGCACCTCAGTGGAATCCTTTTGCTCTTTCATTAATGAAATGACAGTTTTGGGAACTCCTCGACTATGGAGAAACTGGCTTAAATCCAACATCTTCCTCCAGAAAGTTTGTTGTCCTCTTCCACAACTTGAACTTGGTCATTGAAGGTTCCTCTCAGGTGCCCATCTGACATAAAGTCAGAGTTCTGAGATTAAAGCCAGAATTCTTCTCCCCCCCCCCAGATGCCCTAATTCTCTTCTGTACAATATAAAGCAAACCAAAAAAAATTAAATATTTGAATCCACTTTCATACTGTACATATTAGTGTTTATAGTCAAAGTTTCACCACCATCTATCTAAACAAAAATCTCTGGTCTTATTAAGAAGTATAAGCCCTGTCTATGAGGCAAATGTCACCAAATTTTACTGTGTGTGGTGTTCCTTAAGAAATACTCCAGTTTGTTTTGTGACAACTGTTCATTTTGGAAATGTGGCCTAAATGTCTAAGCTTGGTTTTATCAAGACATCACACATTCTAAAACAAAGTTTGATGGGATCTTAACAGGTGATTTATATTTTGTTTTCACAAATAAAAAAAGGATTCCATCCTAAAACCCTACTCTACACACGGTGAATACAGAAGATTGCATATTTCACCTGTTGAAAAAATGAAACCTTGTAAGAAATCCCTGAGGCACCGTTAATGTATACCTGCATCTTGCTGGCCTTCTTCTCCAGCTTCAATCTATAACTTTTCATGTAATCTGTTACGGTATACTGTATATTGTAATGGATTTATTTTGAATCTTTTCCTGATACATTTGCACAATGATATACTTTTTATCTACTTTAACCTATTTTTAACCTGGATTATGTACAGATGTGGAAGAGCAAATGTCAGCAATTCATGTTAGATGTGAACTGAAGACTAAGTGAGGTAACTAAATCAAAAACTGATTAGACAGCGGGGGGGGTTTCACTCCAATCCAGTCAAATTGCGACGTCTTTTCTGTATTTTTCTTTTCATAATACATTACTTTATTTTTCTGATTCATACAGATTGTGCATGGTGTCAGGGATTTGCATACTTTTGAGTCAGGCACAATCCAAATGGATGCTGAGAGGGGCTAAATCTCTAAGAACGCAGGCCACAATTCTGCTTCATCTCCATCTCTTGTGGATGCAATGCAGGTGATCATCCATCACAGGAGCAGATGTCATCTCTCTGCGGCCCATCAGCCTGCTTCCATCCATATTTTCATAACAAGGGCTCCAACGTGGGACTAGAAACTGGCAGAAAGCTAGGCCATCCATCAGTGTCTGCCCTGTCTCGGCATGGGGACATCATTCCCATTGGATGCTGCAGCTAAAACTGGCGCCGACCGGCTATCTCTCTTGGACCGCTTGTTTCCATAATAACCCACCAAGGCCCAAAGCATTACATGGACACCTCAAGATTAAAACAAATGAAAAATCTGAGCCAGTGTCATGGAGTGGTTCATCAGACTCAGACCCAAATAAAGAGATTGAAATAAGCTCCCATAGTAAGTCCAGTCATAAATCCACACTGTAGCTGTTCCGAGTTGGCAGGCACTCGACTTAACCACAGTTCTGATTTACTGTATAATGTGCCAAAGAGATTAGATTTGCGCCTGGAGCTCTGGACTTACAGCAATACCCCATGCTTGATTAAGATCCGTTCTGCTGCACACTCACGCAGCAGAAATCTGTTAACGGTCACAAAGGATGAGCACTGCATGCCAAAACTATGCTAGTAAAATGTCCTGAAGTGCTGTTTTGGAATCAGCTGTTCAGAGCGAAGTCAGATTTTAACTAGAAGTCAGCGCTTACCTTTTAAAAACGACCTGTCTTCAGCTTCTGATGGCCTTAGACGGACACGTACACATCTGGTGAGCGTTGTGGTAACTCACACTGGTGAGAAACTTCATTTTTTATTCCCCCACTTTGCCTTGATGTTCTCTCAGACTGAGGGGAGACGAAAAAGAATAAGCATATTATTCAACAGAAGCAAAGCAGTGAGGTAAACAGCGCTGTGGAGTGCTGGAAAACCTGAAATGTGACAACTGTGTTTATAGAAGTCAGCAAGAAAGAGGAAAATCTGAGTCAGAGTTGTAAAAAAAAAAAAAATAAGACGCTTCATATGCAGGAAGGTTAAGACTGAGGGGGAAATTCCATGTCCGCACGAGTGAAGACCAACACTAACACTGTAAAACCCTGTTCGCAAAACAAATGCCTGTTGTGTAAAGTCTAAATGTTAACAGCTGGAGGCAGCTTTTCAGTGTTTCGACACCGCTTTGTCACACTTTTGAATACATTTTTTTATAGTTTCATTTCATTAAAAGAGATGAGGCCAATCGGTTCCAATATACATATGGCTTCTATTAAAAAGAGCCATGCCAAGATAGCACTGGTATAGATGATTACAAAAAACACACACACTACAGGCTCCCCACCCGCATTCAACATGTACAGATCTGTGTTGTGTTTCCCATATCAGAGTGGACCTTTTGACGGCTGGAGAAGTTAATTAGCCTCCCAAAGCTACTTAGCTACCAATATGATGATGTTTTAACTTTCAGGGGTTTGGCCTGATTTGGGGGTATTTTTCAGTCCTTCTAATTTTGCCTTTATAGAGTACACAAAAAACTTGATTGAAAAAAATTCAAACGCTTTCTCAGTTCGGGGGCATCTTGGTTCATATGCCAATTTGAGTCAATTTGCCCCTTTGCCTATTCCTATACTCGATTTGATACCTCGTTATAAAGTCATATTTTGAAAAAAAAAACAGTGTTTATTCTTTTTAACATATTTTTATTATCGTTTTCAATTTAAAAAAATATGTTCTTTAACTTTTTTTTGCAATGTTGTCATAAGTGCCATTATAAGAATTGCTTTCTTGACATACCTTGATATACTTCTGAGGCCATACGGTGCATCCAATTAATGAGAAAATTTGTTTCTGTTTGGGGTTTTTTTTTGTAAATGTGAGTAAGAAATTAAAATAAGTCTGACCAATACGTTGGCATATTTTGCCCCAACTCCAGGTTGATTAATCAAATTTTACAATTGAGATATCAGTAAAACTCATCAGATAAAAGCAGACAGCATAGTATAGTTTGCTATAAACCAAAAATAAAACCTTACATTGCTGTAATACCACTCAAAAAGCATAAATGTGTTTTAATCCCTATTCCGTTGTTTTGGATTAAAAAAGGAAACTGTTGTCAGAGGTGTGAAACAGAATGAGGAAGGTAGCATCTGGTCAGTGTGTATTCTGTTTATCAGCAGGATCAGGGGATGTTTGCTAAAACTAACGTTACCAACTGCCAACAGGGTTAGTGTAACTTAAGACCATCAGCTCCTCCATCTGTGGCTGACGCACTACAAATGTACGTTAAGAGGCAGATGGAAGTGCTGAGGACAGCGTGGCTGCCCACATGTAATGTGGTTCTACAGAAAGAAAGGCTTTAGGGCGTCTTTCTAAATGTTGCCTAAGAGGGCTGAGCGGCAGAATGAATTCGGCACCCTGAAAAGTAATGCCCTGAAGCGTTTGTTTTAAATGTTGACAAACTGCTTTACATAGGAGAAACAGGTGTTTCCTCTAAGAGGGTCACACCCCTCACCTGCTTTTCTGAACAGACTGGGATAATCCTTATTCAAATGAAAGGCCTAACAGCAGAGATAGAGGGACTTGTGGCAGAAAGTTTACTTGAAACGGGAGCTTTAAAAATTGTTTAACATCATAAACCTGAAGTTTTAATCAAAAAGGAGATTCAACTTTAGCTAGGAACATAATTTAAAAGTGAGGACATGCTGTACTTTAGTAGATAAACGCATCTCAACACTTCTCACTACATTGCCCTTCAATTTCATTGAGCACAGCTTCTAACTTCTGTTATGAACGGAGGCTCATCTTATTGAGAATCAGTGTCCTGCTCAAGTAAAAAAAAAAAAGTCAAGTTGCCACCAAATGAATGAAAAACAGCAGTTTACCACTGTGGCAAGAAGACTTTCAACAATTAAGCCCTAAATCAAAAGCTTGTAAGAGATCAGGATAAAGGACAGAATTTGGTCTAAAACCTGTCTCTGCTCATCCAAAGAGGGCAGACCGAGGGAAATGGGACACAGATTAGAACTTAATCTGGAGGCAAAAGGTTTACCAGTGCTCCAGCATGCGCACTCTACCAAAGAACTGTAAATGACAAAACAAAAAAGCAGAAAACATGAATACTAATTTCTGGCCTAAAAGTGTTGTAAAAATTATTTGCTCCAACAAACATTTCTGTTTTTTGCCTTTCTGGTTCATTTTGGTGTTGAACATAACCTGAATAAATACTTCATGCCTTTTTCAAGTAAGAATTTTCATTTATGAAACGTAAAAGTGATATCTCCAGATACTGTAGTGCAGATGGACCCTCGAGTGAAACACAATGGTTACGTGGCGAGAAGAAAGACTTTCAGCTGCTTCCATTCACTACTTAATGTTTCTAGATAAAGAGTGCTATTCTGGACATTTGGGAGAAACATGTGCCCATGCCCATCAGAGTAACAGCGTTGGAAAGAACAAAAGAAGCAAGTTGCATCATCTAACTCAATGCCGAGAGGATTTTATGTAAACTGCAATTTGTCACAAATTGTCATTTACCACTGTGGAGAATTACAAGCAGACTAGGCTGGTCACAGAACTCTTAAATCCCTGAATAGGGTGTTTGGCTTGCTAGGTCTCCAAGTCACTACTCAGACAATTTTTCTACCAACTTCCTTCTAATCACTGAGACTTTACAATCATGATTTTCATCTTGGGCAACAAGTGTAATATTTATCGATGCCAAAGTTCAGCTGTCTGCACAAAACAGCCTTGGTAAAATATTGTGAATAATGGTCTGAAAAAACAATGGGGGGGGGGGGGGGGAAAGAGGAAATAAAAAAGTTAAAAATGAGGACATATGCCCTCTGGAATAGGGCGATTTCTGACTTCATCTCCTATCCAAGCTTGGAGCACTAAAGTTTATTGCTCTTCTACAGTTCAACCAAGTGACAATGGTTCCAGTCAAGTTAGCAAACTCAGTGTGAATACATGGGACCATCACATCTGGATAGAGGCCAGGAAGGGGAAGTGGCGGAGCAAGAAGGACGGCATTGACAGCATGCTTGATATTTACATACTAGCTTGGGTTTAATAAGTGTAATAAGCACTCAGAAATCCTGCTACAACACAAATATTTATTTGAAAGAGGATAAACTGGGCAGAGGGTGGGAAGTCAGTCCACAGGGAAAACCAGCATGCCTGACAGCCCACATGGAAAACATTACATTCCATCTTAAACGGCTCAAAATCCTTGTATTTTCCGCAGACATCCTCATTTAGAATCACTCAAGCCAAACCTCAAACATCCTCCGACATCTCAGAAAACCAATGAGGGAAAACCGCTCCTATAGTTCAGGCTGACCATTAGGTGGTGCTTTTTTTTTCTCACCATACCTTTATAATAAGGTATAATAATACGGTAAAACGGAGATTAAATTTCCCATTCAGCTTTTTATTATACATAAAAAATGTAATCACTATTGCTAATCACTCTAACGCACCAACTACATTCTGGAAAACAGCCATCGAAGCAACTTTGATTAGCCTGCTAGGAACACATGGATGGACTGCTGACAGCTCGAACAATAACCATCTCTCATTCCACCAGTGCTCCCAGATAGGACCAACGGCTCCCCACGCTCATTACTTCAGATCCACATCCCCTCTGCCTACGTAGGTTCTTATATAACACCGTGACGCAGCTAACTGTGCTTCCCACCACCCACGTGGCTTATGATTCGCACCTCCAAACCACCCCTTCACCTTTCACTCGCTCATCCACCCACCTACTGGCCAGCCTCTCCATTCAAAAAAAAACAAATAAAATACATTCACTTACAGTACAGTGGAGGTGTGAATCTGTTGATATTTGCCGATATATTGTTATGTTTAATTTTCTTCCCCCTCCACCATGTTTTGAAGTAGCAGTACACGTGTTAAATGAAGTGGAGCTGGATGTTGTCATCATGTGTTCTCTCAGCTGGAGAATAATCAGGCCAGAAATCATAGTGACACGGAGGAGAAATGTATTTAAAAATATCCAAAACAACCAACCTCAGGGAGGACTCGTCCCACTTATATAATGAAAGTCCAGTTGAACACCCCGTTTCGCCCAGTTACTAGAAAACTACATTAACAAGATGTTGGTACATAACACATGAACAGAATTTTTGAAGCGTTTAATTTTTAAGCAACATAAAGCCAGCTGAAAAACACAGTGAAGATGGGTGATAGATTAAGAATACAACTTTGCTGAGTGTGAAAAAATTCAAACAAGTAGAAGTGAATCCCACAGAAATGACAATAAGCAAAGGCCGTATTACCAGTATCAAAATACATCAAGGTTTTAAAATGCTACTGAAATTGCTAATAATTCCTAGAAAACGAACAGTGAATGGTTAAAGGGAACAGAGCAGCGATCCTGCATGAAACAGCCTCCCTCCCACCTGTTGCTGCACTGCTGGCCAGCTGGCCTAAGGAAGGTTTCTTTTCCCTCACCAACAAGAAATTTGAGAGTTTGGGAAGATTTTTACTGAAGATCCTGGTGAGAATGTAAAAATCTAAATATAACCCTTTAATTAAAATAAAGGTGTTTAAAAAGTAAAAAATAGCCATTCTCTGTTAAGCAACTGAAGACAAGTTGTGTCCCAGCAGATTAATATTTTACACTAAGCAAATTGTCTTGAAATTTACTAATAAATTGACTAGATTTTGATATTTTTTGCTCAACTCTACATATATTAAACACTATAAACATTTAATATTTATACGTTTAGCAGCAACATATTTTTTTAATTAAAAGATTAATTTGCTCACGTTTAACTTTTTTGTGTTTAAATACCACTTTGTTGTAATTTTACCAGCCCACGTCAAGTCGAAAGAGACCCTGGAACCATAATGAAATGCACAACGGTTCTGTACTCAGTCAGGTTCTAGCAAAACAAGTAATATTTTTACAGTGATGAGCCAGAACATTAAACAATACTAACATTGTAATACAACTTGGGAATTAATTAGGTCTGCGAGTTGTGGAGTGGGCTTCCCACTGCAACAACAACAACAAAAAAAACCTGGAGATGAACTGATAGGATCTTTATTTTTATTTATTTTTTTGTCAACTCCAATATTAATTTGTTTTATTGGTATACATTTACTTCAATTTATGTAATGTTACAATAAAAATGATCACTATAAAAGAACTAAACGCAGTAAGAAAAACTAAAATTTCCTTTCATTTTTAAATTGGCGATTTGTTTTGTTTGCCAATTCTCATGTTCCTGGCCTTAATGAGAAACATTGTGGGCTTTGTTGTAGTCAGAGGTTACAGATGGATTACAGAAGGATGCCAAGCAGCTGACACATCTGAAGAGCAAATAAGCGATGACACTGACGGCAAGGATTGATGAGCAAAAATGTGAGAAAAAAAAAAAAAACAGGATAAACAACACAGAACTGGAAGTGAGATATTGTACCGCACAAGAGCACATATGGGCCTCTCCCTGCAGCAGCTGTGAAAGTCATGGTCACACTAACTACACCTCTAATCACAGCTGCTCCTGGGAAAAGGTCTTGTTGTTTATGCTTTTCTTTTTCCTTTCTTTTTTTTTCAGAGCACATAATCATCCACGATTAAAAACAGATGATGCAACAAACTGAGTGGAATATCTTCCTGACGATTCTAACAGATCGGTGTAATCTCAAATGCGGGCACAGTTCCAAGTGTAACAATACTGGGACTAAATCTTCTTACAAACCCCTTAGACTGAGCTAATTAAATTCAACCAACTGAAAAACCGGTTGGGCTTTAAGAAAATGAAAAAAAAATCAAATAAATAGACATCTACAGGAAGCAATGACACGAAAGCTAATGTCACTATGATAAAAACACAACTATTACAATAAAAATCTGTGAAACTAGAGTACGAGCCTACATCTGCTTGAAAAAAAAAATATTCATAACTCTTGAAATTCCCCAAATATTACACCATAATATTTGGTGTAGCAGGGAAATAATTTCCCTGCTGGGATGAATAAAGTAATTCTATTCTATTCTATTCTAATAAGAAACATCATTGTGATTTAAAGGTTTTTAGGATCGAACAGCACAAAACTGTACAAGTAAAAATCTAAAACTCACTGCAAGCAATTGTGTTCAGAGTCAGAGGTAATCTAATTAGTAAAGAGTGTCCCACAATTTTGCAGTTCGCAAAAAACAAACAAGAACAACAACAAAAAAAAAAGAAAAACAAACAAATATATGAACACCGTTTATTCCTTCCTACCACTTCAAAACTACTTTCCACTTTGCTTAGGTCTATAACAAAATCCCCCCCCAAAAATGTTGAAGTTTGTGGTTAAAATGAAAACGAGGGGGTTTGGATATTTTTCCAAAACACTATATATTATATTTTAAGTATGTAACTGAAACAGAAGCCACTGATCTAGGTTTAAGGTAAATGACAAGGTTATCTCGCGTATAAGATACATTTTTGACAACATTACATCAAAGTTAGCTTCCTCCAAGGACACTTTGTCCAAACTATAGCTGATTTCTGTCACGCTTACTTCGCTGTGACCACAGCAGCCGGGCGTCTCATCTGAGCTGTTTACAAAACTGTAATCTAATCATGACTGCAGCAGCTCTGTGAGACTCATTCACAAAGTGACTGCAGGAAAAGACGCACTGGGAGGAAGGGTCGAGTCAGAGGGAGAAGGGGAGGAAACATTTGGGAGTCATTAAGAAAATGAATGGGGCTATAGAGGTGGAGCAGTGATTGAGTATGGAGTGGCGGCACAGGTACACCCGCTTATAATTACTCTCAATGATCTATCTTTATAAGTATTTTTTCTTTTAAAGCCATAATATCGCACAGTATTTTTAAGGTTCTGGAGAAGTTTTCTATTATTTGAAATGATGACATGTTTGTGTAACATAAGTGAGTATTTCTATAGCTCAGCAGATTTTTTTTTTGCGTGCATGTGTGTGTAAGTTCGTTTATTTATTTAGCACCAAGTCACAAAGCTCATCCCAAGGGCACTTTACAAAAAAAAAAAAAAAACATGTCAGATTAATGACGTGTTGCAAGAAGGCCCAAACAGAACCAGCCTCAGTGATTTTGGGGGTGGGAGGGGTTGAGGTGAAAAACATGATGATTTCTTAATCTTGTTTAGAGTGAGAAATTATGAAAAACAAAAATAAAAAATTAAGCTGAAACTCAAAAGCGCCTGAATAAAATGGCTGAATTAACTCCACAGCAAGCACGTACAGTAAGTTTTAAAGTCTTAATAATATGTCATTATTTACGGTAATATTTCTGAAGCATAGCAGTACAATGCAATTGCAATTAAGGTGTTCTCCTTAAAAAAAAGCACTGGGAAAAGATGTGAAATATACAATGGTTTCTATGCTGGTCACCTGAAGCAAATGAAAATAAATTAAAACACGTGTTCCTTAACCTGTAGGGAAATTACTGAAGTACTCTGAAACCAAAACATGCAACTTGTTCCTAGACTCAGGATTTTAAGGCCATGAAATATTCTGTAACATGGCACAAACAGCTGTGCAGTCCAGCTGTGGATATATATATATAAAAAAAAAAAGAAATTCAGAGCCGGATAAGAATGCCAACCCAAATGTGGAGAGGTCACAACCTTTATGCCTCGATAAAGAGGAAAACCTTTTAAATCTTGACTGCCAATGGATGAAAGATATATTCTTAAACCTGAGTGAGCGGTCACTATAAATTGGCATCTTTTATCATTACAAGAATATTAAAATAGTTTTTTCTGAGGGCTAAAATTAACTGTTAAAGCTTTTATAAAACTTTACATACAAGTTAGCTAAAACGTCTGGGTATCAGAAACTGTGATACAAGACAAAAAGTTCAGAGTCTTAGATTTCACATAAATTCAGGGACATATCAGCTGGTAGGCTGAGCTACTTTCAAGATGTAAAGGTTCAGGTTCCCCTTTTCACTTTTTTAAAATCTCATAATCCATCATTACAAGACTTACATAAATGCAGAGACAAAGTTATGCAAACACCGACTCCAGTCTCTCGAACGGCTTTGATTCACTGTTGTGAGGGCGACAAGAAGTGTGGCATCATTCCAGCACACAAAGGGTGTTTGCCTGGATAAAACTGGAATGTCAAGAATACTGATTTCAGAGTGGTCCTTTATGTTTTATTAAACCTGCAATAGAATACAAGTTAAACATTCACAGTAAAGTTAATGTTTGTCTTACCAAGAAGGGAGCGTATTTAAACAGTACATAGTTACTGACACTATTCATAAAAAAAAAAAAAAAAAACTTTTATTTTCTCAAGATCAACTCAATGTTTCTCAGAAGGCTGATCTATGCGATTTATGTTTATGTTCTGAGCTTTCTACACTTGTAGTCAATTCAGATTTCTTTGTGGCTGAAATGGACTGACATGAGAAGAGGAACAATTTTTGCCCCTCTAATTACAGCCACATTTAAAAAGAAAGGCTTGCTGCCTTCCTGAAGTACTCTAGCATTACTCTAGATTACATACAGGAAAGAGAATTTTATTACTGACAATTTCAATAAATCATTGCTTCATTCATTCTTAAATCAGACTCTTAAGACAAATTAAAAACTAGAAGTAGCAGCATTTCAGCCACCTTGGTTGACTCGGTTAAGCTGACAGAGTGCAATGCGGATTTTATCAAAAAGTGCTTTCTTTTAATAAATGTCAAGGTTATGGACACAGTCAAAAAGTAAGATAGGGCCTACTTCCAGGATAAAACTAATGTAGAGCATCACGGTGACACAATTGTTGGGAGAAAAGAAATGAGAGGGCTGACACCTGGGAGAATCAGAGTGAAAATGCTGGTCAGAACCGGAGCAGAAACTTCTAACTTCCTACCAAGTATTAACAGAAATGTTCACGTTATGGCAGATCCCAGTGTTTGAAATCTTAGCTATCACTCCTTTGCAACTTCCTACTCTGCTCTTAGCTGCCTTGTGCTCAATCATTTTCTGCAATTTTTTTTCGATTTTGAACATGGAATAAATATGAGCAATCACAACCTCTGAACCTAAACACTGCTGTTAATGAGATGCAAGATGATGAAATACCCTTTAGGAATACAAAACATGTAAGCTTGAAACTTGTCCTACATTTTCTTATTTGGGAAAACCAAAATGAGTCAGTGTTGCAGTCGAAACTACCGTGGTGTGGGAAATCACCAATTACAGCTACCAGCCATCTACAGCAGAGTAATTTCCACACAATGAAGGACAGCCTAAACAAAGGAAGCCTGTAAATCCTCAAACAGCACTGCTCTTGATGTGATGGTCCCTCAGGAAAACTAAAACACAGCTTTCAAGTCGCCTGACAGCTCTCGCTGTGTTCCTATTGTTGACTTGTCTCCTGAAGTTTAGCTCTTTTTATTTGTTCAAGAGAAAAATTTGTGCAGCATAACATAAAGGACAGGGGAACTTGACCCTCAGTTTAAGTTTAAGTTTAAGTCAAGGACAAAATTCAGAGCAGCAGAACAGAAGAAGGAGACTCCATAACTTGAGGTGAAGTGTTTTAAACTTAAAAGAAAGAAACGACATAACTTGGATCTAAAATCAGTCAGCTGTTTTCAAAAAAAAAGAGGAGAAAGCCACGCAACAAGTCAAAATGTCTAACTTAAAAGAAAAGCTACAACAGATTAAAGTACAATTTTACAGCAAACAGAGAGCACATCTTGACTTGTATAGAGTTTTGAGACTGATATGCTAACTAAAACGACAGAAAGGGGGGAAGAGAAAAAAAGCAGAAAGAAATGATGAACGCATAAACACAAACATCCCACCTCCTTAAGGAAAACAGTTCACCTAAGGATCTGGCCTTGTTCTGTGCTTAAGGTGCAGAAATGGAAATCCAACATCCTACAGTGTAGGAGTGTCGAGCTCTCCTTGCTCACTTTGTTTGTTCGTCTTTCGGATGTTCTTATCTTGTTCCAACTATTTGGCAATAGTTTACAGATGAGGCAGCTGCTTACAAAAATAGCATAGATGCTTTTTTTAATCTCATTACTTACAGCAAATGAGCACCCCTGGGATTTTTTTCTCTTGTAAACACTCCACTAGTGCTGCTGTGCACTTGTGCATGACAAACGCTGTTATCAAGTTCAGATTTTGGAAAACCCAGAGCTGTGTTTGTGTTTCCTGGATTTCTCTCTCCAGGCTTGTCATAGTAATAATGCTGCTCATCTGTATCATGTAAGGAGTGGCTATACACTGCATTATTTTAGGAATTCTCAGGCTATTGTTGTACCTAGAGGGCAAGTTAGTCCGAATAAGCAAAATAGTATTGGGCAACCTCTGCTTTGATGTAATAGAGAGTGTTTTAAGTTTTCATACGGTCAATGCTTATCTTGGCAAAAGTTGTTTTTTTAAAAAGGATCTATGCAGCTAATAGCTGAAATTCTACAAAGTTGTTTACTCCTCTGAGGCTCTATGGATCTGGAGGTGGAGACATTTCAGGTGAGTCATATATACATTATGTTTGCAGATCTGGTAGAGAGGAGAGATTTTCCTCACTCAGATGGTTGAAACTCGTCACTCACTACACTACGTCAGATTTTCTGCCCTATGAAATATGGTCAATTTTGTCTAAATTAAGTTTCTCCACACTCTGCTTTTACTTTTCTGAAATTGACGCTTCGCAAAACACTATAAAATCAATGTATTATGTGTATTTCATGTGTGTTACATGACTTTAAACAAGGCTTACTTAGAAATCATGAATGGAGATATTAGTTAATTATCCAATGACAACAGTAGTGCCAATTCCACAATCTCCTCCTGATTGCTTTCTTGATAGTTTGTCCTACTTTTTTTAAGCTTTACTTCACATTTGCACTAAGATTTTATGTGAATCGAATAAAGTGGTATTTGCTATTCATGTATACTTAACGTATTTAAGGCTTTTTTGCAGTTTCAGGTAGTGGCTATAACAACAACCACAAAAATGGAAAAAGATGCTCAGGTCAAATGAAATCAAAATAAAATGTTCTGAATACAAATGCACTCTGCACTTCCAGATTTTTACATTTTGAGAACTATCCTGTTTTCCCCACAGGTACTAGTTCTACTTTGCAGTGATCCATCACATAAAATCTCAATAAAATGCACCAAAGAATGTTGTAATGTAACAAAATATTTTAAAAAAAAAACATTTAAAGGGTAAATATACTGCACAAGACACTGTATGTGCCTTCAATGCACAAACTAAATGCATTGTACAATCTAAGTTTTGTAGGCATCCACTAGAGTGTGACTCAGCAGAAACTGTCTAGGTCTATTTGTTTCTGAAGATATAAGATAAATAAAATTAGATTTATTGGAGATGATAAAGGTTACTGTTGGACGTTCCTGATAAGGATCATTGTTGAAGCAGAGTCCTGGACTGAAACTATAATCTGAGCAGGAAACTAGTGCGATTACTCGACAGGAGCTTCTTTGTTTTGTCTGCATCCACCCAACCTGTCATGCCTGATTCATACATAGATTTTTTTTTTTTTTTAAATACTAAAAAGCAAAAAGAACAACTATCTGTAACACGTCAGAAAAGTGGTGTTGGCTTTAAGCAGGACTTTAAAAACAATAAGTTCTTATTGGACTATTTCATGTCCGATTAATCAAACAAACTGCACCATGTGGAGCTAACCTTTACACCTGTCCACAGGTAATTAAAAACTACAGTGCAGTAAACCCCTCCGAACAACAATTCAGTCGTTTACAACTTACACAAACAAAGCTTTTACATATTTACAGCATAATCCTTTGCAAACAGTTAAAGATAAAATAAAATAAAACTCGATGAAAACATACCAACAGACAGTGTTTCCGATCGTCCAAAACTGTTTTGAGGAAAACCTGCATGCGACGTTGATTTTCTTCCTTTCTAAGCGCCTCATCCACAAACACGGAACAAAGTTAAGGCAAGTGTTGATCAAACAAAATGTTAAATGTCCTCCCTGCAGCTCGGAGGTGTCTCCTTCTTTCGCGTGAAGCGCGTTTGCTGGGTTGGACAGAAACCACACGAGTTTTAGACAGCGGGAGTAAGCTAGCTCGAAAAACTAGCAGCTACAGCCGGTTGAAACTTTCAAAATAAAAGTCCCTGTAAATTGTGTTCTGATTATTAAGTTACCACGTTGCAAGGATTTACAGCAAATTTTAATGTATTTCAGCATCATTTTACGTAATAGATCAATACAAATTAGTACGAGATCATTCTATGTGGTTTGAATTAATTCTGTCCAATAGGCCAATGATTACATGCAAATGAATGCCATAGTATATTGTTTGAAATGCAAATACAAAACAGAGTAAAAACTAAATTGATACGCTAATGTTGGTCTCGCCTGACCAAAGATCGTTCTTCAACAAGTTTGTTGTGTGTCCAACAAGTCTGTTTAGGCAAAGGGCTATGTCATATTACAAATGATCAGGAGGTGGATTTGACAGTACTCTTGGAGCTGTTTAAAGCTGCAGATACTGATCTAACCGGGATTTCAACTTCACCTAAAAATGTTGAAAGTATGTATTATTTTCCTATCATTTCAGTTATTCACTTGGTTTATTAGTACATATCACAATTGAATATTGAAATTTGCAGGATTAATGGCTTACGGCGTAAGAGTTCAATACGCTGATGTTGTATGAAAAAATTAGATGCACATTTCGTGTTCAACATTTTACGTACAGTTCAGCAATGAATCTTGGATAATTCAAACTATTTTCTAACCTTAAAGTCTAAACCTTTTTTGATCATCAATGCTGTCTGGAATATGATTGAAACTGATGCTCAGTTTTGAACATTTGGGCTGTTGTGATGCACATAAGGGTTTAAAGGGCCTTTATTTTTACTCTGATTATGCATATTAATTTCAAGGAATAGCTGGTCGAATAACATAAGGAAACGTTGTGAAATAAATATTGCCTTTCACAGTATTGGCAGAGAAAAATTGTACTTTCTAATCAAGCATATTATAGCTACATCTGTTTCAGTCTGTAGTCTAGAAACAAGAGAAATAAAATATGTGTGCTTTTGTTTTGAAGAGCAAATGACAGTTTCCGATGTTTACTTTCTGAGAAGAGTAGATTTATATGTCCCTCTTACACACGCAGGCATACCAGCACACGCACGCAGGCTGTTTTACTTTTCACATTACGCGTTGCCCCAAAGGCTAACCCCGTCCGAGCCGTTCCTTACACCAAATGGCCTTTTGGGTTTGAAGGAAAACATTTGTCCCCACAGGCACACAAACCTAAGGCTTTGTGTGGAATGAGTTCAAAATCCCATGATGCTTGCATAAAAGATGTCTAGCTGAATTGTTGTTGTGTTAAGTAAATAAATCAAACTGCAAAATGACCGAGAAAATGATGCCTATAAGGAAGGCCGATTTGTTACCAGAAAAAATGGTTTATGAAGAAGATACCGTAGATTTAAAGTCTGTTTCTGAATAACCTGTCCTTTGCTCTAAAAATGTAAAATGAGGCCATATCAAAGAAAGCTCAGAAAAGTTTCCACAGCAGAGCAAAACGTCACATTAAAAAGTATGAATTCTGGAGAGATAGTTTATGATTTCTAAATCCACCACCACAACTCTGCGTCATTTTGCACCCTGTCTAGACAACCCATGATTTCTTCTTATACTTTGAATGTTTTTTTTTTGTTTGTTTGTTTGTTTTTTTACCTAGACATACATTTTCAACTAATTCCTCTCTGTATTGGACTTTAGCCAACAATTCTTGAAAATGAAGTATCACTACTCTTACTTGTGCAAAATGTCTTGCTACTCTACCCACTGCAGTCTGTGAGTAGTTTTACAAAAGAACAATTTAACCAAAGTTCATCAGGCACAGAAACAAACTTACAGTTTATGTAAAAATGAGATCTCTTGTTTAGTAACAAGCATTGTTCATTGTTGTAGTTGTATCTGATGAGCCTGCTGTGATATTCAGTGGAGAAAAAATCTACAGTGAACTTTAATTTATATATTTTTTAAAAAGGCTGTGGAACACTGTGAGTTGTTCGAAGACATTCATTTGGATCTTTACCAAAAGCTTTGATTTAAATAGTGAACTGTCAAAGCAATTCTAATTTTCATACTACATGTTATTGCATGGAAAATCACGATTTCATTCAGTGCAAACCAAGCAAATATGTGCATTTTGAACATTCTCTCCTGAATGTCAGAGCCCTGCATTTCATTTAGTTTAATGTTTTATCCTCAGAGTTCTTTTCAGCTTCGGTCCCGTCACGCAGGAATGCAGATTCAGACTGTCCAGCTTTTCTCTGACCACGAGAGAAAGCAGTTACAGTAATGGATAATTGTGTGTGGGCTGAACGCTGCATGCCTGTCGACTCCCAAAATCAAAACTCTGAATCTGCTCTCTACCATGCAAGCATAAGGACTTTAGTTACTCCCTACTCCCAGCTGGGCCGGGTTGCATACATGCTGAGGATGCCTATCACCAAACAAATTACTCCCCTTCCTCCTGGTGGAACAGGAGGAAGTGGGGCCAGGAGGCCAGGAGGCCACTGCCAGTTAATTTCAATCAGACATGCGACGTAGACACCAGTTGTGAAGAGTAACTGATAAGTGACGCTGCAGCTCACGACGAGGCGCCCAGATCTCTGGTGTTTGAGAGCCGACTTCCTGAATGTGAAACAGCAGAACTTTCCATTGTGATGCATTAGGCACGTGCAAGAGGGGAAGTCTGGAAAAGACATTTCGTGTTCTCCCCAGGCACAGCATAAAAGCTTTTATGCACATTTATTATTCCCATTTGAGTTGTTTGGATTCGCTTTAGACAATGTGATATTTACAGTCGCGCACTTCTCTCATCATCGATAGTGCATGTTTGCATTTAAAAGATGGGAAGAAAAATAAAACATGGTTCGATCAGCTAAAGCAAAGAAAGAGTTGAAGCTAATGGATAAGTGTGACTCAAATCTCCAATAAGTAGTTGGATTCTAAGAGTCAAAACAGATACTCACCAAGGAGGACAGCAGTTAAAATTTACAGCTACTGGAATGATGACCTGTCACCCTGATTTATATTGATCTTGTTACAAGGTTGGGAGTACAAGTGAAGAACAATAAAAACCTTGTACAACAAGTTGTCGTCCTTGTTTTCATTTCTTTAATTGGCTGGTCAATCAGAAGATTTTTAATAGGGAGCGGCAGTTGTTAATTAGGAGAAAAATGGGAAAAAAGTTAAAGTAGATAATAACCAAAGACAGGCAGGCTTTTGTACTGAATGCATGCTCTCTATTCATGGGAATAAGATTAAAGGATAAACTGGGCAATACTAGGACTACAAAGACTATGAGGGGTGAGGAAATAGTCTTGATAATTTAAAGCACTTTAAGATGAACACCAGCACCAAAGCTTTAATGTTTAATCCCTCTTCATCTTTTTCTGTTTTATAATTCTCTTCTAAAAGTATCTGCAGCAAAGCTTTAAGGATAAGAAAAAGTCTACTTCTGTTGTACAACTCTGCACTTTGTATTGATTCACAAACTCACGTTTTAGTATAAAACCATAGACATTTTGTCACTTATAACATAAATACTTAATTGCAAAGTGTATTTGAGCAGTAAATAGAAAAGGAAAAAATAACAGTACAAAAAGATAAAAGCGGTGTATTTGCAGTTTGTGCTGTTTGTGTCATTCCTAAATAGAAATGCTTTCATACTCAACCTACAGATGGGGCCATGAGTTTATTTTCATTGTGATGAATTTCAAATCTCTTAACTTGGAAACAATAACATTAGAAGAAAGACATAGGAAAACTCTTGAACTCTTGTTCTGTATAAAAGAAAACAAAAAAAACAAGTGGAGTTTAAGAGATAAAATTAGTGGATTAAACTTCAGGGGACTGTCAGTTTTTACTGTGCTGTTGTGAGTCAGAAGCTGTAAAGTTGGTGAACCGCTAACTAAGACCATTTCTAAAGGACATTGGGCTTAACTATTAAGAGTGCACAACAAGATTTTCTTTATTCCTCTAAACTATGTAATTTAGAATCAGCAAATGAAAAAAAAACTGACATATATATTAATTAACTTTCCATGTTATGAACTGCAAAATTATTTTTTTTTGGTTTGGCAAGTCCAACTAATATTAAAGAAAACTTCTTTTGAAGTTGAAGTGAGGTCAGTTTTGATCATATCAAAAGTTAAATCCATTTGGATATTTCCATCCCAGATGTTCCGCATCTGTTTTAAAATTAGACTGATGTAATTGCTAAAAAGTTCAGTTTCTCGTCAGCAAGAGTATCCAGGAACTCTTCATGTTTAGATCCTCGCAAAAATATAAACGCTTCTCTGGGTTTTTTCTTACAAATGAAAATCTGAAAAGTGTAGAATCTATTTCTTAAAAATGGTGGCAGCATCAATATGTGTAAGGGATGTTTGTTGCAGCAGTGACAGGGAAGCCAGTCTGTGTTGGTGAAAAGATGGACGAAGCTAAATGCTTTACAATCCAAAGAGGAGAACATTTCAGAGGCTGCAAAACACTGGGAGTAGAGATAAGTTTTTCAGATTTGTTTCGTTGTTTAGAAAACTTTTAAAGCCAAATATCATTTCCTTATCATCCTTGCGCTATTTGTGTTTGATTGCCCTATAAACCCCAATATATTTTTATTTTTGGACATTAAAGTCACTTAAATTCAAAGTTTTGTTTCACCCCCTTACAGTATGGAAGTGACACAAAACAAGCTGCTTATAAAATTCACTAGGTTCTGCAGTTCCAGCTGAAGCGTTTGATAAAAGAAAACACACACACACACCCACACACTATGTGACATTTAGCAAACAGAAGTTAAAGAACAGGAACATCCGCAGACAGCAAAGTTCAGTTTTCCAAACCAGCGTTGTTATTCTGCTTTTGTTGAGTGACTGGAAAGATTCCAACAGTACATCCATTGTTCTCTCTCTGCGCATATTTTGAGAGCAGAGGAATTTTACCACACACAGCACTGTTTACAAAAATGTTAGGAAAGACAAAAACAAAATGCAACGCAAGTTTACACAAAGATAGAAAGTAAAAAAGTTTGAATACAGAGATTTAGTTAAAACTTTTTAAATGGTGTCTTTGTCACAGCCGTCTAACTTTACGTAGCATTTGTTATTTCCTCACAAGTTTAATTGGCTGACAGGTGTGAACTGCCAACTGGCTAGTTGAGTCTATTATTTTGCAGTCTGTGAACTACATGATTTGATATTTTCATCTGTGTGGCTCCAACACAACAATCAAAGTCAAATGAAGTGTAATTGTTTAGAACCACTTAAAGCAAAACACTTGACAGAATGCGAGAACTACGAAAGTGAAAAAAAATGAATGGAAATACAAATCAACACAATAAATCAGCCCAACATACTCTAATAAGTGTAACAATGGAATCAACAATCATCACTGAGTCTGAAAAACGAGTTTCCAGGCTGTTTTGGAAGGATGGTGAATAACGCTAAAGTTAGGTACAGTAATAGCTTTAATCTGCACCAGACCAGATATCACTTCCTGCAGCCAGGAAGTAATATCATGCACAATGCCTTGAATATGAATTTATATGCCTTCACATTACAGCCTCAAACAGTTTACTTTATTAATATTTAATTTTATAGAAATAGTGCAGATATGTGAAATGAAAGGAAAGGAACAATATTTTTTTCATGTTTTTCTAAAAAGAAAATCAGAAAAGAGTGGTTTACATTCCTGTTCAGCCCATTGTACTCTGTCAACCTTAAATAAAACTTGCTCTACATGCAAAATGCCACCATGTGCGGCACAAAACAGGCTTTGCAGTTCACACACCGGCCCTTTCAGAAAACATGGTGGTGGCTGCATCATGCTAATGGGTTTGCTGTTCTTCTTCAGGGATTGGGAAGCTGCTCTGAATTGGTGGAGAATCTTGTTAAAATCTTGTTAAAAAAAGACTGTGCTGTTGAGTTAATGACTTCTGACACAGGGCCAGGAGAACCTTCCATTGAAAAGAAAATCAAATATAAAGGCAGCAAAGTTTTGCCCTTAGCTCCAGGACAAAATGATTTGTTTCTTGTTTTCAAACAGTAAAAATAAACAGAGGTTTAGTGCAAAGAAGGCAAGAAAAGCACAAGATGTGCTCTCACTTGCTTGTGTCTGTCAGGAGTCAAGTTGCAATGTTATGGAAAAGCCGAGTAGAGCAGGTGTCAGTGTCCCATTGTTCTGTTCTTTTCAACGTAATTACACAGTGTTGTTTCACAACAAACTCCATCTCAAGCCACTTTGACAAGCAGGTTCAATTCATACTCAACTACACTGAATCCAGCTCAATCTAATACTGTCCAATCATAACAGCTTAATCCCAAAGGTACAGACCTGTACCAACTAAAACATCTCAGTTGATCACAGAAAGTAACTTTTCTGCCACTTGTCTTTGGAAAGTCACTTATTTTACAGAGGTTTAAACATATTCTGTGCTTTTTTCCCCAACTGAATATCTTTATTCCAAGTAAAATACTCAACCAGAAAGGAAGTAAATAATTTGCTAAAATGACAACAGATGGACAAATTATACTGCTATGAAAGCTGCAGAGTCAGACAATAAAGAGTTTTACATCGTCTGAAAGAGAACATATGGTTTTTTATGCGTCTAGGAATGGACCACAAGTTTTATATGGATCCCCTTCCACATATGCTCCAATGATCCAGTCAGTAACGATCTGCAGGTGGCCCCTTTCTTTTGTTTTCTTTCATCTTTTATTTTGAAATTTATGATTAACTAACTCCATCTGAAATGTAATAATCAGCATCTGCCACTTGATATTTATGTCGATACATTAGGCCGGCGTTCTTTTCTGGCTCCTGTCTGACGTTTTTTTAAAGCAATAATTCAGCTGCTGCTGTTGTCTAAAGCTTTGAGAAGCCAAAGGGTGATCTCAGCTGTCCAATACTGGACCGTGCACTAATTTTAGTTCTCACAACTAAACAATCTCCTTTTGTAATTCACAGCCTCGGCAAAATGTGCGTTGATCATATGCATTTCTTAGCTGATTGAAAAAGAATCATTTTTATGTAGATGATGGCTACAAACGGAACTCCTACATGGCCTGGGCCTGGCTTGATGGACGATGGCAAACTGATAATCAGCTTAACTAACTGTGCTTGCGCTGATAATTCTTCAATTAACTGCTGTGGTTTTCTGCGCCCAGGAGCTTGTGAAGCAGACAGTTGTTGTGTGCACGCAGTTTGAGCAGATTAGACAGAGAGGGGCCTCGTTTGAAGGTGGCCGCGGAGACGGCTAATGTGAGAGTGAATAGCAGTTTTCTTTGGCCCGGGTTTGAAGTGTACGCCTGGTTAGCTGTCCCTGTCTCGTGTTTTTCTTTTCTTTTCTCGCCTTCAGAGTGAATTAAAAGAGGCTCGATGTGAGGAGCTGGAGTCCTGCCAGGTGCTTCCCTTGTGCCCAGAAGTATGGGACACCAATTCTAACCACTCGCTCAAAAGCAGTGGTTAGGCCGACCACTCGAGTAAAGTTTTCCCTATCAAAAACCCAACATTCACATCTCTTTCCCCTATAATTAAGCTTTGATTATCAACCCACCTGCCCTCTTATTTCAACCTTTAAAGCATTCCAGCTTATGAAGGACTCCCATATGATCCTTTCCAATTTCTTTAGGGCTTCCTTTAGTGCCAGAGGAGATTAAGCATCTCGGCTCTCTAGTTGGCCAAATTTCAGTTGTATAAACCTTGGAAATGATAATGTCCCTCAAAACCTTTTCCAGGCAGGACACGGTTAGCTGAGCAAACGGAGATGGCAGGTGTTTGCGGCACAGCTGTGTGGCTGAGGCGAATCAGGGTCCATGTCTAATGCAACATGACAGTTTAGCATATGAGCACATGGTGTCCACAGGGGTGGCTGAACAGACAGAGGAGAATAATAAGGAGTTTTAAACAGGACAGCAATGGGAACTATATAATTGTCAATTGTAGCACTGGTGAGACTCAAAATCACTTACACATTAGCTCCCATTAGCAGAGTTATTTTATACTTCGGTCTTCGTTTTGCAGCAGTGCAGAACAAGGAATACTTTTAGTGAAACAAGGGAATTACACATGGCAAATGGAAAACAGACTCTTCACTGACTCTATTCAGGAAATCGAAACAGCTTGACATAAAAACACTGAGCCCAGCGTACTTTCTGTGTGAAAGTACACTGCAGCATGAACAAAAGTTTAAGAAAACAATAATCCCATTAATGGCTACGTCCACGTAGGAGACAGGTGTTTGCAGCACAGCTGTGTGGCTGGAGGAGCTCATGGTCATTGTGTAACACAGCATGACAGATTAGCATATGAGCCATGAAGACATGGCGTCCTCAGAGTGGTTGCAGGGACACACAGTTGGTTGGGGAGGGCTTCCAAACTGGAAAGGGACTGCCACCACAAAAAAAAAAAGAATAAATCAGTTGCAGCATAAGTTTATATTCTGTAACTTGATTTCTATTTTGATTCCAGTTCTTTTTTTCAGTGACTGTCAAAAATGAAATCATTCCTTCAGTCCTATCTTTTTGTTGTGTTCAATTCCTTTTTTTTACATAAAAGAACTCAATAACTGGGGGCTTGATAGAAATAGTCTCCAATTCTTCAGCGATGTATTTTAACTATTGCTTCAAATTTAGAACCAACAATTCTCATGGGCATCTTTTTGTTGCTATTTCACTTTTGTTTTTCAATCTCACTATTTTGAGAAGCCCCCTTTTAATATAGTTATGAACTTCTTCATACTGATTGCTTTTAATTTTTCCCTTTTGTTTGAATGGAAGGTGTAGTCTACAGAAACACAGATTTGATCTTTCTCATATTTTATCTACTTTACTCCAGGACCACCACCCACCCCCCTGAAATTGCATTGTCCATAAGCATTTTCTCCTGGAATTTTTACAGCCCATAAATGTTCGAATCAAAGGAGTTAATGTTCAAACGCTTGTCATCGTATTTTATAGTTGTTTTACATTCATTTTATTTTATGTGCTTGGCATTGCAGACAATAAAGCTGTTTAGCACAATAGACTGCTTGTAACAAAGTTCCCCCATTTCTCCTAATTTAGATGATTTATTTTTAATTTGCCAGGTGTTCAAATGAACACTTTAAATGATCTTCGGAAAGTCTGGGGATTTATAGCTCATGATCAATTTAGAAGATTACAAGAACTTATGGAATGGGAAAATTAGGAGTGGTTCGAGACTTTTCCATGGTGCTGCATCACAGAGCATCACATCAGCAGCCAAAAATTAGAATTAGATGATTAATTCTAATTTCACAGAAAGCTTTAGATCAGGACATCCAGTAGCAGAACAAACTTGTGGTATATCTTCTTGCGCATTTTTTTATTTACCAACATTAGCGTACTAGCTTCACATAATGAGCTGAAACCTGAGCTGTGTCCTGGCCGAAGAGCACACAGAGGAGTATGCGGTTATTAATACACGCAGCAGAAGGCATAATGTGGGTCAAACGTGCCAGATGCCACGTGAGAGAGACAGAGCAAAAACCCACCTCCCTCATGTCCTGACATGTGGAGGGGCAATAGGGCTACTTCCATCAGCTGTGAGTCTGAAAAAGGGCCTCTGGAAAGTCTCCAGCGCAATGGGGCTGCTGCAGCGCCACACAGAAATGAACCTCAAAATTCATGTGGTCATGATGGGAATGAGGTTTTCTGAGGATTTTAGATTTACAATTTGTTAAACTAGTGTATTTCGTCAGCATGAATACTGCTGAATTATGTGATGTTGGTGTTTTTCCACATTTTCTACCTTATCATCAGGTTTCTTAAATCATTTTTTTTATTTGTCTGTGGGCTTGAATTAAGGCTCATCACTTGTTATAGCACCGCAGAGGGGAGTACACGTAATGAATGGCCAGGTGTCATGTCATTTATGTCATATTTTATCACATTGGATGAGTTATGTTTTCTCCCGAGGAAGGCATCGAAAGCATGGAGGGAGCTGCAGCTTTAATTTGAAGGAGGTGGTGATATCTTTTGCAAATCTGCTGCATAATAATGCCTTCAAGACTTTTGACGAAAAGATATGTTGTGACAAAGAAAATAACATTCCGTGTAAATATTGACTGACATTTAAGTAGATTTTACAGAGTTGCATTTTTGTTTAAGGACTGCCTCATGTGTACATGTAACATCTTGAATTTAATATTTCTTTATACAAGAACACAATCAAATGCCTGGCTATCAGGCAGGTCCTTCATTTTTATAAAGTACTTAATCATATCATATATAATATTTTATGTCATATCATATCACAAGACTGTCAGTAGCGCTGCAACTTTTTTCCATACTGACAAGAAAATACACTGTTTTGTTTTGACTGCTCAGTACTAATGCAAAAGGACTGATTCAGGATTACAGTGGGTTTATGTGTATGTAATTATTGAAAATTACATATCCATAGTTTTAAATTTAATATGAAGATACAAGAATGTTTTTTTATGCAACTCTTAGCTGGAAAACATTTATTATTCTCCAAAAAAAAAAATCTACTTGCTCTGATTAAAAAGTTAATGGACTGAATTCATATGGTGCTTTTGTATAAATGCTTCCATAGATTGGTTGGCAAATTTGTACCTTCATACTTTGTACTGTAGCTCCAGTGCTTTCTATTTTTACCCTTACAAGAAATACCATCTGTCAGTACATAAAAGAGGAGATCATGTCTTTGTCTGAACTCTGTATTAAAGTCCAGAGTCGACTGACGGATTGCAAATCCCTAAATTACCTCCAGACTTTGTTAAATATAGCTGTCTAAATGAAGGGTAGCTAATGAAGCGAAAAGCTATGCATGTATGTATCCATGCGTCCCACCATCAACACAGTTCAAAGCAGCCCTCATCTCCATCTTTTGTTCTTCGTCTAATACCATATAAGGCTTACATTTGTGTGCAAGCAGCTTACAAAAAAAACACAACAACCTAATTTGCTAGACACTATTTGTGTGTTTTGACATGATTTTTAGCTGATTTATGAGCAGATGAAACATTTTTTCTCTTTTTGTTGTACCACATCCTGCAGGATTTGATAAAGTGGGATTCTTTTGGTCTCCGCGCTATTTGTTTCCTCCGTGATTAAGAGCTGCGTTACTCAAATTGTTTCATCTGCTTTTCTCGCCAGATGGGATCTATTTGGATAGGCATGCAAAGCACAGATTAAACCAAACTTATCCAGAGCTCTAATTTGACAAAGGCATTTTATGATGGAACATTTAGGAAACATTTCTTTCATGCTATGAGTAATGACTAACAGGGCATGGCTATTTGGTAGCGTTTGTACTGATTTCCGTGGGTTTTTGCCTCTAGAAGAGCACTCAGGCGACAGTGCTGCCATCAACTCGATGCAGTAATGCCTGAAAACACAAAGAAGCCCATTCAGAAGCCCATGAATCCATATCCCACACCCACAAAGTCAAGAGGACACACAGACCCATCCAGCACACAGCCTGGAGTCAGTACAAAAGGCAGTGTGTGCTTACGCAGTAGTTAACAAAAAAGTATCTAGGAATCACTATACCCATCCACAGTCATATACAAAGATTTATGTGTGTAAAACATAGAGAGATATTTCTCATGGTTTACGTTACATTGAATGTTTTAGTGATCCAGTGCGCTTAGAGTTCCACGTCGTCTGTGTTGGCTGAGTTTGGAGCCACGGGCTTCTCTGGACTGGTCTGGGACGGACAGAGCCAGAAAAGAAATTAAAAGCAGACAGAGAGGCCCCAACATCGGCTGGTCCACACCAAGGCAAACAACGCTGCAGAAACATTCAGGGTGGCTTGCAACAAGTTGTTTGACAAGCCTGCAGAACTGCTCAAGCTCGTGCATGACAGGAAAAGTCTGAATCCAGCCTCTGCTTGTTCACATTATCCCAAATATTAAAGAGTCATGTTGATTGTTGACAGGACTTCATTCAGTTATACTTGGACATCTTTCACACAACAGAGCAAAATAAGGATAAATACGATCAAAACGAGACAGAAATCAGAATTCAAACAAGCAATTCAGTTTGATTTAAATTTGGATCATTTTACTGTTTTGTACCGTATAAGCTCATCTACTCGTAGTCCACACCTCAAATTCTTGAAAGGTCTCTTCTTCCTAATCATTTGAATTTTGTGAGACTGGGTGAGTTACAGTAGGGGCACAGTTGTGAAGAGAAGGGATAATGATCTATGTTTCTCAGGATTTTTGTTACAAATTAAAAACCTACAAAGTGTCACAGTCATTCGTATTCGGCCCTCTCTATAGGTAAACATTACAAACCTTCAGAGGATACCTCCGAAGTTTGTTTGAGAGAATTAAGGAACAAAAAGCATCATGAAAACTGAACATATCATTAACACATTGAAGCTTCTCTGCACTTTTATCAGCAAATACAGAGAATCTAGTGTGAGGGAGGGAGCTAAATAGTGTGATAAGGGAGCTAAATACAGGGCAAGTGCACTGCCACAGTCTTCAGATTTCAATTTGAAAAACTTCTTTCCACTTCACAATTATGCACTACTTTTTGTTGGTCTTTATCATAATCCCCCGCCCCCCCAAAAAAATACTCTTGAATTTGTAGCAGTAATTTAACAAAAATATTAGCGTTCAAGGTGCGTAATAACTTGCAAAGCACTGCACAATGATGCATATTGAATGTTGAATAAACAGCTTCCAGGTTGAAGGGAACCATGGAGAAGGTTAAAGGATGAAGTGATGAAGGACATGTAAAGGGTGTGACTGAAGAGAATAATTGGGTGAGATGAAAGCAGAGGATTATACAACATCTGAATAAACCAAATATAATTTCCTTTGTTTTGACTGTGAAGCCACAATAAAAACACAATTCTATGCTGCCAGTAGTTGAGTTGCAGTTTGGGTTACAGGATGCTGAAGGAACCCAAGTAGAAATTTTTTTAAAGTTGAAAAATAATCAGATTAGATGGTTTTGATCAATATTTCATACTATTGCAGGTGTATGAATTTCTTAATCAAATTCCTGCAGGATTAACATCTTCCATATTCCACACTCATCACAGACGCCAAGATTGTAAATAATAAAAACCTTGATATACAACATGCAATTAATTTTTTTGCCTTCACATCATCACTGTGGAATGCATTTGATTTGATGCGATTGTGATGAGACCTAATCAATTCCACCTACAACCAAAAAAAGCTGAGCCAAGGTAGGACAGTTAATTTGACCTATTAAATATTCATGTGACGACGATTTGAAACGCGGTGCATTTATTAAGAGTCATACTAAATAATAGATTGTGTAACATGATGCAGGAAGGGTTTAATGCTACACAGTGACAGGTAGGTGTGCTTAACCCTGTAGATGTGCATCTTTACGCATGCATAATCTGTAACTTTATCAAAGTTGCCAATATTTAAATGTTCGAGGGCAAGCAGTGGAAGCAGAATCTAATAATTAGATGTGGTATATCTTCTTGCGCATTTTGAAACCACAAATGTGGATATTAATTAGGATCTAATTAATTAGATTAGGATCTAATTAATATCCACATTTGTGCTTTGTCATGCTGTAGTTATCTATAAAGCATCTATCTATTTTAGGGAAATTCCTCCTTCTTTATGAAAACTATTGCTGCTGCTACTTTAGGCACAAGGAGTCTATTTATTGTCTTTTCCTTATCCCACACTGCCCCCTGCTGACCATGGTTAAAAGCACGTCAACAATAAGATCTTATGTAGAAAAAAAAGCTTTATTAATAAATCATGATACAAAGTATATGAAAAAGATAAGTAGAGTGAGAACACATTATGGTAATGAAAACATTGATAGTGTCAAACAAAATACAGTGGACCTTAGTTTCACAGTAAATTAAATACTTCTATGAAAAGCTTTAAACACTGCAACAAAATTCAAATTTTGACTAACATCATTCCTTGAACTTATGACTGACTAGACAGGCGCAACACTGTTGCATTATCTTCTGTAACTTTAGAGAATGATAATGTTTAAGTAGCTGATCACTCGTAATGTGATCCTCCAGTTAAAATAAAGAGTGTCACACATTTTCTGGGCCATTCCAAGTCTTACAGCAGCCTCGAAACATACAGGTAAAATGTCTACTACACATTTGCAGTGAACACTTGCAAGAAGTGTACGCAAGTGCAAAAAAAAAAAAAAAATCCCTCCAATGGCCTGAAAACAATAATGACTTTGAATTGTTCTCAATGGGTGGAATTTCTGGAATCCAAAACGGGAAATTGGATTTAAATGAGTCCCAGAAATCTGACAACCAAACTTTACAACCAGCAGTGAAACTCATCATATATAAATTCATTATACAAGAGTGACCTACATAAGATGCATTTATTTCTGTTAAACGTGGTGATGAGACTTTGTGAGAGACTCGATTTTAGGTGTTTTAGACACATGCCATAATCATCAAAATTAAATTTATTACACTGTAATAAATCTATATGTGTGTTTCTCCTTTAGAGTCGGATTACTAAACTAAATTAACTTTTCAATTAAATTCTAACTGATTGTGATGTACTGTAACTGTGTGGTGTGGGTTTGTAAATAACATATGCATGACATACATAGAAAAACGTGCTTAGTCACACTTCTGACAGCTTGCATCTTATTAAACCAGAAAAAGTCCGATTGTATTGGTCATCTTTTCCAGAGTTTCAACACATAGAATGTAGAGACCTTGTAGGACAGATCAGGGAATCAGATCATGTTTTAGCTCCATTACAAGCAGTATGTAAAATATTGTGCGATGACTCAAAACTTTTGCACAGTGCTGTAAATATTTTCAGCTTAGTCAAGTTTTGAGAGCTAACAATCTAGGGCTCACTTCATTCTCTAAACACTTTTTCGCATCACTACTTTGCTTTCTCGTTTCCGTTAGCAGGGCGTTTAACCGCTTGTGATGCCTTCGCAGTTTTTGCCGCTTTTTCCTTCTTCCCTTCATCCTTCTTTACAGTTACCTCGTTCTCCTGGACCTCCTCCTCGTTTTCCAGCTTGGCGGCAACCTTCCTCAGCTTGTGCTTGCCCTTGATGGGCGTTGAAAAGGTGAGCGAAGACTTGATGAAGTCCAGGGGGAAGAGGCCCACGTCTCCATCGAACCGGTTTTTGGTGACCTGCAGGGATCTGCGGCCGGGACAAGTCACCAGCTTCTTCTCCTGCAGAATGAGGACGTTGTCGGCCTCTTGGCTTGCCTGGGGAGAGGTTAAAGGTCAGGACTCGTGCACTGGATGCGTCTTTTCTTTTTAACATCACAAGTATGTGTTCTTCTCTACTTGTTGTTCTTCCTATTCATTGGGTAAACCATGGTTTCTGCATGTTTCAATAAATTAAATTTACAGCACTTTAAACAAAATTAGTCCAATAGTGCATTAAAAACAAATATTTGTACCCTCGTAAATTTCTTCTTTGACACACTTAAAAGTTTTATTTCATTAAACTAGTGGAGAAAATGTTAAGATGTGAGTGAATTTAATTTGGGATATAGTAATAAATTATTCGGCCTTATTCAACTTAAGACCCTGCAGAACCCCCACTAGACCTTTTATGGGAGAGATTGGACAAAATATAGAAATTAAATACCTTAGCAGAACCGAAGATGGATGCAGTCTGCAATTCCTTGTCGTCCTCCTCTTTCCTGGGATGAATGATCAGAGTGACGTGGCAGCTGCTGTTGGTGGCAAACTTCCTGAACACCCCGATGATGTGGTCCTGGACGGCAAATCTGGATCATAAATTCATTTACATATTTTAATTCAAATGTGCTAATGATTACAGCCTAACTAGACAGCTATTTTCAAATCTACTTTGTAAGAAATAGGTGTTCAAAGAACATTGTTAACACCTGCCAAGCATGGTGGTGGGGTTACTTGCCAGTTGGTCTACCTTAAGATGGACGGCTCAGGTAAGTGTTTTGTCTACCATCAGTAGGACTTTCAGTTGCCTTACTGATGTGACTATTAGCTGAAATGTTGTGGTTTTGTGTGTTTCAGTAAATCTGTTGCAGATGAATCTACAGGTATTCATAAATTTACAGTTCTTGTACATTTGCCTGCTTACATTCTGGAACATTGAGCTCTGCCTGACACTGAATAAAAGTCTATGTTTCTACTCACTTATCTACTGAGAGGTTTTCTTGACCCATCATGAACTGCAGGTTATCAATGATGACATGGTTGATGTCATAGAGGTAGACGGCGTGTTGCATGGTGTCCAGTACTGTCCTGAAAACAGGTTCACAGAAGAGTTCCCAATTAAAAATGGTGGTCGCATCAGCAAAACGTAAATAAATGCAAAGAGAAGGTAAAGGTAAAGTAAAAACCGACAGCCCTGATCGAACCCACTTGATGTTCTGCTGTCCGTGGAACGTCATAAAGTAAAGCGGCAGCTCCTCAAATCTGTCAGCCCAGAAGTCGTACTGCTCCAGGTTCTCCTCCAGCCTCTGCATGGCGAACTGCGTCAGCATGATCTTAGCTAGACGCACGTTGTTTATCTCAAAGCTGCCCCACAGCGTGTTGACACCCTGCATGCAGAGGTCCAGGGCGAGCTCGCTGATGAAGGTGGTCTTCCCGCTTCCAGTTGGACCTGTATAGGAAACACATTGATAGAAAACTGGACAGAAATTGGGTTATGAACTTTATTAGTTCATAACCCCATTTCACCCTTTCCTACTTCTATTTCACACCTTTAAACAAAGCATTTTATGCAAGCATAATAAAGTAGCAGTTCGGTTTTCTGTAAAGAAAAATGCACAGATCTGTAACATAATTACATTTAAATACGTACAATTCTTTCAAAAATGTTTCACTACATCGTCTTTCCGTTTATTTTGGGCCTGATTCCAGTTTGGGCCAGTTTGTAAAGATTTCGATTTTTATCCACTATTTCTGAACCAGTTTTAAATAAAATAAGTAGACAAATGTCATAATACATAATAAACACAGATGAAACAGTATTATACCTTTAATCATGGAAGGATGACAGATTAGTACCTGTGAAAACAGTGAGCTCTCCCTTTCTGTGTCCCTTTAAGATCCGGTTGAGCTCTGGAAATCTGGTCCACTTAACTCCAGCCACCTGATCTGTGTTCATCAGCTCTCCGTAAACATCCTCTCTGAGCTGCTTGAAAGAGACAATGGACTTATGCGCCGCTGGGATGGAGGCTTTGACAATGCGGGACAAGTTTTTCCCTTGGGAGAGCGCCTCCAGTGGACAGGGCTGGAACTCCCCCGGTCGCACTAGGGTGCACCGCCGCATGCCCAGCTTACGCGAAAAGATCTTTGATGCCTCCCAGGAGCGAATGTCGCCCCCCAGCCACAGCGTCACCCTCTTGAACTGCTCCAGGTAGGGCAGCAGGGCCGGTGGAAGGCAGCTGACCCCGCGGGGCAGAGCCACGCTGGGGAGCCCTGTGCCTTGGCAAACGGCCATAGTGTCCAACTCAGAGCCTGTCACCACCACCTCCGAGTCCATACGGTTCACTAGGGTGAGGCCGAACAAGTTAAAGTAGGAGGTGCACTTTGGAACTGTGGCTTCATTATAGGTGACTTTCTCTCCGTCTATCCCTTGGGCGGAGAGGAGTTTGATCCCCTTCAAGGAGGAGTCAGGACCACCAAACCAGGGGAAAACCAGACTCTTGGTGGGCTTAAAGAGCCTCACTCCAAACTTTTTCAAGGTTGCATTGGAGATCTTTGTGATCTGAAAATGTAGAGCAGTGATAAGCTTGTGAGGTAGTCCTCCTTTAATTAATTCATACACATTGTAAATCAGAACAAGCGCTTTAACAATCAGTACGGATAACAGTTAATAAAGGTCTGCATTACGCAGAAGATTATTAACTCTAGCGTGTTGCTAGAGATGCAGATTTTCTTTTTATTGTAACATACACTTTAAAATCTTTGTTTAAATTCACCAACAATGATGTTGTGCAAAAGTATTCATACTTTTTGAACATTTTCACATTTGTCATATTAGACCCAGAAACTTCAGGCGTTTTACTGGGATTTGATGAGATAGATCAAGCGCATATTTGTGAAACGGAATGGAAAAAATTCATGGTTTTCTGAGTCTTATACAAATACCAATCAGAAAGGTGTGGTGTACACTTGTATTGAGCGCCAGCACAACAATAACCCTAAATTAAATCAAAGGAAAACGACTTCCTTAAGAAATCACCTTGCTACTAAATAAATGACACCTGACAATTTGACTTTTCTGCAAATAAAATTGTTGAAGTTTGGCAAATAGTAAATTAAAAAAATCCTATCTGCTGACTAAATAAAGCCCTATGTAAATCCAATATAAACATAATTCATAACTTTAACGCTTCAGTGTTTGACTGTAAACAGGAATACGTTTTTTAAAGATTCTGGAACAACTTTTTAGAATCTTGCAGTATGCGGATTTCGTTGTAGCATTTCAGAAAACAGCGTGAAGATAACATAAACACAGGATGAAGTTCTTCTTAATCCTACCTGGAACATGGTTTTAACCAGCTGAGCTTCCTCGTCGTGGAGATCTGTGAAGGGCAACGAGCTGGACCAGATTTCCCGCACTTCCCTCAGCTCCCTCTCCCTCTCCTCCTGCTCCTCCAGGCTCTCCGGATACCCCAGCAGCACATGAGGGCTGAGGGAGTCCTGCTCGTCCTTCTGCATCACCTCCAGACAGTCCTGGAGGTCCTCCCAGCTGCCCTCCACCAGCGTGTCCTTGCACAAAAACTGTCCCGTGGTTTTGTCAATGAACAGGGAGAAGCTGTCCTTCCTCGTGAACACGTCGATGAAGATGCTTGGGATGTGGAGGCAACTGTAGCCATCGTGGAAGGGAATGTCTTTGGAGCGTAAGTACTGCTTGATGTCTGTAACTGTGATGGGACTCAGAGGGAACTCTACAGTGGACTTGGCATCCTTTTTATAATTCCTGATCAGGTTGTGGGATTGGAAGAAGTCTGTACTTCTAAGCCTCGGGATGCATGAGGTCTCTCGAAGTTTGTGGAGGAACCTATGGGTGAGAAGTCTGAAACACTGGGAGGAAGCATGTCTTTGATGCAGAAAGCTTTGGGCCGACGCCTGCAGGAGACAGGTGGTGCCCTTTAGCAGCAGGCCTCTCCACATTGGCTATCTGCTTAGCTCAGTCAACCTACAAAAACACACAACGAAGAAAAACGCATGCAAAACATTAGTTAGATGCATTAAAGCTACACAACTAACTTTATGAAATGATACAAAAATGTACTAAGGCAGAGAGTCTTCTTTTTCACTCGAACTAACACAATTTACAGATTGGAAGTAGACAATGAAGCACCTTATAAAATCGGCTAAAAAGTGCGCTACGTTAATAAAAAACCATGATCTCCATAAAGACATTTTACCTGCTAAACGTCTGACCTCGTCCTGAACCATGCTCCATGCAGCCCGGGTTTTATTGGTACGCTTTCAAAACAAGTCCGTCTGAAACACACTTCGAAATCATAGAAGAAGAAACATCTCTTGCGCCTTCAGGTCCTTACGTCAATGTCGTTGCCATATTGTAAGTGGCATTTTGTTGCAAAGCATGCAAAAAAAAAAAAAAAAAAAGTTTTGGTCGAGCTGGGGGATTGCGCCGTAAATGGAGATTCGGTCCAGAAAGGATCTGGAATTTTAAATGCTGCAAGCCATTGACTCGATGAAATCTGCAGGGTTTTCTTGGAAACTACTTAAACTACTTTGAATAATTGTGATTGGAGTTATTATTTCTACGTAAAGTGCCACGAGACGACATTTGTGGTGAATTTGCACTATATATATTAACTGAATTGAGTTAAATTGAACTACGGAGCTCCTGAAGGAACACAGAGGATTTCCCCCGTGGCAGTAAGTTTGCATTCCTTCGCACACTGTGGTAATGTTATTTTAAAACAGGAGCTGAAACAAACTGCACATGAAAACTATTCCAGTCTAACTACCAACACGAAAAAGCTTGCGTTGGTTTCCAAGGAGAACCCGACAACCTGCCACACACAATATGGCAGACGGCGCTCTGTTGTAGCAACCACGCGAGGAAGCTATGAAACTTCAGTTCCGTGTATGTTTCACATCGGACCTTTCAAGCGACGGGCTGCCTTGTGTAGCTAGCGGTGAGGTTGTCCTCTACGAGTTTAGGAATCGCAGTTTTTATAAATTACCACATGTTAGCAGTGGTTTGTCTTTACTGAGTTGAAGATAAAGTTGAAGGTCAAAGGATGACCTCCAGAGGGACGCCCAGCCGCTTCCTGAAGAGCGTTCTTCAGAACGGTGTGGGCCGATACGTGTGTCAACTGAAACGGGTCTCCATCATCTTCTCCAAGAGGTCTCCGAGCGCATTGGGAGTCAGGTAATGTATATTAAATATATATATATATACTACATTGGTATTGTACTCCTTTGCACATTTACATTTCGTCTCTGTACAACCGCAGACTTTAACGATTTATTAGAATTTTACGTGATAGATTGATAAAGTGGCCTCATAAAAGGACACTCTGTCCTTCAGACGTCCCCTATTTAGTAAGTAGATTCCACCTGTGTGTAATTTAATCTCTATAAATCCAGAGGTTTGTTTACATGACAATGTATTTAAAGTTCCAGCTGGAACTGTCAAAGCCAGTGACCTTTTGCATTGTAAGAATTATTGTCAAATATCTACTGAAATGTTGCATGTTTACTTTATGTCTTAAAACATGCCTTATTTGTAGAACTGTCTACAAACTAATTCATCTTCTCCTCCTGCAGGGATTTCATTGAGGAGGGAGTGGTGGATTATGCCAATAAGAACCCTGGGACTGTTGTTTATATTTCTCCTCAGACCAGTAGTATCCCTAAAGTAGTTGCAGAGTACTGTAAGTACCCACAATGTTGACGAAATATTGAATTGGTCTTCTCATGATGGTTTTATTTTATTGTTACTGTAGTTATGTAATCAATCATTGGTAAAAAAAAAATGTCTCTATTGTTCCAAAGATCATCACAAAAATGAATAAGTGCAAAGCATTGTGTTCTCTTGAAAGCATTTTAAATTCTTACACATGGGGCTCCGGTAATTAATGTTTAGATAAAATATTTGAAAAAAGTACAATTTCAGACTCAGTTTTACACACCAAAACTTGAGTTAAGTTGAGTAAAATGTTGTCGATACATCTCCTAAAGTACCGGGTCTTGCTGTCTGTGTAAACATCATGTGGTCAGGCTTTCTCTTACCATGAAGGTCTCTTCAAAAGTTTACATGCTCTCATAAATTGTTTGATTGCCATGTAATTCGGAAGCTTTTAAAATGATTTGACTAGCCAATTAAGGAGTTTGTT
This sequence comes from Xiphophorus maculatus, assembly GCF_002775205.1. NCBI lineage: Eukaryota > Metazoa > Chordata > Actinopteri > Cyprinodontiformes > Poeciliidae > Xiphophorus > Xiphophorus maculatus. The sequence continues at coordinate 14,274,253 of NC_036452.1, read as the reverse complement.
CATTGTTTTTATTTTAAATAAGATCTGAGTTTTATTACAAAATCGATCTGTTTGTGATTTCAGATAGACTGCGGTGTTGCATTCCCATTACAAATTCAGACTTTTTCTGTTCTTTCATAGATGTGCAACAAAGAGTAACTTCCATGTAAATTTTGCACATTAAGATACAGCACCGAATAACATAGCAGGAACCAGAACAAAATAAATCAAAAAAGCAGTCATAAAGCAAAATGCAAATACCATCACTGTGTAATAAATTAGTTTATTATAAGAAAGAATGAACTGTGACGTAACACTCCTAATGTACTGTAGGGGGCAATATGTTACCCCTTTTCTAAGATTCTTTCTCAGGAATAAGACATGGACGATGATCATGACATAGTTTCTGTCAGACTTGCATGTTTATCTTGTTCCCATTCGGTTTCTCACCACATGACACATTTATTCTCCCACCTTGCAGTAAATGGTAACACAAAGGAGGAGCTGCTCACCAACAAAACGTCGCAGCAGGTCTTAGAGGTTCTCACCAAACTGACCGACCAATCTGGCCAGGACATCATCCGCATCCGCAAGCCGTTTCACACCGACAGTCCAAGCATCCAGGGCCAGTGGCACCCGTTCACACACCGCCCCCCATCTGTCGGCCTCATCAGACCACAGAACCAACATGGAGAATAAAGACTTCCTAATGTTATTGTTGGGACAGTTTCCAGAAACTAATGAGGCTTGTCTTCAGGTTATAGCCTGAGGGTCCTGCAGAGAAAACACAGTTCTGACATGTGCTGTTATTATGTCCGCCATCCTCTTAGCTGGAAGCAAATGCAGTCTTCAGATACATTTGAAGCTAGCACGTTTAATGTTAATGTTTTTTAAAAAAGCAAAATGTGTATATAATGCATTGTATTGAAATAAAAAACAATTAAAATTAATTATATAGAGGCATTTCATATTTCATGGACTGAGCAGCTTTTTCTCAAAATGAGCTGAACAGAGCAAAATTCTTGAACTTCTGGTTGATAACGGGGCTTAATAGCTTTGTGAACACATACGGTGCCTTGGCATATTTTTCATAGCCTTTAAATCTTTTGTCACATTATGCTAAAATATTTCCAATGTGTGTTATGTGAACTTTATTTAATAGACCAATACAAAAGTGTTCCATCATTATGAATTGGAAGGCTAAAGATACATGGTTTTTAAAATTTATTTTACAAATAATCAGAAGCGGCGGGCCTTCAGTGGAATTCATACGAACTTTGCACATCTGTAGACACATTTTTTTATACAACATGGCTTCGTCTGTCACATAAAATCCCAAGAAAATTTTATCAATAAATTCCAGTTCTAAGTTTATAAAAAGTTAGAAGAAAGATGAATGTTGCGAGGTACATCACATGGAATGATTTTGCTGCTTAAGATTTGAAGGTGTTCCTTTTGCACATCCTTAAATGCCCCAAAGCTTAATGAAGATGACAGATGGCTGTTTGATAGCTGGAGGGGCAACAGTCTTTTATCATCAGATCCTACTGTCCTCTATATAATGACCTTTAACAGTAACCAGATACTTACTGCTGTAGCATGAGTTTTTTTTTTTTTATATCAAACCTAACCAGCTGTATATACAGGCTACTGATCCAGCTTTTTTTGCAAACCCCAACCCCTAATTCATCATTTCTGACAGGAAAAGCTGGCGATGACCTCAGTGATGTAAGCAGAGAATTAGAAGTCGATGGTTCCTCTTATACAAATACGAGGATAATCTCGGAACGATCAGAGCCATCTCAGGAGTGAGTTACACCAATTTAACATTTTATTGAAAATGTACAAAACAGCGCAACGGTTTCAAACCACCCTTGTGTCTTTGTGTTTACCTTTAGAGCAGGCAAACGTTCTTGTATTTTTTTAACCTTGCAACAGTTCTCCATGATTTCTGAAAAGTTTTTTTCTGTCAGCCGCTGGTCATTAGCCTGGATGAGGACCCATGTTGGTATCTAGAATGTGAAGAGAAAACCAAACTGCAGAAAGGTGCATCAACTTGGAGTCTGCATACAACAGTCATTAGATATTATCTGCAGGTGCATCTCAATTAATCACAATGTTGCTAAAATGTTAATTTAGTAATTCAAATAAAAATGTCATACCAATTTATTGGGACCTGAACTCTGTCCCTGAATGCACATTCACTTTCTCCCTCAGATCTGCATTCTTACATCATCACAATTGCATGTAAGTGAAAATCCGAGCTGTTCATTTAGGAAAAGAAAAAAAAAAGACAGAGCAAATGCTCTCAGCTGTTTTAGCTCTTTAAGAAAAGAAAAGACTTGGGAATTGAAAAGGTGAAAATTCTTCTGATTCATTTTCGCCTCCTTCCCTTTAATCTAACTGTTGCACCAATTAAAGGCATCACATCCGCTGCTCTCCCTGAGGCGAGCTGGCACAGCTTGACCCAAGCAAGGACATTAAAGGCTCTAAATAAAGTTGCTGTTGCTAAGCTACTGCTTTGAAAAATGGTAATTTTACCCTACCCCCCACCCCCCTTCTTCGTCTTCTCTGGGCTTATGTTTTACCTCTGCCCTGACATTTTCATGCAGAAATGTAAATGACTCTGGGACTCATTGTCCCACCGGAAAACGCTGGCCTCTCCTCTTGCCACGAGCTGAAAACAAACAAGCCGTCTTGAGAGTAAGATTCAGTTTGAACATGTCTTACATGTAATTTCATGATTTCCCCCTTCAGGCTGTTGACACTCATTTCCTGTTTTTTTTTTCTTCTCCAAGCTAAACATAACCCAAGTTATTGTTTTTATTATTCTCAGAAAAACCAGCGGCTGTTTAATGAGGTGAAATAAATATGACATGAGACTCAAAAAAACATATATATATATATGTCAACACATTAGGGTAATTTACTATTTTACAATAAGAGTGGACATAAGTTCAGACTGAAAGGAAATACAGATTTATGTCAAATAGAAGAAAAACGGATGGAACGGGTCACTGTTTACAGGAGATTTTACATCATTTTTGAAATATACATTATTAAACAACGCAGATCATGGAACCCATTAAATAAATCAAGTAACATTGCACTTCCACATATATCACAAAGTATAAATAAATGACAGTGACTTAAGCCAAAGATATAAGTTTGCATTGTAGTTTTCCACACAGTACCATGTGCATATTTTAGTAACTGAATGTCCTAGTGAGAAACCAGTAACAAAAAAAAAAACTGTAGGTGTTAAGTTTTCATTTGAAATGACAAAATATTCTATTAAAAAATGTTAAATGTTAATGAAAACCTCGGTGTATTTCAATTTAATATTTTGCTCTTTAAACAGAAAATCCAGTGACCAAAAAATGTACGTATTGACTTCTTCACTCAAACTTCAAATAAACAAAACAAAGCAGCAGATGCTTAAGATTCAGTATGGACATGCATGAGTTGTACATAAGAAAAACTGAGCACAATAATTTACTGTTTATCTAACACCAGAGGAAGCAGCGTTGTATCACTTTACATGTGCTACAAAATACAACTTTTTACAACTTTGATTTAAATAAAACTGTACCCTATAAATATATAGCATTATAGATTATAGAATATAAAAATATCCTTAATTATGTGCTAAGCATGAACATAGAAACGCGTTACCTCTTTCCTGCATCTGCAAAAACACAAACATGAGTGTTCTTGGAAATCTGGCTCAAATTGATTAGCAATCATTCATAAACTCAACAGGGTCCTTGAGAGAGCGAATGGAGGGACTGATGGATAAAAGTTTTATGTGGCAGTAATGGGATGATGAAATTGCAGGTGCAGCAGTGATTTAATAAGAGTAAAAGTTTTTTTTTTTTAAGAAGTGTCTTGACAGAAAACAAGGATTAAAGCATGAAATACATCTGCTCTGGAAAAGGGTTTTTTCTGCAGAATCAAAAGCATCCTAAAGGCAAAGAAAGGGAAAAAACAACATTTTTGCAACTTCTTTTTTAAGTATTATTAAAAATAGTATATACTGATATACTGTTTGATTTTACGTGGGAATCAGATGTCACAGTTGACTTGAGCGCATTTTATTTGTTACTCAGTAAAAAACCAGCAGGATTTGCTAAATGCTGAGGCGTTAAGTACACTGAAGCATACTTAGCCCCTCAGTACTTAGCGATTCAAATCACAAGGAAACTTGTTTACAAATGGACATTTTACAGTGCTGTGTGTGCTGTTGGTTTAATGGGATGCAAACCGTCAGAAATAAAAATAAACAGTTTATACTTCCAACTCCCACTAGTCTCACATGTGCAGCATCTGTTTGCATCTTGATAAACTGATAACAAGCAATGTACTGTGCAATCTTTTGAGTGTCTGAACCAAAAAAATAAATAAATAAATAAACCCACTGGTTTTCCAGTCTGCAAATCAAACGCACTCAACACTGATATGATGACATTCCCAGTATGATTGATTCATGAGACTCTGTACAATGTGAATCAGTTAGAAGTTGGTTGAGCAGTGGGATTTTCTGATGGTCAGGTTGTCCAAGTTTTAAATTGGAACAATAAAATGCTTTTGTTGAAAGTCAAAATCTGAAATGAATTTAGGGTTGGCTGTGAAAAACAAAAGATGTACTGTGAAAACCAGGATGAAACCCTTAATTTGTACTTCTGGTGGTTTATATCTCACTAAGTCAGTGGTAAATACTGTATTTTGCAATTCTTACATCTGACCATGTTCCTTAAATGTTTGTACAAAAGGGAAAATAATATGTTGTCGTTGGTTTGTATTGGTTATAATAATTAGCAATTCGACAAGTAGCTATCCCAAATAGTTTCCTGACTTGCAGCTGGTTCAAGCCAAACTGGGTTGAGACCTCATTTCCAGATCTGATTTCTGTGGCAAATCAAACATAGCATAACTGTACCCAGTCCAAACTAACTTCTACATTCAATACAGTTCAATAATAGTACATTTTTTAGAATTTTATGTGCTCAAACTTTAAAAGAACATGAAGAACATGTTTGTACAGCGGACCATCAATTAGTGAGATACAAATTTTTAGAATTCAAATTACACAGTTTTGCTATATTTAGATCACTGTAAAGAATTGCTCAACGAATTTACTCAGATTTTGTAGATAACGTTAAGAAATGCTCCAATGTTGTACAAAGCAACTGAGAGAGGCTTGAATTGACAAGCAAAGGAAATAAAATCTGTGCGCAAAGACCAAATGGTCTTGTACCCTGCAAGGCTGCATCAGCCTGCAGAGATGGCAGGAACACAGGAAGCCTAAATGCTCCTGCCCTCTCTTTGTGAAGGTGAGCCACGCTGAGCTGCTCTGACTTATGCACTGCAAGCCACGAGAGAGGCCTGCTGCTGCTGAGCTACAAGAGCTGACTCGACACCTTTCTGGGAAGACAGACATTTGTTCACAAACGACCGTGACATGTTTACAAAGTGCTCACAGATTCATTTCAGTCATCATATATTATACAGTCTCTATTTAATCACAGGGATGCTCACCTTGCCATGGAAATACTATGAGCTCTGCAGCTTTTGGTTGTTTTTTTGGCATCACATTGCATGTCCAGTCTAAAATTTGCCACCTGCAGATTTTTTCTCTCTCTTTTTACCGCAGAGGACAAACTTACGTGCTAATACTCTATTTGTACTGATTTCAGGATAAAACAGACATTCTTTAATTCTGAAACAGCCAAATAACTGTTTTCTTCTGTGATATCATTACATTTTACCTAAAAGACAAAGATGTCAGAGACATGGAGGACAAAAATTAAAGGGGTGGAGGTAATTGTAGAAATGATTACAATAGTGATAAACAGAACAAGACAAAAAGAAAAAAAATAGTAACTAAATTATAATTAAATATAAATTATCAAAATTAACATGTAAAATTATTTCTCAGCTGACGATGCTCTTTGTGTATATATGTAATTGTGAGATTTCACCTGCTGCCTTGTGAATATTATGCTCTGTCTATTTATGAATGCTGGTATGTAAATGTGCAGAGAAATGGAGGCAAAAGTTGCCTGCAGTTTAAATGTGGGAGGAGTCATAGTCATGTATAAGAAACTTATTTACGGTGTTTTATCTATTTTTCTTCAGGGTGCGCTGTGCTTTTTAAAAGCCACAAAGTCCGTCTGCAGTATTTAGATAAATCAGTTAATCCAGCTGAATTCTGACTCCTCTTGTCACACACGGCACATTTTCTTAAATGTAGTATTTTTTTCCCCCACATAAATAGCAGAAAGCAGAAACAAGCAATAGCCCAGCTGCAGCTGTTTTTACAGACACAATATATTGAGCCTGTAAAAGGAAGCAAGTATTTAAACAAGAGAAAAAACAAAATAGTGATTAAATGAACACACAGAAATATATGTTTCATACAAAGTTTCTCAAGTGATACTTCAAGCAAAATGCTAATTTCACAAAAACGTACTGTCCATTGTGGTTGTGTCACAGATTCGTCTTTGACTCCAAGCTTCCTTTCTTCCTCCATTCAGAGTGGGAAAACAAAGGTTCAATTCTTCCTAACAATAACTAAGAAGTAGTGTGAACTGACATCTACAGCAGGAAATATACTGGAAGACAATCACTTAAACTTTAGCGCTCCGCAAAAGCTTTTATGCTTTCCACCTGTAATTTGAATTCAATTGCATATTTCTAAAATAACGGTGGTTTTGAAAAATATGTACCGTTTTTGCTTCAAATACTTTTTCGGTGGTAAATTATTGCAGCTTAACAAAATGTGGAAGTTCTAAAGTCTGAAAGAAACATATTAGTGACGATATCTGAACAAAATATAGTTTTTAAGAAATAAAGAGGGATTTTTTTTAGCAGTTTTTATGTAGGGTGTACATGAAAAGAAAGTCCAGAGAGAAGAGAAAAGGTTAGTAAAAGCAGGACTGATGCAACAGTGATCAGTGGAGGCACACAAGGCCGATGAGTTTAACCAACCAGGGACAATCATTTAAAGTAATTTGTGTGTGCTGTTCACTATGGGGTGAAGTAGAAACGGTTGTGATCTGTGTCAAGTGTGGCAGAAGTGTGGAAACCAGAGTCTCTGTAAGGATAGTTAGCAAATGTATTCCCTCCTCTTTACTCTGATACTGCTAGAATCCAGTGCTCTTGCATCAAAGTTCAGACAAAACTGATCTTTTTGGCCCGGTATTGTGGTGGCAGCATCATACTGTAGGAATGCTTTTATTTAGCAGGGAGAAAGAGGCATTTTCAGACTTTAAATGGGAAGATCGGATGGAGCTAAATACAGGGCAAGAGAAGAAAACATGTTAAAGGCTGCAAAACACTTGACACAGGAGCAAAGGTTCACTTTTCAGCTGGAAAGAAGAATAGTCAGTAGTTTCAATCTCTAGATATGCAAACCTGGTAGAGGCAGACCTCTAAAGAATTGCAACTGTAGCTATATGAAATGTAGTATTGACTCATAAGAACTGAATACAAATGTACGGCACACTTCTCAGATTGTATTTCTAAAACACTTTGGATGGAAAACCTGTCATTTTCCTTCTAATTCACAATGACTTCAGTCTATATTGTGTAGGTTCTAGCTATTGTGTTGGTAAATAACAAAGATAATTGTTTGTGGTTGTACTGTAACAAATGAGTTTCAAAAACATCTTTTACCAAATTTCAGCCAAAAAGAAATACTGTTATCCCAAATCAGGAAAATTGAAACCTCTACTTTTACAAACAACCTCACTTCCTGCCATCCAGGCAGCCGAGACAGAAAAAACAACAAAAACATATTGTACAACGGTCTCAGTTCTCAGGATTCAAACTTATTAATTCTAGCAAAGACATTATTTTTCTAAACATCCATACGAAGAAGAATATCTCTTTGTGCTACTCATAATAAATAATGCACAATGTTTAAACTTCTCAAAAACCTCAAATGTTTAAAAAAAAAAGTCCAGTGATTCATTGCAATGCAACTCCCATCGTCCCTAAACCTCCACAGAGTTTAATGAGGTGACATTGTCCCGCTCCTATTTGCTTTATTTTAGTGCAAATTCTTCACAGCTGCTAAGCTTGTTTCAGTCACTCTGGTTCTTTTGGTCCATCATAAAGAGAACTCATGGAAGCCCTCCAGATGCAGGAGTTTTCATGTTTGAATCAAGCTGCAACAAGTCCTACACCCTGGAGAGCAATGGCTAAATTTCAGCTTTTCCCACAACCGAACATCTCCGTTGGATTAAAAATAAATAAGTTGGACAAAAATATTGACCGGAGCATCCTAGATGGAGCTCTCATCGGGATGCATGTCCAGCTGTGTGTGTTTCCTCTGCTCCAGGATCCGATTGAGCTCCTCCGTGAATGAGTGATAGAGCGGTGACATGCCCTCGGGGTCGGCCTGCCTCAGCAGCACGTAGCTATTTCCGTTCATCTTCCTCAGCACGCTGGGCAGCGTGGCCGACAGCCCATTGGCGTAGTCCATGTTCGGAAGCGGAGGCGGATTGGGAAGAGGGGGAGCTGGCGGCGGCGTTTTGGCCGGAGACATCTGGTCGTCGCAGGGAATTATCTGCAGGAAGCTGTCGTTAAAGTCCCCGAAGGTCGGCACCGAGATGGAGCGCCGACCCTGGCGTCCGTTGCAGTGGCTGGAGATGGTTTTGAGCTCCAGGTGGGAGCTCCTCTTTCTATCCGAGGCCCCAAGAACATGGAGGTTCTGATGGGAGAACTTCCGACTCCGACTTGCCCGTCTGGTGCAGAAGCTTACGTAAAGTAGCACCACAGTTAGCACTAAGCAAAGCCCTCCCAGAACCGCCACCAAAGATATGTAGATGGCCTCCATGTGTCTGTAGGTCTGGAAATTGGCTCCTGGCGGCAGCGGTGCTGGTGGTGAGGGCAGAGGCTGCTCAGTGGGGCTGGCGGTGGAGAAAACCACCGGGCTGGAGACAGTAGTGGGTTCTGTGGAGTCGGTGGGCTCCACTGGGAAGTATGGATCTGTGTGAACCTTCACTGTGTAAAGATAAACCAGCACTGAGACTCCATTCTCCACTGCAAAGCAGCGATACGAGCCACCTTGCTGGGTGCGAGCACCTATTATAAGGAGCCCGTCCGTCCCAACGCGGTAACCTGTGTTCAACCCGTATCCCTGGAGCTCCTTGCCATTTAGCGTCCAGCGTGGAGTTGCCAGGTTGGAGTGAAGCTCACACTGGAGCAACACATCGTCCCCCGACATCACAGCCCGTCTCCGATGGATCACTGAGTAAAAGAAAAGGACAGCAACGGGGACGGAGACGAACATCGGACAAGATGTCAGGTCACAGAGGTTGCACGTTTTAAAAGCGCAAGTGGAGTTAAGGCATCACTTTCTATCACATCTCACATGCTTCTTTAAATGTAGCGAGCCCCGCAGTGCAGCAGCAGGACCGCCTGACCTCCAGCAAGAGAGGAGCTGATTAAAATGTGTATGCTGGGACCTGGGGGATGGGTGAGGAACATGCACCTAATGAAATCCCTCCACAAATGCTAACAGCTTGGGCTTTTTCAGGCAGAATAAGAAGGACTCTTTTAACCCCTTAATCTGAGTGTGAAAAAATTTAGGGAAACTCATCAAAGAAGGGCGGGAGGCAAATTAAGTATTGAACTTTTTAAAACTTAAAGGAGTCAGGGCTGTTGAATAATGGATTTATAATAATTGCAAGGGTGTGTGTGTGTGTGTGTGTGTGTGTGTGTGTGTGTGTGTGTGTGTTGTAAGACATACCATTTCCTGGATTCTCTTTACAGCCTCTGGTTCCTCTAGAGATGTCCTGCGTTAAGTTTGACCTAAAAAGAAAAGGTTTTAGAAAAATATGCATTTAGCCATATTAGAATGGAATAGACTTAATGAGATTTTAAGAAATGTTCCCAAATAGGTTTCTTGGTAGAAATAAGCAACGATAGGAAGTTAAAAACAGTATTTCCCATTCGCACTGATTCACTACTTTAAGTTGGTCCATGAAATAAAATCCCAAGAAAAATATTTAGAAGTTTGTGCTTGGGACTTGATAAAATTTGAGAACCTTCTCAGGAGGTTCTTTATAAATTACAAGAGTACATCAATTTTATAGCATTCTACTGTAAAGAGTAGCTAGCTAAACCTGTTGTACCAGAGGAAAATAAGAATGTCTTTTCTTGTAAAAAAAAAAAGGAAAAAAAAACCCCAAAAAACTCACATTTTAGAAAATTGTTTCCAATTAGTTAATACGTAATTTTTTTAAAGCAGTGATAGTTTGCAACATACAAAATACACTGCTACCAGTCAGTCACTATTAAACTTTTGTCCATGATGAAGATCCTACATAGCAGATGATTTCTTAAAATTCAGACTTATCTAAACCACATGTCCAACAGCAATATTTTGCAAGTATTTTCATGCTGCAGAACATTTTGCATTGCTTGAGCTCACTGCAATCTACGTACTGGCAGAGGGAGCCTCCGCACTTGGACGCTTTACTTGCTTTAATGAATAGTGGGTGAGCAAATCTCTTCCAGCACTATATCTGCTCTCCAACACCAAAGAACAGTCTGTTCCATACTCTTAGTCAAAGATTGGTTTTATATATCAGATGTGTACATTATGATTTGTGAGATGTTTCATTATTATTCTGCTCTTTGTGTTGCATTTTTCCCCCAGCAGCCATCATGAGTATAACAAATTCACAGAAGTGGCAGAAGTGTTTGCTGCAGTAATAGAGATTAAGATGTCTGCTGCTCACTGATGCAGAGTGAACGAGGAGAGACAGTCCCAAATGGAGGACTGAGCACACTGTATGTGTTTGTTTTGGACGGCTTTACACTTTGTGATTCTGCTGGTTTATGGCTGGCTGCACGGTGGAACAGCGGTTTACACGTTCTCCCCCTGCATGCATGGGTTCTCTCTGGATACTCTGGCTACTTCTCACAGTCGAAAAACCTGGCTGTTGGGTTAATTGGTTCCACCAAACTGCCCTGCTCTAAATTGTGCATCTGCATGTTTGCTTGTCTTCGTCTAATGGTTGTTGGAGGTAGGCACCAGCCCCCACATGGCACTCACCCCTCACACCTCTGCATGGATAAGTGGCTATTGATGATGGAAGGAAGGTATATGTGGCTGATCCACAGGTATTTGATACTGTAACATCAAAACAACTGAGGTTACACTTACAGAGATCCCCATAAACACAGTGTGACAAATGGCCGTGTCTGCCTTCAACAAGCTCCCTATACTAAGGCCCACATGGAAATATTATTTTGAAACATAAATGTAAAAAAAAAACAAAAATAAACAAGTGATATACAACATCAAACAGATTTGAACTAATTACTGTTCAAGTTTTGAATTTCTAAAACTAATTATATATTATTCCTAATTACATGCTCCGCCTACTACATTCAGGCTCATAATCCATCCAAACTGTCAAAACTTTTTTCTGCTGAAGCTCCTGCTGAGTTTCACAGAAGTGATAAAAAACATAATCCAGGCCAGCCACAGTGTCTTAGACCTGTTTTCACAGAAACTGCTTTGGACGAGAAGAGGCTGTATAAATGATTAATCATGCTTTGATATTGCTGTTGGGACAGAGGGAGGACATACGGTGACATCCAGACCAAAGCACTGTAAATGTTGGAAATCTGTTAATAAGCTCAGTGAATATGATTTAACCATATATTGATGCTTTTTCAGTTTATATTGAAAACTAAAAAGAGTTGGTGGAAATGTAAATGGTGTATAGAAAATAAAGGCGGTAGATTTATAATCTGTTTTCTTTTTCATGAGTGTGATCTCTGTTTTCCGTATCCACCTCTATGAAAAAACACTGCGCATCTGTAGGTGCTTGCCTCACCTCTGTGAACGTGACGATATTTCCACGCACACTCTCCCATCCCAGCCGCAGAATGGGTCTCTGGCAAATACGCAGTCATAACAGGAAGTGTATCTTGTACAGGTGGACATTGGTACCTGGATCACGCCAGAGTGGGAGCTGATGTAGATGCTTCTCTGTCAAACCAAAAAAAAAAAAACAGATGATGAACTAAATTGCTTCAACTTTGGCTTGACTTGACAGCTTTTGTGCCTATACAATGACAACAGTGCAATGCACAGTTAGAAGATCTTTAAAAAGATCCTCAGAAAGCCTTATGCAACAGCAGATCATAATTGCTTTTAAATGCCAAAATAAATTTTGACAACCTGAGAGAAAAACAAGAGGGATGACTCATGGCACTGAATCTGTAAATACCTGTACTGCAGATATCACCATGCTCTCTATTGGCTGTGGTTTGGCAAATATCTGCAGCTCCTCTATGATATGCATCTGTCCATCGACTTCCACAGCTCTGTGCAACCACCCATCATCTACAAGACAAGACACACACGTATTACACTAAGATGATGAAGATTAGAAACAGTCACTGTTGGGAGTTGACTGAACTTCACCTGTTCCCAGAAACAAGACAGTGTAAAGGTTTTCATCCAGCGCCGGCTCCTTGTGCACGGCGATCTTGACGTAGTTGACGCTCCTCTTGAACATAAGTGGCCGCAGGTCTACTGGGTGAACCTGCTTAGCCATCAGCGGGTGCCTCCTGGCGAATGTGAGCACGCTGTCTGGGAGGTCTCGAGAGGAGTTTATGCCCTGGGACCTGTGTACGTCTGTTATACACTGTAGGGAAAAACATAATCCAAGTGTTTTACCTATTAAAGGTTGATAAAAAATCTTTCAGAGTTCAGAGAAGTAAGAGATGAAACTTACTGAACCAGGTCTTGGCTCCGGAACCTTTCCTGTATATTCCCTCCACTTCGAATCCTGCACCTCCATGTATGGTCCTTCAAACACTCTGCGCACATCTGAGAAAGTGTATTGGCAGATGGCGGATGCTTTGATATTCTTCCTGAAATATAATCCAACACCCCAAAGACATGTCCAGAAGACACCCGTTAGGATTGATGATGCAGACAGATCTAAGAAGAAGCTGCCGCCGAGATCCATTTTCAGACAGAGTACAGATCATCAGTGACAAGTCAAAGATCAGTAGGAAGTAGGAATTTATCCAGAAACTTGCAGACAGGATGAAAGGCCTAATCTTTTAAGAAAATAGACAGCAGATGCAGGTTTCCCAGTTTATCAGTATCTAGTCCCATCATCCACACCAAGAATAACCATTGGTTCTCTTCACCAAATTTGCAAAACTAAAATAACTCCCTCCCTCTGAGTCATAAGCAGAACTGATCTGTTTTTTTGTCCCAAACCTGTTAAAAGACAAGATCAGAAACTGGTAATCACAAACCAGGTGGCTCCTACTCTGGTGCCCTAAAGGTGAGATTAGTAAACTGAGGGGGTAAGAGAGGGAAATAAAGGGTGTGCGTCAGATTCTTAAATCCATTGTGTCCCCACGTCAGTCATCAAAGCATTCACCTGAGAAAAATGAGAACCAAGTGAAACCTGAGTCTTCAAGCTTCACAACTGGTGACCAGTATGGCTCAGGGGCTTAGTCATTCTTCCACGCTTGAGCTGATGTACATTGTAGGAAGAAGGAAAAGTAAGAAAGAGTAGAAATAAAGAATTTCCACAGCCATTTCATTGTAAATAATGTTGGGCTGTTTTTCAGTTCATAACTCCTTTTTTTAAAATTTGCACCATTTATTGCTTTTATCCAAAACTAATTTGGAAACTAATTATATCATATTAATGTATGGGGTACCTTTTCATATTCAGCTCTTATTGATTTGACAAGTGAAACATTTCCCAACAGACAAAATAAACTATTCCAGTTCCTTCTTTATTCAAACAGTAGGACTGTCCCACTTTCAATTATTTGAACTTACACACACACACACACACACACACACACACACACACACACACACACACACACACACACACACACACACACACACACACACACATATATGTATATATATATATATACTCTTACCATTCCAAGCCAAAAACGCCATAAAAGATGCTGCTTTGCACGTCTCTCCCCGGCAGGACAAACACATCACGCAGGATATTGAGGTGAAGCTCATACTCTGGGACTGAACACACCATTCTGGCCTTAAGGAAGGTGGTCCACTTCCGCTGCAGAGTCCTCTGGCCACCCCAGTCATTCTGCAGGCAGAGGAAGCAATGGATACATAGATTGAGTGGATATATTTTTGACTGTACAGTAACTACACAAACCCCACTTCAGATTAAGCTCAAGCAGAATATTTAATTAAGAAGTTAAACTCAAATATGTGGATTCTTTATAGACAGAATTATACATTTTGAGCTTTTTTCTGTTTTATTTGATACTAGTTTACAGTTTACAAAATGTGATTCTCAGAAAACATTACATGAGACAAATTTTTAAAATATTCATTTAAAAAAAATAGGTATGTTACCTTTACACTCATGTGGTATTCACAATCTGTTTGTTGTGGATCTGTATGACTTTAGTTTAGGGTTTTCCTCTATTTGTGGACTTATGTATGTTAGTATTTTCCCTTGTTCTACATTTCCGGTTATTTTTAGTGTCTACTCTTGTTCTGCTAGTACCTTCTTCTCAGAGCATCAGTTATCTGTACTCCTGCAGCTGTCTCTCACTTGTGTTATACTTCAGTAATCATCAGCCTCCCCAGCAGAAATAGCTCTGAGTTTTATCATCAGCATGAGATCATCTGTTGCCCCAGTCTCCTGTTGCATTCAGCCTGGTTTCTAAATCTGTTATTAAATCTTTATAGCACCACGATCCCGTCTACGTCGTCTCTGCATTTGAGATCCATTACAACCAGAAGCCCTGGAAGCGGAAGACTGCTGACTTGACAGTTGTCCTCCATATGGTTCATTACACCCTCCGCAAGGCAGGTACCCGACAAAACACTATTGCAAGAGAAGCTGGTTGTTCAGAGGGCTAAATCCAAGTCTATTAACAGAAATCTGAGGGGAAGGAAAAAATGTGGTAGAGAAATAGGCGCATAACTGTAGCTTTGAGAGGGTGGTGAAACAACACCCATTCAAGACAAGAATTTGGGGGAGATTCACATGGCACAGCCTGTGCCTAGATTCAGAGTTTCAAGAGTCTCCATATGTAGACATATCCTGGACATGGACCATAACGATTATATTCCTTGGTTTAAGCCACTTCTGACCCAGAGACTTCATCAAAAGCATCTTAACCAGGCCGAGGATTGAATGACCAGAACTACTGCTCCATGGTCCAAAAATAACTTTTCAGATGAAAGATGATTTTGCATTCTACCAGGGGAAAAAAGTCCCAGAGCTTAGAGAAAAAAAAATTGTGACAAACAGAATCTAATATGCTGTAACAGTCAGTGATGATTTGAGACATCATGTCATCTGCTGGTGTTAGTCCGATGTGTTTTATCAATGGCAGACTGGCTAGAGCCGTAGTCTGGCAAGAAATGTTAGACTACTTCATGCCTTCACAGATTCAATGGATTATTATCAACATGCGTCAATGTCTGTTAGCCATAATTATCAAAATCACCAGAAATATACTATTGAAATTTATAAATCTATCGTATGTGCAGTTAATGTAGATAATGAGTGGGTCTCATTTTCACTAAAATGAACTAATTTTGAATAATTTTCATATTTATTGAGATGCACCTATGCACACTATGGGAGATATATACATCTTGTAGATCAGACTGAAACAGCTGCATTTTCCCTAATTACATTTCATCCACAGTGTTAAAGGGTACTGCAGCAAAATTGTCCTTTAGTGTTGTTTGTTCAGAGGTAAATAAAGAGATAGACACTCATTTTTTGTGTGTCTGGAGATTTCAGCCTCATCTTTCCGTATTTGAGTTGTTGGGGGACGTCTGTCATACATCAGTCCGCACTGCCTGCCTCATCCTCCCACACCAAATGGCAAAGTGTTGAAAATCAACATACGACACACACACACACACACACACACACACACACACACACACACACACACACACATACACCTTACATATTAAGACGCTTCCATCAACGCTAATAATGTTTCTTTGTAATAAAAAAGGGAAAAGATGAAGACAGTTTTTCACAAAATAAAATGTCACATGAGTTCCTAACAAAGCGTGGTCCTGGATAATCATGAGAAAATAAGCATTTTATCCAAAGATGATTCGAGGTTATTGTTGTGTACGGAGCTTAAGGGATGTACTGGCAGATTACAATTTCTGTCAATCAAAGCACAAGAAGGGAGGAATAGTCAAAAATTGCAGCAGAGCAATGTAATATATGCCTGTGGGAAAGATGATGTGCTCTGCACTGAACAGAAAAGACACTGAAAAAAAGATTTTTAGCTGCTGCTGAATATATATGGAACATCCAAATGATCAGGGCATCATGATGACTTTGTTATGGCAGCAATTTCTGCTTTTGGATCAGTATATGAACCCAAAATGTATGTATTGCACTCCAATTTTTTGTGAAAACAGGCGATGACTGGTAAGGAACTCGATGACAATAAGGAACACTGGTTAGACTCAGAAAAACAACTCCTCAGTGGTTACAGGCCAGAGGCAAATGTCTGTCTCCTCTATCTGTAGGTCTTCCTGCAACCAGCGTGTTGCCTGACTGGGGACTGGCTCGACATCTGCATGTGCTGCTGTGGCCTACTTCAGACTGAGTTATTACTTTCTCGACTGTTCTGACAACTACGCAGCTCTGATGAAGTGAGATGCAAAGGCCTTATTATGAAAAAAGACTCCTTTTGGACCCAGAACTGACCGCTAAATAAATATTTAATTTTTTTTTAGAAATCCTGTAAAAAAATAAAAATAACTTTAAAAATATGCCAGCAGTTGTGTAATCAGTTTTACCCTAAAGATAAAGCTTATGTTTTGCAAGTTTGGATTGCTTGGAGGGGCTGTCTCCGCCTCTCTGAGCAAGACTTTGCAAAGCTGCGCCTGAACGAAGCCAAAGGTTTTCAGAATAACATCATCGGGAGAAAGGAGACCAGTTGAGAGATGTTTAGCCTTACAACTATATTATGTAACATTTATATGTGTGTGTGTTTTTTACACACTTGTTAAAACTGTAACTATTTCGTGTCAGTGTGGTATGTGACCAATAAACTGCTGAAAAATCAAGCTCTTCCACCTCCTCCCAGTCCTATATGTATTTAATAAATTAAATCATTTGATAACTTTATATTTGCTCAAGTTATCTCTTTTTCTGTTAACTGATAAACAAAATGAGCAAAGTACAAAGAGTTGAAAGATGGTAGGTTATCTGTCCATGGGGCATGAATCACTTTAAAACTCAGAACCTATCTGTCTTGCAGTAGCTGCAAAGTTCATAATTGCAACTTTTACACTTGACAAGAAACCAAAGGAAATAAATTAACATATTCTAAGTTTTCTAGTTCTCCCCCAACTGGGTTCAGTTTGGTACTGATACAAAAATCTTTTGAATACTCTCCTGCTCTGAATGATTTGTGTCTTTTACTATAATTTGACGCTCCAAAGTCGCTATTTTTCCTGTTCAGTTCTGTTGCAAATTGTCCTTTCTACAGGTTTTAACAATAAGAAATCAAGCTCCATCACCAGCTGAGTCTCTAAGTCACTTCTTTGATCAACGAAGCATCAATTTTAACATAAAAATACTCTAACTACACTCACACCAGCATGCAGAGCGAAAAAAAAAACCCAAGAAAAATGTGGTGTTATGATGTCCCACTGCTGAGCACAAGTCAAATGAAGTGAGAGGAGGACATGTAGAGACAGGGATTTTGGGGAGGGGAAAGGAAAGGGTTTGCTTTTGAAGGTACAAGTTTGTAGGCTCGTGGGTGGCCTAGAAACAGCAGCACAAAAAGAGCTGCGGCAATTAGAGACGTCCAACTGCTACTTTATTCAGTGAGGACTTGACTGTCAGCAAAGAGTGGCAGCTCATTTCACCCTGAGTCACTGGTGTAACTGGGGAAATAATCCTGTGATTTTTGCTCTTTGATGGCTGGTGTTTTTCCTCTTCCTTTATGTCTCCCTGTGGCCCTACTAGTAAATAATGTTTTCTAGGGAGAGCATTAATATAAACATTTTCACCCAAGCTGTGCCCGGTGTGCTCGCTGACCTTGCAGACTCGAGCGACCCGAGACACCTTGGTCTGACTGGGATAAGCGATCTGCTCCTGGCTTCTCTCCGTGAAGAAGAAGTAGATCTTGTCATCGTCGCCTATGGAGCTGTTGATGCTCTCCTTCAGCAGCACAGAGCCCACGAAGTCTGCCTCTGTACACACAGATCCACATGTCCAAACACAAACCTATTAGCAGCCAGAAAGGGTCTCCTTGGAAACTGAAGACGGAGCGCTTTAGATATGATTGAATCACAACAAGAACATTTCAGCTGCCGTTCATCTTTTATGTATATTGTTTTCAGGTCAAGTATTCTGGTTAACACTGAATGAATGAAGTACTGTACTTTGCAAAAGTATTCACACTCTTTTTTTTTACATGGCAACCACATTTGTTTTAGTTTTTTTGTTAATGTAGTTTTGTAAACTGGAAGAAAATATATGGATGTCTTTTCATACACAAAACCCTGATATGTTTGTTGTGCATTAATAATTACCCCCCGTAAGTCAATACTTTGTAAAAACCAGTTTTTGCTTAGTCGTTTGGATTGCCAGTTTTGCACATATATTGACTGAAATATCTCTCCATTGTTTGTTACAGAACAGATCAATCTCAGTCAGGTTAGATGGAAAGTGTTAGTGAACATCTATTTTCAAGTCTTGCCACAGAATTTCAGTTTGATTTAGTTCTGAAGTTTCACTAGGTCGTTCTAACACATGAATATACTTTGATCTAAACTTCCATTGTAGCTCTGGTTGAATGTCTAAGGTGACTGTGCTGCTGGATAGTGAACCATCCACTTATGCTCAGTTATTTGCAGCGACTATTTTTTTTTTCAGGTTTACCTCACTGCATGATACTGCCACTACCCCATATTTTATTTAAGGCTTTCGGGGTAATGGGGTGTAAATATACATATCTATTAAAAAAAAAACTATATTATTGGCAATTTACTTAATTATGATGCATAAGTTCAAGGAGTGTGATTATTTTTGAAAGGGACTTAATAGAAATTATTATCTTACCACAGATTTTCAGCATACAAAAATAACATGTTGCATATTTATGGATTATTGTATATTCACCCAGAAGCCAGCGGGTTGGAGCCTCCTCTGTCCTGAGAGTGGGGAAGGGGAAATTCCTGCGGATGTCTGGTGAGCTCCGAAACTCATACTGGGAGGCTGTGAACATCTCACCATCTGAGTGACCCATCAAAAAAATTATTTGTAGGAAGATAATAAATATTAATGATATGCAAGTGAAAATAGTGGACAGACTTACTTGTTGCCCCCAATAAAGCAACTACTGTATATTAGCAATGATAAACATTAAAATAGTCTCTCTACTTATCAGGATTTCTCCTAGCTGCTTTGAATCCCATCCCACATCTGATTGCAAGCTGCAGAGACGTACCAATAAGGAGGCCAGTGAATCCCTTTGCTGGGTCATATGGACATCTGTCTCTTCCCTCCTCAAAACCAGACGAGAAGTTAAACCTTTCTGTATCCTGTAAAAGAGATGAGACAAAAAATATATATATAATTTCTCTTTTAAACTCAAATCTAAACTTTTCTTTTGCTTCCAAAGAGTCATATGTTCCAGTAATCCTTTAGACGTTCTTTCAGTTTGGGGTCCAGAAAAACATTTTTGTTTATTCAACAGATGGCAGATAAGAATTCTGGTCTGCTAAATCTTTTTTTTTTCTGATTTCTGAAATATATTTCAGATACTAGTTATTTAGGTCTGAAGAACTATGTGTACATCTCCGTACACATAGAATAGCAATAAATCAGAATAGCAATTACTTCAGTAATTCATTTCAGAAATAGAAACTCATGTACATCCGGTGATTTATTTTGAGCATTTATTTGAGTAGATTTTGATATGAGTTTATAGCTAACAAAAACCAAAAATTCAATTTCTCAGAATATCAAGATATTATAAAGAGAAAAAAAATAATATTTTCCACAAAATGTTGTCGTACAGAGCTAAAGGTAACTAAAGGAGACGTCTAATGAAGCTGTTTTTAGCAGAACGCTACATGCACGAATATTAATGGAAAATTAAGTGCAAGGAAAACATTGAAAAACTTTTCCTAGATTTAAACATTTTTGGGAATGCATTAATATTGATCCAGATCATTTGATTCTCAGTATACTGTAGACTGATTGGAAGCAAACTACAAAGAAATAAATGGTAGTTTAAAACTTGTACAGCATTGAACACTGCAGTTAAAGTGCAGTAAGTCTTACTATGTAAGCACAGAGAGGTCTGAAGGCATTTGTTCCACAGACATACAGGTGAGTTTCATTGAATCGCTGCAGGAAGCGGATGTGGTTGTAACATTCTGTCTGCAGAGAACAG
This sequence comes from Xiphophorus maculatus, assembly GCF_002775205.1. NCBI lineage: Eukaryota > Metazoa > Chordata > Actinopteri > Cyprinodontiformes > Poeciliidae > Xiphophorus > Xiphophorus maculatus. The sequence continues at coordinate 14,253,826 of NC_036452.1, read as the reverse complement.
AGAATAACTGGTTATTCATGCTTTCCAATACACAGACCACTTTATCAGGGTTTTCAGCAGAAAATAACGCTGACATAAGTTAATAGTAAAAGGCCAGGCTGCCGCTAAGTGCATGCAGATTGTAGAGAAAGAAAACTACAAAGCAGTTGGTGTCTAAAACATAAAAACCATATGAACGAACAGACCTCTTTGGAAAGAAAATGAAAGGAGTGTATGTATCGATGTAAGCATGTACCTGATTGTTTCTGCCTTTATTTAAACACTGCTTCTTCTGTTCGGGGCTGGCATTCCAATCAATCTGGAAACAATGGGGTGTAATAAGGATGACTCTGTTAAACCAGTAAATAAAAGGCATGGGAATTGATTATTAGGCTCTATAGACAGACAGAAACGTCACCGAAATAAATAATGGAAAACAAGGGTGTGAATGTGTCAGATAAACAGGAAGAAAAGCACAATAGACATTATTTTCTGACTGCTTCACTAAGTTCTAAATCCAGTAAAGCCTTAAATAAAGTCTTGGTGCATTTTAGCCAATGAACATAAAATCCGGAGAAACACAACAGGATTTACTCAGACTGTTTGCTTAAGGCTATTATTAGTTGTTTTTTTTTTTCTTCTCTCATTAAATTAGTTTTGCTTTTTTTTTTTTCAAACAAAGGAAATAAGTGGGCTTTATTTTGGCTTGCAGTACACACTTACAGTGAGGTTTGCAGATGTGGAGATGTTGGGGGTGTTCAGCGCATATAAAGCTCCTCTGCCTCCCACATAGAGACGCCCAGTCTCCTCCTCTAGCAGCAGGGTACTGTAGTTCTGGGATGAGCCTGTGAAGCCATTGCTGCTCAGCATTCCTGGAGGTATAACACACAGGTTGTGACAAGATTTACTTGCAACTTCAGAAGTCTAAGATATATAAACAGGTCAGTATGTAATTTTTTCATTTACCAAGACTTAAACCTTGTTACGTTGATAAAACATTTAGAGCATATATTTCTATCAGCAGTTATTGGGTTTCAATTAAGGCAAGGTAATATTATTTCTAGAGCACATTTTCAGCAACAAGGTAATTCAAAGTGCTTTACATGATTAGATGGAAAATGAAATAACAAGCAAGCAAAAAATATATATTGTTTAGAAATTAGAATTAGAAATGAATATTGTGTGGGTTAAGGGTTCCAGGTTGTGTTAAAATAAATTACTCCAAATTGTCAAATGGCAAAATCCATTCAATAAGTATCCATGAGTACAGTATATGCATATTACTATGGCAACTTTTCACAAGACTGAAGCTTTCAAAGAAACTGTCATTCATAGATGATTTTTAGATTTTGAATCAAATTAGAGGCGTTTTATTATGATTTTGCTTTGATGCATCTGCATGAATATAACTCAAAACACTATACCTTCATTTATGATTTATGATGATTATATTTAGCTATTCCCCTCAAACATTTTAGTCTCATGTAGTTTTGAAAACATTGACAAACACTGGTAGAGGATCACAACAACATAAAAAACAGCAGACGCAGAGCTGACTCAGCTACCAACCAATTATGTCCCCTGCCTCTGATAAAAATCACACGCTGGTGTTTAAAAATGATAGTTCTTTTGTGTTTTTAATCATTTTATTAGAGCAGTTGTTTTTAAATCAGTTTGCTCTGTGAGGAACAGATCTAAAATAAGTTATAGTTGAAAGAGGAACATCCCATGTCACAGGGACCTCAATCCATCCAGCCAGCCAATCATTGTCTTCCTCTTATCCAGGACCAGGTTAACAGATCCAGGAGGGAAACCCAGGCATCATCCCTCTCCCCAGCAAAACTCGCTGGCTCATTCTAGGGATCCCGAGGCGTACCAAGCCCAGAAAAGATTTACAGTGCGGTCACTTCTGGGCATGTCCTGGATCGACGGCAGCGCCTCCCAGCATCCGTGTCTGGAAAACTTCCAAAGAGAGGCGCACCGGGATACATTTTTATCTACTTTTAATGTGGTGGAAGATCAGGTCTAATCCAATATCCTCTGGCCCTATAAATATGGACGACATAAGTGGACTCCCATAACCTCTTCAGCAACTCCACAAGGGCAAAAATCTGGTCCGCTGTTCCATAGCCAGGACAAATTCACTCTGATCCTCGTGAGCCTGAAGTATCTTTAAATCCATTTGCTTCTATTTCTTTAAAGTAAATTTCGGTATTTATAAATGAAATTGTGGGCGGTTTGGCCTCCACATTTCTTTGCAAGTATTTCTATCGTAAACACTTAAATGAACATGCTTGGTGAGATGGTGGTAGTGGGGTGTTGACTGCGGGGAGAGGACACAGAGTGGGAATGGGGTGGCTCAGGGAAAACAACATTTCAGGGCATTCAGCAGGAATCATGCCCCAATACTGCCAAATCACATCAGCAGTGCTGCCAAGCCCATCATGACTTCTGTGCTCGAGGATGTGTGCGAGTGAATGAGGGTGAGGGGAATGATTCAAATAGTAAGTAGGACAAATAAGGGTTACTGTGCAGCCATGGAGCATTACTGTCTTACTGAAGCTGTGCTGCTGGATGCTCTTTTTCCCAGACAAACCAATTTTTCATCCATTGCAAAATAAGTTGGCAGGGTGCACAAAGCTAAATATTTGAACACGCCCCAGTGCCGCACCCGAGAAATGGGGGCAGGTTGCGACTACCGCTGCGAGACAGAGAAAAGGAGGACATTGTTTTTTCTCCTCTGGGTGCAGAAGATCTCCATCTGTGCAAAAATAGGTTTACAGAGCTTTGATTTGCACTCAGAGTTGGCGATTAATGTCTGACTGAGTAAATCTGACATTCAGGAGGATAAATCTCCACACGCAGAAAGAGCAGCAGTCTTTAGAAAACAAGAGAATGAAGGTATCAACCATGTTACGCTGAGGGATCCAAGTCAGCAGGGTGCAGATGGGAATATTAATCTCCACGGGTCCTCTCTATCGTCTCCCCCTCTTCTCTTTCTGTTAGGAAATTATGGTAATGTATCCAGCCTGTACTGTATAAGCCAATCGATTTATTCCTGTCACAATTAATCACCTACTGTTTTACTTTGCTTCAAGGGGTAAGCAATATACAGGAGGATCCTTCTTTAACTGAAGAAAACAGTGTAACCGCAGCGAAAGCTGATTTATATCCTTATATTTTACCGCCTTCTTTTTTTAATATTATTAGGGTCATTGTCCTGCTGGAAGGCAAATCTCTTTTGCAACCTCTAACAAGTATTCTTGAGAATTTTCATGTCTAAGCTCCATCCATCTTCCCTTCAACTCAGTCCAGATTCTCTGTCCCACCTGAAAATAATTATCCATACACTATGATTCTGCCAGCATTTGTTTTTTTTTTTGTTGTTTTTTTTTTTTTTTGCATTTGTGTGTCTACCTGATGTATAAAGTTAGTTTTCTACTACATGTGTATATTGTATTTAAGCCAAAATGTTCACTTTTGGTCCCATCTGACCAAAACATGTTCTACCACATATTTACTATGTCTTCTACATTGCTTGTGGCAAAATTTTTTTTTCTTCCAGTATTTGGATTTTTTCATGCCAGTATTCCTTAAAGGTCAGAGTTATTGAGTCCATAAATAATAATAATAGTTTTCATGCCTACAGATTATCCCATCTGAACTCTGAATCTCTGCAGTTCCCCCAGGAGCCTCTTGGCTAATTTTCAGACTAATACTCTCCTTTTCCCGCCAGTCAGTTTAGTTAGACAGGCACATAGGTATAAAGTTGAGCTACACTCTGATTTTAAAGATGGAGTTTTATAACAACAAAATTTTGATTATTCTGAGATTAAATTGTCTCTATTTATTAATTAGTCGATGTCTGACAGGAGAATGTTGCTTTAAGTTTAGGGGTAGCAGAATAAAGAGAGCTTAATACAAATACACACCTCACTTTTTAGATTTTACTTCATTTTCCTTCATAATTATACCTTACTTTGTGTTGGTCTATTGCATAAAATGACATCTATTGCATAAACCACACTAACAATTGTTGTACCTTGATAAATGTAAAAAAGTACAATGGGTGTGAATACTTTTACAGAGGGTGTGAACACTGTTACCTGTCGACTGCCTAACCAAGCCAAAAAATGGATGAAGTCAACCAAATAAACATTAAAACCAGTCATCGACTTCCTCCATCTCAGCTGCACTGTTACTGACGCCTCAGCGGCTTTGATTGGAAACAGCGGTGATGATAATGTTGAACGACAAGCTGATTTGATCTGAGATAATAAAACTCAACGAACACAATGAAAACGGTTTGGGGTTTCCACAGCGTCACATGGAGGGAGTTTTTTGGGTCACATGACTGTCAGCTCGTCTTACTGTCACATGGAGACCGAGGGAGATGACAGTAGCAATTCAGAGTGAGTCAGATTGCCCATTCCTTGGCCAATAACCACAGCCTCTTCATATTAGATCAGATATTGAGAGACACCCACAGGAACAGCCTCACTGGTCAATATGTGGGTTATCATACTGGGCTCAGCCTACATAACAGAGTCAGGAATGAGTCTACAAATTTACAGTAGGTGAGGTTTCTCGTATAGCTCGTTTAAAATCCTTCCCAAGGCTTTTGCTTCATTCAAGGACTTTTTATTTCATATTGTCATATTGCAGGGGGAAGTTCTGCTTCAGGTGTATTTCCTTTCACAGATAGCCTTACATATTCCTGACGCAACCTCTGAAAGCAGGCAAAATTTATTGTGCCATTATAATCCTGGGTCTTTGGTTCTACTGTGTTTATGTTCCTTATTATTTCCCAAATATACTGATTGGATGAACTTGCTTGGACGCTACTTGAAAAGTCCTCCAACTTGAAATTATTCCCAATTCTTTCCTTTATAAATCCCTTTCCAGACTCACGAATTGCTTCAATGTTTTTTCTGAAGCCCTCAGGTGACTCGTTTGATCTCAACTTGGTGTTCACTCTAAGGGTCAAAAGCACAACAAACTAGATGTCTGAGGTATAAAAAGGGCAAAGTTTCCAAATGCTTCATATTCATATACTGTGGGATCTGCCTTTATTGAATTTTAGCAATTTTGGGGGAGAATATATGTGAGACTGTCAAAATTAATTTTTACCCAGAAATGTTTTAAATTAGATTTTACAGAAAATGTTCAAATGTATTTTCTTAGTTTTATTGTTTACAGCTAATAAGATCCAAATTTCTTATTATTGTTACAGGTCATATTAACTATTCATACATAAATATCCAAATATAAAAAATGTCACATAGTACACCTTTTTTTCACACCCAGCATAAATGATCACATCAACTCTTAAGAATGGCCAACTTTACCATATAATTTCTGAGACCTTCATCCCAGACTTCAGAGAACTAAGAACAGCTCCTAAACACAAAGGTCAATAAACACCAGGAGGGAATTCATCTGAAGGGTGGGTGGTAGCTCTTTTATGATGGGTTGGCGAGGGTGACTAATGCAGCAAAGTGTCCTCTCCACTATCCATCCATCCATCCATTTTCTAACACCCTTGTCCCTAGTGGGGTTGAGAGGGGTGCTGGTGCCTATCTCCAGCTAACGTTCCGGGCGAGAGGCGGGGTACACTTTGGACAGGTCGCCAGTCTGTCGCAGATCCTCTCCACTATAAAGTATTCATTCACTGCACAATGTATAGTTTTAGGGAACTGAATGTGTGTCATTCTCATTACAACAGTGAAAATTTCCAGCTAAGATCATGTTCAGGAGATAGAGTTGTGCAACTCGTACGAAAGAGTTCTGCAACCCAAGGCAATGGAAAGAACACGTGGATTGTGCGTCATCCATGAGTGAGCAAAAGCCTTGGTTTCTGTCTTGTAAAAATAGTGGCAGTATGAAATAACAAGCTCAGCACTGAAGAGAAGGGCTTCACTGACACAAAGTGTGGCTGGCCTCAAGGCAGCAGAGGCACAGCGTCCTTGGTCTCGGATCTTGGCACAACTATGTGTTGTCTTATACTTTCTAAGCTTCAATGACAGGACAACCAGATGCGCAATGGGAAAAAAAGGGACAAACTAATATACGTTTTTCAGTGCCTCAGTCTCAGTTGAATTAATGGGCTGTAATTAGAGTTTCTTTTAAACTGCCTCTCTGCTAGATGTGAACATTAAAAAGAGATTTTTCTGCCTGATTTGACTTTTAAAGTTTCACCTCAGTGACGAGAAAACAAACTTTCAAAAAGTGGAGCTACAGAATGTATTATGAAAATAATTATCATATATGTGACTTTATTAGAAATTTCATGTACCCTTTTCTTCTAAATAACAATCTTCCCATGATTGCAACATTTTTGTATTATGGTAATCCTTTTTTATTGCTCTTATTTAATATTCAAATTAATTTGGAAAATTCATTTTGTTTTTCCATGTAGCTTACATTGATTAAATGTAAGCTACATTCATCAAAGTTAACTGAGGCAAATCATTAAAACCAGTCTGTGTGTATACTATATGTCATCATTTATATACTATATGATTTTAGTTTACTTGAGTTTACTTGTTCATTTGAATGTCTGAAATAAATTAAGTTTTTGATGATATTCTAATTTAATGAAGTACAATTGTACCTGTTTATTTTGGGTCATTTGCACCACATTATTAAACCTAAGATTCTGGGTTTCAAATGTTCACATTTTCGCTCATTTATATTTATTATGCAGCAGCCTTGGCCCTGGATAAGGTTAGATTTTTTTTTTGTTGCTTGTTTTTAGCATTGCAAACACTGAGCAAGTGCCACAGTGACTCACACCAAGTATTCATATTTTCGTGTTGCATAGAAAAAGCAGACATGCACTTGAGAAGGACTCGAGGTCAGTTCACCCCTTTGCAAATTCATACACTCATTTCTTGCCACTGTATTTGGTTATTGTTTCATTTTGTACCCCTAAGCAAACCATGTCTCATGTACTTAATGTATTGGTTATCAATACAAATAAAGAACCTGCTCATGGATGGTGTGATTATGCCCCTATGTAGTGTTCTGAATTTCCTCACTATAGGAAAACAATAGATATTTCTAATTAAATAACAGACCCTCGCAGATGTTGGTCCTCTGGTCCCCGAAGCTAAGGTTTAATAAATACAACAGACACACATTGTACTTTGGGCTTTACCACAAAATCAATGTGAAAAGTCAACAGACCACTGAGGTGTGCCTGGAGCCATTTAGTTTTCAGGTTGCTTTCTGTTACTGTTGTCCTCTCATAGTATGTGTGTATGCTCTTGTGACTGGTGTTTGTGAATCTGAATGGGTCAAAACAGCTGCCCTGCATGAACATCTGTCAAGGTTCTTTTCTCTCGCACATACATGCTTCCATGACTCAGAAGATCTGAGGAGTGCTTAATGGTGTTTTCTGCTCTGAGCTGTAACAGGTGGTGAAGCCAGAATGTGAAAACTCAGGCTCAGACACATTTGAAATCCTCCATGTGGGGTCCTGGATGATAGTAAATCCACTGTATGTTTGTACATGTGCCACAATCACTGAGACTGTGTGACTTCCTGTGTGACTCACTGCTCACAGGACGCACAGTGGTGAGCATGTGATGCAAACACAACCACACACGTGCTCAGACATTTGAGGACAAAATGCTTTAAGGGAATATTAATTTGATTTCATTGGACACTGTCAGAACTGTCAGCTGTTGTCAAATTTATCCACATTACATAAGGATCTTCTTATTTCTTAACCAAGCTCAAGAGTTGGTGGACATAACTTTGGGTTGTGTTATGTAAAGAAATATACACAACTCTCTAAGAAAAGCACGAGTCCTTTAGGATGACAGAGAAGATTATTTTTGAATTTGCTCCAAGTTTAAAATTGAAATGTATCCTTTAGGTTTACACATAACATGGAGTGAGTTCCAATTTGATTACTTAACACAAGTATATTGTGTTTATTCTTGTTAAACTCTGTGTATATAGCTTAAAAAGCATAAATCAGGAGATAAATAATCTGAAAAGCAGCCAAGATGTCCATGGTAACACTGGAGGAACTGCAGAGATCGACCACTCAGGTGTAAGTTATGTCCTTCACAATTCATTGCTTTATTCAGGAGGGGCAGGAAGAAAGGTGAGAAGTCTAGCTTAAAGTTAGCTGTACAATGTCAGACTAAAACCAAACATTTTGGCCTACACGGAAAACAATATATATCACCTCAAGCCCTTCATCCCTGCTGTGACATCATGCTATGTGAAGCGTTTCTTCAAAGTTGATGGAGCTAAATGCAAAGGAAATCTGTTAAAAGCTGTAAAAGACTTCAAACTGAGGAGGACAAAAACCTACTTAAAGTTCACATCTAAATCCTAGAGAAAATCTGTGGAAATACTTGAAATTTGCCATTGGCAAATGCTCCCTAATTAACTTGATCTTGATGGAGTGCATCCTTATTTGACAAAGAAAAACAGACATTAGGTCTAAAAAAGCAAATCTGGTAGGCATACGTGTATATGCTGCTATTCAGTTTTGTATTTGGTAAAAACAGCTAAAAACTTACATATGAATGGATAAATCTATTTGTTGTTTAGCTCTCCAGACAGCCTGTTCTGATAAAGTAAAATTATTCTAGTCTAGGGAATATTATTTATAACAAATATGAAATGAAAACCGCTGTCAGGTTGATATTATTCTGTGTCATGTCAGAGTTTACAACCCAGTTAAAAATGAAAGAAACACAAAATCTTTATTTTTAGCGCTTGTGTGAGAGCCAAGTCTTTTCCAGTACTTCTTCAGCCTGGGAGACTGCAGAATGAGATGAAAGACAGCCAAGTCTTTCATCTCAAATACCAAAAGTCAAACATAACCCATTTGTACAAGACACGGATAGTTTTGGTGTTGTTTCAGGTCTTCCAACATGCTATCACTGAATCATCAATAAGTTCCAGCTAAAATCAAAGATCAGTGCTAGCAGGAAATCAAAACACGATAGATCTCTCAGTGGAGGTAAAAGACCAAAGCATAAAAGCTTAACAGACATAAGAGCTCAATGGGGAAAACGAAAGGTAAAGCAAACTTGACAAAAATGCTGATGAGAGTAAAACATCATTAGTATTTCAATAGCAGTGGGTGCAGCTAACACTGCACTTCTGTGAATATTAAATGTGTTCATCATCAGCGATCTGCTGCCACAATAATCATGCTGGAGCTGTGAACACACCACAATAATAATATGAGTAAACCATATGGGAAGTTAGGACCTCTTCAGCATGCTACAGAACAACAATAGAGAAGGAAAGCGACAACATTACAAACAGGTCCTTGCAAACAGGTCAGCTAGGAGCACTAGAGTTAAAAACACTGCAATTCTGTTCATTTAATTTGGACATACAGATATTTCATATAAATTTTGATAACTGATATACATGAACAATAGAAGTTAAAGAAAAAAACATATTCTCAACAGAAGATGCATTATTCTCACATACTCCCATTTAAAATGGAAAAACATAAAAGCATCACATCAATTGAACATGATTAAAACACTGTTACACAGCATGTTCAAGCAGATTTCCCTGTGAAACCTCAAATATTGAGTTCTTTGCGCTCCTGACTGTTTCTGAGGACATTTCGAGTCCAGTAAATCCACCAGACTAGTTGTAGACTATGAAATACAAAGTTTTGTGGCAAATCAAAGTCCAGATCTTATCCTTTTGAAATACTGTCAAGCGATATGAAACATACAAAACCCTCATTTTACTCAGCTAGCAAAGACTTATTTGTTGATATATTTTGCTTATTGGGCAAGAGACAGTAAATACTTGTTGTTTAATTGCAATTAAATCACTGTCTTATCCAGAGGGACTTTTTATCGGTTGGACAGACATTTTTCTTTTATTTCTTTTTAAATCACTGAATATTTGTCTTTAGTTCAAAAGTGTTTTTGAATCCAATGAGAGAGAACCGGACAAAGAGAAAATGCCAGTAGGAAACCAACACAATAAAGTCTGCCTAAAACTGCAGAGTCATCAGTGATTACGCTCATTTGAGTTTGGAGTAACCGTTTAAAAATATATTTAATTTCACTTTTAATGCTGCTTTCTGCACAGAAATATTATATGATCTGTTTCCTCACTTACATGGGTTTGCTAATGCATTCATTTCTCAGAATTTTATGTCCCATAAAGTCATCTTCTGAGATGTCGCAATACATATAATACATACAGTACAGACCAAAAGTTTGGACACACCTTTTAATTCAGTGAGTTTCCTTTATTTTCATGACTATTGACATTGTAGATTCACACTGAAGGCATCAAAACTATGAATAACACATGTGGAAATATGCACTAAACAAAAAAGTGTAAAACAACTGAAAATACCCCTTATATTCTAGTTTCTTCAAAGTAGCAACCTTTTGCTGTGATTACTGCTTTGCACACACTCTGCATTTTCTTGATGAGCTTCAAGAGGTAGTCACCTGAAATGGTTTTCACTTCATAGGTGTTGCCCTGTCAGGTTAATAAGTGGGATTTCTTGCCTTATAAATAGTCATGAAAATAAAGAAAACCCACTGAATTAGAAGGTGTGTCCAAACTTTTGGTCTGTACTGTATATATCTGAGTTTCCACTGATACAGCAAGTTTTTGTCCTCCCACTGATCCAGGCCACCAGTAAAGAACACTGTAAATTAACGAGTGACCCCTCATAGCAGCTCAAAATTATAGCAAATGTCCTTCCACAGATTTTCCTATCCATATTGATGCCAACATATCACATATAGAAAAGTTGTCTCTCATCACCTATAATGTCATATGTCTCAGGAGACGCACACAGTCGGAGATGCACACACAGTAGACGCACACAGTCGGATTTTACAAAATGTTTTTCCCGGGAGCATCACAGAAACAACACAGACCCTCAGATGGCATACACTGACAAGGATGACAGACATGCTGACACATATGCCCAGCCTGCACTACTGCGCGCCTTCCCTAACGATGAAAAAGTGGGTCAAGGGCAATTTTTTTATAAGCGCCAAGAGAAAAATAAGATTTGTAATGACTGACAGGCTTGAGCTGCAGAACAGAAAAGAGCCCACAGAAAATAGAGCGAGTATGGTCCATAATCCAAAGGAGCAGCAGAAATATGAAAGTGAAGACATGATAGTTTGGAGGGGATAGAATGAAACAACAGCCTTTTTTTATCTTGGATGAAGGAACAAACGTTCTCAGAGAGACTCAAGGAGTCTAATCTGATGAAGTTCTCCAAGTCCATGAAATTTTAATTTGTTTCATAATTCAATAATTCTATAGGGGTTCATTGCAACATAGAGTTTTGCAAAACAATTTCACAACAATAAATTGTAAATGTTGAGTCACTTCCTATGCGTTTTGGTAAGCCTTGTTTTGGTTGTGAATCACATTGTATTTGAATTATCAATCAGAATGATCAGATGAATGTTAATTGACTGCTAAAAGCTTCAGCAGCTGAAAACGTTTGTTGTGGAAGCGAATCGCATTTCCACTGTATTTTTGTCCTGGCTCAAAATCATCAGCATGATGATTACAAAAGCATTCACACCTTGTTAAATTATGAATTTCAAGCCACAGAGATCTGATTTCTGCCAGACTAGTAGAGTTAAAAAAATAATAATCTGAAAAAGCAAACATCATGCTCCAAATTCTGCAAAACCATTTCAAATGAAGCTCCCTAAGTGACATTATACACAAAAAGAGAAGGCGTGAAACAATGATCCTTCCTAGGAGTGTGTGGCCTACCAAAATTGCTCTAAAAGCTCAGCAAAAATTCATGCAGGAGGTCACAAAAGAACCCCCAAGAACATCAAATGCACTGCAGGCACCACGTGCCTCACTTAATGTCAGTGTTCATGATTTTGTAGACTGATGAGGCAAAAGTGGAATGTTTTAGAAGGTTCCTATTACATCTGGCATAAATTTACCACAGCATTTCATAACAAGGACATCACACTGACAAAGTCCAAAGGAAAGGGTCTGGGATATTCCCAAACAGGTCATTCATCCTTGGAAAAAAAAATTGTGGGAATAAAGAGGGCTAAAAGTCTTCTATAATACTTCGAAAATACTTATTGCAAGTTATTGCAAATCCTTGATGGCAGTTGTTACAAAATATAGTGGTAGAACCAGTTACTAGGTGTGCAGAGGTTTGGGGGTTGTTTTTTTTACAGCAGACCAGGTTGGTTTGGACAAATCTTTCCCCTTAAATCACAGTTTGAAAACAACATTTTGTATTTACTCACTTTATATATGTGTGATTTTCAAACTTGTTTGATGGTATGAAACACTAAAATGTGACAAGAAAAAAAAAGCGAAACTCAGTAGTACTTCTAAAAACACGTCAGAGACCTGCAGATAAGAATGAGGAAAGGTGGAGTGGTACTTCAGTTTAAGTGCGCTGAAGTTCCCACCTTTCAGCAGCAGCAATATTGGCCTCTTCCACAGTGATAGGAAGCCGGAAACACTAAAGCAGAGGATGAGGGGGTGGGCAGTAAGAGGGGTTGAACTAGAGATGCTGATGGTCTTCATAAATACCAACTCATCAACCAAGATCCCCTTATTCAGCAGCATTTTCTGCACAAACTCTAATCAGGTCCATGGAGCTCAGGTCCTCTTTTATGGAGGCCTCCTGTCTATTGTTTCATTAGAAGTGTTTGCTGAGCCGTGTGATCTAGGACAGGGCTTGAGAGAGGCGATTAATAACTCTGAGCATGAAGGAACCGTCTTCAGGGCCAACTTTAAAAACTGTGCCACTTTACACGGAGGGGAGGAGGCAGCAGCAGCAGCAGAAGCAGCAACAAATAAGGACAGTCAGGTTGTTATTTAGTTGCTCTGTGCATTTGTGTTGTGATACCACAATATGTCTGTGGTTTATTAATATCAACAAGCAGTGTTCATAAAAACTAGTCACTAGCCAGGTGTTGTATTTCTTGGGACAAAGTTAAGTCAGAGAAAAAATGTCCAAACTGCAAGTGGGGCTTTTATATCTGTGGTTGTGGGGATGAAAAATGCACTTTGCTGAATAATTTGTGTCTATTTATGGGAACTGTTAAGGAGAAAAGTTATTATGTTAGCTTAAATTTTGGAAAAAGTATGGCTCTCCTTTTCCTCCTGTTAGCCGGGTCGCGAGCGGATGTCATCACGGCTGCAAAAGTACGGCGAAACAGAATGACGTCACAGATCACAGAGTTTAATTCATACAGAGCAATCGACAACAAAGCTGCAGAGATACAGAGATATGCATTATATCACAAAATAAGACACACAAGGGAAGACAAACGAACACAGAGACAGACAAAGGCGCCCACGTGGAGAAAAGATGAAAAAAAACTCTCTCTCCGTTTGCTGGCCTGGAATTTTTAAACAGAAGAGGAGTTTCCCTATTTAATATATGCAAAAAAGGCGTTCCGTTCTTTGACCAATTAGAGACCTTGTTCGGCCCCCCAAAGAACCCCGGAAACTCCCCTGATTACCGCTCCGATGTCTGTTTTTTATCTAAGCAAAGGCGGACCACTTCGTGCCCATCTCCATCCGACGCGGGCCGAGAGGCGCCAAGAAGTCTCTGACCCCTTTCGGACTGTAAATTTTATTGCTCTGTGTGTCAGCGGGGGAGGAAAAGGGCCCTGCTTTGTTTGAATGTCTGCTATTGTGAGCTCCCCCATGCTCCACAGAAAACTGTTCCAAATAAAGTGTTGGCTATCCCTTTACACATGTCGTAAGATTAAGTGTATTTTTAGCATTAAATAATCATTTTCCTTAGCAGAACCATTCCTAAGACAGTAATTTAGATCCAAATGCCATACATAATATTGTCATTTTATAGGAACTCTAAACTAATTACAACATAATTTGTTTTTCAAGCTTTTGCACACTTGGTCTCATATACTCCAGAGTAATTGATTGGGATTGAAAGTGACAGACCAGCACAAAGCAGGGCATAATTGTCAAATGGAAAGAAGATTATACATTGTTTTGTATGGATTTGTATTCAGAATCCCATGAGACAATTCATTATAGAACCACCAATTAAGTCTTCTGGATATGTATCTATCAGCTTTGCTCATCTGGGGCTGAGATTGTTGCCCATTGTTTTATGCAATATGACTCAAGCTAGTCAAATTTGACAGAGAGCATATGTTTACACTGATTTTCAAGTCTTCCCACAGTTTTTCAGCTGGATTCAAGTCTGGACTTTAACTGGACACCACACTGAGTGCTTCTGGATGTTAAACCTCTGTCCTAGTCTCAAGTCTTTTTCTGGCTCCAATAGGTTTTCCTTCCATGATTTTCATTTTATTTAGCTCCATCTGTATTCCCATAAACTTTGACCAGTTTCCATGTTTCTGCATGCTGCTGCCAAAAGGTTCAAATTTTTCTCATCAGACCACAGCACTGTTTTCATATACAAGCAGAGTTCTTACATTCTCTCCTCTCTTAAAGGCTAGAATTGTGGAGGGCAGACTTGTCTTACCTGAGCTGTGGATTTCTGCCACAATCTGGAAATCTTGGTGGCTACTCTGATTAATTCACTCCTTGCCCAGCCTGTCAGTTCAGTCTGAGAGCCAAGTCTTGGAAGATTTGCAGTGGTGCTATATACTCTTTCTATTTTCAGATGACGGATTGAACAGAGCTCTGCAAGATGTTCGGATATTATTTCATAGCCTAACCTTGCTGAGCATTTTCCACAGCTTTCTTTTCACTTATTAGGTGACTTCTGAGGGCAACTTATTGCACTGTATTTTACTTAGAGTTTCCAAATGAAAGAGGGCTAATGCTAATGTACATCAAGCATTATGCTTGCTTGTACAAAAGCAAGAAGGTTCAGACTTACGCACTGCTTTGTCTGTCTATCACATAAAATACAAAGAAAAAACATTACATTTTGGGGGTTTTAAGTGACAGAATGTGAGTATTTTTAATGATCACTCTATAAACCGAATTCAACCCTATACGCCTCTCTAAAAAATAAGACGGAAACCAACATTTGACTCCCACCTTTGTGGAAAATAGTCGTCCTGGGAGTGACGTCCAGGTCCAGCGATGGGCTGAAGGGAAATGCCCACAGCTGAGACAGCCTGTTGAGGAGCATCAGCAGCAGGAGCAGGAAGGGCTGAATTGATTTCTGGTCCCCCATGTTTAACACACTGACCCGGGTCCAATGCAGCGCTCAATTTGTTGGATCCAAAAAAATGCAAGTGTCTGCAAAGTGTGTATCTTCTTATTCCAGCCTCAGACACACACTTTCATTATCCTCCAGTCAGTCCGTCTGTGCAGGGATAGAAAAGATGAATATGAATACTTAAATTGTGAATTCATGTAGCATCGTTAATTAGTTTTATTACAGAGCATTTAGGAAATAAATTATCATTTGCTGAGCAAAGAGTTTACCATCTGAGGGAAAATGCTGAGATGTATTCACTAATAACCCCTAAATATGCTTTTGTTTTTTTTTTCAAGCATCATTATTTAATTAAAATGTGGAATTTTAAATATTGTAGTGCATTTAAGAGTGCATACAGTTAAAGTTAAAATGATACATATAAAACCTATAAAAATGAATCTTAAAGAGCTCACACTTATTTTTAAATGTTGCCCTGTCTTGTTTTTGTCAACTTTCTCAGTAAAAAAAGTAAGTTTTAATCAACACTGGCAATGTGTATGAATACTTTACATAATACAGAATCAACACTTTAAACCATCTTTCATTTCTTTGCATGTTGTTCCTAAGCAGCAAAGACTGTGATCTTCTCAAGGTTTTTCCAAGTGTTTCATTCACTTTCAGTCCAGTACTTGTACCTGACCATGAAAACATGTTGTGTCATATACACTTAAAAAATAGGACAATAAACAAGTGGGTGATAAAAAGGAAGTGTCACAGTGTCTAGAGATTTACAAGTTTTGAATGTTATTATTTTATGTACAGTAGCAGTAAGAAATGTACACATTCATCATTACTAGTGTTTAATTAGTTTGAGACTTTTAATGAGTCATATCAACTATTTTTTATTAGGGTAAATTATACAGCAAACGACTTCAATGAGCTTTGAAAAGCAGAATTTCTGTCAGAATATTTAATTTTATTAGGGATGTCTCTCCTTTATCACTTATCAAAAAACATTTGTATAATTTGGACTACATGTTGAATTTAATTATCACTTTTTTCATCTTTGTTTCATCAGTAATGAGAATGTGAAATCTCTGATATGGATTACTGTAAACTTATGGTTAGGCTAATATAATTTTCAAACTTGTCACTTACAAACATAAATATTAACAAGAGTGCAGTTTATTTAGGCAAATTGGGGAAAGTCAAGTATGTGAGAAACAGGTAAAAATACATGAACTGAGATATACATCATCCCTACTGTGGTGAGTCCTAAGCTAATAGTCTGTGAGAATCACCTTGTTGGTGCTAAAATATATTTTTGTCAAACTGTGCTGTCTTTGGTATTTTTCATAAATTGAAATAAAAGAAAAATGCCTAAATTTTCTCTTTCTGACTATAGTAACATCCCAATGGACACACCAAAAAATGTTCTGTGCACAAAATAATTCATATTTTACTGTCAAGTTGCTTCACAAACAAAACATTTAACATTCATCTGAAAATTATCAGATGCTGGACTGAAAAAGGTTGATGAAAAAGCAAGAAAAAGTTCAGAACAACTTTCAAGCACTGCAAAAAAAAAAAAACTGATCAAGATTTGAAAAGGTCACAGAAAAGCCTGACTCATTGAAACAAAAGAAGAAGAAAAAACTGAAATGACTGAATACTTGCTCACAGTGCTGACTGCCATAAAATCAAGCTGGAAGAAGCTGAAAATACACCTGAAATTATGTATCTTGCTTATTGTGTTGCTGTGTGGTAAAGTCACCATGAAATAATCGACAGGATTTCCAACCTGTAGAATTAAATCTAATGAAAAAATATTATGCATTAACATTCTTTCCTTAATGACAGCACAAACTGCCAATTCCTTGCCGAGATGCATCATCACCCTGAGTACAGCCAATTATCCAACAGTGCTGTTATTATTCAAAACTAGTCGATAATTAAATAATGCTCTCCTGGAAATGTGATGCTGCAAA
This sequence comes from Xiphophorus maculatus, assembly GCF_002775205.1. Taxonomy (NCBI): domain Eukaryota; kingdom Metazoa; phylum Chordata; class Actinopteri; order Cyprinodontiformes; family Poeciliidae; genus Xiphophorus; species Xiphophorus maculatus. Next base: position 14,236,741 of record NC_036452.1, on the reverse strand, counting down.
TGCTGCAAAACAAAACTTCATCTTTTAATTAGCTGTGTTTGCGGTGGAGCAGCATGACGGTTAATCTGAAGATTAGGCCACGAGCCATCAGCAAAATCACCGCCTGGCTGGATGTTCTCTGCTTCTGATCAAAGGGTCAACCATGTGAATCTTGTTCTGCCCAGGAGTGACACTGGCAACTGCCCAGATCAGTCTATCATGGCCTCTGCCATGCTGCTAATCGCACACAGCGTGGGTACAATGAGGCTGGTGACCTTTCTGTTAGCAGCCTGGGTGCTAAGCTCTGAGACTAACAGGGGCAAGGACAGTCGACAGATGAGAAAGTGACGGGTTCTGATGAAAAGGATCAATTGCGCCAAGGATTTAACTAAACTCAGTGAGCTGTGACAAATTCAAGGAAAATGTGTCTATGCAAAGAGTTTAAGTCATGACATGTCTTCAGAGTAACTTCATTACACCTTGTTCCTCAATCTCCAAATTGTATGAACTCTGCTAAGTGCATACAGCATCAGGGAGATGCTTCCAAAAGGGTTGCCAATGGTTAGTTTAAACACTGACAGTGCCACTTTCTGGGAAGAGTACCTAAATGTTGCATACTGTAGAACCTGAATATTTCTGAAGGATACAGAATTTCTAACTTCTAGAAAACAGTCAGAGATCATTTCCTAAAGATTTCTTGAGGGTTATTTTTAACTGAACTGTGCAAACGTTATCGAACATTCCCTAAAAGTACCACAGCAGAGTACATATTTTGTAAGCTTCAGGGAATGTTACCTAAATGTCTTCTTAAAGTTACAGATTGTCTGACTTTTAAAGAAACTTTAGGGAACATTCTGTTCTAAAGTATTTTAAATTGGCAATGCAAAGTGTAGGAAATATTAAGAGAAAAGGTCTCAAAGTCTTCACAGCTAGTAGCTTTTGTACCAAAATGTTCCCTAAAGGTCCCCAAAAAATTTATTCATTCGGTGCAAACGTCTGGTAATTAGCAAGAAGTGTTCTATAAAGATTCCCTATACATTATTTACAACTTGTACAATGTAAATTTCAGAGAACCTTCACAAGACACAACAACACCGAAGGGAAGATTTTCTCAAACTCAGAATAGTTTTATTTTACACACTGTTCATATCGAGAAAGAGACTGAATTAAAATATTTAGCTATCAGTTCATCATGCAGATACGGGATTTGTGTGAGAATTCAAGCAGGAAAATGTTACTTTACTACATTACTACACTGAAGACAGAAGACGTAAAGATTTTAGCAGGATATTTTTCCTAGTAGAGGACTCTGGGTAAATGGGAAACTGCTGTGCGATATGAAAGGAATGAGGGAACATTTGGGAGACATTTGCTCAATCTTAATGCAAAGTTTGTTGAACCCTTTGTTGGAGAGAAAAACAATCCTAGTAAAACATCTATGCCACATCCATCAAACAAACTTTGGTTCAATGTTGGGTGAAGATTTCATAACAACCAGGAAAAGACATTTGCTGAAGATTTTTCTTTATTTTCATTTTTCCATCTAGAAGCTGCTAGATCTGACATTTCGGACATCTATCTGCACGAGCTCATGTTATTTAATTATACACACGCTAGATTTCTTTGCATCTTAAAATGGCTACTTCAAATCCAACTGGGAATATTTTTGTCTTTTATCTCCTTCATACACCTCCTTGTATGGCCAAAACCTTTTTCACACATGTGCATTACAGCTCTTCAAGACCTGTAAACACACTTTGATATGTAAAAGTCAAAGTTGCATCCCTTTGACACTGCATGCAAAATGAAACCAATGTGACTTTGATTTGATGACAAGGCCAAACGTTGAACCAGAGTCAGGAAAACCTGTGGTAACTAAACACTGATAGCAAGCTGTTTTCCTGTGGTTTTTCCAATCAGCTGCTCCAGCACACAACAAAATACACCAATTTCTCAACACTTCTGCATTGTGTGTTCTGTTGGCAAAGCGCTTGACAGCAGTGTGTTGCATGATAAAGCCACAAGGTAAAATGTAAACACATCTGCCTTAATGAAAATCACGCAAACAATGTGACGCGTATGGCGGCAGGCAAGAGTAATCAAACAAAAGCAGCGCAGGATGGCTCGAATGCATTCTACACAGTTTCTTCCTGTTTGCTAATTTTCAGCGCTGAACAGATCTACAGGGACTCTTTGACCTAATTTCAGTGATAGTTGGTCCCTTCTGTCTTATTTCCAGCAAATGCTCTAAAATAAATTGTCTTCAGAGCATGAGGAGTTGACAACGCTTTGGTGAAACCTCACTTCAAAAGCCACAGCAAGATGTTCTTCAGAACACATGACGTTCCCATTGGAGATCAACAAAACAAGGGAGCTTATCTTGCACAAATGAAAAGCTCACCTGCAGACTTTTGTGCTTTTATTCAGCTATGTAGCGTGCAGTGTGGTAAATCCCACAAATGCGATTACTTCCACATATGACAGCAGAAAAAGTGGGTTCACTCTGTGGGCCACCAGCACTGTATTAAAGTTATAAACATAAACAGTTTGCTTTGCACAACTCAGTAACAAATAACATTATCAAAAAGCTATTTTAGGAGTTATATTAAAAAAGTGCAGTTTCTCAGAAAATTACAACATGTTCACAGTATATGCATAGGATCAATTAAAATCATGTGAACCAACTGAAAAGTATGTCCAGGCACTCAATAAATGGGATCACTTTGAATTACTGCATCAATGCAGCATATAAGTCCATGGCACTGCTAAAGTGTAAATGAAGCTCAGGCTGTTTTAGTGTGTTTGTTAAATTGAAAAATCCAGTTCCTCATGAATCCCGAGTTTTAACCGATCATTTATATCTGATGACACATCTTTCTCAGCAGTAAAGATTAAGGACCTTTTTCCTCTTGCGTCAACAATATTGTAATCAATATTTTTGGTTGGTTATTGTTAAAAATCTATTATTAGTATGAATATGTGACACTTTTTAGAGCTTACAGTAACTCTAACCAAATGTTTCGACATGAATCAGCACAAGTCAATCTCTTATATGGAAGGATTTTAAATTTACAAAAGTTGAAAAGTTTAGACATCCTCCTGTTAAGAGTACAGAGTCGATTCCGTAGGATTTGCTTTCATCTTCTACTTATTTGCAAATTATACTAAGTTGAAAAACCCATCCTGCAATTTCGGAAAAAAATAAAACGTATATAGCCTACTCCCATTGCACACACTTCTCTCTTTGTGATGTCCCAAAAATAAATTTTATTTGAATAAAGTTATTCAAATTTTCAAATTTAATTATTCAAATCCCTTTAGATTACTATGTATCACTGTTATTAAGTACTTCTGCTTACTTTAGTAAGCAGAAGTACTTCTGTAAGCTGACTTACTGAATTACTGCTTTCATTTTGTCACGTTACAGCCACATACTTCTGCATTGGGATTTCATGTGATTGAGCAACATCAACTACAACATAACTGTAAAGTGGAGTGGAATGATGAACAATTTTCAAAGTATTTTAGTAAAATACATCTGAACTTTGATGTGTGCATTTTAATCAGGGCCCCCTTGAGTTAGCATTAATTAACCACCGTTTGCTGCATTTTCAGCCGCAGGTCTTCTTGGGTATATATCAACCAGCTTTGGGTTGAGATGGGTTGAGATTTGTACATATTCTTCTTTGCAACATGACTCAAGTTTCATCAAATCTGATAAAGTGCGTATGGTTACATCAGTTCTAAAGTATTCCCAAAGACTTCCTGTTGGCTTTAGGTCTAAACTTTGACTGAGCCTTCCTAACACAAATTCGTTTTGATCTAAACCACTCTTCTGTAGCTTTGGCTCCTACTTGTTATGTTTAGGGTCATTGTCCTTCTGGAAGGTGAAACTGTCCCTCAGTTTTAACCCTCTAGTAGCTCCTACTAGATTTCTTTCAAGGGCCTACCTAAAATCAACCCCATCAATTTCCTCATGAGCTCTGACAAACTTCCATGCTAAAGAAAAATATCTATCACCACATCATGATGCTGCCACCACCATGTTTCCTGACTGGAATGGAGTGTGCAAGGTGATTTGCTTTATTTTAACTTTATTTTGAGGGTTTTAGAGCAAAAGAGGTTGAATAAAATATGTCATGCTTAAGAATTTTATTAGCCATAAAAATAGCTAGAGACTGTATCCCACTTCACACTTATGAGTTAGTCTATATTTTGGTCATTCACACATAATAGGTACAGACCTTTATAGTTGTAACTTTAGGGCATTTTTGAACTAATGCAAGAGGTTGCTTTATGCTGATTAAAATGGCTGTTGTTCAACGTATGTCTGCTGTTTTCTGCATAAATTTACCAAAGAATACTGTATTATATATATATATATATATATATATATATATATATATATATATATATATATAGCAGTATTTCAAAATTTCAAAATCATATATATATATATATATATATATATATATATATATATATATATGATCCAACTTATTTTAAAGTCATTCTTCTTTGTCTCCAATAACAACACCAAATTATTAACACATTCTATAGCTACTTAATAAATTTATATTACATGTTTGCCAATTAATTTAAATAGACGGTTGGCACGTTTTTCCAGCTGAACGTGTAGGCTGCACCAGAGTAGAAGCAGTTGTAAATATTAATTTACCTGTACGGGGGTGTTTTGCGCCACCTTTGACTGAACTTGTTAGTAGTTTTTGTTTTTTTGGACCGTCCAATCGCCTCGTTCTAACAAATCTGCTCCTAGATAACCGCTACATCTTATTTTGGAGCCACTCCGCTCCCGTCCGATCTGAACTGCGGCACCAAGAGAGGAGAGACGGGGCACCGCGCACAGTTCATTCACCTTCACCTGAGCGAGCCTGTATAACAGAGATGTCAGGAAACTACCGCATGGAGCTCAATGAGACGCTGCTGCCTGACACAAGGACGCAAGTTAGGATGCACTCACCTGCCTTTGGTCCTTGTTTCGGTCTCAAACAAACAGAATCCTGATTTGTCCTCTTTGCGGTGAAACATCGAACTGCTGCTGCTGCTGCAGTCATCAACTGCTCACATATTACCACATGCTCTCTCTCTCTCTCCCCCTCTCTCTCTTTAACACACACTCTCTCACCCCCACACGCCGTCTGAAACTCACACAAACAGCTCTATTCACTTGCTATCAGTGTCGGGTTCTGATATGGGCTACACGGGCAGTTGCCCAGGGCGTGTATTAAAATGAGGGCGTACCAACAGCAGAATAATAATAATAATAAAAATCTTATCAGTTATATAACTTGCCCCTTATATAGCTTGAATGCATGTGCAGTCCATGGGGAGTTGGTGCCTCTTGCTTGCTGAGGAGAATAAGAAATTTATTTCACATGTTCTGATGAGACTGGATCTCTGTGCTGAAGTTTTACACGCTTTCACAGTCAAAACAGTCAAATGTTTGCTCAATCTAAATAGCATATAGGTAGGCTTCCAGTCCCTTCTCCAACACTCACCTATTTCTTACATTCTGAACTTTTTTCACGTTTATGCCACATTAAGAAACATCACTATATTTTATTGGGATTTTATGCGATACACAAACATAAAGGAGTGTATAAGATGACATGGAAGGAGAGTGATCATAAGAATTAAAGTAAAAAGAAAAAAAAGGAAAGTGCATTTGTATTTAGCCCCTGTTACACTGATACCTTAAATAAAATCCATTTAAGAGGATGGTTTGGACTGAATAACATTAGACCCAACTAAACCATGTTCCGACTTTTAAAAAATGGATCTAACAATTATTGAGCAACCAGCTTTATGTACAATGCATTTTCGTTGTTGTTGTTGTACAATCAAACACTGCAGCAACATGTTCACTCAAAGCACAATTGTAAAGGATTGAATTACATACAAATCATCAAATGCATAGATAAACAGTTTATTAGTTTTTTTGTTTTGTTTTGTTTTTATTTGGCTAAGTCATTGGATTTGAGGTTGGGGTTGCTAAGAAGTAGTCCTTTCTCACTCAAAATTACAACTTTTGGGAAACTTTCTGTTCGTTGTCTCAAGCTTATTCTTGTAAAATTCAGCCATTCTTCTGTGTGCCTTAAAAAGTAATAGTTAATTAGATATTTTTTCCCAAAGTCATAATGTGCAGAAATATTTACAACCTGGTCTGAACCTCACAGATAATTTATGGAGTGTTATCAAGAAGAAAATCAAAGACACCAGAGCCAATAATTCAGACAGGCTTAAAGAAGACAACCTGGGCTTAATGAACACCTCAACAGAACCACAGGCTCCTCTTCACTGATGTAATTATTAAGTACTGAGTGCATACACTGAGCAGTGCATGAACTTGCTTCTCAACTGGTTGATTAAAAACCCCTGTTTACTAGTTTAACATTATATCCTTATTTTCTTATTTTGATTTTTTATTATCATTAACTGTAGGTGGTAATCATCAAATTTATCAGAAAAAACCCACTTGAAATATTTTACTCGGCTCTCTATATACATGTGTTTGGAGATGAATACCGAATACAGTACTTACTTTATTGTTTGTCGGGGGTTTTGTGGTTGGGTTGTTTTTTTTTTTTTTATCGAGTTGTGCCTGCAAATAAAGACAAGACTTGTGAAACAGCACCATCTTGAGGATCGTTGACGTATTACATACAATACAGTTTTTATCTATTGTTATAATTAGTGCTTGCCAGCTGGGGGCGCTGCGGATCCCTCCTGTTCGTCACTTAGGAAACCCCTTCAGTAATCCACTACAGTCGTCACTGGCGTGAGTAACCCACCCATCTGAGTGAGTAGTCAGTGACGTGGACTGTCTGGTTCTGCTTCCCCCGGTGTCGATACGAACTCAGTGTGTTCGGTCTGGATACCTGACAGCTTCTTTAGTCGGTACGCAACACGTATTTTCCTAATTTTTAGCACTGTTGGAGGCGGTGGTTGTGTTTACTTGCAGATAAGCTGCCTGGGTGATGTTAACTAGGTAGCTAATGCTAGCAGCTACTAATACAACTAGCTAGTGCTATCGATTAGCAGGACCGCCGACAAACTGATTATCGATAGCCTTACGGAACGAGTCAGCTGTTACTAACTTTTGAAGTGATGTGGTGGTTTCAGTATTAATCAGTTTAGTGTGAGAAGAACAGTGGAGTTAGTTAGTGAACCAGACAGCTTGTTACTGTGTAATGTGTAGCTTTTCGAGAACAAAAGTGTTATAAGTGAATCAGGTTTCCTCTTTCAATGTAAGCGTTATTTTAGGCTACCTATAATGCTTTGTTTCCTTAAAATGTGGTTCCTTGCCTAATAATCTAGCATTGAACACAAAGGCAATTGTCGAAATGTTACAAAGAAAATCAAGTGTGTTAATGTAGCAGAGATATGGCGTTAAATAATATCTCCCTAATCTAGCACAAAAATAAGAAAATTATACATCAGAACGTGTCGCTTTTTATAACCAACTTTAAAGTACCAAGTACTGACGACACTACATGTGCAGTCTTGAAAGGTTTGATTTTACTTGTATGTATTTAAAATTTTTCAACAGTATTATTTTTATGTTGTAAATTTCCATTTACTGACGGTCTCATTTTTATTGTTCTGTTTTTATTTTTTTTGACCTCAGTTTGAATATTCATGCTTCAATTTGCTTTGTTACTGTTTCCCACAGTGGGAGGACAAATGATATTAATGTTCTATTAAAGATCTGCGGTTACTGCCAGACAGCCCAGTCTTTACTTAGCAGTCCAAGAGTTATAGATTTTTTTTTAATGGAGCTGGTATAATTTAGTTCAGATGCCAAACAAGCAGTAAAGTAAAAGCAAAAGTTTGAAGCCAGTTTCAGAATTGCTTCTTTTTTTCATGGTTTGAGAAATCAGGATTCAGACCCGAATGTTCTTCAGGCAGTTACATACAGCTCAATGTTATTTTTACAACTTGTATTTATAAAACTTCAGAGCTTTCTAAAAGCAGAAAATGTGAGTTTGGAACGGTTTGGAAAGTGCAACATTACGTCTGGATTTTTTTTTTTTCCACAACGTTACAAATTAAATTCTTCTTGTTTAGTTGAAGAATGCAGTTTAAGATGCAATCCGATTTTCTCTTTACTACCAGATGTTCCTTAACTAAAACAAAAAAAAAAGATTTTTTTTTACTGAGGGATTTGAAACGCACACAGTTTTTAAAAATCCCACAAAAAATACCCCGGCTAATTTAGCTTTGTGTTTATTTGGAGTGATGACATTATAGGAGGCACAAAAATCAGACAGATTGGCTGAGGGTGTTATGCAACATAAGTAACCGCTTGTGAAGGAGGAATGTGAATATCAGTTCTCCCACTGGGTTGACGTATTTCCCATCCAACAATTTGCCCATCCAATATATTCATCAAACCGTCAGTAAATCCTTCTGTCCCTCCTTACAGTCTGGGATTTAAAAAAAAAAGAAGCAAATATTTAAAGCCTGAGTTCAGATATTGGCTGTAAGTTGTAATTTGAAAAAGTCTGATGTTTGAAAATGTGGAGAACCTGTAGTTCAGAGATCAGGTCTCATCAGCTCCTGCTTCTTGGCGTTCAGAGTGAGCAGCAGGTGTATCTTTGCCGTCAAAATAAAGAGACCTGCACGCAGGTTAAAACATCTCCTACTTTGTTGCACTTCAGTGGGATGTTTGTAGATGTTGTCTCGTTTTGTGGTTTTTCTGCAGACCGATTTGATACGATGCAGCCATGTTTTAGACGTGATACGACCTAGCCGAGATCTGATAGGGCTAGGTTGTATCACGATAGGGGGAGTTTCTTCGTTCCCCTTGCAAAGTGTGTTATCGCCTCACTGTGATCTGAATCTAACGTTTCAGGGCCGTGCTTCAACACCATTCTGCTGCCTACCTAGACAGAATAAGCCACATCGCACATTGAAACACGGTTGCTTTCAGCCGTCGAAGGGGTTTTGTGCTCGAGATTTGACGAGAGGTTTTCAGATGCAGACATGTTTGCGCTTAAATGTGGGGTTAGAAGTAAACCTGCTGGTATTTATGTGAATTTTTTCTCTAAGAGTGAGAGAGCACCTTGAGTTGGCAAAGGGGAAGTGAAAAAGGTTCAGAAATAAACACAGCTGGACAGAACTTGCATTCATAATTTGGAATAAGGTTTCTCTTGCTTTCAGTGAAAGAAAGCGGTGACAAAAGTTGAGATGTAGCCCTTAACTTTTGCTGTAGCTGTTTTTTTTATATTGTGTTAAACGTTCATAGTTCAGTGTTAAATATGCGGCCTTCCTTGTCTGACAACAGTCATATGACTTCACTTTTATTTCTTCACCGGGAAGACGGCAGCTTTTTATAGAGCCTGTGGTTCAAAAATGAACTCAAGTGAAACACAGTGGGACGTGGATCTGCCTGGTGAGAAAGGAAAAGCTGTTCACTGCTAAACAAACTTTAATGAGTACTTGCAGTCCTGTTGCTTTGCCAACAGCGTTCCTGTAGTCTGAGCTTTTTGGGAAGACAGAGCCAGTAATATTATTGTTCATTTTATAATTTTATATGTAGCTGCTCTGAGGGGCTTTACGTTTTGTTTTTTGTTTTTGGAGGGATTGTATGTAGTGGTATGAGATTAAAAAGGGGAATGAATAGATATCACTTTATTTTCTACTTTTGAAACCTATAGGAAAGCATTAATAAAATCAGTTTTCACTTCACATGAACATGCTCCTGTTACTGTGTTTACAGACCAAAAATGATGGGATGTTTTTTGTTTGTTTAATTAATGCATTATTTAAAAAAAGCAATTTAGAGATTTCATTGCTTCTCCTGCTGATTACAGAACTGCAACAATAAATGCAAAAAAAAATCTTAAATGTATTCCCTTCACACTGGATTTGTTCTTGTTTTTGTTGTTTGTGTTTGTTTTTGTTTTGTCAGGATATGTTTCTGTGAACGTGGGTCGTCCAGGCAATGATGATCACAGCTTACCTCAGAGAAAGGACCTGAGAGAAAAGCATGGGCAGGAGCATCTGGGGCTTCTGGCAGAGTGTCTTCTCCACTGCAGTGCTCTATGGCTCACTGGCCCTTTTTACGTCCATTCTCCACAATGTGTTCCTGCTTTATTACGTGGAAACGTTTGTGTCCATCTACAAGATCGATAAAATCTCCTTCTGGGTGGGAGAGGTGAGTAAATGGACAAACCAGAGTCTGTTTGTGATTGAAAGTGAAGTTGACAGGAAATTGTTCAATTCAGGGTTTTTTTTAAGCAGCACCAGCACATAGCAAATGTTGTCACAAAGAACTTTACAAAAGAAAAGTTCATTAAATGCAATTATGCAGAAAGATTCAAAGTCAAGCGCACGGATTCCACTAGATTTATTCTTCTTATTGACTTATGTAGTAAAGTTCAGTTTATTATACAAATTGCTTAAAAGGTTTTCTATCTGAGGTTGTTTTGATCTGATGTCCATTTACTTTATGTCTTATTATCCTCTTGCTATTCTGCTCCACAGACTGTATTCCTTCTCTGGAACAGTTTGAATGACCCTCTCTTCGGCTGGCTGAGTGACCGCGCCTTCCTCAGCTCTCCTCAGTAAGCCTCTCCGTCTCTTTTTAAACATTCTTCCCCTGCAGAATATTTACCTTCCTATCTTCTTGTGACTCAACAGATCACAGCGAAAAAGAAATCCGACATAATTGTGTGCGTCTCTTTGTGATTTTTCATTTAAAGCAAAGTTTAAGCATTACTAATAGATTATTCTATCAGTTATTCTGATGATTAATCAGATAAAATAATTGGCACAGATTTTTTATTTACTCCCGTACGCATTTTTATACAATATTTGAAGTACATTAAGAGGAAAATAAAAGAATAACTCAATTCCCTTTTTAAACAAGGATTTCTTTTATGCCTAAAGTGCAACAATGTTGATAATTTGTAGCAAATAATATATTTGCAAACTACTTCTAAAATCAACATATGAAAAGTTCAGTCTTTTTCTGCTAGACTTGACATCAATTACGTGCAGCGCCAATCTGTTGATTGTTTTTGGATTAACTGAATAATAATCTGATAGCAAAATGTGCTTGATGTGAGGTTTTGATTTTTTTTTTTTTTTCAGAATTTGCACCAGATAAAGCTAAAACGTTGCTTCTTGAGGAGTTCTGAGTTAAACATTTTCACAATGTTTTTTTTCTGTCTTATGTTAGTCTACTGAGAACAGAACTGCTGGTAAAAGTTTAGGAAACATTGTTGCAAATCTGTGAAAGATCCTGAGATATTTGGAACAGACTGATTAGCAGTCAGCTACACTGGAGTCTGTGTATCAAAAGTGAGGTTACACATTTAATGATAGCTTCACAAAACCATAAAGTTACTTTAAAGAACACCCATAAACTAGATTTATTTATTTTTGACAAATGTGGAAAGAAAAGGAGCATCACCCTAAAAAGTAAAATAAAATTAAATAATTTACATGAACAAAAGTAAATAAATAAAGCAGAATTAGCATTTTTCTGCTGTCTTGCCTGCATTGCTGGCGATTAACTAGCTTAAACATTAGTTTTCATTCTATATGTTTGACAACAAAACAGTTGGAAACCCCAGGAAAATGATCACATTTTCTTTGAAAAATACTTAGATCTGAACTTGACTTTGTGTAAAATGATCACAAAATGTAGCAAGTCATCTTCTTCCTATATTTCCTGGTTTTCCTGAATTTCCAGTTTACCCAAAAATGTCACCACTTCCCACGCAGCCGAAGCCAACATCTGACTGTCAGATATGTAGCCTTGTCCGCTCTAATCCGCTGCCCACGGTGACAGGGAAACCAGTTGATCACGTCAAACAGTCTGCCACCTGTGTTTGTATTTCTGTCATACTGCAAACCAGTTATGTTTATTCAGTGAGTGGTGGAAAAAAAAAGTTTAAACAAGAGCGTGTACATTCTCTAGGATGTTCCGTATTTATTCTAGCTTTTATAAATATGTTATGTGTGCTGTTGGTGACAGACTTTATCTTATTCAAATCTTAAATGTTTTTGTAGGAAGGAGAGCGAGAATAGATCACAGCCCTTGTTTCTGCAGATTTCTCACACACCGTGTGTTTTCCACCCAGGTCAGGCTCTCAGATCACATCGCCAGAGGTGGTGCTGAAGCGCCTGAAGGCCCTTTCTACAAATGGCCCTCTCTTCGCCCTGTCCTTCCTGGCCTTCTGGGTGGCGTGGGCCAGGCCAGGCCTGCAGTTCCTGCTGTGCCTGTGTCTGTACGACGGCTTCCTCACCATGGTGGACCTCCACCACAGCGCCCTGCTGGCCGACCTCGCCGTGTCCGCCGCCGACCGCACGCGCCTCAACTTCCACTGCTCCGTGTTCAGCGCGTTGGGCTCCATCTCTGTTTTCCTCTCCTACTCTGTCTGGGATAAGGAGGACTTCTACTCCTTCCGTCTGTTCTGCTTGACTCTGGCGGCTTTTTCCATTGTGGGCTTTTTCGTCGTGTCTCGGCTGCTGCAGCAGCGTTTCAACAAGGAAATCCGCTCAAAGCTAGATGAGGCGTCAACACTGAAGGAGTACGACATTTAAAGTGTCTTAAGTTTTGAACAATATTTTTGTTTTGTTTTGTCTTTTACAATAATATGTGTTCATGTGTCTGGATCTAGGCTGAGTGTCGGTTTTACTCAAATAGAGAAACCTATCACTATTGGCCAGTATCTGAAGCAGCTCTCCAAGCACAGAAACTTCATGTGGTTTGTGTCCATGAATCTTATCCAGGTAAGGTGATAATAAAGGTAAAATTGTCAAAATAATATATACTTAACATTAGTTTTGTATGAAGGTGTAAATATATATATTTTTTGACTATTTAATCTATCAGCATAATAAATGAAATTCTGCAGGAAAAAATACTGATTTTATTTTTTTTTTATTGAATCACAAATTATTGTAAGGACTTTGTTCAAAATCATGTTAAATGTTTCTACATATTTTCAGTTCTACAGTATAAATGGAAAATTATGTTTACTTTCAAATCATATATATTTGATCTTTTTGTCTGTGTTTTTTCTGCAGGTGTTTCACTGCCACTTCAACAACAACTTCTTTCCTCTTTTCCTGGAACATCTCTTGTCTGATAACATTTCTGCCTCTACAGGTTCAATCCTGCTGGGTAGGATTTCACAGAAAAATCTTCCACACCGAGAGCATAAACAAAAATCAGAAAACAGTAAACATGAATTCTCTTAAGGACATGACAAAAAATTAATGGACTCATCATGTCTATTTTTGTTATTTCGTACTGTGTATTGCAAATGTATTGGACACCCCCTGAACTATTTTTTATTTATTTTATTTTTTTTTACATGCAACAAACATAAAATGCATCGGTAGGTTTTATGTGTTAATCAACACAAAGTGGTTTATAAATGTGAAGAAGAAGGAAAATTCTGTTTTAAAAACTTTTTCATCTATACAGCTCTGGAAAAATATTAAGAAACCACTGCACTGAACCCCATTGAAAACCTCATAGTTATTCCACCAAATATTGATTTCTGAACTCTTCCTGAGTTAAAACATTAGCATTATTGTTTCTAAATGAATATGAACTTATTTTCTTTGCATTATTTGAGGTCTGAAATCACTGCTGACGGGAAAATGGTCACATTTAATGGGAAGATGGCTGAATAGAGATAAATACAGTTAAGAGCAGTTATTTAAGAAAACTTGTTTAAGACTGAAGATTTAAGACTAGGATGGAGGTTCATCTTCCAGCAGGACAGCCACCCTAAACATACTGCCAGAGCTAGTTTAGATATAAAGCATATGCGTGTAGGCCTGTCACAATAAACAATAAGTCAATTAATCACATGATAAATTAAAAGGAACTCAATCATTTTCATTTGCTTGATTTATCGTTTTTCTCTTTTCTCTCTCTTTTTACCAAAAACTGAATGATAAAAGCTTTCAGTCTGATGCTTTGGTTTCAACTGGCCCTTTTTTGAAAGACAATTTGTGTTTACAGAGACTTCATAATTCATTTTATTTGCTGATTTTGTTGTTTTCTTTATTTATTTTGGATATTTAAAATGTCTTCCAGGTCCAGTGCTTAAATGCTTATTAGAATTTAAAGTTTATTGATCATTCAGAATGTGTTATTGTTCTTGCCATTATTACTATTATATTAGTTGAAAATTGTTTCAAAAAAACAATACAATCATTTATCGCAATAATTTCTGGGACAATTTATTGTCTAGCAAAATTTGTTATCGTGACAGGCCTATATGTGTGTGCTAGGATCTTCAGTGAAAGACCAAACCTAAAACCATCTGAGTTAAATCAAACTAAGGTCAGGTATTTTGCAAAAAAAAGAAAAGCTGGTGGAGACATGCCTCAAAGTACATCCAGCTGCAGCAGTGGATGGTTCCAAGTATTTGCCCAGGTGCTGCTCAATATAAATGCACACTCTTGATTTTTATTTGTAAATTTCAGAGGAAAATCTTTCCCTCTTTTGATTATGAGCCACTTTGTGTTGGTCTGTCATATTAAAACCTATTAAAAATGTTGCATTTTTATTTCTCACTCGGCATGCCTATTTTAGTTGGTGCTGTTAGCTTTTACCTTCGCTGCGGTTGAAACCAAGCACATTATCATTTTTCTATTTCTTTGCACAGTTTGTATTTTTCTTTGATGCAGTTCTGCTTCTGCTCCCTCACAGGGATCTCTTACGTTGCCCCCCACCTCAACAACTTGTATTTCCTGACACTGTGCCAGCGTTACGGCGTTTACCAGGTTATCCGCTGGCTGTTTATGCTCAAACTGGGACTTAGTGTGGTTATGCTGCTTGCAGGGGCTGACCACATTTATCTGCTGTGCATCTTCATTGCTAGGTATGGCCGACAGTTGATCGTTGACAGTTTCTGCTTTTTCTTTGCCCTGCTTGTTTTTGGTTTTAATACTTTTAAAGCTGCACACGCAAGGAAAGATTGACTTGTAGTGTTCGCACCTAAAGGATTCCTGCCAGGTTACTAACTGTTCGCCTCTTTGTTTCAGTAACCGGGTGTTCACAGAGGGCACCTGCAAGCTGCTGAAGCTGGTCATTTCTGATCTGGTCGATGAGGACTATGTGGTGAACAGACGTCAGCAGGCCGCCTCGGCTCTCCTCTTTGGGATGGTCAACCTGTTGACCAAACCGGGCCAGACATTCGCCCCACTCATCGGCACCTGGCTGCTCTGCGTTTACACGGGTACACACGCTTCCTCGAAAGCATTTTACATGCAGCTTTGGGGAGAACCAGATTCATTTGGGACTTTTTATTTGATTACATTTTATTTTTTATTTGAACCATTCTTTTTTCAAGGTGGAATATTTACTCAACAACTTAAAAAAATAAAGTCATAAAATTTGCAGAGGATAAAATAAAAAAAATGTATACATCCTGGCCAGATAATTACCATTTATTCTTGTTTTAGCAATTAGTAAGGTCAAATTGATCTGTAATCTTTTAATTGCTTTCTAAAATCCTGAATACAAGTAGCAATGATGCAATAAAGAAGATGAATGTCATTAACTCTCTGATATTATTGAGCACATACTTACAAATGTTTAGAACTTTAGCAAGTCAGCTTTGTTAAAGTAAAACAAATATTTTCATTAAATACTTCTTACTTAAACCAGGATTCCAGTTAAACTATAATGCATCCATTTTGTTTGTTTTTCTTTCTTGTATTTTAAAAGATCTTTCCAGAATTTCTGAACATTCTCAGATTGAAATGTGCATTTTGTTGACAACAAAGGAATTGTTTTCTTCACTCTGGGTTTCTCCTCACCAGGTTATGATATTTTCCAGAGGACACCCATGAAGGATTCTGTGTCTGCATCCGACTCAGGGACTCCGCCTCTCCGTCTGGGCTGTTTCTACATGTTGGTGTTTGTGCCTATCACCTGTGCCCTGATCCAGCTGGCCACCTGGTCTCGCTTCACTCTTCACGGCCGAAAGCTACAGGGAATCAAGACTCTGCGTCAGGGGACCCAGCATGGTAGTCTCATCGATGTCAAGGCTATTTAAACTAGAAAAAAGAAAGCACAAAGACACTTTTTAAATAACCGTTTTTCATGTTTCTGTGATGTCTTAAGAAGCAAAACGCTGCCGCGTCCGCGTCTTCACTCTGCAGCCTTCATTGTGAAATTCTGAACATTTACAGAATTTTTTTTTTTTTTTTTGTACAGTAAAAAATTACATAAGGGAAGCATTTTTTACTGAAATATGCCTTATTTTTTATATTGGAATTCAGATTATATTTGTATTTAAATGGAAGACCAAATGCTAACATTAAGCCAATCAATCCTTCTGGGGTTTGTGGACCAAGATGAAGGTAATTTCCTATCCTCGCTGCTCAGTAATAATCCATAATATCAGCTTGTTAATCCAAATCAGGAGAACCTGTTTTACACTGGCTCTACAAGTGAAGTGTTGAAAAAACAGAGACTGGACTATAACTAGACTGAATTCAGAGTGCCATTGATACAGCATACAACTAGCAATCCAACACAGCTAATTTAAAATGTTTACTACACAGAGTGTCCTGCCAGAAACTTGTTCTGTAAATTTTACTAGCACTGAATATGTTTAGCTTTGTCATCTGTGTAATGTAATGTTCAGTAGGTTATATTTAATTGTCTTTTTCATTTGTCACAAAACTGAAAATTAACCACACTTGTTTAGTTTCAGTCAGGGCTCCATGATATAGTGACACTTTGACTAGGCAAAGTAATAAAAAATGTTCTACACAAGAAGCTTTTTTTTGGGCTGTTTGTACAGTATTTTGTCCATATAAATAATGTTCAGAGGCCCATTCTGTTTATCCAATATTACATCTGGTTAAAGGATTTACTCAGTTTAAGTAGTTTTATTTTTGTTCATTGTGTATTTTGCATTAAAGAGCAATGTTAGGGGTATTTAATTTCGCAACTGTTAAATGATTTATACAGTAGATGGGGAAAAGGTTATCCATTCTGTTATTCTCACACATCTTGTTAAACAAACTACATGTTAATTATAGGTTTCTGTTTCACAGTTTTTTTTCCCAAATGAAACTAGTAAAAAAATGGAAATGCAGAGATATGGGTGAAAATCCCCTCAAAAAGCTTAAGTAAACCCAAAAAAGACCTCCATAAAATCAGAAGCAGATGGCTGAAATTCTGGGAGAACGGGATTCTTGCAGGGAGTGAAGTACAAGAAAGACAAAGGATAAATGAAGTTGCTCCTTAATGCATTTATTCTCTTTTATACCCTTATTCACTGACCATCCTAGATTTAGTTGAAATAACAGCGCAGAATCGTTTTTAAATCTTGAGTGAACATTTTTCTGCTGATGCTTCATCAGTATCAGAATATAGGTGTCAATCGAACGGGAAAAAAAATTAACTTAAGAAGTATTAGAATTATAGTACATTGATATACTAGAATTTGAACTTCGTAGCTTGGCATTATTTTTCACACTTTTTTCATACATGCACGATTCAAGGATTTCTTTCGTTTTTAAAACGCGTCTATACGGCGCATGCGTTAAATTTAGAAACCGTCTATAAAGGTTTTCAATCATTTAAAATAAACGTTTTCTCAGTTTATTTTAATCGTCGTGTCCGCCTCTAGGTTTTCGAACAAGTCGCTGATTTTGCTTTATTAATGAGCTAGCCAAACTTTGCTAGGCATTATGTAGCTGTGACGAAAGCGGAGTAATACCCATCAGGCACTGCGCGTTGTGTTGCACAGTTTATTTACGTTAATATTTAAGATACAAACTCTTTTCTGGCGCATTATGTGGTGATATTAATATCCTTTAACGTTATTTTTCAGCCTCCTGTAATATGCTAAAGTTTAAAGTCTGATTTTTGTTGTTGGCTGTTTAGGTTAATCGCTACCGTCAGTGTGAGTTGTATGCTGCAGTATAAAGACTCGAGGAGCCCACAGATAGGCATGCACTCATGTTTCTCTTCAGATCGTATAAATCTTTCGCCTTTTACTAAAGATTTCCGTGGAGAGGAACAACATGAGTTTCACCTAATTTTTTGATGCCCTGCCAACGGCAGGGCTCCTCTTTCTGTCAAATGATAAAACAATTGTTAATCCAGTTTCTCCAAAAATGTTTTGTTTCTTTGAGTATGAATTATCACCGCGGCCATAATGTGAGTGATAGCTGCTAATGTATGGATGAAAACTGGGTCAAACAAAAGAAACGCTAATGCTTTTACTTACTTTTAAGATTATGACTTTGTCAACCCTGGTTTTAAAGAACAAGCAACTAAGGATGTTGAAATTCATAATTTTTAATTCCTTATGACAAAGAGTGACTAAATATTATTTGGCTTTTTGTGTTAGGTTGCTGTACATATTAGTTAAACGCAATCTGAATAAAAGTAAATAAAAGCATTAGCGTTTCTCTTTTTATTTTACGTGTTTTGCTTTTATAATCAATAATTATACTTGTTTACGGCCTTGGATAGCTGTTCCCAGTGAACATTTAACACATAATCTATGTCTAATATTAAAATATGCCTATCAAAATTTTTTGACAAGAAAGCAAAATAAATTTCTAAGGGGGCAAACACTTAAGAGCACAGGATTTGACCGTCGACACTGATAGACATACAGTTCAATTGTGATATAAACAGATATGAATTGTTTTCAGTGGTTTCTACCTTTTACATTTATGGTGCCATTAGTTAGCAGTCTCGCTAGTATATTCAGTTATGTTTCCCTTTTGGTGTTGCTTAATATTGTTATCTTGTTATTTAATCACAAGCTACGTTTTCACTCCTGTTTCAACTACCACAACAATTTTATGGCGTCTGTTCTGTTAAAAAAAAAAAAAAAAAAAGCCACTGTATTGCTATGTCACACTGACTCAACGGCATGCCGCTCAGTCCAAGTCAGCATGCTGCCGTAAAAAGAATTGACATGCCAACTATTCACTAGGAAGTGTGGGTAAAGTCAGACTTCCCATTTCGTGTGGCTTTCAGAGCTCCGATGTTTCACAGTTGGTCTCTTTCGGTAAAGGCGCACAGTACAGGAAATCAGCCAGTCGAGCAGAAACAGTACTTGTGAGCAGCAGGTTCGAGCTCTACAACTCCACATCTCAGTTTGTTTGGACACAGAGGCTGTTTCCCTTCAGTGGCTCGTCTGATCAAGAGGAAACTTCAAGAAATCACAACTGCAGGCAAGTAGAAACAATTAGGCATGCAAGTAATCCTCAAGGCTTCAGGTTCCAGAATGTAACCTTTTTCTGTTTTATTCCACTTCACTGAAGCTACAACTGCTGAGGGACTCGATGTGTGAAACGATACTAATATATCAAATTGAGAAGGATTTTTTAGACAGAATTATCTTTGAAATCGAGTCAGAATCCTTAAAGTATCTGCTGTTCTGAATGCATCTTCTTTTTCTTATAGATTTTCACGCTATTTATATTTGTTGATTTTGTTTCTCACTCACAAAGTTATTTCTGCCTCTGTTTTTACTTCAGGAGGGGCTGTAAGCACCCCGAATATGTCGAGAGTTTAATGAATTAAATGCAGAGGGGAAAAAAGACAAACTGAGATTGCCAGATGACGTCGCACTGATGCCGAGCCAAGGTTGGTGCAGGCTTCCTGTTTTGTGGCCGAGCACTTTACAGTCTGCTGTTTTGTGTCTGTTGGTTGGTTTTGTTCAAGGTTGCATTTGCAGGCAACTTCCTGTGTATCTCCTGTGCATGGAGAGTGACTCTTCCATCTCGGCTTGCCTTGTTAATCAGCATTCTTTAGATTAAATCAAGCACCAAGGCAAGAAATGAATCCTTGAGCAATGCAAGGGAAAAAGAGACAAACCATCCAAAACAGTAGAACTATAAATTCAGAAACATGCAAAGCGAATTAAAACAACAGTAAATATCCCTTATAAAGGAAAAATAGCTGCAGTTACAATGAAACATAGGCAGGAGTTATATTACATAATTCCTTATAAAGCCTTTAAGCAGAAACATTTCCCCTCAAATTGATGATACATCATCGGCTACAGTTTCACTATTTGTTGAGTGAACAAATAGGTCAAAATTAGAATTGCAGTAAAAAAACAAAACTGAATAATCTTCTGAGGCCCTATCAGTCTGTACCATCACTTCATGTGATGCCATTCAAAAGTATTTACACCTCATTGGATATGAATACAATTGTCATGCTGAAAATACAAACAAAGCATGGACTCAATGTATTTTGGGGACTTCTTTGTGCTAGGTCAACACCAAGAAGTGTATAATGGCATAGTAGAAGTAAAAGCGAACATGATTTGTTGTTTACAATATTGCAGCACTTCACTGAGGATTGCACACCTTTGTTTATGCACAGCTCTCTTAAGATGCCTCTCCTTTTCTGCCCCTCTTAGACCTGTTCCTAATTTAAGTTCCTCCAAGCTTCGGTGGAAAGACAGACGGCTTCACATTTGGTTGTTGGTTTTGTTATACATAGAACTTTATGGATGATCATGTCCTGTGGCTACAGAAGAAGCTCAAATAATCACACTGTCACCGCCAAATTTGACGTTTGGGGGGGGAAGTGTTTTTTTTTTTGTTTTTCTTTTTTGCTGAACATATGCTTTGGTTGATTTTGAATAAACAAGGCTCTTTGTATTTTTGGCCAAACTGTTCCTCTTTGCTCTCATCAGACCTTAGAGAAGTCTGTGAAAGCAGTCACATCCCTGCAACATTTTCTCTGACACCCCATATTTAACAGCTTTGTGATAGACTAACTAACTACACTATGTACTACTGAACCATATACTTGTTTGTATTGTTTTAAGCTGTTAAAATGAAAATTAAAAGCAATCTCTCTTTAGAGGCTGCACACTACAACAACTGTAGACTTACAGCCAGTGCTACAACAAGTGCCTCAGATGGAAACATATTTATGTGGTAGTATTTAAAGTCCCATTAAAACTAATTGAATTTTGTGGCTATAACTTGAAACAAACATGGAAAAGTTACAAAATATATTACTAGCCTGTTTTTAGTTTTACAAACTGGGTAGGTTTTGGGACATAAACAAACCGTAGAGTGTAGCTTGTGTGTTGTCCATGTTATCAGGGGAAAGCCGGGCAAAAACAGAAACTCGTTTTGGTAGGCGGAAGAGTGAGAGAGTGAGCCGTGTACTACTTGTTGACATTTTCATTCCGAAACTTATTCTAACATCACATTTCCTCTATTTTGCAGCTCCAACATGTTAGAGCTGCCACCAAAGTAAGTGCGCTTCCACAGGAGGGAGGAGGAGATGGCGTTCGTGTTGGTGGAGTTTGAGTTTGAGTACAAAGCGAAGGATGGCCGGCGCATCTGCATCAAACCTAACGAGAGGTACATCCTCGTCTCCAAGACCAACGACCATTGGTGGCATGTCTCCAAAGACCGAGACTCCAAACCCTTCTATATCCCAGCCGAGTACGTGAAGGAGGTCACTGCTCCTCTTGGAGCCTCTTCTGGCCCTAAAAAAACAGAATCACCAAAGAGTTTGACAAAACGTAAACCAGTGGATGTGACTGGGAAGAACAAAACAGTAAACATGACCAAGAAAACATCACCAGATACAAAAACAGTGACTCATCCGCTTGTTCGGGATGATTCAAAAGAAACCTACCGCTTCTCCACGTTTGGTCTGTGGGTCAACTTGCCAAGTGAAACTTTGAAAGATGCACCAGCAGCCAGGAACCGCGCTCACAGTTTGGACGATAAAAATAAGCTCATGACTCCTAATTCTCCACGCCGTGCATCAGTCACTCCAGAACCATTAACATCTGAAGATCAACAACTTTATGCTACACCTCAGCATGGAGATAAAAAGCAGCAGGGAAAAAACACAAACCAGGACAAGTCCATAGAGAAGTCTCAGGATTCTGCGAATGATAAAGATGTGGATTTACCTCCACATAACATATATGAAATGGATTTTCCTTTACCTCCACCACACTTCTATGACATGACTCCAGAAATAAGCGTAACTGACTATGACTACTTTCCTGAGCCTCCTGATCTCGCCGGGTCTTCACCCAAAGAATCAGCGCCGCAGCAACAGAGTTCTGACCAGACAGCCGAACAGGCTTCTGTCACAACAGAGCAGGTAAAGCTTTTACACAATTATGACTCTGATTGTTTAGAAACATCATTTCTGGCAGGGTGAGATAAAAAATTTGTTTTAACTTTACAGCCACCAGATGGCGCAATTTTACTTGTCAATGTATCGGGACTACCACATTGTTTCTATTTGAAGAAAGTTTCGAAAGAAAAACAAAGAGAAAAAAAAACGCTCATCGAAATGTATTTGGAATCATCTTATTTGTGGTTGATAAACTTAAGGAAGTGTATAATTTAACAGACTTAAAGCATTACTTCACTTTAGTAAGTCCTACAATTGATAATAAACACTGCAACTCATAGAGAGGCTGTTTTAGTAGTCTGAATTTAACGACATTTATTTCCAATTTATGCAGAGGCTGTCGATCCCAATGGCTTCAAATAACTTATTATAAGAAACAAAAACTCCTCCTAATTAGTTGCATTTCATTGTATATTATTTGCAGGGAAATCGAAGCACCAGCTAGCTTTATTTCCTCTGGCTTCTAAAAATTATTAAATGAGTTCCTTTCAGAGGGGAAAGTCACAGGACTTGCATGTACAGTGCAAGTACGGTAAATACTTTTTTCCTCTTGAACTTTCCTACCTTTTGTCACATTATGATCTCAACCTGCAATAACTTTTATTAGGGTTTTATGACAGACCAACACAAAGCACTCCACACTTGTGCAGAGGCAGGAAAACAATGCATGGTTTTCTCTTTTTGTTTGATTAATTCATTATTTTTTTACAAATTAGGAGTCTGGAAAGTGTGATATGTACATTTTATTTGCATGCATAACTGATTTTGATTTGAAAACATGTATCCACTCTGTGTTGGTTTGTCATATAAAATCACAGTAAAGTATTTTCAACCTTTGTGACTGTAAAATATGGATATGATGTGGAAAAGCCCAAAGGTGATCTGATAATCACATCAGATTATTCATCAGAAGGTGTAGCTTCTACTACACCTAGATTGTAGTAGAAGCTGCTTCCTTTGGCGGTAAAGGAGGATCAATCCTGTTCCTGAAGATGTTAGACGACTTACTGGTTAAAATAAGGCTAGATGACCAGAATAAAGGCTTTGGGTTATCCGCTTTATGTTTCTATAGCTTCAAATGAAAAGAAAAGTACAATAATTTAAATAAAAGTTACGACTTCATCTCAAGCTAACTTAATACAATGTTTGAATGAAGCATCTTTGATTTGTACACCTAAAACTTCTGGGTATAGAACTGGCAGAATCAGAATATTAATGCAGAATTTTTTATTTTTTCAAAAGTAGAGTACATAAATTCTACATTTTGCATCTTTAAATCGGGATTTGAAATTCCGGTGTTCACGGAGACATTTTGCAACCAAGCGTAACCCGACAAATGTGTTATTGTGACAACTACCAAACAATAGAAAATCTCAATGCACGCCTGATAACTGTTATCAGTACAAAACAACACTTTGTCCACCTCTGTCTGAGAGAGAGGTACAACTGAAATTTCATCCCACTTCGACATTTTATTTAACCCCACATCATTTCACTTCCCACTCCGAGAAGCAGAAACAGAACTCAGTGGCATCCAAGTCTCAGTTTCACTATTTCATAATTAGGACGCTCTGTTAAATTCACTATTAATACAAGCGGATGATTTGTTTTGTTTGCTCTCTGATCTCTAAAGGGGAAAGAAAGTGATTTTGTCAACAGTTACACGAGTTGAAGGGAATTTTCTTGTGCACATATGGAAAAATGTCATTTAAATATAATTTGTTACAAGTTTTTTGAAAGTAATGCTAAAAGTAATTTAAATTTATTTCAATTACTGAGACTCTTTTGGGGTAATGTAATGCGTCATATTGTATCAATACCTATTTTACAAATATAGTTTATCTTATGGAAACTAACCAAAGTTTTCAGTAAATGTAGAATTAGTGGTTATTTCTTGAAACAGGTACATGGCATATCTTGACTACATTACTTCATTTCTTTGCCAACACTAGTGTCAGAATATGAGGTGACTAATAATACGACTAACTAGCAGCACCAGGTCCTGCTAGCAGAGTGGCTTGCAAAAGCATTAATATAGGCTACTTGTACCTTTTCACACTTTCTCTCATTGCAACTTTTATCTTCAGTAGTGCATTTTATTTGGATTTTAACACAAAGCAGTGCCTAACTGTAAAGTAGAACAGTTAAACAGTTACAGAGTTTTGATCATGTGTATTTATTTTTACTACTAGAACCATCTTTCACTGCAATTGCAGCTGCAGACTTTGGGAGGCCTGTTGTCATCAGCTTTGCACGTCAAATGTTTGCCAGTTCCTCTTTGTAGAGACGAGTCTGGGTTTAGATTGTAGAGCACCTGTGAAGAGTTTTCTAGTGTTACAGATTCTCAATTTGATTTAGGTCTGGGCTTTGACTGGACCAACACGTGAATGTTCTTTGTTGAAAGCATTCGTGGTTGAAGTTTTAGTTTTTTAATAATAATAATTTTTTTTAAAAAAAGTAAAGCAATTTTTCAATTGCACAATAATAAATTAAACAAAATCAGATTTTTTATGGGCCTCTCCATGGTGATGTCATAAATTTGTGATGTTATGTCCCCCATTTTTGTCTGCCCTTGAAAAAGCATGTAACTTAATAACCTAATAAGTGGATCCCCTACCGATACCGTGAGCCCAGTTTCCATCCAGCCAGAGCACCATACACATAGAGCCTACACACACAATATATCTAGTGAGATAAAATTTTAAAAAAGAATAAAAAATGAAGCTTTAGATAGTTATTTTTCAGACCTGTCAACTGGCTCTGGTGTGTATTCTCTAATGTAAGAATGATCCCAATCTTGATGTGGTCAGATTTAGGGGCTGAACCACCTCTTGCAGTTGGGTTTTGTTTTCAGCGCCAGCTCATTTGCATGTGAAAAGCTCACAAGTTCAATGAGGGTAGGGGGGTTGAAAAAAAAAAAAAAAAAAAAAAAAAAAAGGTCTTCCTGAAATTCTCCGGTAAAGGCAGCAGATTCAAGTTCACACTGTCTTCTCAGATTGTTTCCGTGAGGAATTGCCAGCATCCCGGTGCCTACTGGTTGCACTTTGATTTGATTTTCCTGCATTGCCGGCTGCGGATCTGAGGAGCGGGAGTGGCGGCCGTTCACTTCACGCCGTGCAGGAACAGGTTACAAACAGGTTGAGTGAGCTCGGTGAGGGAAGGGAAAGAGTTAAGTCCAGAAGGTGAGAGCCACTCCCAGACCTCCAGCTGTTACTGTACCTGCTTTTCCCCCCCACGGCAACACCGTCGATCCTGGGAATGAAATGATCAAACTCATGCAAGGAGGCACTGAAACAAGTACGAACACCGACTAACAGAACGAATTTGACTCATTTCCCCCCCCCCCCCCTCTTTGGATTTGATTTCTCCGAGAGTAAGCGTCGAAGACTCTCATTCGGGTAAGTTTCGCGTCTGTCTCTGTGTTTTGCACCTGTTGCAAAGGAAGGCTATGCTGTGGTTGAAACATCTTTCCAGCCTCTCCTAGTTTACCCAGTCAGTTTTGTATGCGCGACGCTTTTAATTACACAAGTACAGTTTGTTGATTTAAGTCGAGAGAGGCCTCGCACGTTTCAGTTTGATAAAACAATCTGGCTAAATTCCTGTACTCAAAACCAAACATATTTAAAATCTGGGTTTTCTACATAGATGAATGAACAAAATAAATGAGCCCAGGATCCCTGAAGTCCATTCTCGCCCCGCAATGGATGGGCCTCTCCATGGTGATGTGGTGGGGGGGAATCTGGCCTGACTCCCAGGACGCAGATCTTTTGAGCTTTCAGAGCTTTGCGGTTGGCCTGAGTGTGTGCATATGTAATAAACAGGACTTGCAATTAGCCCCAATGTAGGTCACTTGCTATGGAGGGCGTGTGTGTCGCGATGTGGTCTGTAAAGTATAGTAATTAAAGTTTGTGTCGTTCAATTTGCAAGTAGGCAAAAGAGAGTTGCAGAGTTTTGTATGAAACTTGTGAGGCTAAATGACTCATACGTGCTCCTTATCTTTTAAAGCTCAGAGACTTGTTGAGTCCAAGGTTTCATTGACTTTAGCAGCTGGGACTTAGTAAAAAATGCCTTGTCTGTTGCATGATTTGGTGTTTCAGGCCTCCAAATCCAGCCCTTGGGAGCTGGTTTCTGTCAGGGTGCATCACCTCAGAGAGACACTGCTGATACATCCTGTTCCTTAAAACAAGACAGAAATCAAATGCCAAGGAACTGCACCGACAGGTAGAGTGAGCATCTCGTCAGGCGTCTCCTTGCAGAGCTCACATATCAATCATTTATTTTAAGAACATGTGTATCTAGCTTCCTGGTACTCTTCATTTCTTTTGGGGGGGGGGGGTGAACTCTTCTTCTTGAACTACAAATGACTTTTTCCCCCCCCCACTGGAACAATCCAAATTATGTTTTTGAAATGGCACAGATCTGTCTAACCACTTAGAGATGTAGTCATTATTGCCATTATGATAATTACTGTACCGCCTTGTAGTCTGATTGGAGGGAGCGTTCCAAAAACATACTGCAAATCAACATCAATCAGACAAGGAATCACATTTGGTGTCGTCAAAACATTATTGTCATATGTAGTACTTCCTTGTCATGTCTGCATTTTTTTTAAAACCTGAGGATACATGAAATGTCGAGTTTGGTTGTCTAATTACTTATATCTTAAAATTCAAACATGTCTGGACTGACTTTGTCCCGTCCAGCCAGTTTTTGTGCTTCAATGTTAATTTATGCCAAATTCTGAGCCTCAATCAGAGGTTTGTTTGACCAGGCAAAGCTTTTCAATCTTCAACAAGTTGTGTGCAAATTGTACTCTCAGCTTCTAGTGTTTTTTTTTTTTTATGGCGCTAGGGGCCTCTATTCAACACTAGTCAACAGAGAGGGAAGGGGAAGGCATTAATCCTATGGCTTGGGGCTGGGAATTGAACCTGGAAGAGCCTCATTGAGGACGCCACAGTGCGCCTGCTCTACCACTGAACAGTATGCTGCATCAGTTTCCAGTTCTCAGCTGACAGCAATATCACCCATTGTACTGTAGCTGATTTTCACTAAGACTTAATGTGTTGCGCATTCAGAAAGGGTATTCTGTTTACCTTGTTTACAAGTGATTAGCTCATTTTCTCTTGCTAGTGAGATCAACTAGGCACCTTCATCCACATGATTCCCGCTCACTGGATTATTTATTTATTTTTGTCCATTTTCTGTAAGATCGAAAAAAGATTAGTCACTTAAATCCCTTTCTTCCTCATTCTAATGATCAGGTTGAACTTTATTAAGACATCTTCACCAAGGCGGGGACATGCCTAAAGGCATTTTTCTGCTGCTTTGTTATTGGTTGATTTCCCATTTTTGTTAACAAGCGACTGAGCAGGTGTGACAAGAAAAAAAAGACCTGTGTGTTTAAGCTTATTCAAAATCAAATACTTACTTTGCAATGATTACATGGTTGCAGGTCCAAAATGAAAATGGTGAAATGTGAATGATATTATTCCATCCCGTCCTACTTATTTTTCAGTTCTGTTAACAGCAGCAGCATTTTTTTTTTTTTTTTTTTTACATTTACCGTCGACTCTGACTCACCTGTAATGATCAGCAGCTTAGACACAAGTAGAGTTATGTCTCAAAAATATAATTACTATATATTTTAGACAGGGTTGTAAAGCATTGCTCACACTCTATAGTGATGAGAAAGATGACGTTTCCATGACTATCAGCAGTCATGGGAGACCCTGAGTCCACCTTTTAGCAGTAATTACTTGAAGTAACTGTTTTCTATATAATATTTTCAGGCTTTTATATTGTTGTTGAGGAATATTTCTAGAGTTCATTATATTCATTTCTGTCCAGCTGTCTTCGGGTCCAATTCAGTCTGATTATACAGAGGAATCCATGGTCACTGCAAAAGGCAGTAAAAATCCCAAATCATCACCTCTCCTTTACCATGCCTGATGATTCATTTTAGGGTTGGAGCTGAAATGATATGTTCAGTTGTTTACAAGCTACCCCCCCAATGACCGCTGGAGATAGGCATCGGGGCACCACCAGCCCCAATCCGCCTCCATGTTACTACGACCCAGCAAGGATAAGTGGGTACACTGTAAAACATTTGAGCCACAATTAGTTGTGCTTACTCTGTTCTACGCTTTAAGTCAAATAAATTTAGTGAGTTTTAGATTTTGAACCTAAATGTGTGGGTTTGCGAAAGACAAACTCACAGTAGTAAGTCGGGTTAACTTTTTGTTGTTGAATAAACTAGAGATTTTAGGTTGGCACTTAAAAAAGCTGAAAGAAGAAAAAGCCAGAAGCAGGAACTATTTTCCAGTGTTCTTAGTGGCATGTTTTTGTGACCTGCTTTGCATTGTGAGTGAGATGGAAGTGCGTTACATTGATCTGGCTCTTGTGTGTTACTATAAGTGTTTATTTTAATGCAGCTGGCAGTTTACAAAGCTCGAGGATAACGTCCTGTTCACACTAAATGTTTCGGAGCAGAGTCCGCTGTGATGTTTAATAAAATTCATCAATTGGCGTGAACTTTTGTTAATGCAATTTGAAACAAGAATTTTAATTATTCTAAAGTAAAATAACTTGATATCTTGGGTGAAAATAATAGAGAAATGTGTGCTCTATAACAAAGTCAGGGAAGTCTTTTCTTCCATATTGTGAAATAATTATTTGGTTTAAATTGCAGCAATTAGTTAAAACTCACGATTCAAGATTAATAAACTTAAAAAAAATAATGTTTGGACAACTTGTCTTTTGTTGTTAAATCAACTTCATGAACTTTAATTTCTGAGTCAAAACAAAAACTCAGACTTAAATTGCATTTTCAAGGCAGCAGGTGGACTTTCATGTTCAAATTAAACCACCTTCAAATGTCTCAGTGCATAGACAATGGATAGATTGATGGTTTTTACAAACTAAATACTATGCATTATGATGTCTGTTTCTACTTTTGTCTCATCGGTCTAAATAACATTGCCCTACATTGTGGTTCAATGTGGCAGAAAGTGAGAAGTGAGCTACCCTCAGACTGACGGGTAGCTACAAGAAATCAGTGAGTGCAAGATGAGTAAAATAAGGCTTATTGTAAACTAAGTTAGATTAAATTATTTTCCAGAGATAAGAAGGGGGATAGACAAATTCTATTTTTATTTTCAGATGCATAAATAAAGATAATCTTGTAAATCCTTTGGTTTTTTTGGGGAGGGGGGTTTCTCGTTGGAGTCAGAAGGAAAACATCTATCAAAGAACCAGTTTCGCAATATTTTCTCTTGAATTTGTTACATTTGTGGTTGTTAATGATGAAAAACAATAAATAAGAAAGGATACGATCTAACCTCTGATCTTTCGATCCCTTTGTGATCATAAATCTGGCAGTAATCGGCTAAACAATTTGGTGAAAATATGCCAAAGAAAGCTTGAATGTTGTCATCAGATAGAGGATTAGTAATGTGCTCTAGAATCTCAAAAGTTTACAAAAACATAGTAAAGTTCTAGTGAGCTGCTTGATTGCAATATTCCTGTAGTTTAGTACATTTTACAGTGAACACAAAGGGATTTCTGTTTACTGTAATTATTACAGGTTCCAGGAAGCAGAAACCAGAATCTGTGGACAAACTGTTTCCTGTCCGTTTGCATACTGCCTGATCTTTTACTAGCAACCCAATCTACATACTCCAAAAGGAGTCATGTTTTCCTCTTAGCAGAGAGCTGTGCAGCACCAGGTACGGAAATGTTTCCCCTCCTACACAAATACATTCCATCTACAACTGTGGGAGAAGGTGAAATCTGTCATTAGTGAGTTTTGCACATCAGGATACAGGCCTGACCTGGAAAGCAAAGATAAGATGATGATAAGCGGCTGAGCCTTTTCAGGATCCTGGATTCCACACAGGGATGAGTGTGATGTAAGAAGGAAAGGAGCCAGTTTGATTCAATAGCCCAACTGTGTGCTGTGGCGTGATTTGGGCCCCAATTTGGGACCCCATTGTTAGACTGGATGGGTTCTAATGCGGTTAAGTAATCAGGCAGATTGCTGCTTCATGCTTTGCTCAGGGCACAGAGTTTAAGGTTCTGGACTGAAGGAATTTCGCCTCAAACCATGCCTTGAAAAATTACGAGAAGTACTTTGCAAAGCTTTCCTGCAAATTATTTAGCTTTGTAGTACAGAAAGTGTTCTTTTCCCCTTTTTTATGCAGTACTGTGGAAGAAGCTTGAGCCATCTCTCTTTTCTTAACATTTTCTCTCCAGGAAAATGATATTTTTTTAAATTCTTCAATCAATGGTTCTCTTGGGTTTTGAAGGTTGTGCTGTCTTTGGCTCCTTTTTTAACAAATTTTTGCTCCAGTAATCACTCATGTTCAGAGGACATATTTTTCACAGTTGCTAAGGCACTTAGACCTTACCTTCATTTATTTAGCCATATAAAGACTCTTATATCTAATTTGATCTTAAAAACACATTTTGTTCCCTAATTCTTTTTAGGAAGGTATAGAAGATAACAAAGACAGAAGAGTTTAAGAAGCATTTAGTCTAATTACTAAATGCAATTTCAGCTAAATTGCATTTAGATAAAATATTAAATACAAATCTAGACTGCTATTGCTTGTTGTATGTATCTATTTAACTATGGCCTTTATTGGGACAGACCAGACTAAAAAACAAATCCCAAGTGAAATACACATATCAAGTCTTAATGTGTCCTGCTGCATAGTGAAGTGTCGTACTGTGTCATGTAAAATTGTGTTGTGTTGGGTTTTGTTGCATTATGTTGCA
Source organism: Xiphophorus maculatus (assembly GCF_002775205.1). Classification (NCBI taxonomy): domain Eukaryota; kingdom Metazoa; phylum Chordata; class Actinopteri; order Cyprinodontiformes; family Poeciliidae; genus Xiphophorus; species Xiphophorus maculatus. Next base: position 14,205,825 of record NC_036452.1, on the reverse strand, counting down.
TACTACGTCGTGTTGAATTCAGGTTAACTGTAGCTGTTTTGTAAGTTAGTTAATGGGACAGCCCTGAATTTAAAAAACAAATCCCAAAAGGAAGGCTACATATGTACATATGTTGTGTTATGTTTTTTTCTTGAATTTTACATATTTTCACTCATTCATTATCTGGAATTGTCAAAAAAAAAAGTCATACTTCTCCATGTCTCCTCAAACCTCATTTGAAACCAACTCTAACCCAGAAACCTCTAAAACATTGGCCACAAGCTTCATGCTGGGTATTTTGCAATCTAACCAAAACTCAGCTTCCTGTTTGAAGTTTGAATTATGTAGTACTTTCAGATTGGCCCGGGCATGGCAGCTCCCCTCTTTATTGTAAGAAATTATTGCTTCCCCTTTCTCTCCATTATTGTCTGAGTCACCCACCCAAGGAAGGTTAAAGGCTCACCAAAAGCTGCCCCTTCTTCTCCCAAGTGTTTGGTGTCCTTCTTCAAAATCTTTATTTCCATTAGTGTCATTTCTGTTTTACTTGTCATGTGTATACACAGACAGGAAGTAAGTTGAAGTGACCCGCAGAGCTCATGTTGTTCTGCCTACTAAAACTTTTTTTCCTTCCTGTCTGCTTTTTACCGACTCTGTTTTTTTTTTTTTTGTTTTGTTTTTTTTAGCTCTGTCAGACAGTTACCCTCTACCCTCCTACCCTGTGCACAGGAATTTAAGCACACACAAACAGTGACACACACACACACCCCAGCGAGCCCTCACACAGTCCCTTCCTACTGCTTATTGTAACAGACCTCAGTTCTCTTTTCTATCTGGGCTGCAACTATCACAGCTGCTGCGAGAGAAGGCTGCATGCATGAGGAGGGTATTTAGGAGTCTAGCATAGCGCATGTCGACTGAAGGTTGTTGAATAGTTAGCTCGTTGGTTTTGAGTCTATCCATGTTTGGCTCTATGGATCGTGTTGCTAGAAACGGATAAACATGGTGGAGATGTACTCCAGGGTTTGGACAGGTCATCAAGCCCAACGGGGCTTGACTCTGCCGGTGGCTGCCCAGGTAAGAGATTACATCCACCACATTGTAAAATTTAAATTTCTAATTTTACTACTGGTTACTTTGTTCGAACACTTCGACAAGTGTGCTACTTCCTGTTTCAATGAACCGTGCCTCCTCTGCACTTGTCTTTTCCTGTACATGTTGAAGTGGTGTAAATATAAACTCACAACACTCTTATCTTTTCAGCTGTTGTCTTTAATCTGTAACTCTTTTGCTCCTCTGGATGTGAGAGACACTTTGTAAGTGTGCTCAAATGTCATTGCAACAGTTTGCAGCGTACGGCTTTGGGTGAGATCTGAAGGCGAAGACGTTTGCTTGTGTCAGAGTACACTTCATGTGGGTTATAATTTCGGACTGTTCTTGAGGGGAAAAAAAAGACAAGCGTCAGCTCAAAACGTTACAGTGGATCTTGCAGGCAGCGCTTGCTGGATCTTTAGCAAAACACAGAAAGGTAGTTAGAGAGGACAGATTTTCTTCAGGCATGCTGCAAAAATGGGGTCATTAGAACCCTGGTGCAATAAATTCTGATATTATCAGCTCACACAATAAATGCCGTCATGTACAATAACCAAAGCCTTTGCAGAAGTACTTAAACAATGAGAGACAACATCAAAGAGTCACATTTATCTGATGTTGTCCCATCAGATAGATGGGACTTGAACCATTTTAAATGACAGATTACATCATTGTCTGGCATGAAATCTGATGAAGGACTCACTTCTATATCAGGTGGATACAGCGGATTTTCCAAGTATTAATTAATCTCAAAGCTTCTCCTGTTTGTGTCACATTACAACCACTAAGATGATTGTATTTTATTGGGATTTCATGTGGTTAATAAACACAAAGACATTCAAAGATGAGCAATATGACATGATTTTTAAATAAAAATCTGAAAAGTGCAGCATAGGTTTCTATTCAGTCCTCTTTCCTTATTCACGCCTAATTAAAATCCAGTGCAAACAATTGTCCCTAGAAGTAAACTAACTAGCAAAAGGAGTCCACCTGTGTAAAATGGAACTACATAAGTCCAACTTACAGTTTGTCACATGAGAATAAAGCTGATATGTGAAGAATGTGCTCTAGTTAGAGGAAATCAAAACTGAACTTTCTGACCTACATGTAGAATGTAGGCTGGAGTTAAATACAGGGCAAAACTGGAAGAAAACTAAACTTTTGTGGCTGCGAATGTTTGTAGAATATTTCAAAAAGAAAACCATGTATCCATTTCCTTGCATTTCACAGTTATGCACTACTTTGTGTTGGTCTAAAGCTGACATAATGCAAAAATAGTAACTAAATATATTATTTGAAAATGATTGTTCTTTGGGATCAACTCTTACGTTTCCATGGTGTGTTTTGAAAGACTTCAAGCGTAATTTTTTTATGGATCAATGAGACAATCCTTTCATTTCCGTGTCGCATTGTTTGAAATCAATCCGTTTTGAGGTCAGTTGTCCGGGTATCCACATCGATTGGTTTGAGATTACATTTTGATCAGTGACTGAGGCAAAGTCTGTAATGTGATAGGACCAAAACAGATGGATCAAACCACAACATTAAGATAATGTATCCCCTGAAGAACCATCTCTTTGTCAGCTGTGCAGAAAGCTCCAAGCAGAAACACACAGTTAGCTGGGTAACAAACTCTCACTATTTTATATGCTGTAGGTATTTTTCCCGCTGTAAATAATCCATCCTGTTATTTGAGGGACAAAAACTAGCAGGGCAAAGCTGATGTGCAGTTGTTTCCCACAGGTTAGCTTGAAACTGTGATCTGTTATGCTATGCTACGCTAAAGCACACAACATTCCATGCATCCTCACTCAGTCAGCTCCATCAGCTGCCTGCTTCCCTAATCATTGGGTATGCAGCTTTTCCTCCACAACAAGCCATCTGTTATAATCCAGAACCGGTTTGTAACAGATGGTTGTTATTGTTGGTGTCCTACACATAATTTTATTTGTTTTATTAAATAAAGAGCAGCAAATAAACTATGGGGATGACCTTGTTTCTCTGACTTGCTCTGTTTGAGATAGTACAAAGATTTTATGGCGACTCATCAGAGTTGGAATGAGGGTGGCTGCCAATTGTAATCTATTTATTGATAAGTTTGCAGCTAAATGAAATGTGTTTGATATCAGCACAGAGACAAGTAGCAGAAGTTAATAAAGTGTCACCTTTAAGAAAAAATAAGAATTTAAAATTCTTGTGCTTGTCTCTTCAATGCCCATAAATGTTGGCCAGTATTAGGTTTCTAGAGCAAGAGGTGCATGCAGCCATTCTTGAAAAATCCCAAAATATCTTAACACAACCTTTAATCCAGACCTTCCTGTAAATTTGTAACTGTGTGCTCTACAAATGTTTAAATTTCCTTACAGAAAAGCAATATATCAATGCTCATTCAAACTAGAAGAGAATGCAAATGTTGGAAACATGCAAAAAACTTGAAGAGCCTGTAACATTATTTTGTTGACTATCGAGTCCCATTTTTGGAAGAGAACACAATCCCAAGGCCTGTATTTCGTGTGGACTTTGCATGCCCTTTGATCAATCTTTCTTTCAAAAATAAAATGAAAACTAAAGCAGACCTAAAAACAATAAATAAATATAGAAGGTGGCAGATGTTTCAGATTCTTAGGCATCCTTTCTCTTTTTTGAGTTCTGATACTCTACAACAAGTTATTTTTCTCTGTACTAACTTTTGCTACACTTCTCTCTTTTTAGCATGCCGTGTTTATTCTAGTGGTCAGCATATACTGCGCAGAAACACACACGCAGGTTTTGGTAAATATAGCCCAAGAGTCTACAGTAGCTGTGACACAAGATCTGGTTAAAGTTTAGTCTAGAATAGACATGTCACTGCTTTTGTTTGCGCTGTCTTCATGATGGCGAACGAAAGGGTGCGCAGGACCATAATTCCCAGGAGTTTTACTCAGAGAATTAAGCGCCTCACTGGAGCAAAGGTGAGAAAAAAAATCAGCTTACAGAGAAAAGTCATTGCTTTTGATGTTGCCAAGAGGGTATTTTGATGGAAGCTACGACACATATGCATCAGGATGATCAGTTTCAGGAGCACAGAGACAGCCTTTCATCACTCTCTGTCACTCTCATTGGTATTCTTTAAGCAAATTCGTTGTGAAGGCCGAGTCTACTTTACATGCCGTGTTCCTGCCATGTGGAGCTCTGTTTACATACAGCTTCCCTTTCTCATCTGGAAACTGAACGCCTAGTTTGTACGCAAGAAAAACACTGATGAGCTTTTGTACGTGAAAGGTAGCCGGATGAAAAACAGAAGTTAATGCGTGACTGTTACAGTTAGAGAGGTTAGAGCTTAACCCAGTTAGAGTCCACTGAAAATGCCCTGTGTTCACATGTTGGTATTTGTGTGGCTGTTAAACTTTTATTGTCAATCCAGTACATAATTAAACACAACCCAGATTACACAGTTGACGTTTTAATTTGAGCTTAATAGCTTAGTTTAAACCTGACAAGCTTACAGTGGTTCACATCAGAAATGAAGTTTGGGTGCAACATTGCAAAATAAATGCAACTAGGCTCTATTATTGATTATTGGTACGCAGGAACGCCCCAGAGGTTTGTGGGTTTTTTTCAGTGTTAGACTTCCTGTGTTTCAGTTAGTTGCAGAACATAGATTTGGGGTGAACAACAGCTTAGCTTTAAGCGTGGGTGTGGTACTTCCTACAATAGTTTTTCCTGTTTAAACTTTATTTTAATTTACCTGGTATAGCTTGTGTGTTTTCAGAAGAATACATACAAGATACCCACAGGGATATCTACTGGGTAATTACAGTAAACCTATAGGGTACATGCAGGTAATGGGAGTTTAACCTAGCCTGTTATGTAAATGATTCTAAAACTGTGCCTGCAGGATATCTAAAGAATATTTAAGAGGAATTTTGGGAAATCATGAGTACAGGATCTTATTCAGATGCCCACTTGGTATGACAGGATACCTACAAGGTATTTATAGGTTACCTGCGTTGGTTTTTATTTACGGCTTTATGTAAAAACTACAGCAAAACATACTAAGTACTACAATTTACTTTTACCTTTTGTTAACTACTCTAACTTATACTACTCATTAAAATGTTAAACTCTCAGTAGGTATCCTGTAAGTGCCCCCTTGCCACCATGCAGTAAGTCTCATATATTTACCTTAGAAAAGTACCTTGTCTCAACAGGTAGAGGTGGATACAGGCCAGGGTTTCCTTATTCTACAATAGAAACACTAATAGATGTGTTCAGATGTCAGCAATTCTCTATTCTTATTGTATTGTTCTTTCTTATCTTCAGGTGCAGAATGAAAATCTCCGGTCAGGAGTGTACGTCAACGTAGCAGAGCTTCGCCAAAGCATCTCAAAATCTCCCCCATCGGACCCTTCACCCTGCTCTCTTTCCTACCTAAAACAGGAGGGATGGGAGGTTCATGTTGACGAAGACAGTGGACAGGAATACTACTACCACTCCGACACGGGGCGCACCACCTGGGACAACCCCTTCCTAGACTCCCCCACAGACCCTGAGCAATTCCTTCCAGAGGTACCTTTCCCTCCACCATCCCCTCAATCCGATTGGGCCTCAGAGTGGGAGCAGTTGGTGGATGAGACCACTGGTCAGCCATACTTCTATAACCACATGTCCGGGGAGACGTCCTGGGACCCTCCTGAGCAGCAGAGCCCTTACCCCTCTCCGATGGAGCCTATGAGCGTGCACAGGTTTCGCGACGATGAACCGGTAAGGACAGACAGCCTGGCTGCTCTACTTAGGCTTCCTCTGTCTCCTGTTTTAGCTTCACCCAGGGGGAACCTAAATACAGTCTGTTCTTAATGGAATGAAATGTCCTGCACCTACATAACAGACATGACTTAATTCATTATCTCCGAACAGAATAGGCTCAGAGGTAGTCCCAAATAGTTCTCCTGAAAGAACATTTGCCCTCATTTGGATTTCAAAAAGGGACAGTGAGTATTAATTTTTGAATAGCATGAGATTTCACAGGAATTTTGTCATCACAGGGAAAAGTTTTACCCTATCAATAAACATATAAATTCACTTGTTTTGGGGTTTGTTTTTCTTTTACATTCCAAGAAGCAAGTGACCCAATTTTTGCCCTTCAGTGACTTCATATGACTTGCAAAAAGAGGAAGAGAACATGAAAGTCAGTGTAGCTTGCTTCTCTGGAAGTCAAAGACTTGACATGAAGATCGTAGTAGTAACTGAGGAAACTGACATTATTCAGTGACTCTGAATTAAGCTGGAACATTTCAACATGAAGTATGAACAAACAGTTTGTGTCACTTGCTGCAATTGAGGAGCGATAAATCGGAAAACTTACGTGTCTGTTGAAATTCCTGTTTAGAGGTCAAAAGTTTCCATTTTTAATCAGAAATTCCTAGATATACCTAAAATAGAACAAATCTGTTTAAACTGCTCAGTAATCATTTATGACAAACTCTCATTTTGTTTGGATTAATGAAAACCAAAAATGTACAAAACATGCAGTAGAAAGACCATGAGGGTTACTGATTCACCTGTAGTACAGGCATAGGTGTGGCCATTACACACCATTCCTCCAGTAAAACGTGGTGTTGGCAGCATCATCACTGACAAGAAAGCTCGTCAGAGATAATGGGAGGGTGAATAAAGAAAAGTACAAAGCATTCCTGTGTGAGCATTCCTGTTTGAAGCTGAGAAAAGACTTGAGACTGCGGTGTAGGTAGAACAACAACTTTAAACACACAGTCAGAGCTGCATTGAAATGTTTTACATCAAAGCACATTCTGTGTCTATTGTCCGGTCAAGTCTTGACATAAATCTGAGAATCTGTGGCGAGATTTGGAAACTGACCATTACTGAGGCTAAAAATGGCTGAGCTTCTACTATGTTGCAAAGATCAATGGTTTATGGATCAAAGATTATTGGATTAAAAATTACCCTTATTCTTCTCCTTTCTCTTCATAGTATACTACGTTATGTTGATCAATCTAAATGTAATACAGGCAGGTTTATGATTGCGGGTATGAACATTTTTAAAAACATCTGACAAGTGTGTTTTTTCGACTAGATTTACTCCAGATTAATCCCATCTCTGATGATGTCCAACCTTTCCCCAATAGTTTGTTAAAATTTACCCTGCAGTGTAATTTTCACTAAAAAGACAAACAACTTCAAAATAAGCAATAAATTGTTTTAATTGTTTACACTGTTTTTGTTAGCCTCCCTTACCTGTGGAGGACTACCCATCAGAGGATTACCCCGGTGCAGACCAAGCAGAATTTTATGAGGATATCCAGAACACGGGACCCCCCACTCTTCCAAAGGAGTACGCTCTTGGCCACGTGAGTCGGACCACCATCCCCCGGGCCAACCTGGACCGCAGTACCCCGCCTGGCTGGAACCTCACTGTGGAACCCAATGGGACATGGGTTTTCACCAGTGAAAACTCTCCAGATCAGGTATGGACAGAACCTCAATATAACCAAAGAACATTTGAATTATGTGTTTGAATACAAGAAAGGTCGATGTGTCAGTTGGCGTTTGGTGGACTTTAACATTAAATGTGCCAGCATTGCAGGACTTATTTTCAGCCCTGGCTGTTCCTCCTCCGATTTCAGTAGTTCTGCTAGTAGCATAACAAAGAATAGAGCTGGAGAGAAAATGTTAAATGATGCTTTCCTTCACATCTAAGCACATCTTCTGAAGGGGTGGATAATGACAACAAACGTGGAAGTCTCACCTTTTCTGCATTACATACCTACATGGTTTTCTCTATTTTATTCTGAGGAAACATTCTGTTATGCCACTGAAAAGGTAAAAGTGTCTGATTTCTCAGAAAAACTCATCATTTTTGCCTTAAAGTTTAAGCCAATACTACACCAGTTAGAATACTCAGACGGGCACTACAGCCAAAAGTTTTCTCTGTTAATTGGCTCAGACACTGAGGAACAAGCAACGTGACGGGTAATTATCATGCAATGAAAGACATTTCTTACCTGGCACACTTTATTCTCACCATAAATAACAGTCTGCCTGCTGACTCTGCTTGAGCTATGACTGGTAACCCTGACACAAACTGTGTTCTCTCCTGAGTTCAGCCCCCTCCCCCAACCTTGGCTTGCACTCTCACCTAAATTCAAGACCCAATTTGTTGGATACTCCTGAGAGAAAAAGAGACTATTTTTGATGGATGAGGAGAAATTCATTTTCTTCATATCTTCATAACAATCCATGCTGTGATGATAAATGATAAATTTATAGACTCAACATTGTCATACATGCATGAGAGGGCCTTCCTGTTTAGTGGCTGTGACCTAAAAAAAGTTCATTCTTTCAGAAAAGTATGTTTTGAAAATCACGTCAGCTTTGAGAAATATCATTTGTTCATGTTTCGTCCTTTAAGAATCAGTTATGACATCTAAAATGTGATATATGCCCTTTAAAATCACATCCTGTTTTATTAAATGGCACCTGTTTTTCATTATATTGTTGATCTGTTTTTTAAAGCCCTAAATATAATTTGTTGTGAGATTTAAGTCGTCAGGCAGCTCTGGTTGAAAAACTGCATTAGAAAAAGAAGTTCAGTTATTACTCTGAATTAAAAAGAGGCGATCAGTGGAAATGTGTGAAAACAGTTTATGTTGATGAGCACATGACGTTTTTGAGTTACAAGAACTGACATTGTTTTGTCACCACGTTACTAAACATATGATTCAAATGAGAACATGTCTTTCTTTTTCTTTTTTTATAGAAAATATGTTATTCTGTAACTTTTTAGATTTTTTTATTTTGCTTTGTGGCTTAATAAGTTACAGAAAAATATGCCAAATAAAAATGTTTCTGTTGTCTAACAGTGGATCAAGTCTGTGGATGATCAGGGGCAAACCTATTACTACCTAAGAGATGGCACCAAGTCCGAGTGGAATCTACCTGAGGTAAAGACCCTTCTCTACTTTACAGATTTTTCTGGCAAATTAAGTTAAGAATGTGGAATCTCAGTCATTTTTGTGGTGTGAAATTTCTTTCTTACTTTTGTTTTGGTTTTTTTGTCCTTGAAGGCCCCTGCAGCTCCTTCCCACCCCAATGTCCCGAACGGCTTCGAAAATGAAAATGTGCATGTCATCAAAAACTGGAGAGATTCGAGGGTACCTGCTCAATTCTCCACTGGCCAGGAAGATGGGGTACATGTATGTACACACTAACACCATCACAGACATGTGCTTGTACACACAGGTTGTGTGACACATCCAGGGTGTGTCCAACAGCTAAATATAAAGTTATGCAGTTGGCAAGTAGTGTGAGTAAGTCTGTGTTTATCCGCCAACACTGAAAAGGTTTAACCCTTATTTAGCAAGGCAAATCAACTGCATTGCTCTCTGATTGAGGGAGAGGCAACATTTGCACAAACGCCAGTGAGACGCCTGTGTACAAATACGGGCTTTTGCTTTTCCTTACTACAAACCTCGGGATCCAAAGGTTGAACATTTTCCCAATGGGTGCAGTGGAGATCACTTAAACAGAAAATATTGAATTAATAAATTCTTGTCATGTGGGATGACATAGGCAAGGTACTCACGGGCTACTTTTCGACATTAAAAGTAGTCTAATTGTAGAAAATCAATCACTTAAGATGAGAAAGATAGAACAGATTTTGCAGGTTTGCCTTAAAAGAAAGAAGGTTTCTGTTTTGGTCTTGAAAGAAAACATTGTGGTTCAGTTCTTGTAGCATAAGAACTGGAGATGAGAAACTCTTTCTATGTGAACACTTCTTGTATTCAGCCAAGTTCAATACATGAGTGTTCCCAAATCTGCATTTGTGTGAAACTCGCAATGTCTCACTCTGAAACAATTGAAAAAAGTATTACAGCACATTGACAATGAGTTTTAATCACTTGAGTCATTACTCTAACTCCTTGAGTTGAAAATAATCAATCTACCAAAATAAGTTCAGTTTGACTAATTCTGGTAAAATTACTCACTTGTAGGAGGAAGTTGCACCCACTGAAATCTACGACACACTTCAGTTTTTTCCTGCTTATTCTTCTGTCCTGTTTTGTCTTACAGTAGCATAATCAACACTAAGATTTTCATTTGTGCTCTGATTTTAGAGATTCACCCAGAGTCATCTGAGGAACACATCAGACCACAGCAGCGACAGCTCCAGTACGGGAAACTCTCCAGAGCATAATGTAAGTGGACTTTTTGCTCTTCCATTTGAGTTTTGTGACATCAATAATGTTGAACCATTAAGCCCTCCGATCTATCCCTACATCTGAATGGTGTTTTGTTCCTCTCCTTTAAGGCTGTTGGGTTTAGGCCCTGGAGAAATCCTTATTATTTGACCTCAAAGTGGCTGCGCTATAATGTGGGTTATTAGTTTAAGCACTCACCTGAGCTTTAGCCATAGATAGCAGGGTCTATCTATGATGGGCAGAAGGTGTGATATTAATAACTTGATAAGCATTTTTTTTTTTTTATAATTTCCATAAAAACTTTAGCCATTCAAATCACCCTGCCTCTCATTAGCAAACCATCTTTTCCCTGCAGCAATATAAAAAGCATCTCCCATGTGCATCACCACCATTGCAGAAGAATATATTAATAAAGTAATAGGTCTTGCCTTAGTACCAATCCAGGAATACAGTATGTTGTGTTTACTGAAAGCAAAAGCAAAATTTCAATATGCTTGCATCTAGACGCTGATATGAGTTTAGCTGAACAAAATATATGAACAAAATAACTAAAGATTAGTTGATTATCTGTTGGAGTTTCAGATCTTTCACATCATTGTGATTTCCAGAACGAATCCAATTATTTCAAAGTACTTTGTAAGTAATCCTAAGCAGATGTTTCTTCATCCTGCATGGTTGACAGAATATGGCCTTGTTTATGACCTCAAAGCATCAAACTCTTAAAAGCTTCCCTAAGCCAAGTCTTATAATAACTGTGGATTAATAATCTTAACGCGTCTTGCACAGCTTCCCTCCCCACTGCCTGACTTTTACTTCCTGCTGTTCTGCTTCAAGCTTCCACGGCAACAACCTAACTTATGACCTAGCTATTAATTCGCTAAGTATTGGACTTTTTCGGTTAAAAGACTGAAAGAATATTAATCGAAAAGCCAAGTTTCTTCTTAAGTGTTGAGAAATATCTAAGCGGCTTGCAAAGCTGTGCTTTACGTTTCACTTTCAGTCTGTGCTCTTTAATTTTGGTCAGTGAATCTTAGGTCAGGCAGTCTTTTTAGCTTCTACTGACTGTGTGACATTTGTTTCACAATGTAGCATTTATTGTAGTTTTCTTCTACTAAAAAAGGTCCTAATGCCAGGTGATCTTTATACACTCAGTCTGCAGAACAAAATGTCTCGTCCTTGTCTTGGTGTCTATTTGCAAACTTTAGATGCAGATTTTTGTGGTCAGGGTGCAGAGGGTTTTTTTTGTCCTTTGCAGATGTCACTGCACTGTGGAATAATGCAAGAACACCCCAGAATCATTTTACACATTTCATTTTTTGTTTTATTTTCCTGTAGAACATCGCCTGCTCCATCTCATTTTTGCACAAACCAATCTTCAAAACAATGAAATACTGGCTTTTCTGATACAATTCCAGGTACAGAATTTGGAGAAAGCTGGAATTCTCAACAAAACAAAAATCAGTGAGAACGGAAAGAAAGTAAGGTAAGCCACATTGTTAATTTTTTAGACGTTTGTGTTCCATAGTTTATGTATATTTAGATTCTTACACAAGTTAATCTCAATAAACTATAACATTATTGGAAAATGTAGCCTTTATTCAAAAAGTAAAGTAGCATGTGTTTCTGTTAAATTAATTATTGTGGCTTACATCCCATGAAAACCCAAAAGTCAGATCAATAAAAAGTGATTTTTAACCTAGACTTGTAGCCCTCCTGAAAAGTATATTTATCTACTGTAGTGCATATGCATTTGACACTTGGCAAGGACTCCTTTGAGGTGAATTACTGCATTGGCGCTATGCTGCTTATCCTGTGTTAAAGGTGGGTGAAAACGGTTTTAAAAGCGATTTAAAAACTAGAAGGATGGTAAAAAGCAAGATGTTCCAAATTGTTTTAAATTCTCTCTCTCCTCTAAGCAGCCAAGAGCAAACTCTCTGCGAGGAAACGTGAAGCTCAACAGGTTCGACAGCAATTAGAGAGCTAAGCCATGTGGACATTTAAAAGTCACCACAAGTATTTTAAAATCTGTTCTCTGACACACAGAGAGCCAAGGAAGAAAAAACAGAGGAGATGTCATTTGATCAGATTTCCTTGACGGAGGTTAAAAGACAGGCAGCTGCGTTTTCACTTCTTGCAGACATGATAGTGAGGCATGACTAAGTCAACACAAAGTGCATTATGGTAATAAAAACTGCCAGCAATGATTGCTCAACACAGTTGATCAATCTCCCCCTACTGGAAATCATTGCTTGCTGATTGTTTTAGGCATTCTTTCAGAGAATATGGGTTGATTGATGAGGATTTCAGCTCATCTCCTGAGTTGATTCTGGTGTCACATGTTTTCTCCTGCCAATATTCCAAAGGTTACGTCTGGAGTTGACCCAGATTGTTGCCAATCCAGCACAGTGATACCAGGGTCATTAAAGGACCTGTGGTACTTTGTGAAAAAGGTGTGAAGTGAAAGTTTGCGAGCAGAGGCAAGCATTAAGTTCGCTAAAAATTCAGCTGCACTGACTTGGGACTTGAATAAGCACACAAGGGACCGCACCAGCAGATAGGATTAGTCATCAAATCAGTGTGAAAACTTCATACTATCCCTCAAACAGCTTGATTATATACCTCTGCACTATTCCTACTGATTCTGGGACCTTGATTTCCAAATGAAATTCAAACCTGCTTTCATCTGAAAACAGGAGTTGAAGACTTAGCACCAATTTTTTTTTTAGCCTTTTCAGCACAGGGTAAGACATTCTGACATTGTCTCTGGTTCAGGAGAGACTTAACATAAAAAGTGCAACAGTTGCAGTCCATGTCCTTCATAGGTATGTGTGGTGGCTTTTGAAGCCCCCACTCGAGCTGCAGTCCATGCCTTCTGAATCTCTTCCAAACTCTTGAACAGGCTTTGCTTCCTAATCCTCGTAAGGCTTCCGTTTTTCCTGTTGTCTGTGCAAACATTTTCCAACACAATTTTTTCTATTAACATTCTTGGATACAGAACTGTGTCAAACTCCAGCTCCATTGCCGATGGCATTTTGTGGCTTATACTCCTTGTGGAAAGTGTCACTGACTTTCTCCTTGTTAAGTCAGCAGTCAACTCTGTGATTGCAAAGAGGCAGCCTCTGTAGAAATCTGCTTTTACTGCAGTTAAGCCATATTTTTTTCACTTTTGGTTTTCATTAGTTGTAAGCCAGAATGATCAAAATGATCAGGTATAATCTTTTTGCTTTTAAAAACTTAATTATTAAAATCATTTTCAGTAATGTTATCAGTTTTTGAGATGCACCTAATTTATATGTGTCTTGTTTTTTTTTTCCAGGAAAAACTGGGTTCCAACATGGACAGTTCTCCATGGAGGAGTCCTGACGTTCCACAAAGACCCCAAACCCTCCCCAGGGGCTGTGGTAGGGTCCTCACTTTATTAAAATAGGTGCTTTATGTAGAAAAAAAAACAAGTTCTGGCACTTCTGTTATTGTCATACAAATGTGGGCCAGGAATGTGTGTAGTATTTCTATATACTTTTGTTTATCAATCTATACATTAGCAGTTTTATTGTACTTGGAACCACTTTTAATAACTTCAAGCATGGACATGAAAAATAACTGAAAAAACAAAGAAATAAAGGAAAACTCCTAAAAAGCGCAAAGAAGTGACAAGTCACCCTTAGACTCAAGAGTTCAATAAGCTTATTACTATTACAGCCAGAAAAATATATTTCTTCTCAGTATTCAGCCTAGCCTCAACAAACCCGGGGCACCGATGAGTTGTTCAGTCATCAGTTGATCTGATGAAAATCCCAAGTCGACTTTGCCAAAACAAAGATGCTTGTGCTTCCATGGTTGTTTGGATTTTTTGTTTGACTGTTTGATGGGGGTAATTTATGCGTCATAGTTTCTGCCATTTTAGCTCAATCCTTGAGGTTTATTTTCGAAGTTTATTTTTGTTTTCTCCTTCCTTAAAATGTATGTATTTTTTTTCCTGTCATTATCTAATTTGTTTTTAGTACAGCTCAGGACTTGCTATGTTCGATTCAACCCCTTGTATTAATTATTGCCCGTAAGGTCTTGTCATATAAATATATTCCTTTATATTTCGTTTCTTAGTTTATTCTTGCATATTGTTCTTTGCTATTCTGCTTCTTAAACTAGTTTTAGCCTTTCTTGATTTATTCTTATCTCCTTCTCATATTATTAGTCCACCTCCCGTTTCTCTTGCATTCAGGCTCACCAGTAATCTTCACTCTTGTGATTCATCTGCGCTGCCTCTTCATCCCCAAACAAAACCCTAAACCGCAGCACTGCCTCGGCTGTTCTGTCACTTCTATCAGAATCGCCGGCATAGACGAGCTGGCAGTGACAGTCGCGTCTTTTGTTCAACTTCAGCTCACCTCCTGGAATGTGGTGCAGTCAGTTTGGTAATCAGCTGATATTTTTTTTTTTCCCTTTTGTTTTTCAACAAGCAGAACAAGACCAATCAGATTGTTCCAGAGTTTACGGTGGAACTGAAGGGCGCTACGATTGGCTGGGCCACAAAGGACAAATCCAGTAAAAAGAATGTTTTAGAGGTGTGTTTGTTTGTTGACACTGAAAGCAATGTTAAGTGTTCTGCTGAGTGGATGAGTTTTACTTTAGAACATGGTCAGTTAAAAATATAATCATGTACATTAAAAAAAATTATTTGAATCATTAATAAAAACTTTGATTAAATCCCATTGATGTATTTTATTCCCAGCTCAAAGGGAAGAATGGTGTGGAGTTTCTTATCCAGTACGATACGGAAAGCATCATCTATGACTGGCACAAAATTTTAAAGGACACCATTCAACAGCTCGTAAGTCCTTACAGTGAACAGAACCATCAACAGGAAGTAGTTCAATGACAAAAAAAAAAAGCATCTCTTATGCAAATGTTTTGAATTTGCAAATTAGGATTGCTTGATCTTTCCAGGACACAAAGACTGATTTTATGTTTGGGTTTATTTTTAAACGTGAGCCCACAGGGAGAAAATGGTGAACTTTTCATAAAACCAGGAAATGGGAGGAACAACATATTATGGGTTTGGCTTAAGGTTAAAAAGATCCATTCTGTCATCAGCTAATCTCACTGAATACCTTAGATTCTGTTTTACATTTCTTCTGTCAGGTCAGAAAATGCCAAATGAAGTCTTGAATTGAAAGACCTTTACTTTAAGCCATTGAGGCTCTGACTGAGGAATTCAGGTGTTCCTGCACTGAACCCTCCCTGCAAACCTGCAGAAATGCTTTACTGCGTATTGGCTTAAATTTCTATGTTTGTGTAAAGTTAAAACCTTCTTGTCGTGGCCAATCACTCCTAGGTCATTCCCAGGTCCTTTATGAAAGTAAATACTTAAAGAAATTTCTTTTTAAAATTGCCCTCTTTGATTTCAGTATTTGCTTTGGATCTACAAACAATAACATATCTGAATTACGTTATTAATCTTAATCATAAATGTTTTTTTTGTCAAAAAATTGTAAAAGGGCATCTAGTAGCTAGAATGCAAATGGCACCAACTGTACTTACCCAACTGCTGGGAATATTCATTGTTGCCAAAAAATCAAATAAATAAATAAAACTAGTTCTTAATATACTTTGCTCAGATTGAAACTAAATTAATCCATGTTCATGTTTCAACACTGCATTCATCTCTGTTCATCAGGACTACCAGGAGCATCATTCTGAGGAAGAGGATGGGGACCTGTATGAACAAATTGGCAATACAGACAAAGACGAGAAACCCGGCGCTGCCGTAGACAAGCGAAGACGTAGGTTAACTTAATTTTGGTGAAATGGTTTTGATAAACTGAGCTTGGTTGCCTTTGGCGACAAACAGCAGCTTGGTACAAGATGCCCAGAAGGACAATGTTCTGTATGGTTGTAGAATCTAAAAATCATCTGTGGGAGTTTGGAGATTATGTGGAAAAGAACTTTTTTTTTTTTTACCTGAGTGAAGTTCTAAATAATTTATCCTAACTGGGAAAGTTTATTTAGGGTGTTGAAGAGGCTCAGTACTGCTGTTGCTGAGGGGTCATGTGTGTTTGGTTGTCGGGTCTATTTGTGTTTTGTGGATCTGAAGAAGACTTGAAGTACTACATTAGTAAGTAGTACTGTGAATAATTTTAAAGGCTATATTGCTATACTTACATATCCAAAAACAGGAACTGGTTTCACATTCTCAGCACACAGATGAACTTGTTTACAGTGTATACTGGACCTTCCAGGGACGCTTTATGTCTTCAATCCTGTTTGTGATGAAAAACCTGAAGCTAAAAGAGTAGCCTCATGATCTCTGCCTTTACCTATGACCACAAAATATGGACTCACACTCTGCGTATGTTTTTTAGACCCAAGGCCAAGCATATCTCAGTCGCCCAGCAATGCAGGGGAAACTGACCCGAAGAAGGTTCGGACCAAGCTGATGAAGTTCCTCATGAAGCGCCCAACCCTGCAGTCAGTCAAAGAAAAAGGCTACATCAGAGGTCAGTTTGGCAAAGATTTCTAACCAATGATTTTATGGATGGCTGACGGAAATATTCATCCCTTTATTGTTTTAGATACATTTTACTCTTTTGGTTTTTATATTTTAAAAAAATAGGTAAAATTAAGAACTTAAATGGATGACATTAGATTTCTTGTAGGTAATAATATAACTACAACAGATCAAAATAGCTGTACTTTGGTTAAAATTAAAAAAAAAACAGTAATAGTAAAGCTTGTTGCATAAATCTCAATCAATCTTACGCTTTTTGCTGTTTTGTCACGATCTTTGTATTAAGAAGATTGTTAGTATCTTTGTTTTTCATGCCGTCAAAAATAATGATCTTATTTTGTGCAGAAAACGTGTTTGGTTGTCATCTGCACACACTGTGTGCCCTCGAGAGGACCACAGTTCCAAGTTTTGTGGAGAAGTGTATCAAAGCAGTAGAGAGGAGAGGTGAGTTAAATAAGTCAAATATTTAAATCCTTTTTTTTTTCTCTTTATATTAAAGTAGTTAATCAAAAGCTGCTGGTAATTTCCAGGTTTAGACATTGATGGGCTATACAGAGTCAGTGGGAACCTTGCAGTCATACAGAAGCTTCGTTTCAAGGCTGATCATGGTGAGGTCCATTTATGGTTTGTTTTAATTTTATACAGTAGCGCCCCCTGCTGGGTTTTAATGCTTTGTGCGCATGTTGTCTTAAAACAGAGGAGCTGGACCTGGAGGATGGTCAGTGGGAAGACGTTCACGTCATCACCGGAGCACTGAAATTATTTTTCCGAGAACTTCCTGAACCTCTTTTCCCATTCAGCCACTTTAATGACTTCATCGCAGCTATAAGTAACTACATTTTTCACTTCTTAGATATGTAATTTCATGGAACAATTAGTAAAACTTTTGTTTGTTTGTCTTTTTTTAAATCTTATTTTGTTTTTATTGATTGCTCCATATTGATGCTGTATTTACTGGTTTTCTTTCATCTTTCTAGGAATTTCTGATTACAACACAAAATTTTCTCACATTTATGAACTGGTCAAATCACTTCCTACTGTAAACCATGACACTATGAAGCTGCTTTTTGGGCATTTACAAAGGTTTGAGTCATTTTTTCTGCTCTGATTGATTTTCTATTGCATTGCTTTGAAAATAATAGCATTTTATAGTGCCTTCTAAAGTTTTTAATACCACTTCAATGTTTCACCAAAAACATTTTTCATGTCATAGACCAACACAAATTAATGCAAAGTTGTGAAGTCGAGGGCAAATCATAAAAGTTTTTAATATCTGATGACAAACACAACTCAAAAACGCGAGCCAAGCGTCTTTCAGCCCCCCTTACTCTGACATATCTAAATAAAATCCATTGTGACCACTTGCCTTCAGAGGTCTCCTAAAGAGAAAATAATGACCACATCTGCCTAATGTAGTCTCACTTTAAATACAACTGTTCTCTGAAGATTTTACAAGCTTGTTAGAAAACATTAGTGAATAATCAACATCAAGAAGATCTAGGAACACAGCAGGAGCCTGACAATCAAATGAATTGAAATATAAAAAGGAAAACAACTTTATTTTCCTGCTAAAAATAAAAGATTGTATTTCTGTCCCTGGGTAAATTCCAGTTTACCCAGACTCACTGTTTCTTCTCTCTCTCTCTGTGAACGAAAGGGTAATTGAGTATGGAGAAGACAATCGCATGACCGTACAGAATGTTGCCATTGTGTTTGGCCCAACGCTTCTTCGGCCGGAGACGGAGACGGCGAACATCACCATGCACATGGTCTTCCAAAACCAGATTGTGGAGTTCATCCTGAATGAATACAGCCGTATCTTCCACTCTAGCTAAAGCAGTCGCTTGTGCACCCGGACAAAAGTACATAAAGTGCTTGACTTTTCTTTTTTTTTTATGGTTTCCCTTTGCATGTACATCAGCAGCTTGAATGCCACATGTAAAATGGAAGTTGTTTTCTGGAATAAGTTAAATGTGCCATTGCAATTAACCTGCCAAGATGAGGGATTTTCAGCTGTCGTTGCTCTGTATGTTTGTTTTTTTTGTTTTGTTTTGTTTTTACCTGAGGACGCTTGCACTGTCAAACTGTCTGCGCCAGTATTTTAGGAATGTGTCTGAACCGCACAGGTTTGAATTTTCTTCAGTGAAAGAAGCACTGTATCACACTGCTTTCTCTCTTTGAGTCTCTAAATTGTCTAAACCTCACAAGCCACTTTCTCCTATTTTGACTCTTGCTTTTTTTGTTTTTAGTTGAAGTCAAAGTGTCAAAACAAAGCAGGGTACACCTAGAAAGCATTAATGCTGTCTTAAATTAGCTTTCATCTTTATTTTAAAACATTTGACATCTTTTTTTTTTTTTACCTTTCGGATTTTATGCTACAGTATATCATTTAAGTCAATAACTGAGATTGTATTCTAATATTTTCCTTTTTTTCTCACCTTTGCCCTTGAATTTATTGTAATATAGACAACTGAAGTAATGCCACCATGTGCCAACGTGTTGGTCTGAAGTAGAAGATGAAATAGATATAGATTTTAAAAGACAGTAAGAGTATTTTTCAATTTTGCTGTTCTTAAAGAGATTGTAAAATAATGCCATGAAGATGAATAATGATTTAATGAGAGTTTGAAGTAAACAAAATCTAATAGTGAAATAGAAAAGTGAAAATTAGCATAACTGTATGTCCTGTAAATAGTAATAAATGGCATATTTATGCCGCAAGTTGGTGAAAAAAGCACAAGTTCTTTCTGTAATAAATTAACTTTTGAAAAAAAAACACAGAGGTTTCTTTTTTTTTTTGCATCAAAATGTGTCAAATAGTTCACACTCATGTCATTTGGGGGCCCACACCAGCTATGTCCATCACAGGTTTGATGCTTTGTCCACAATGCTAAAATTCAATTACTTGTTGAATTTACAAACAAACTCCAGTTCAAAAATTACTGACAGAAAAGTTTTAGTTTTTAAACAATGACTGGTTTCCAATTGGTTTCCTTAAGAAAACGTTGAACATAGAAAAGTCAGTGTATGTCAGTAACTCAATTCAAATTCAAAAATACTTTATTGATCCCACAGGAAAAATAAATGTTGTAATTCAGATTCTTCAACGAGTTATTGTAGATAGTGATGGCTGTTGGCAGAAAAGATCTCTTGTTGCACTCTGTATTACAGTGAACTTGAAGAATCCTCTGACTGAAGACTCTGTTTTCCTTAGACAGTCTCATGAGGAGGATGGTCAGGGTTGTCCATAATTTCCTTGGTTTTATGATGAATTCTTCATTGCATTGTCATCTCCAGAGGTTCCACAGTCATCCCCAGAACAGAACCAGCTGTCTTTATCAGGCTATTGAGACTTTTTAAGAGGGAAACTCATATAATTTCTTTGCAACATACATTTAAAGCATTTATTTGTTAATAAATAAGTTTATTTATTTGTAAAACAGGAGCACAATAAGAACGAGATGAGATGCAGGAGCCATAGTTCCTATTCACATTCTTATAGTCAATTCAGTTAATTTAAAATGACCCGATAATCTGTGTAAACATGTCTACATTTGCTGCACACCAAACAAGAGAAAAGATTCAGTGCTTCCTGTTCCAAGATTCTCCAAGCTCACAAAGCATGTACACGTTTTAGGTTTATAGGCATGCTGGTAAAGATGCCCTGTGCTTTACCAGTTGCCCTCAGCTCGACTGAATCGTTGGGCCTGGTGTCTCTCATCTTGTTCATGACAATACTCCATACTTCCTCTGTGGAGTTTTTCAGTTTGAAACAGCAGATGTTAGACGTTGAACTTCACGCATAAAAAGTTGTGAAACAAATGAGCACATTTACAGACAACACTTTTGCAGCTTTATTCATCAGCATTAGAAGAAAGCTTTAAAATCTGTTTTTCTTTCTCACAGGCATGAAATTACCATGATAACTTTGACTAGATGTAGTTCCAAAGTCTATACAGAAATTCAAATAAAAATATGAACAAAATCAACAATTATTTCTACTGCTGCAAAAATAATCCAGTATATCAATTATTATAACTATGATAATGTTTATAACTTTTTTATAGTTAGCTGTATGCAGAATAAGCCAACTAAATTTAGTAGTTTTCAGGTGAATGTGCTCATTCTACTGGGGAATATGCACTTTCTGCTGGTCTTTAAGTTTATCGACATATACTGGCTGGGTAATTTGTCAGATTATCTGATTTATTATGACTGTACCTTTTAGTTTTCAATTTATATCCACGTAATATGCTAAAAAAGTAACTTCTTGACAAAGGAATCCCCCCTCCTTCAACTACTTCTGAGTAGCAAAGCAACAAAAAAAAAGTTAAGAAGAAACCAATTCAGAACTTCTTACAGCCTGACGAAATACTGATTACAAAGCTTTAAAAAATTCCAATAAATTCTGATAGACACTTTAATAATGTGTTTAGTCTGTTAGTTCGCTCTGTTCTGTGTGCTCAGCCGGAACTATTTGTGTGGTCGGACGCTCTTCCGGACGCTGTCAACTGTGAACACCGCATCAACTGCGATGAGTTTTGAGTGGCCCTGGCAGTACAATTTCCCTCCGTTTTTTACGTGAGTCATGTTTTTAACAATTACCGCATAAAAAGAGCGTTAAACGTGCTTATGAACTATTGTTTTATCCCTATAGCTGCTTGAAGAAGCGTTGATTTTTCAACCTAGCACTACGTTAGCTAGCTAATTTCGGCTAAGATTGCTAAGGAAGTGAATTTACACTCAGGTTTTCTAAAGTTAAAAAATAGCTACTTATGGCTTGGTTTAATGATGGATTTACATGTAATGTTGATCAAATACCTGATCACATGTAAGTAGTGTTTCATTGTAGGTTTGTGTTGAGGGAAAATCTGTTTTATAGGAAGTGTTTCCGCTGATGTTGACTCACTGTCACTAGTGACATCTCAGATTCGCAGTGCTTGGACTCTGTTTTTTTGCCCTGTCGTTTATCTATCAGAATAACACATTTTGATAACGGGGTTTGCAGTTTTAGACATATCCAAACTATAGCACAGCTGAATTTGCTGAATCTGCACTGCCTCTTCAGTCAATACATACAGTATATATATATGTATATAAAATCCAAGACAAATTGAACATTTTAATACAATAAAATCAATACTTTCATTGTGGGAGCTATTTTGTAAAACACCTGTCTGCTACTTTGTCTGGGCTTGCAACAAAGGTTGAATTTTTTAAAAGTAAATCCTTAAAATACTTATTTATCAAAAATATATTTTTAAAAATGATTAAGTATGTGTAGTGAATATGTGCTGTCAAAAAATATTTACTCGTTAAAAGATTCTTTTCTGTAACCAAATTTGCAAGCTTCATCCTAATACTTGAACCTCTATGTCACATGTGTCAAACTCCAGTCCTCAAGGGCCGCTGTCCTGCAACTTTTAGATGTGCCTCTGCTGCACCACACCTGAATAGAATAATTAGGTCATTAGCAAGACTGTGGAGAACTGATCTACACAAGGAGGAGGTAATTAAGCCATTTCCTTCCAGCATTTCGTACCTGTGGCACATCTAAAAACTGCAGGACAGCGGCCCTCGAGGACTGGAGTTTGACACCCCTGCTCCATGTTTTCTAAAATAACCTGAAGTACATTGATAGCTGTTAAGCTATGAGTATGCCTTACATATCTCGGTTTGTTTGTTTTGTATTTTCGGACAGACTTCAGCCCAATGTTGACACCAGACAGAAACAGTTGGCAGCCTGGTGTTCCCTGGTTCTGTCCTACTGCCGGCATCACAAGCTCTACACTGTGGATGTCATGGAAGCGCAGGAAAGTCCCGTGTTCAACAACAAGAAGATAGAGAGTATCCTGAAAGCACACTTACACTATCTTTAATACAAGAAGTTTAAATTTACTCATTGGAGTTGTAATATTTATATAATTTGTGCCTGTAATGTTTATACATATACAGTATATATACAGTACAGACCAAAAGTTTGGACACAACTGTGTGTCCAAACTTTTGGTCTGTACTCAATACAGACCAAAGGTTTGGACACACTTTCTAATTGAATTCAATGAGAAGGTGTGTCCAAACTTTTGGTCTGTACTGAATTCAGACCAAAAGTTTGGACACACAGTTGTGTACACACTGTGTGTATATATATATATATATATATATATATATATTTCTTTTTGCAATGTAGAATGGCTATGACAGGTACAACCTGTGATTTCTTTCTAAGTATGACAGTTTGACTTTATTAAGGATTTTCTTAAACTTGCAGAGAGGAAAAAAAAGATGAAAACTGCCTCAAACATGTCCATAAACACCCAGAAATATTTGGATGGCTTAACAAGTTGAAGAAAAAAAAATCACACATTATTGTAGGCATACGACATGGAATTATTGTGATCTCTTTTAAAATGATAGGGGGGCGGGGGTTAAGCATTTTGCAAATAGAGGTCGAGGCTTTTAGTAGGCCATTCCAGAAGTGTAACCTGCTTTATTCATTCCAGTCCCAGTTGTGATGCGTTTGTGGAACCCTTGCTCTGTTGGAAAACCTACTTGTGTGTTTTCCTCCAACTTATTAAAAGACAGTTAATTACATATAACTGGTTTGTTGGTTTATGTAAATTGAACCATTTTTTTTAACCGTGATACGAGCTGTAGCTGCTGGAAAAAACATTTTAGCGTAAATTGCCAATGACAAGCTTATTGACTTTTTTTTTTTTCAGTCTTGCTGTTAATTCAAATGAGTGTCCTTTTTAGAGCAGTTCTGGTTTTCCCTTTTATGTTGCAATTTAAGCCTACCAGGTGAAATGTTTTTTTCTTTTGTCTTTTCCTCTATTGAGGTTTGTACCGTTTGATTTACATCTGCCTTTCTGAATGTTGGTTTGGTTCATCCTTAATGCAAGTCCAGGAAAACTCCCAGTGGAAGCAATTCAAGTTGTGTTTGAAGAGTTGAGGAAAAAAGGTAAACCCTCTTCTGTCTTCATGTTCTTGCTGTGTTGATGTTCCAGCGGTGTTAAACACGCCTGTTGTCTGCGACTTCTTCAGGCAACCTGGAATGGTTGGACAAAAATAAGTCGCGGTGTTTAGTCATGTGGAGACGACCAGAGGAATGGGGGAAGTTAATATACCAGTGGGTGAGTTACAAACTGTCCTCTGTTGTCTTGTCTGTGGGGCTGATAAAGTGAGAGAATCTGTTATTTATAGGACCGAGAGAAGAATGTTTCTCTAATCACATGTTCATTATGTCATGGAAACCTCTGAGATTATCAAAGCTCTAAACCAACCTGATCTTAACAACATTATTCTTATCCATGGATATGGAAACATTGAAATAATTGATTTAGCCAGTTAGTCTGCTGTAATCTTATTCCCCTCATGGTGTTCAAAAGACATACGATGGAATTACTGTAATTACTGGCCCTCTTAATTACGAAGTTAAAAGACACGAGGAGAACACTTAACGTGGCATCAGAACAAGGAAACTAAAGAAACTGATTGATGGAAAGGTTACATTCTGTGCACCAATCTCATTCAAAATCTTTCCAAAAGCCCCAATTAGACAGCGCCTCCTACTTTAAAGTTGAAATTGTGCTGCTGAAAACGACATTATTTGTGAACTTCAAACATCGTTGTTATTAAATACTGCCAGTCTAAAGTGAAGCAGTTATTTCCAGAAACCGAGTGGTTTTGTGGGGTTGCTGAAGGCTTGACACTCAATGTCATGATAGTCGTTCACTTATTGCCATTGTAAATCTTCATGTTATCTTCGAGATAAGGATGAGTCTGTGCAAATTCATAACTCGTTGAAACCAAACAAAGATATGGAGAGAGCGTGAGACTCTCCTCTCCGTCTTGTCTCTTAAGAGTCAGAATCCACACTGATTGTCTTTCCGTGGCAAAACTTGAAATATTAGAGATATGAAAACTGCTTATCTGAAACGGACTAACACACCCATTTATGCACTAGCTGACCTTAAACTCTGAGTTAGGCAGCTATGAAGATCACTAGGCATCACACATTTAATATATATTGAAACAAGAATGTATTAACACTACAAAAATAGATAAAGCAAGTATTTTCTAGCTTAAATGGATTGTGTGTCACTTTCTCTTTAAACTTGGGCAATATTGTTATATTTCTAATGTGTTCTTAAGATTATAGTTAATGTGTACACATCTTAGTTAATGTGCCAGTATTTTCTGTCATAAGGTATTTAAACAAGTAATTAACTTTTTAAAATATGTTTGTAAATCTAGAATGTTTTTCAAATAATTTGACAGCTGTTGTTTTGCATCCGACTCCTGTATTTCCCATTTATCTATATTTAGGATTAGGACTGTAAAACATAATCCAGGTCTGGCTACAATCTCCTAAAATATGTTGGAGAATATGGACTGATCAAACCATAACTTGGACCTTGAGCACCATTTCCCACAGTGACACATGGTGGTGGTGGCAGCATCATTCTGCTGGCTTTTTTTCTTCTTCAGATTGAACTGGGGTTTTAGAACCAGGTTATTACATCTTTATAATGTGTTTTCCATTGAATCGCACAGGATAAATGCTACCTTTAAAGTGAACAAGGTTTTGAAACTGTTTATGATTGTGAGACTTTTTGTTCACATCACAAAAACCTTGTTTTTTAGTTCTAGAATTTTTCTTTATGCATCATCAATGCCACCAGTTTCATTTTTCCAAAGGTGCTTGAACCAGGTAACAAAAAGAGTTGCCCCATGTATGTCAAACTTTCTCTTTATACGCAGTAGCAGCTGAGGGCAGTGTGCATATAAACAAACCCGGTGATAATGAATCAACATCATTACCTGTATTTTGGCACCCCGGATTATGTAATTGTATACATTTCTAACAACAAAGGTGCTATGTCACACCATGTGGGGTTTTAGATGACATAAACAGTAGATGTACTTTTGCACTTTTTCACATTTTGTTTGCCAAAATGTACCGGTGGCACATTTTGCCACCAGTAATAATAGTGTTGATGTTCGCTCTCTTTTAAGTTGGCTGACCTATGATGAAAATGCTTGATGTCTCAGTGTCCATTGTGCAAAAAGGAGAACTGATTCTCTTTTTTTTTTTTGAGATTTTGTGTAATTGTGTCAGCAGAAACCAATAGAATGATGAATGAAAATTTGTGTGAAATGGATCTGGAAATAAAGGTTTCAGTAAGAAGTATCAAAATTTCTACTAGAATGTCTTTTTAAATTTTTGGTTCACATTTAAATGTATCTCTGCAGATAGTTTTATCCTATTCTCTCTGTTCCTTTGTGCTTTCACTGCTATTTCCATGGTCTTGTTGCAGCATATGTTTTTAAAAGTTAAGTTGCAAAGTTCTTATGGATGAAAAGAAGTGTGTAGAAGAAAGTATTTTTAGTTGAGAAGAATCTCAGTTTTAAACTGTGCGCTTATTCTTGTTTGTTTTTTTAAGAGCAAATTTAAGGATCAACAGTGTTTTATTTTCTCTGTTTTTTCAGGTGTCCAAAAATGGCATGAACAACTCTGTGTTTACACTTTACGAACTCTCCAATGGTGATGACACAGACGGTGAAGGTATGATATGGTCCTAATTGCTCATATTTCACGACTCTAAAAGGAATCAGAACAATATCTGGAGAATTACTGTATGTACATTTACACTAAATACAATTTTGGTCATTTTTATCAGTATTTCTGTAATTCCCCAACGGCTGAGCTTCTAAGAGAAATAAACTGGTAATTAATGGTTCAGAGGATGTGTACATATTAGAAGTAGGCAGAGAGGAAATGGTCATTCATGGAAAGCTACTGTTGATGTAAACATGAACCAAAACTTTATACCACAATCGTCACAAGGGGGTCGGTGATGTTTCTCCGTCAATGTTGAGCCTCGTCTATCGCATTGATTATGAGTGAATATTAGTTTCATATATTGCAGGGGTCTCAAACTCCAGTCCTCGAGGGCCGCAGTCCTGCAACTTTTAGATGTGCCTCTGCTGCACCACACCTGAACAGAATAATTAGGTCATTAAGGCTCTGGAAAACTGATCTACACAAGGAGGAGGTCATTAAGTCATTTCATTCCAGTGTTTTGTACCTGTGGCACATCTAAAACCTGCAGGACTGCGGCCCTCGAGGCCTGGAGTTTGAGACCCCTGATCTATTGAATTGAATTGCTGAGTTTAAAATTAGACAAACATGGACAGACAAGATGAATAAATAAATAAAATAAGGCATCTACTGATGATCCTCATAGTTACAGAGCCGTAGCGCTCTGATAATACCATCAATTGATCGTGGTTCTTTTTTTATGCAGAGTTCCACGGTTTAGAGGACTGGATGCTGCAGCGCTCCCTGCAGGCTTTACAAACAGAAGGAAAAGCAGAGATCATCTCTATGGATGACGGAAAAGGTGTCAAATTTTTCTAAAGCGGTGCTGGAATCACGCTCGTACACTCCGACCAGGAAGCAAGGCGGATCTTTAGGATGGGTCGCACCTCGATGCAGAGGCCGGTGGATGCTGGCCCTTTAAATGTTTTTGTAGTTGCCTTTTTGGTTCACAACCTTCTCTTTCTGGGAGAGAACCATTATTGTTTGCGGGCAGAAACAACAACAAAAAAAGAGCATCTGAGGTGACACTGTGTTTATAAAATTATCATTGGTGACATTTGTTGCCATTTAAAGATGCAATGAGTATCAGGGGACTAAACACTATCATGTCTGAATATTTTAGGGGAACATTTCCCCATTAGCTGTCACTCAACTTCTTCATTTAGATTTTAAATGCAACTAGTTCTATCTCCATTTACTCTATTAAGGAGTTTACTGTGTATGATTAGCGCTGGTCCTTGGCTCGGCTGTCGTTCCTTGGTGCCCAGCCAGAATTCCCAAAGAAATCCCAGAACACAAGACCTGAGGGACTTTTTTAAATTTCTAAATAAATGCTTCCAGAGGAGGAACACCGCAGAGGCTCGAGGCAATCTTCATTCAACCTGACTGAGTGTGATAATATTGAACTTTGTGTACAGATTTCTGCCATCCTGTTGTTGTACTGTAGCTTCTGTGATGCTTCTGTTATCTTTCCCTCTGTTCTTTTTCATATCCTACAGAAAAAATAAATTAGGAATTTGTTAAATTTGCTTTATTGTCTTTTTTTTGTGTGTGTGTTTCAAATTCTGAGTCATTTCAAATGCTTCAGAGATGCAGTTCTTGCAAGGACACTACAAAGTGTCTTTGTAAGAATCTTGCTAAGACCAAGTGCAAAGTTTGGATGCAAAGATTTTCTTTGCATCCAAAACTGAAACCATTACAAGAAAGTGCCTGTTTGAAAGAAGATAGAAACAGAACTGCGCAGTGTTTAAGCCACTGCGCAGTTCTGTAAATGCCACAGGCAGAGCTCAGCAGAGTAAAACCTTTGTAATGGAGCTCTTTCTGGTTGCAGCTGTGATTAAGGACAGCACCCTGAAAGGTCCACTCACATGATGTGCTGTGAGGATGATACAGCTCCAAGGAGACGTGTATATGTGTGTATTTCCATGTATTTGCTGATCAAACCCTGCAAACGCACTTGTGGCACAGGTGGAGCCCAGTGAGGCCTTTGGTGGTAGAGGTTTCATGTTCCAGAGGCCGCTGCTCCTCCGCCGTGTGGCTCCCCCTGCAGGTCAGCCACGCTGCTCTCCCATTCTCTTTCTCCGAGTGCCGCTTATCTCTCACATTCAGGCTAATAAAAAGAGGTCAGATTTAAAGTGTAAGTAAAATGACTCATCGGTTGTGAATAAATTCAGCTCTTTGTAATCAGTGGAAATGTGGATGTGAATTTAACCCCAAAACATCAAAACTATAGGATGCCTGTGGCACCTGCTAACAAAATCCCATTTCTGTTTGATTTTATGTCAGTTTTAGACATCTTAAAATACATTTTATTTGTTATTAGCTATTAACTAAGTTTAACTTTTTTCGTTTTTGATCTAATTTAAGATCAGAACATATTACTTATGTTTTTGTTGCATTTCTATTTCTTATGTATTTGTATGTTTTTTATCATACCCTTTTATCAGCTTTATTTTTTTTCCTGAATTTATTTATGTAGCACATTTTCTTAAGGCCACAATGTATCAGTTCCATCTGGATGGATTTCTCTGCGCGTCAGAAGCAGCGGTGGGCGGAGCTGGAGCGATCAGGGCGCACAGCCCACTGGAGCTTTGTTGATATTGGCTGCTCCGTCCTTTCACAGGAGGTTATATCTTCAAGTCTTTGGAAAGACAAGAGGTTGAAAAAGAAAGAAAGAAAAGGACAACTAATGGAGACTTTAACTATGCGTTAAATTTGTGCCTCGCTTTTATGGGAGACGTCTTTACACGCACGAGTAAGTATAAAACATAAATTTGTGGATACTTCTCTCTTTTTTTTCCAATGAAGTTATATTTGCGTTGCTTTCAATTAGTCATTCATGTCTAATATTAAGCCATAGCTTGTGTTTTGCCACTGAAACGTGACCTGAAACCTGAATGTACTAATTCAGCTTTGTCCAAATGTGCCAAATGTCATTTCCACATTTAGGCTCTAAATCTGGAAGGTGTTGCAGCGGCCACAATGTCTCACGCACAGGTTGAGATCCCAGGACGCGGCTTTCCAGGCCTCTCCGTGGACATGACGGACGACTGCTTGTCCCGCAACGTGCTCAGGACGCACGGCTTGAACGCGCGGAGGAACTCTTACTGCCTGCAGAAAATCACCATGGACATTGATTCTCCCCTATACAGCAGCGCCCTCTCCAAAGCACTGTCCTGGTCGGCTGAGAATATCCTGTCGCTCGCAGAGTCCAGAGTAGAGGAGGAAAAAGCGGACGAGTCCCCGCAGCAGCTGTCCCCCGTCTCCAGCCGGGACGCCAGCACCGACGCGCCCTCAGGCAGCCAGGAGCCCGACGCGGTGGGAGGAAACTGGCCCTCGGAACGCAGATCCCAAGCTCACGATGCCAGCTCGGACTCTGACAACGAGCTTCAGAACAGACAAAACAAGGTCCTGTCCCGCATCACCTTTGACACCCAGTGGGAGCAGGAGGAGAAGGAGGACGTGGAGACCAAAGCGGTGGCAACCTCACCCGATGGAAGATATCTCAAATTCAACATAGAGATCGGAAGGGGTTCCTTCAAGACTGTGTATAAAGGCTTGGACACGGAGACAACGGTGGAGGTGGCATGGTGTGAGCTACAGGTAGGTGCGCCTACAGTTCACGATTTCACTTCAAACGATTAAAGTAATATTTCTCTTTGTATTTATATTAAATAATGTGTAAGACGCCCATACCTAGACTTCAGAACCCAGCAATACACGCCCCCTCCTCATGCTACATGCTAGAGTAACAAACTTCAGTGTGTTTGCCTTGGATCTTAAAGGATCAACAGGAAGTAGTGCACAATAATAAAGTGAGCAAAAAAATAATACCACGTTTTATAAACTAAAATATGAAAATTGTGGCAGGCGTTTGTATTCGAACTCCGAGAGTGAAATATGTCACAGGACCTCCACCAGCATTTTGTATCTAGAGACTGGAGGGGTTTTTTTTTGTTTTTTGTTTGTCAAGCTCAGTCTGATTGGATGGAGGTAATTTATGAAAATCAGTTTTGAGGTCTTTCCCAGCTTCTCAATTGGATTTTGGTCTGGACTTTGAAGAGGCTGCTGTGACACACCAAAATTATTTATTCTGAATCTTTTGTAGCTCTGATTGTGTATTTAATATCATCGTCCTGCAGCAAAGTGAACCTCCAGCAGAGTTTAACGTTTTTGCAGCATCAAACAGCTTTTATTCCATGACTGACCAGGTTTAACTGTGGTCTCATCTGTCCAGAGAACCATATTCTTCATGTTTACAACACCCCTTACATGGCTTGTGGAAAGATTCTTCCACAAAGGGCATTTGTGAAGTGTGTGACTTTCTCCATCATCAAATTTTCCCACCTGAGCTGTGGATCTCTCCTGCTCCTCCAGAGTCAGGGCAGGGACATCAGAACGAAGGGGAGTGAATGCAAATGCACATCCAAGATTTTCAGATTTTATTGCTGAGAAACTGAAATCCATGCATCACTTCCACTTTGCCATTATGCGCTGCTTTGTGTTCATACATCACTAGAAATTCCCATGCAGTACACTCGGTGTGTGGTTCTAAAGTGAATACATGTAAAGAAAAGTCCAAATCCTGAGAATATTTTTGCAAGACTTTGTGAGATTTTCCCCACTTTCCAGCTCACTCTGCTCCACTTCCTAACGTGAAGCAGCTAATCTGGTGTGTGTTATTCCTTACTGACCTTGTGTTTCCTCATGTAGAGGGCCTGACACGGTAACCCGGGTCATCCTGTTAACAGTCCGTTCCAACTGAACCACTCCTTATAGCATTATCCCCTCCTCTTTCTCTCTAATCCCTTTTTTTTTCATTCAGAACCTGTCGCCGAGGTCCACTTCACGTGGAGCATTTTATATGCAGCTCGGATGGTCTGTTGTGCGCTGTTTGCATGTGACAGATGAGCCGTTTGTTACACTTCCATCTCGCGAGGTCTCGATTGTGTTTTCATGCTCTGTGGGCTGCTGGAGCAGGCAAACACAAACCGAGAAGGTAGGCCGGAGTAAAACGTGTAGAGGTGTTAAAGTTTAGCATGCAGGATCCAAAACAGCCTGGGCAACAGCTGCCTCTCCTCTTATTTAAATGGTGTGATAGCGCCGTGGTGGATTTAAGGGTTTAAGCTTTTAACTCCACCCTTAACATTTGCCTTTGTGCTTGACCCTGGCCAGTGTTGGTGTCTGGCAGACGTGTGAGCCTCGGTAGGCACGAACACTGAGTTAACTGCATGCTTTCGGCTGTTGTTTGTTGTTTGAGAGCAGAGGCTGCAAGTTATTTTAGAATATCAAAAAGGCCTGGTGGTGGAGGTGGGATTTGTATTTTAACTGTGCAGAAGGTTGCTGGGTGCTCATTTTATGGGAGGGACATAAATCTACCCTAAAGCCCCAAGGTTTCACCTATAGGATCACAGAATATCTTTTAGGCTGTAAAGTCACTAGAAAATATTCTCTTCCTGCTCTGTTTCACTCATTCATTTGACTCTACACCTGTTATTCAAATAATGCACACGCCTAACTTTCCGTTTCTTAGTAGAGAAAACCCAAAGTTTATATTTTGTAACTGATCCATTGGCCACAAACCATTTTTTGCGACCAAGCTTTTTCGTTTCATCTCTTCACTCGAGACATGAGTCCAGTTAAGCTTCTTAATCACTGCTAATAAGCTTAGGGATTGCGGCTGTTGATATGGTTGCTGTTGTGATAAGTTAACCTCAAATAGATAGACTTTACCTGCCGTGGCGCTTCTTTACAGAAATTGCTGCCCCGTCCTGCGCCATGTGTGCCCCCCAATGCTTAAAGGGAAGCGCGGCAAGCTCTGCTGTTGGTGGCTAAACACAGTCTCTCCCCTAATGTTGATGGGGCAGCAGTCAGAGATGCGTCATCACAACTCTGCTAGGAACGCCTTAAGCTCCTTTAAATATGTGCAACAGAGGCGGAGATCTAATCTGCAGGAAGTTCAGATCTGCTGTTTGGGTATTTAACGGGGCTTTAAATCGCATCTACTCTGCTTGATTCCCACTTACACAAAGTTATCTATGTTTTTTATATATATGTATATATAGGTATATATATATATATATACAAAGATAATACACAGGTGTTCTTCAGTGTACTACCAACACAGTAAGATAGAATGCAGGTTTGTCTGGGCGGTGTCCACTTGAAATTTTTGTGCTGGCACACAATAAGTAAACAAAACATTTAGATTCTTCCGTGACGTGACACCCACAGCTGGGCTAGGACCATATGTTGGATGCAGTTTCTTCTCACCGCTCGGGAATATAGAGCAAAACTTTACTATTATGATTGGAAAAAACCTGCCTACTGAAGGAAAGGCTCCTATAAGCTTTATTTAGCAGCATTCACACCCCCATAAAACCCTTATCAGGCCTATAAACAAAACATAGCCACTCTCTTTTATGTTAACTTAGAATTTATAACACTGTTTGGAATTATGAATTACAACCAAGGATACAATTAATCTGTTACTGTCTCTGCTTTCTATAATATCAATATAAATCAAATGTAAGCCACGCTGTCTGAATGAATCTCAATGATTTATTTTGGACATTGCATTCAAACGACACATTGCCTCTTAGAAGTCCTCATCATCTTTGAACCTTCTCACATTTCATTACTTTACAACCACCAACTTCAATTCTACCACCATTTTATGTAACAAACCAGAAGCTTTCTCTCAGCACGGTGCTGCCACCACCATGCTTCACCGTGGACGTGGTGCGTTCAGGGCGATGTTCAGTGTCGGTCGTGATTTTTGGTCTTGACCGATCAGATCACATTCCTCCACGTGTTTGTTTTGTCCTCAATGCTTATGTGAAACTAAAAGCAGGACTTTTGGGGGGTTATATTAACGATGGCTTTTGTCTTGGCATTCTCCTACGAAGGCCAGTTTTGTGAAGTGCAACAATGTCAATGGGTGAGATGAGAATTTTGGATTCTCATCTAAAATTTGAAAGACAAGTTACAAAAGTGGGCAGACTTGCAAAAGGAAACCAACATACATTCAGACTAATTAGATATTTTCTTCCCTTTTTTGCCAGAAACCGTTTTGCAGTATATGTTTCGATCCCATTTAGGTTACTGTGAAGCGACTTGATCTCAAGCAACATCAACAACCATTAAAGATGATATATAATTCGGCAAATAAAATTTTGGACAGAAAACCAGTTAGATTTAATCATTTCCATGTTCTCAAAAAACTGAATTTGATGAAATTTAAGAATACATTGTTTAATATATATCATTCATTTTAAAAATGTTTGAAAGTAAGTGATCTTGTGGTTCCTCTTCAGTAATTGCATGAACTGTAAGGTACCTTCTCGTAAAACGTTTTTTGGTCAAACATGAGTCGTTAATATGCATAACGACTCATGTAGAGGACTGGAAACTGATTCAATGTTTATATTAAGACTGAAGCGATTTCGTAAAGAAGATCAGGCGTTCAGTCATGGTTAGTACCCAGCCCCTAACGGTTCCAAGATGACTCCTGTTTCATTGTGGTCTGCTTTAAGTTATAACTTTAGGATTTATGTTATGTAAGACATTTTATTTTGCTATGATGTTTTATTGACTTTTAAACTGTTTAAGTTGTTAAAGGTCCACATGTGCATTGCTAGTTAGTTAAGGCTATGAATGTTATAGTGTTTTGTACTTAACACTTCTCCCTATGCAAATAAACATTAAAGAAAGAAGGATGTTTAAAGCTTGGGATGTTACATTTTTCTAAACTTTTTTCCTGGCCTGTCCGCTGCGTTCCCTCGTCTTCATGATTATATGTGTTCACTAACGTTGTCTAACAAACCCCTAAGGCCTTCATAGTGCAGCTATATTAGACTGATATCAAATTACATACGTGAATGTTGTTTACTAATCAGGTGACCGCTAATGGCTGAGTTTGATTTTTTTCTTTCATTGTCTTTCTTTTCTTTCTTTCTTTCTTTCTTTCTTTCTTTCTTTCTTTCTTTCTTTCTTTCTTTCTTTCTTTCTTTCTTTCTTTCTTTCTTTCTTTCTTTCTTTCTTTCTTTCTTTCTTTCTTTCTTTTTGTTAAGGGGTACCAAAGTAAATGGGACTTAATATATATGCACACTTTTCAGACTTTATAAAATATAAAAATTTCTTCCCTTTCTGCACTAATTTGTGTTGGTCTGTCACATAAAATCCCATACAAATGAAAAACTGTTTGTGATAGTGAAGTAACAAAATGTTTTGCATGTTTAAAGAGAATGTGTTGTCTATACTTAACATGTTTTCTCTACGCAGCAAGTTTTTGAGGAATGAATTAACTTTGTGTCAGAGGTCTTCAAAAGGTGACAGCATAATGGGATTGACATACCTGTACTTGGATATGTTTAATTGTAAATGAGTCTGCAGTCCATCGCACTAGACTCCAGATATACAACCTCTGTTTTTTATTAAAAAATTTTTTTATCTCCTATCTTCCTCATTCTGTACGCATGCCTTATCACTTTAAATCTTGATTTATTAACTCCGTTTAATATTCCCTCTACATTCTTCGCAACCTTTGCAGAGTATGTTGACATTGATGTAATATTTTCAGGTCAAACATTTTGCTATAATTTAGAAATCTATAACCATGAGGAAATTAAAAACTTGAGAACAAAGCCACACGAACACATAATTAGAGTCTGGTGCAGTTACCAAAAAAAAAGAGGGATGATATGTCCATGTGGCAGGTTCCCAGGAACCGCCTCAGATCCACAAGTGACATACTGACATAAAGGAAACCTAGTCCGAGCTTTTGAAGGAAGTGCAGAAGTGATAAAATATGAATGAGCTGTTGTTTGCTCCCTTTCTCTTCCACACATGCATTCATTGGGTTGTGGTGCAAAAACTACCAGATTGCTGCTTTGATGTTCGCTTTAAACCAAGTTTAGTAAGCTGACTGCTGGTTCTTGATGAAACACAGAGCATAAAGCTCCTACGTGGTACCACTTTGATGACTGGATGCACCAGCCATACGAGCTGCTGAATAACCAATAAGAATGAGAGCATTCAAGCGCAAATCCTTGTTGGTGAGCCACTCTAAAGGGCATCAGTTGCACAATACCTGTTCTCATTCAAGGGCAGCGGCTTCCAGCGTGCTCCCCCACTTTGCACCAGACACTTGTGTCGTCTCACGTTTCACTTTTAAGCCCATACCAACTCACATTCTTTAGTGAGGCTCCATCTTATCAAGCTTCACCATAGCCACTTGTAAGTTCAGCAGGATGAATAAGCAACCAACTTTGGGCAAGCGTCATTCAGAATTCTAAGGAAAAAACTGCAAAGCCGACATGAAACGTCAGCTGAAATACATTATTTAAGGCTTATTTTTGTGATAACATTAAGTAGCAAATGTTCAAGAGGACAATTGTTAAATTATTTGTAATTTCAGTTTGGAGAGATTCACTGTATAAAGGTTTTCACAAAACACAGAACTGACATTACATTTTGCTCCAGTTCAGAGTTACACCAAAAATGTAGCGGTACGCCATATTTCAAGTTTTAAAATAACTATTTACAAGCTCCAATAAAACATGAATAATAACTCAGTCAAATTAAATATTTGACTGGAATAAGCTTGTGTTGTTATACTGTCTCATTAATGTGCAGGGGTCTTTAGGTGTTTTAGGGTTTGTGATAAGATGCATTGATATGTTTTGATAAGAGGGTTGATGCTACACGGTGAGAGAGAGCAGTCTATATTACAAAGCTCTTCAGTGAAGCTGGATTCCAACATTGATTAAGTCAAGAGGATTACATGATTTCATTTTAAAGGAGGTTAGAGTTAGAACCCCCAGAAGAAGAAAATACAAGATTACTATTTCAGTCAGAAGACGGTAAATCATACAAGGGTGATGATATAACAGTTTTTAACAACTTTTATTAGCAGCTAACTCCATTCTCAAACTCTGAGAGTTTATTTTCTTGATTGTAAATATTAATATAATTCTGATTGATTCTAGCAACTGCTGACACTCTCAGATTTGTATTTTTTTTATTTCATTTGGGAAAAGAATAAATGGGAAAGAATGAAAAGTTCCAGAATTTCCCCCTCACTTTGCAAATTAACAGTCAAACGGGACTGGCACACTATGCAGTTATCCAGTATGACTTGCCGGGTATAAACACAAATTTACAATACACACAAGGCAAAAGGGTCTGGAATGCAAACAAGATCAGTTTTTATGGTAAACCTCAAAACTACTTTGGCTTGAATTTGATATGAGGTGGATTAAAACAATGAAATTTAATAACTCTGTTTTTGTGGTCACCATTTTTCAGTTACAACCAATGTGATGACATAAGTCATAATTTAATTAAGCTGTAATAAAAGTGACTTCTTCTCTATATTTTCCTTTCCATGTCTAAATGCCACCGGTTTCTAGGAAGCACTGTAGTCTGAGCACAAAATCAAAGCAGGGTGTTGCGGTAAAACATTTACACCAGTCCTGCTGCAGTCGTAGAGCTGCAGCCATCTATGAAGCTGTAAAAGTGGAACTGGAAGCTGTTCTGTCTTCACTTCAAATTTGAAAACTCTTTGAAGTGTTACAGCTTTTCAAAGCCCTGCTTTATCTCGCTGCGTCTCAGTTTGTGCACAGAGTTATGAGCTCAAACAATGATAGCTAAAGCTAGTTTAACCCAAGCCCTTGGTTTATGCTGCTTGTTTGTTTGCCAGCGTTTTAAAGCACAAACCGAACTGTGTATCCTTTATCTGAAAGTGGCCAGTGTTCACTCACAGGCATCCTATCAGCCTGACTGCAGCCAACATCACCACTGTCTTTCCTTCTAGGGCCCACAGAGCGGCAAGACTTTATCAGAGCCAAGTCATGCTCTCCAAGGTGCCGTTAAGAGGGCTCACAAACGATAGCCTACATCTGCACTTGGCAGCACGTCTCTTTGACCCGAAGCCTGTTTGTTTGGATTAGAACTGCTAGACTTAGAAAGAAGGCTGCATCGGGTCACCTATAAAACTGGTACTGTACTCCATATGCGCACACTGCAAGATACGACTTGTCAGTATCAATTCAAGTGTATTTGGTGCCAAGTCGTGATAGCAGTGCCTCATTGGCTGTCTTTGATAGTGTGTCAATGTCTGACTTTGGGTGGGTACTGAAGGAACAAGCACAGGCAGCTTGGTGGCTCCTTTGTTTTGGCCTGAAGGTATTTGGCGTGTTTGTAATGACAACTGAAGGTGTTGTTGGGTGCAGGTTTATGCTACGTCTCTGTAACATATGGTTTAGTATTGCTTACTGCTGAGCAGTTAGCTCCTTATTAATTATTGTATGGATTTTTGTTCCTCTTCTCAATTCTGCAGTACGATGTGTTAGTCTGTCACATAAAGCCCCAACGAAATGCATTTACATGTTGGCTCAACTATGACACAATGTGAACAAACTAAAGGGGTTTGAACACTTTTGTGAGGTGTAACATGTGGACAAAATATTCTGTTTTGAAAAATCTGGAATATTAAATATGAACGCATTGCAAGTAAGACCCTGGCTTGTTTTTGTAGAGCTGGTGTGTGTTTCTGGATATATGGATATGTGGTCTGACCATGTCTAAAACGATTTCTGGTGCCAAAGGATCTGAGCCGAGTCACTGCTTTTATTTGGGTTCTCACAGTCAATCATTTTTTTATGCCAGAGAGATTTCCGTAAGCTGTCCATGTTTGTTGAGAGGTTTCCACCGCCTGCTGAGCTTTATGTTCTACAAATGGAAAAGCGTGTGTCTTGTTTCAAAGCTTATCCCTTTGGAGCCTTTTAAAATTGCATCTGGATCCATGTCTTTCTTTCTAATCACACTTGCTTTTTATCTGAGAGGAGCACACACACACTTGATCTGTTTTACATCTATGTTCAGTTCTCAGACGAGCTTTTCTTCCCAGGTTTTTATATGCATAACAAAACTGTTCTTTATACAGACCATCCCTAACACACTTTAAGTGCTTAACTGGAGGTTAATTGCATGTCCCCTTGTGAGAGACGAGACTTAAAACGTTAGCATGTCTAATTTAAGACTTTGGATGTGAGCATCACCTGGTTTGCTGTGGAACTATTTAACTGTACAAAGGACGTATATAATTTGCAAGTGTTTTATATTCCAGATTTAACCAAATGTATTAAAACTTAGAAACGAGAAACAGGGCCTTTAAGAGTCAATTTGAATTTTAAGAGTTGGAGTTACTTATCAAAATTTTCTTCTATCATGCAGCCCTTTCATGCGGTTGATTTCAATATTTGCCTGGAAATGGAGCACTGGACATTTTTTTTCCAAACTTTGTTCTCTGTCTTGCTGTTCCATCCATCCACGTGTCCATCTGTCCATCTATGTATTTACTTGACTCCTCTTCCATTTTTTTGTCTGTTCATCCATCTGTCCAACTTGACTGGTTTTTGAAACAATTGCAGCAATTTAAGGTATAAACAAATATACCTGGTGTTTTAACCTGGGCTCTTGGATGCAGCAGCTGTGGTTTTCTCTGCCACATTAGAATGAATAGTTTGGATTTATTTGGGCGGTGAACTCATGTCCTGGTATATTCAATAAAATTTTTTCTTTTGCAAGATTCCCTTTTTTTTTGTTTCTGTGTTTACATAATATTGTACAATTTACTTAAATTCCACTCAAAGTGCTTTTTGTTATTGAAAATGTTTCCTCTCTGGAAACTGATATAAATTCAGTATTAGTTAGATGTAAACTGAAAGCATGATTTTTCTGTCATAATAACTAATTAGTTGTGCTACACAACACAAAATGCATTTAGATAATTTTCCCAGCAAACTTTAGAACATCTTGTTGTTTTTCATCGTCTTTAACTGTGTGTTGCTGTGCAGCCGTTAGTTTGGTGAAAGCATGTGGTCACACTGCAGCCCTGCTTCCTGAACAAACCAAAAGACCTCGAGCTTTAATAGCTTCCCAGGCTCTGTTGGTAAGGGGGGAAAGGGAGACCTTCATGCAGAGGTTACTTCTGGTCATTTCTGAAGCGACCGTGTGTGTCGAAGTGTGCAGGACAGAGGTGTTAACAGAGTGAACGTGCTCAAAGGTACCATGTAAGATCCAGGGTGAAGAGTTTATTTAAAAATGGTTTGGTTCCCCTCATTAGCTATCTGCAAACACTGCTATGTGTTTTCTCTGTCAACAGAAAACAGATAAATTAGTGTACCCACCACCCTCTTTATAGCCTCCCCCCACCCCCGCAAAAGTAAATGAAGCAGTTTTGGTTCACGTTCATTTTGCATTGCGGGTTTCTAAACTCGGTTCTCCCTTTTACAGCTTAAAAATACATTTTTAGTGAGAGTCTTTATTGAAAACAAACTGTTGAGTAAAGAGTTCAGGATTCATAAATCTTTCATGCTGTTGCCTTCCTGTGACATGACCACCACTCGAACGCCGTCAACTCGTAAACTATATCCGGTCCTGCTTGCCATTGGCACTCGATAGCACATCCTTGTTTGTCAGTGTAACATGAGGCTCCGTCCACCTCCCGCAGTCAGGGTTGAAGTGCACTGCAAATAAGATGTTGACCAGACTTTCTTTTTTTTTTTAGACGTGGAACATTTCAGTTTTCTTTGACGCTCATAAGAAATCAGAGTTCTCCTAGGGATTATTTGAAAGAATTTTAAATCATCCTCAGATCTTTTCTCACTTTGAACAAGAGAAAGTGATATGACAGGATATGACTGAGATGAAAGCTTCCTCACTTCTTTCTGGTTGCAGAGCCTGAGGCCAAAACAACTTTCAGGCCAAAACAACTCTGATGCTCTCACGGTCTGATCTCAGTCGAATGGCAGCTTTCTACAAAGCATAACGCAATCTGCCTGTTGAAGAAACAAAAACCGCAATCCAGGGGGAAAGTTATGTGATTAAACTGAATCGTTATTATTAATTCACAGATATTTTACCGAACCTACACGAGCCAGTGGCAAATAATCCGTTGAAGAAATATGCGACAAGAAAAAGACTAACAATCTCCTTGATGTTTATTGATTTAAACACTGTGGGCTTTAATTTGATCATTTTTGTTCCCAACAAGTTTATTATCCATTACTTGTACAAATTTTCCACGCCAAACTAAGTGAAAAACCTGTTCCCCTCCTCGTCTGTGTGTGTGGGGGGGGGCACGTGCCTTGAAAAATGAACAGGAACTAGTGGATATTCAGTTTTGTTATAGTTTCTGCAATTTATTTATACAATGTCATGAAAAAGTTACATTTTCAACAGACATCTTTCAGATTATCAAACGAATGTGTAAATACACAAAGCAACTTATTATTTTTATTAAGATCTAATCTATTAAAACCAACCTGGCTCTGTGGAAAATACTACCCTCCTTGTTAAATTGTGTGCTTAAACTCATTTTTTGGTTCAGTTTCACAAGCTACCCTGAGACCTCATTTAAAGGGAATCACTGTTGACCAAAAGAAAGCAACGACCCATTTCAGATTTTCCAAAAATAGCTCTTGACAAACAAATACTTCAGAAAATACGTTGTGAACTGATGAGACAGACAGTTGGGATAGTGTGCTTCCTTTCATAAAGCGAACTCATCATTTCTGAAAAAGAGCATGAGACCAGTGGGTGTTGGTGGTAGTGTGATGGTCTAGGGATACTTTGCTTCACCTGGATGTGGAAAACCTGCCAAAATTGATGGATCTGAATTCTGCTCTGTTGCCAGAAAAATATGAAAGAGAATGTCCAGCCATCAGGTCATGACCTTAAGTTGTTTGACGATGCTACCTTATAAAGAAACTGGTTCAGGTGGATATTTAGCTTTAGCTGTGTAACATCTGTGGTCAAGTGGCCACTTTCTGCAGAGTTTAACTTTAATCCACCTCTTGATGAAACAAAACCCGAACCACACTGAAGAGGAAGATTGGATTGGGTTAACCTGATTAAATAATTGTTATTTAGAGTTTCTTTTCAACTTAACCTTTATTTTGGTAAAGATCACCCTTTCCCATCACATCCCATTAGGAGAAGGAACCAAGGCAGACCCAGAATTTTGAGGAGGGTTTGTGGATGCTTTGAGCTCCCCCAGATTAACCTGGAGAGTCACTAGGAGAGGGTTTTCTTGCTGCACCTGGTTCCTCCATGACCAGTTCTCTAAAAGAAAAGCAATGGTTGCCTGTAGAAACGTATTCCCATGGTTTTAACATAAATCCCAAATCTGTTTGTGTACACAAGACTGTTTAAAACTACAGCAACGACTGCATTTTTGAAACGAAAAGGGAAGTTGTGGGAACATTTGGCATCAATATGCTTCAACAATTCAAAAAATGGTCATTCAAAATGCTTCTACATTGTCAAGTCTTTGTAAGGTTTCTAGTAACGAAAACCAGCCAGAAGACACATAGTTTTAAAACCAGATATGCACTTTCATGGACTTGCAGAGGCCTGTACTCTCCCAACAGTAGTTTGGGTGATTTAGCTCACAAACTGTTTAAAGTATTTAGGGTTGTGGGTTTCTGGATTCATCTGAAGCAGTTGGGACATGACAGTGTTTTATGTGTGGTGCAAAAATGCTTTAAAAAAATTCTTTTGGACCTTTGTAATTGTTATTATTGTAAATGTGACACAAGAAAAATATTGATTTAAAATTGCATATTTTATTATTACCAGAAATAATCAGTGTTGTAAACATTAGCTGTAAAAGTGTCCTGTTATAGTGGATATTATTATTGACCCTTTACAGATGGATCTAGTTTAAAAGTGCCCAGCTCCGGTTTGGGACTTTTACAGCTGCCTAAAAGTGACAAAACATGGCACCCTGGTCTATGATGCTGCTGTGCCATTTATTGAACATGAAACACTGTTTCCGCTAATGAGCAATTAGTGGAAACGGTGTCTAAATCAGGGTTGATAATTTGTGGACGTGCAGGGATCTCACATGGCTGATTGTTAGTTATTGATTTGGTGCACTGCTGCTCCAGGAGAAGACACTTTGACATCAACTGAAAAATTCTTAGGTTTCAAGCAGGCACTTATTTTTTATTACATGTTTTTTTTAATTGTAGTGTTATAATAATGTGTTTTTAAACCATTCGGAATTTCTTTATAATTTGCCTTAAAAGAGACAACACATCTTGCAGCTTTTTCTAGTAGTCTTAATAATTAGTTTTTCAGGTTTTCTGACGGTCCGTTGAAGTTTTTCTTTGGTTTGTGGCTGCTTCACAAATACCTCGTCCATAAGCAACTACTAACAAAATGTAGTGCATTAAAAATTATGTGTTAGATTACCAGAATCTCAGTTAAAGATGAACAGTAAATGCATCATGTTATTTTCAAATGATGATTTCAGTAATTAACCATGAATTAATTGTGCTTAACCACATTTTCTGGTTAGCTAGCTTCAGATTCATGAGCCAGACAAAAGTCTCAGGATTGCTGAACCTGCATATTTAAGAAATAACTTGGAGATAACCTGTCAGCACAAAGTAAGCTAAAATATCTCAAGAAAAGTCTTGAAAGTATTATGAACGACTTTGTAAGTCCAGTTAAAGCACCATGAGAAATTACCACATTTTGGGAAAAAACATGAAATAGTGGTGAACTTTCCCCGGAGTATCCAGCCTACCAAAATTACTCCATCAATGACTCATTCAGAAGAACATCTAAAGCACTGCAGGCTTCACTTAACAGTGTTCATAATTCAGCAATATGACATCTATGAGGGAGTTTCGAGCAGAAAACTACTGCTGCCAAAACAATAACACAGAGGCCTCGCTTACATCTGACAAAAAAAAATCTTGATAATCCCCGAGACCTTTGGAAAAGTTATCTGCGAACTGATAAGTTTAGACATGGAACTTTTTGGAATGCATGTGTCCCATCATAACGGTAAAACAAACAGAAGAATGCAGTGACAGTCAGATGTGACGGCGGTAGGTGGTTTGTCAGAGGGTTTGTTCAACTTGATAAATTTAGCGTTTTAGCAGAAAATCCCAGAGGATACTGTCCGACCAGCTGTTCCTCCTCTTAAGTTCAAGTGAACCTGAGTTATGCATTAGGATGATTATCCATAGCACATCAATAAGGTCCACCTCTGAATGTCTCAAAAACAAAACAACATGAAGATTTCTGAGCGGCCTTGTCAAAGTCTGGAATAAAATCGGAATGAGATGCAGTGGCATCACCTTAAATGAGACATTCCTGCTAAAAAAAAAACCCCAAAAAACTTTAATATGGCTGAATTAAGACAATTCTGCAATAAAAGAGTGAGATAAAAGACTCAGTAGTTTTCGCAAATTCTATACGACATCAGTTTAGAGCCTAATTACTCTTCTGCATCTAGACAGAGTGATTATCCCCTTCACTCAGTGAGATTGTTTGAAAACTATATTTTGTAATATGTTTTTTTATGTCTGATAATAAGACTGGTTTGACTTGACCCATATAAGTTTCAGTAAAAAATAACAAGAAATAACCTTATTTAATAAAATCTAGATAATAGAAGAAAAGCGTAGAGATTTTTAACAGTACTCCATGTTATAGAGCCCATTGCTCACTTTTTGAAATAATCATTTTGAACTTCTGCTTTTAAGACAATACTCCTATAAGCCATGTCCTTCAGGGATCTTGTGATCTTTCTGTGGTTCACTTAGCTTCCTGACTTGGACAGAGTGTTTGTTTCCATTCATGCTCCTCTCCTGAAATGCTCTTTGTACAAATAAAATAGTCACCATCCCTCCCAGTGCCCCTTGAATCTCAAAACTTACCTCACTATTTGGGTAATACGATCAGACCAGATGAAGAATCTCCTCTGCATCTCTGTTTACGCTGGCCTGGGATTACTCAGACGTCAACAGAGTAGGTGTTTCGGGTCAAGCTGATTGTCACACCATTGCGTCAGTCAAGAAAGTTCTGGACGCATCATGGAATCTGATCAGCAACATCAGGCAATGCCACCTTTTGTGGAGAATAACTGA
This sequence comes from Xiphophorus maculatus, assembly GCF_002775205.1. Lineage (NCBI taxonomy): Eukaryota > Metazoa > Chordata > Actinopteri > Cyprinodontiformes > Poeciliidae > Xiphophorus > Xiphophorus maculatus. Next base: position 14,161,500 of record NC_036452.1, on the reverse strand, counting down.
TGTCTTTGAGCTACACTCCAACCATCTTTTGTCATCTGGAAAAAAAACTAATCACAAGACCCTCTCCAAGTAACAAAACAAAACAAAAAACCATGTCAGATTGCTTATAGATGGGAATGATTGAGATAAATCTGGCTTGCGGTGTGCAAGAAAACATGATCAGTTTCTGACATTACGCAACTCTGTGCTGAGCTTGAAAGGAAAGAGGATTACTGAAGATGAGATTCAGGGGGAAGAGGACAGTACTGTAAGTGCAAAGCAATTACAGGTCACTGCTAGGTTTTTAATGAGTTACTAAAAGCAGACACCAGAAATGTTAGGACAAGTTACGAAGACCAGAGTAAACGGACAATATGAAACCTAGGAGCTCCCTGATAAATGTGCTGTAAAAAAAAAAGTGAGGCAACTCTTAAAAGAGGACGGCCTTGCACTTATGTAAATATAGCAGCCCTAGATAGATGAACCACATCTATCTAGCAAGTCTGCCTCAGACTTGCTATTCCATGTATTAATAGGATCAATATTAATACTATTAATAATAGGATTAATAGGATCATTTAGGATCAGAGAATGTATCTTAGTAAAACTGACCACAAAGTTTTTGTGCTTTAAATAAACAAGACGCTGTGCAAAGCTGCAGGTTGATGGTAATTGGACATAAGCCACGAGTCATGTCAGGTTCTCTGAGTGAGAGCAGCAGTCAGGAACCTGGTTTGACTCTTCACTCCTGATGAGATTAATGGCTAACCTCCCTCTGGCTGCTCCATTTACGGAGCATGTCAGGTTTTTTCTTGGAACGAGCACACTGCCGCCTCAGTTCTCACCTGCAAACATCTAAAATACAACGCCGTCCCAGCACGAGCACCTACGTGCGTGTTGGTACACTTCATATGTCAGTCATGTGGCAGGTATGCAAGCTTTGCAGCTGTGAGGTCAATTTTTTTTTTTTTACCTGACCCCCTTCAGACATCTCACCTCTGACCTCAGTCCTAGCCAGTCGCCACAGCTTCGGATGGACTATCTGTAGCAGTTCAGGCTCTCGGATGTCAGTGGAAGGACTCTGTAAATTCTGGTTTTGACCTGCAGAACTCTCCTCTGTCAGCTAACATGTCCATGTTAGCTGGTCATGTTATGTTAACATGACCAGCCACATAACGAAAAAATATTATTGTTAGAGATGTACCAATCAATTGGCCACATATTGGAACTGGACAGTTTTCCTGTGATTAGCTCTGACTAGTGATTGGCACAGACACCGAAAAATATTTTTATTCTTCTCTTTTTACTTGTATTTTCTAAATAAATCAAATTTTGTGCTTAAGGTTAAAAAATCTAATAAAGATTAGAGCCATATGTCTATCAAGGATGTACCCCACCTCTTACCGAATGACTGCTGCAGGTTAAGCTGCTATAAACGATGGGTGGCTGGACAGATGGTTAGGGACATCTGCTTGGAAGGATAAATTAGTATATTCTTGTAATTCCTTCATTTCCTTTTAAATAAAAACTACAAATTCTGCGGAGGACCTCTTGTTTTTACATGAGTCACTCTATTATCCATAGAATAACAATTAGGTCAGTCAATATTCCCTAAATTTAAAGACACAACTGTTTGTTAAGCCTAATAAATGATTTAAAGTAACACATTTTAAAATTTATGTTAATTAAAGTTAGATCTTAATTAACCCTCCTTTGTGGACCATTCTACATGCTTCATTACATGGCTGAATTGTGGTAAATGTCTCAAACCTATAGCAAACCAAAAGCAGTCTTAGCACACAGAGCATAAAACCAAAAGGTTTCATGGTTCTATTTTATGTCACATCAAAGATTATCGATTGTCAAAGATCCTAAATAACTGCTCAGATAAAAATAATTGCTTGAAAGTGTACACTTAAGTAATAAAGATGTACATTAAATAGTCAAATGACCATGTTTTACTATGTGGTTTCTTTAATTCACAGTGCCTTCTGGAGAAGGCCTTAGAGAGTAAAAGCATTTCAAAATGCAACTTGCGAAATCACAAAAACAGGATGCAAACAAAACAATGTAGAAAAGTTGACTAAAAAATGAAACGCAAACAAAACCCAATTCTTTGCTATGACAGTTCATTTATCAGTGTTTACACTTGTGTCTGATACAGATGACTAAAAGCAATGCTAAACACTATCATTTTGAGACAAAAAAACTTTGAACCTTTTGATTTAATTATCTCTTGCACAATGTTGCGCAAATATTATGGAGAGCAAAGTGAAAGAAACACCTTCTCCAACCCTACATATTCATTTTTGCACGCTAGAAGTAGTGACAGGACTGATTTCTTTTTCTCCCCCCACTGGACCTATAAATACAGTATATATATACTGTATGTCTACATATATATATATATATATTTGTTTTTTTCTTTTTCAGTATGAATTCCTACAGATACCACAATCTGTCCACTGGTTGTTGCACAAACCCAGTCCAGACTTACTATATCTGTGCGAGCCTTAACACCAGCACACTGTTGGATCTCATTTTAAAACTTTTGAGTGTTCCCACATGGGTTGGAGCAAAAGTTGGCTGCTATTTTGGTGTTTTGTGTTCCTGTCCTGGTTGTCATAATAGTGGCGCTGACCAGGACTTCTTCATACCAACGCCTCCCCGGCCATCAACACACCTTATGTAACTCCACTTACATGGCAACATGTCCAAGTGTTTCCATCGGTTACTAGACCACCAGCCCACTTTTCATTGGCTAAGAATAACTGAGACTGTCATTCTAAGATGCTGTAGCATATTTTAAAGAGAGAGGCAACTTGTCTGATGTTTAATTTAAAAAAAGTGTGAGACTTTGGAGTGTGCTTCTATAAATCCTAGTGACTTATGATAAATATTTCTTATTTTAGTTACAGTAGCTTGATAAAGTATTAATAACTTCACCTTTTTCACATACTTCTGATGATACAACTTCAAACTTTAATTTGTTTTGTCAGGATTTATGTGGGTTAACCTAACAGTCATGTTTTCGGACTGTGGGAGGAAGCCGGAGTACCCGGAGAGAACCCATGCATGCACAGAGAGAATATGCAAACTCCAAGCAAAAAAGATCCCAGGCCGGGAATCAAACCCTGGACCTTTTTGCTGCAAGGCAACAGTGCTACCAACTGTGCCACTGTGCAGCTCATATGTAATTCCATGACAAAAAAATGATACATGGTTTCAAAACTAGTTTATAAATACATTTGGGATTCTAATAGAATCACCTTCTGTGTATTTTTTATTTTTGGAAATACATCTATCATTTTCCATCCCCTTCCAGTTATTTGCTACCCTAAGTTGGACTGTCGCATAAAATCACAACAAAATATGTTCCACTTTGTGGATGTAACTTGACAGAATGTGAAAAATGTCAAGGGATGTGAATACTTTTGCAAGTCTGTGTGAGGTAAAGTTACTTGCCTTACTGGAAGGATAGTATTTGATGTTTTCATAATATTAAAAGCTCCCTCTGTAATATGATTTCTGCTATTAGTCACAGCTTAATTTCCTGCATTCGCTGAGTAAGGTCAGCAATAACTTAATCATATGACTGCATGACAAGCTTAAATCATTTTATTGTTTTTGCATTTTTCCATCACTGCTTGATTTTGCAGTACATTTTCCACTTTTTGACTTTTCGAAAGAACATTGGCTGCTCTGAACATATGAAGGCTTCAGAAAGTCTCCTAGTGTTTTTGTAATCTGCAGCCATGCCATCCATCCATCCAGCGTGCCAAGCTGTGGTGTATCTTGGGGTTTTGGAAGTGCCAGGGTGTCATTTTTGTCTGAATCTTGTGCAACATTTTTATTCTGTAAACTGTCAATTCCTTTGCAGGAGACAAAGCTCACTATACAAAGGTTCTGATGGTATCACAGAGATCCACAAATATCCAGATGCAGATCAACCACAGAAACCCAGTGACTCGCTCATTCTGCAAACACCCATAAACACACACACACACACACCCCCATCCACCTTGTGGTTTATACCGTGTTGTGTGGGGTACCTTGTTTATTTATTTTTAGTCGGAGTGCACTGATCGATGGCAGTGGTAAACCACAGAGTCCACAAGCCTAAATTTAGTGCATCTGGTAGAAATTAACTTGAAACTGCTCTAAGTTATCTGGAAAATGTGTCTAAACTTGTCATTTTACTGCTTTTTGCAGTCTAGTCACATTTTAAACTTGTCAAGATCATTACTTTTCACCCTTAACCCGAGATACTCTGCTCTTTTGCTAATCATTCAGTTTTTCTGAGAAAGGCTTTAGAAATTGAGGATAAGCTTCAGTCCATGTTCACTTCATAAACTTATTTCTATTGACCTGATTGTAATCCGTTTGGTCAGAGGTCGCCTCTGTGTCTTTGCTTCCCCTGCTGGGATTGTTGGTGTAAAATGGCATTTTGACAGGTGAATGACGTAGGCAGAGAATTTTTGTGACCTCATGATGTCGCTCACGTCTCTCAACGGCGTGCGCACGGTGTCGGTGATCGGAGTTAGTACTTGAAGAACTTCGTCCAAGGGAAAAGCAAAAAAGAAGCCGTAGAGCTGATTGTAAACGTAAACACATGCAGAGCGTTTTTCCAAGAACTTTGCCTCAATGCAGGATTCATGGTCCTGTAGATTCCCAGGAGTTTTCCACTAGCCTCCCCACCGCAGTCAGAGTTACTCCACCGGCAGCTAAATCAGGTCATTCATCCTAGAAGAAGCACAAAAATGTCTTTGTTCGTTGAACTTGATTGGAGTGTTTAGTTTGAATTAACATGGCGCTTGGAGATCTCGCCCATAAATCTATAAAGTTGGTACTTCCTTTATTGGCTCTTAAATAAGGTTATGTAACTGGGGCTCACCCAGATGGACGTACCTGTGGTTTCCAATCTGACAGGGGACTCATTAGCTGAAGTAGCAGTGATTTATCCAGTTGCTTTCATTATATTGCTGCAAACTTATGCAATGATGCATGATTCTGAGAAAACCAGAGACCCCGTGCGTGTGCATGCGTGTGTATGTGTGTGTGCGTTAAGACTTCATACCACTGCCAAAGAAAAACATTTTTATGGTTGACAAACTAGTCTTACCTTGAGGTTCATTTAGTTACAGTTGTAGAGCTTTCAACATAATTTATGGTTTGTAAACGCAGTAAGTGCAGTTTAGACTTCCAACCTGGCTGGAATCTTCAAGGTCTTTTTGTTCATTTTGGCGCAAAAAATAAACTAGTGATCAGTTCTTGGCACAGTCAGTCATAGGAAAAAATTACTCTTGTCTTTTATTTCTAGGGTTTCACATATGAGAACATAAAAAGATGATCTCGTCTAAACAGTTTTATTCCGCTTGTGTGTTTAGTACCGATTTACAATAAATGTCGCCTCAATGCAAATTTATTTTCAATAGCCAGGCAGTAAACATTATTAGGACTGGGGTCTACAATTTTTACAATCCAGAGAGCCACTTTTTTCCCCTCCATCCAGTTCCATAAAATTTGTTTAGAGCTGGGAATGTTACATGACCTTTAAATAAACATCTCAGAACTTTTAAAGAGCCACTATTATTTTTATATTATTAGGCTTTAAAATATTGAAAAAGCGTAAATCCAGAATTGGTTGGACACATTTTCTTAAACTGCATATTGATATTTGTGAAAAATTGTTTTAAAAAACACATCATTTCCAACTTAAAGAGAAGAAAAAAAAATGGATTTAGAAATAGATAAAACTTAGTAGTGTATCTATATTTAAAAACATTTGTTTATTTTCTCACTTTTAGTCAAAGTTAGTAGGAGTCGTTGTGCAAGGTCTAAGAAATCACATAGGCTTTAAGAAGGAAGTTTAACAACCTTTATAACCAGATCTGGGATGGAGCTTGCAAGTGTGCTATAATGCAGTGTTAAGGATCAATTTGATGGAGAATGAAAACGAGGCTGTGCAAATCTGTTTTCTTAATTGTTTGTTTTGTTTCACTTTATCCCTTTGTAGACGCGTAAGTTGACCAAAGCGGAGCGGCAGCGTTTCAGCGAGGAAGTGGAGATGCTGAAAGGGCTGCAGCACCCAAACATTGTACGTTTCCACGACTCCTGGAAGTCAACGGTGAAGGGCCACAAGTGCATCATCCTCGTGACTGAACTCATGACCTCGGGCACGCTCAAGACGTTAGTATCTGGAACCTCTTCTTTTCATTCCACATTTTCATTCTTTTTGACTCAGATTACAAAAGTTTTTATTCTATGTAACACTTGTGTATCCCAGGAATAAGTACAGCTGTGTCATGTCTGACAGCTTAATTTCCACTTTTAATCTTTTTGTACCACAGCCTCTTTTTTTGGAAATTTGAAATTTGACAAAATTAATTCCATATATCTCAGGAACTGCAAGGTGTATTTGACTGGTTCAGGTATCAAAATAAAGGTAATATTCCAGAGCATAGAGGTCTAAAAATCAACATTTGTACTACTGAGAACAAATACATATGGCACACAGTGGGGAAAAAAAAGCAAAATAAAAATAATAAATTCTAATAAAATACATTACGTAATGTGGATTTTCCTGAGTCGGAAAATCAGGAAAACTGGTTGGAAAAAAGTCGGAATTGAGTCGGAAAACCAAACCTACAGGGGAGATTTTCTGCCGCCTATTGATTGATTTGGGTGATTGACACATCTGACAGCCAATAGAATCAGGGAGATTACAAAATCACGTAGCAACATCATTCACCAATCACAAACGAGCTTAAACGTATTTGCGCAAACGACCGGAAAGCTTCAGCTGTGCGCTAACAAAGGAAGTCGTTTGAGTGTATAGGCGGTATCCATGGAGACACAAAAGTTGAAAATAGTGAGAAATCACATCGGCGTGACACAAAAACAATAGATTATAGTACTTTAGTGGAAATATTTACTGTAACATGGATTATGACCACGAAACAGCAAAGGTAGGACTGAAGTCATGTTTTTAGCTTCGTGAAATGAGCTTTTTTCATCTTTTGCTGCTGGTTCAGTGAGTTTTGCATGTAGCCTGGTGAATCTAGTATTGATGGAAACGGCAGAGCGTCGGTTTTACTCAGATAGTTTGTGTTCATTTGGGCCATGTTGCACTGTCATTGCTGCATGTTTTACCGGGTATGCCTCTTTAGCATCTAATTATGTTTTTATTTATCAAGCTACTTAGTGTTGAAGCTGAGTGATGTTGAGGTAGAAAATATCGTTTCTGTCATTTAGATGAGCTTTTTCCCGATACGTGGATGTGCAATATGCCTATATTGGTAAATGTCATGTGTTTTTAATTGATTTTGTTGGGTCAAGTGCTGAGGCGCCAAATGTGGGTATTCATGTTAGTATAACGTTAAAGCAGTTGAAAATTACAGAGAAAAAAAAAAAAAAAAAAAAGAGTTCTACTTTCAAAATTCTTGGAGAAAATTCTGTAAACTTGCTAAGTTTAGAACTCCATTTTGGCTGTGAGAATACAGGATGAACTACTTTATGGCTCTTAAAAGCTTCCGCTTCTCACTGTGTAATATCTGGGATATGTTTAGGCCGATGTGTTGAATCATGCCTCTCTGTGTTTCAGGTATTTGAAGAGGTTCAAGGAGATGAAGCTAAAGCTGCTGCAACGCTGGAGTCGCCAGATCCTCAAGGGGCTTCACTTCCTTCACACACGCACTCCCCCCATCATCCACCGGGACCTCAAGTGTGACAACATCTTCATCACCGGCCCCACTGGCTCTGTTAAGATCGGAGATCTGGGGCTCGCCACTCTCAAAAGTGCCTCATTTGCTAAAAGTGTCATTGGTGAGTAATGCCTGGTAGTAACGGGACATCCGCAGAACACAGACAGCCTAGCATGTCGTGCGTTGTAATTGTTGGAAAATCGTTCAAAATGACACTCCTTTACTTGTTTGTTGTTCCTTCTCTCAAGCAATCATAGCCTCTGTTTAACTTTCTGCTGGATTTAAAAAGCTATTTAGTTCTCAGATTGGCTTTAATTAAGCTGGAAATTGCTCTATCAAGTTAATTTAGAAAGTTGCAGGAGTGAGTTTGAGAATGATTTGTTTGTTCCTTCACAGACGGCTGCTCAGATTTAGTCAAACAGGTTTAAGTGAAACACTTTACGGTCAAGCAAACTAAAAGGGGAAACAGCCTTTCACCACCAGCAGGACTCCGAGGCTTTTGGTTTAGTCAGTAATATGGCTTTAGTACTATTCATAATTATTAAACACATTGTCATGAGATGGCGACTACTGTTTTTGGTACTTTTTCATTTTTAAATCAAGATTTTTATGAGCATGTTTCTCAATGTTGGTGATGAATGGCTGTCTTGACACTTTTTATTTAGTGGCTAGGATGTTTCTGAAATTGCAGATGGGTTTCTTTTCCTATCATAGCTCGCATACTTCTGAATTAAATTTGAAGACTGCGTCCAGTTGCACCATAGACTTTGTAAATTTTTGTGGCTTGAAGAAGCAGCTTGTCGATTACTGTTGTTATTTTTAATTAGCAATTAAGATTCCGCACTTTTTTTGTTGTGGTGTGCATTTTTTTTGTGTTACACACAATATTTTTACCGTAACGTCACTATAAACAAATGCCTCTTCCCTTAGAAAATAGACTTTTGAGCTTAAACTTTTTCATTTCTTCTAAAGGTTGGTTCCGTGTTTCCTTTATACCAGATATCTACTATGTATCTTCAATATTATGTGGTCCCACTCAAAATATGTTACTCTGAGTTCACATGAACACCAACAGAGCGACTATTATCATCCAATGCTACTCCAAAGTCAAAAATACTATCACCCCAAATTAAATAACACATGATCACTTTTCTCTACAGCTCTCCATCTGCTGTTTCTGCTACTTTAAGCTATTTCTAATCCTGTACAGTATTGACAAAAACTTGCTAGCTACAGGTGATAATAACTTCTGATTCTGTGAATGCTTTAGATCTTTTGTTGGTTAGAGCTTAGAGGGCCCATTTAGTCAGTAATAAAATAATAAGAAAGTATCATGTTTGTAAGATGCTGTAAACATATTGATCCAAATACTTTTGAATAAATCTAATGCCCTGTAATCCCTGGCAGGAACTCCGGAGTTCATGGCCCCAGAGATGTATGAGGAAAAGTACGATGAAGCAGTGGACGTCTACGCCTTGGGAATGTGCATCCTGGAGATGGCCACGTCCGAGTACCCGTACTATGAGTGCCAAAATGCTGCACAGATCTACCGCAAAGTCACCAGTGTAAGTAAAGACGAAAAGCCTCCCATCTATTTAACATAATGGTCCCCATGTGCTAGCTTTCTTTCATCTGGAATCTAACCAAGACTTCCTTAGTGATAATGTTTGACATCCTGAATAATTAGATAGCAGGGTCTGAAGAACTTTGTCATGCCTGATAAATGTTAGGAGCTTTGTACAGAACACTACCAGGACATTTCTGTTGCATTCAGGCTATGATTAAGGTGCAACCATGCACATGCTTTACCCATTAAAGGTCTGTGTAAAGCTCCAGTTTGACTGGTTTTGCTTGTATCTTTCAAAGAAACTACCTTTACAGTGTAAAACAGAGGAATGTTTGAATAGAAAATTAAAGTGACAAATGTTTTGTTCCCTCCAAAACATTTGTTTTAAATGTTTTGGAGGGAACAGTTTAAAACAGAAGTGCATCTGTTTAAAGTGGAGTTGCATACATAAATGAATTTAATTTGGTTCAAAAATACATAATTCTTAAGGGAATTAAAGGTTGTGGTATCTTAAAATTTCTTAAGGGTTTTTACTGATGGTGTGAGCACAAAGTGTCTTCTGTAGCTGTTAACTATGTGGAGAAGCCTCTGAAGAGGATGTTAAGTGTTGTCCAGGTCATACTTCAATTTAGGAAGCATCCTTCTTTCTACAATCATCTCCAGTCCATTGAATAGATCCAACCATATTTATCAGTTTTTTGAGCTTTTTTAGCCACAAATTATGATGCTGCTTCTCCATCAGAAGATGGCAGAAAGACTGCTCTCTCTAAATCAGTGTGTAAAATATATACAGAAGGCAGGTTTTTATTCTTCTCCGCTACCCGTCCTTCTCAGACTGTGCCACAAAAAACAGCACATTAGTAGCCTCTTAGTTTTTCTTGCTTTTCTTGAGTACTTATTGCTGCAATGATGGTGAGGCTGGGTGAGAGGAGGCGATGGCAGAATTACATGTTTTGGAAATTGTGTCTCACTTTTTACTCTGCAAAAAGGCTGTTTCTTTCCCGTGTGTCGCAAATGAAAAGTAAACAAAGTCTGATGGAGGCTGGAAAGTGAGACTGCGACTACTGCCAATGAGCTCAAGCGCGTTTGGCTGCCTCACCAACAGAGCTATGATAATGTTCCCTGGACCGTCAGAGATGTGTAGCAGTTAATTTCTATAACTTTACATTTTTCCCACGATTAACTACAAACTAAAACCTGTGTAGTTCCCACCACTAATGGCTGGCGTCTGCTTGAAGAAGTTAGCTAATTAGACAATCATAAGTAATAAATGACCATAGTCTGAAAATATAAAACAACTGGAAGGAGAAATATTCTTGGGTCCTGTCTGCAGACTCATTCAGGTTCATAATTTGCCTAAAGAACCGAAAAGGAGAGTGTGCTTGTTTCTGTTGGTGTATTTGTGTTTCAGAAATATTGCAGAAAACATACTGACTTGACAAAATTACATTTTGAGAATAGATGATGCATGCAATTTTAAGGAGGTTCTGTTTTGAATATTCTGAAATTAGGGAAAAACAGCTTCAAGACCTTTTTGCCAAATCAAAAATGCTTTTTACTTATTCCACTTAATGTGGAATAAGTACAACGCTTTAATATGTGGATGAATCCAGCCGTTACTCATGTTTCACTCATATGTCATAATTTGCTCTTCTCAGGACGTTACCCTAGAGATATGGCTGGATTTACACCAGTTTACACAAGAATGCCAGTAAATTCCAACACTAATGTTTTCTGATGAGGCCAAGCTTGCTATGGAAGCTTTATTTAGCGTCGTCACAGTCAGAGCTCATTGCTTCTTCATCAACAAACCAGGAAAACTGTTTGTGCATGGAGCTCCTTCTCTGAATGGGGGTTTTGTCACATTGCACTAAAGAGTGGCCAAAACCATTTGAAATTGAATTATTTTTAATACATTAGAATTTAATTTGTAATTGAATAGTATAAGGTCCTTCTTAGTGGATTAAGCTGAAAATGGCAAAATGTTTGGGTGGTTGTAGTTGGAAAATTTAAATGTACGTTTTATTTAAGTAGAAAAGGACATTAAGGGACTTACGTTAGAAATGTGTGTCTAAATAAATCAAAAATCACAGAATATTTAACTTTATTCAGTAAATCAATTTAGAAAGTTAAACTCCTTTCTAGATTGTAGATTTATTTCTGTTAACTTTGCCTCTTTGAGTATAATGAATACCCAATAATTCAATTTCTTAGAAAATGTGCATTGCATAAGAATAATGAATAAAACAATACTTCCTTCATACTGACATGAGCAAAATGGACTAAAAATTGCACCCTAATTTGTTTTCAGAGATTATTAGAATAAATAAATAAATAAACAAAGCAGCAAACAGAGTTGGGATGACACCAGCGTATTTCTCATGATCTTATCCAAACCTCTCTCACCACAGGAAAGGAGCAGAGTCACAAATTTGATTTAGATCAAGGAAGGGCTGATTTATCCTGAGGGGTCTCATTATGAGGCCAGCTTTAGAAAGAATCCAAAGCTCTCTGAAGCAAGGGACATTTTACAAGTACCAGTAAGTAGTTTTTAGGTGTCCCCTGTTTGCGTCTTTATTCTTTAAAAACTTTAACTGAATTACGTTGAAAGGTTGCCTTTATCTAAGCTATCCCTATCAGTCGTCTAAAGATAAAAAAAACCCCCAAAAAACAAAGTGCACTTACGGGGGAAAGTAAACATCTTCATGTCATCTGCGCTTTGTCAAAGATCTGGTCTTTGTCTCTTTGAAACAGGAAGCCGGGAACATCTCTGATAAATTAAATGTGGTTATAGAACCCATCAGTCACTGCATAACATGGCCGTGTTTAGATGTGATAACGTGACGTAGGACTCTGCCTTTAACTGGTAAATAATTATGTTTGAGTGTTGGATCTAACATCTTCCGGATGCTTGCATACCTTTGTGCCATACGTCTTTCCCTGGTTTTTGCAGGGATTGTGGCTTCTCTGTAATCTATCTGTGCTCTCTTAATAGCGTTCAGACAACCAGCTTGGCTTTCCCATTTGTTTTCTTTTGTGCTTCAGGTAAAAAGATATAGCAAAGACTGAATTCTGGGGATTTTTTTTTGTCCCATATTTTTATGATCTGCTGGTGTGATTGCTCACCCACATGTCATTCCAGCAAGTGACAGATGTCACAAAGCAGAGGACTGCAATGACATGCATTGAATTGGGGAAATGGCTTTTACTGGAGATATATGCAAGTGACAGCCTAAATAGTTTTGTTCTTCCTGAAGACAAATAGGCAACGAGTGAATGAGCTGATTTATAAAAACGCGCTATGTGAAACTCTCGTTACGTTTTGTGTTCACAGGGCATCAAACCTGACAGTTTCTACAAAGTCAAAGTCCCAGAACTCAAGGAGATTATTGAGGGCTGCATTCGCATGATCAAAGATGAAAGGTGAAAACAAAAACATACATTGGCTTTTCATGTTCACACCTGTCAGGCTTTTCCACGGTTTGTCTGGTCACAATAGCCCTGTGTATGCTTTTTAGATATTTATGTGACACACTATCTCACAAAGGCATCTACCTATGAAGTACAAAGAAAAAGACATGTTGCTTTAATTTTTTAAACACATAATCATGTGGCATGCATTTATTTTTAGCCTTCCTGGATTTAGACCTGAACCTACGTCAGGTCTAAATTTTGACTGGGTCATTCTGACCTGTTGATATGCTTTCATCTAAACCATTATATTGTAGCTCTGGCTGCATAGTTTTCAGACGCACGCCAGCATCAAGTCTTTTGCAGCTTTAAACAACTGGTTTGTTTAAAGGTTTGTTTTAATGACTGCCCTGAGGTTAGCTCTGTTCGTCTTCCTGTTAACTGCAGCAGTTGATGTGCCAACTTCCCTATTGGCTCATCAACTATATATATGTAAATATATATATGTATTTATTTTTTTATGTGGCAAAACATAAAAGACTAGAATTTTATGACTAGTTTATCAAGGCAATGTATTTTTAGTAATGATCCAGAATCACCCTTGACCTATAAACATTTTTCCCCTAAACTTAAAATATCTTCAGGATTAAGTTACACAACATGAGTTGAAATAAACACAGTTGCTTGTATTTCAGGTATACCATTCAGGACCTTCTGGACCACCCCTTCTTCCAGGAGAACAACGGCGTTCACGTAGAGCTGGCGGAGGAGGACGACATGGTGAAGTCTGGCCTGAAGCTGTGGCTGCGCATCGACGATACTAAGAAGCTTCACGGGAAGTACAAGGACAACAACGCCATCGAGTTCCTCTTTGAGCTCTACAAGGATGTGCCCGAGGAGGTGGCTCAGGAAATGGTAGGCTGGCCCACGGAGATTGGACGTCATTTTTTTACAGCTCTGCTGACCCAGTTTGAAGCAGCCTTTAGCGAGGAATTCTTTCATAATTGGTTCCACATTAGAGTGTAACCAATCATGTAGATGTAGAAGCAGTATCAGTTAACCCAGAGACGTTTTCTGAGTTCTGGTCTTGATTGATGGAGTTGGTGCCTTTTAATGGGCTTTCAAAAAGGAAGCGATAGAAAGGAGTTCGCTAGGTCTCTGATGTATATAAAGCTAGACGCCTTGATGGGTAAAGAGAGCATCTGTTGGTCATTTTTAGACACATTTGTGGTACTGTACATACATTTTAAACCACTCTTGAATCCTTGTAAGCTTTCAATTGAGCCTTAGTCAATAGTTATCCAGACTTTCTGCATGTCTTGCAAAGCCTACCTTTCAACTTTGGCTGCTTTTTTTTAGCTGTTCAGTTTTTGTTCCAGAACAGCAGTTTGTGCAAAAAGGACAGTGGGCTAGTGGAGGTGCAGCCTGGATGTTTTGTAATTGTAGTCTGCCTGTAGTTTTAGCAATGGCAGCATAGGAAGTGAATGCAACCGTTCAGTTAGTGTTTGCCACACTTCCAAATATTGGATTAACATTAACAGCTGCCTCGTTTGGGTCGGCACTTTTCTCTTTGCGGTGGAGGATGGTTGTTTACACTGCAGGCAATTTCTGGTAAGCTTCTTATAGCCAAACTGGCTCATTACGTACGTCATGGGGAAATGTTAGCGAATGGGTAAAATTTAAATCTTCAACAGAGTCCATGCGTCCAGGAAGCAATCGTTTCTCAACAGTTGAGAGACCAAACCTTCTGTACGAAGCAGAGTGTAGAACAAGGGGCTGGTTTTTACCAGGCTAGTGGTCAAAGATCTACTGATTGCAGGCGTTACCAGATTAAATAACCAGATTAAATAACCAACTAATGTCAAAAGAATAATGTTCCTTCTTTCCTCCCTTCCCTCTTCCTTTCCTTTCTCTGTAGTTTATTCCTGACATTTTGAACTTATTCCTTAAAAACAAGCCCGTAAAATATCTGGAAAGTTTCAATGTGGAAAGTATGAATTTTGATCTTAAAATTAGTAGGAACCCTTGAAATGTAAAAGAAATAATTTTTTTAGAGAGTCAAGGTCACACCACAACATTTAATCATCACTGGCTGGAAATGTGAGCAAGCAACTCAGGAAGCAACTGAGGTCATCCCTTTAATAATACAGCGACTCTTGTGCTCGTTGCGAAACAGGCCCCGATGTTCTCAAAGCAACCTTACCCCTCCACACCCCCCTTAGAGGTCACTTTTAATGAAAAAGCATGCCCACAATTCCTTAATTGTTTACGCCTTTGTTAAAGATTTCATCAAGATCAAATTTGGTATCAGGAGGGGACATCTCGTCCGGCCGCTCTGCTGTAATCTGACTATGTGTTGAGAGGAAGAGCGAGCTACTCTGCTGGACTGAAGAGAACTCGAGAACCTGAAACGACCTAAAGAAGCAGACCGTGTGTCTTGTCGCAAAACAAATGTTGTTAGGACAAACGTTGTTAGCACAAATGTCAGTGCGTGCCTGATCCGGTCAGCAGACCTGCATAAATGTTGTACATATTGCATCAACACATGCGCATGCACACCATTTTAATGCACCGTAACCAATGTGTTATGTTTTTTTTTTTTTTTTTTTCCATTTATTTATTTATTTATTTATTTTTGCAGGTCGTGCTCGGCTTTGTGTGCGAGGCAGACTTTAAAATCGTAGCCAAGGCCATACGGGACCGAGTGACGGCCATCAAGAGGCAGAGAGAGAAGCTGAGGCGGCAGGCGGAGGAGCGTAAAAAAAAGGAGGCACAGGAAGTAATAGAGGAAGAACCAGAGCCGCAGCCACCTTCACCTAAGGTCACTGATGTTGTTGCAGCAGAGTCCCCCACCCCAGCCCTGTCACCTTTGGCTGCTGTTTCATCCCCCATCACCAGCTCTGCAGACTCTGGTGTCAGCTCCAGCTACCCTACAGAGCCAGAGGAGCCCGAGGCAGATCAGCACTTCCGTGTCCGCAACAACAGCCTGTCTTCGGCTAACTGTGAGCAGCCTGATGTTACAACCCAACATCATGAAACATGTTTTTTTTTTTCTGAAAATAGGGACATGAGTTGATTATTTAATGCTTACAAATCCCTTTCAGGTGTTAAGTGCCTGAAAGTTAAAGTCTAAAAACGTCCATTAACTTAAAATAAGAGATTTTTTAAAAGCAATTTTATAATAAAACATACAATGACAAAAAAAAAGTATTTAAGGGTTTATCAGAAGATTGTTATGCAATTTTATTATTATTACTATTGTTAATAAAGCAACATCTGGAGTGCAAGAAAAAGTATTCACACCACCTGAACCTTTTCATAATTTGTGATGTTACAACTACAAGAAACATAAAGTAGTTCACAATTGTTAAATGGAAGAAAAATGGTTTTAATTTTTTTTAGAATTAAAGAAAAAAAATACATGTTTTTATTTAACACTTTGATGCTAAATAAAACCCACTGCTACAGCTACCTGAAGAAGTTTCCTAATTATTAGATCCCACAAATAAATAAAGCTGTTCTGTGAAACCCTCCGAAGTTTGTTCCAGAACAAGCAACACAATGGAGACTAAGAAACGCAGGAGATAGGTCAGAGAGAAAGTTCTGGGGAGATTTAACGCAGAGTTAGATTATAAACAATATCCTAATCTTTGAACGTCTCACAGAGCTCTGCTCAGTCCATCACTGGAAAATGCAAAGAGAGTGACACACCTGGTGTGGTAGTACACCCTTCAGTTAGACAAGCAGTCCTAAACATACCCAGGGAAAACTACGATGCAATGATTTAGATCACAGCGTATTCATATTTAAGAGTGGCCCGGCCAAAATTCAGAACTAAACCAGATGGAAAATCTGTGGAAAGGGTTGAAACTTCACTTTCACAGATGTTCTCCATCCAACGTGTCTATGTTTGAGCTACTTTTCAGAGAAGAATCATGAAAAATCTCACTCTCTATATGTGCATCTCTGGTAGAGACATAAATAATACCGACAAGTATGAAGCAGAATATTGTTTTATTTATTAGAAGGAAATTGGATACTCTGTGTCATATTTGTTTCACTTCACAATTATGCAATACTTTGTAAAGAGTCTATTAAAGCTCTGTTAGTAGCATATACTACCGAAGCATGATCATTTTAAGATTAACTTTCGATACTGTAAATGAAGGTGCTGAGTTAAGTCTTTCAAACATCAAAATGAACTATAGAAATGTTTCCATTATATGAAATCTACAACTGCACAGAACAGAGATCATTCAGATCTCAATGTGTACTAGGCCAAAAGACAAAAGTGTGACACTGTAGATAACTGAATTATTCAACCCCTGTAGGTCTTATCTCATGGTGTGCGCGAGGGCTTTGCTGTAGTTACAAAAAATTCAGTGTCAACAACCTCTAATACATTCACAATCTAAGTTAATCTGATCTGATCTAAACGGACTATGAGTTTGTGTGCATGGTATATTGCTTTGAGGGTCATCAATTGCATGTTTGCATGCACAAATTAGGGTGAATGGTATAGTACAAGTAATTTCTTTTCAGGTCACAGCTGGTTACAGTCTAATTTTTTTTGTTGTTGTTTTTTTTGCTTTGTTGAAACAGCTGACTGTGAAACGGACGGCGACCTGAGTTCCTCTGGCCTTCAGGATCCGCTGGAGGCCGGCGGCTTCAACGGGCCTGCGACCCCTCCGACCCCCTCGACTCCTCTGACCACACACTCCAACACCCCTGCTGTAAACGGCCTCGCCATTCCAGCACTTCGCTTCCCCTCGGTGAGCTGCCTCAGTAAAGAGCTTGTTGTCAAAGTGGAATGCTCAGGGGGGTGGCAGAACACACGTCTTTACAAAACCTCATTTCTTTGGGGATGATTGTCTGCACCTGTTGCAACCAAAGCTGACACACACTTGCATTAACAATATGATGTCTGAAAAAAGTCACTGCTCTTTAGTTATTTTGAAAGGAAAGTAGTGCAAAACGTTCATATTGGACTTTGAGCATCTTTGAACATCGGGTTTCAGGGTTATGACACATTCTTAATTGGATTTTAGGTTTGGGCTTTGGCTGTTGTGTCCCTTAAATGACACGTGGTGAGTTTCTCGTAGTTTTCCTTTATTAGTGGCATTCTTCTTGAAATTCTACCTTAAAAGCTTGTTTTGTGGAAACATAATTAACAGTTTTTGCATCAACTGTTTCTCCTGAGCTGTGTTTATATTTGCAGTTCCTCCAGTGCCACCATGTTGTGCTTGGTTTTCTCTCAGCACTGATTATGGTTCATCAATTTACTGTTTAGCTCCATATCAATACCAAGGTTTAAATAGCTAATTGGATTGATATAAACAAAAATCTGGAGCAAAGAATTTCCCAAGCTGCCATCTTCATATAAAGCTAAACCAGTTTTCATTTGTTTTTACAGAGTATTGCAGTCTGCAGCAACACAGAACAAGGCAGCTCAGGTCCTCCAAGTGGGTTCAACTCTCCTGTGGACAGGTAAAGTTTATCATCTGTCTTCCTTCTACTGTCTGATCCTTATCATATTGCACAATAGAGCCTTGCTCTATCTTTAATATTTACATTAGAGACCTGAAAAATTAGCTTGGTATTTTAGGAAATGTAACTCCCCCTCCTTGCTCCACATCTGTGGGGCTGAAACAACATGCCTGGGGCAATCGCAGGCTGCTCTGTGTTTTTGTTGAAGCAAGGCACGGTGGACCCTTGCAGCTTTCTGTTCGACTGTGTCTCAGATGTTGTGCAGAACTGACTTTCCAAGTTAGAGAGATTGTGCAAAAAAGAAATGGGAAGAGATCATTTCGAGGTGTGGTATCATTTGAAAACATGACACTGCAGTGGTTTATCATTCAGCTTGGGAATTTGCTTTGCTCTTGAATAGTCCACATATCTTTACCTTTTAAAAGAAAACAAGGCCTCATTCTTGTTTCTGTCAAAGGGAAGACTATGTCAAGAGAAAAAAACAAAAACACCTGCAGAGGATCTTGGTAACTATTATGTAATAAAAACAAGAAAGTCTTCTTGGCCTTTTGAAAGAAATGGGTGTGGCTGAAGTCTTTTACGCAGAAGTGTAATGAGAGTAATAGTAATCAGAGACAATCTGACTCTGTCTTCAAATAAATCACCTTACAGTGTAATTTGTAACATCACCACCATGTTCTAGTGAGAATAGTAAACACATTCTGGCTCTTCCTCTGACACAGGTCCTGATTACCTCTGAACAGAACAGGACAAGTGTTTGCAGCATCACCACATAAGTTCACTCTTACTTTGTTTAGCTTATTCTCTGGAGGTGACAACAGGCTTCTCTTTAAGCTGAAGTCCACCATGAGGTAGAGAACATTTAAACAGAGGCAGGTGAAGGCTGCCAAGCAATAGGCTGTTAAACGGTTGCAGCTTTCGTCGGGGAGGTGGATGGAGGGGAGTTTGTAACCGCAGTGATCTTAAAAGACCCAGGAGATGCAATTAGCTGAAACTATTTACTGAATGCTCTCCAGCCATCTGAAACCCCAAACCTACTCATAGCATGAATACATGGATGTGTGCTGCTTCCGTCAGACATTCGACAGCTTCCTGTACACTTTGAAGAAACAGTTCAAACTGCATTGGTTTGACTATAAAAACATCCAGGGAATAAACAAATGCAACGCATTATGCTTTATGTGATACTTAGGAGTGCTGTTTATAATTAGGGATGCTGAATTTTACACTTCATCTGTCGATGACAGCTGTCGATGACGATTTTTAAAGTTCATTGGTGCTGGCTGCCATTAGATTTGAGGTGACATTTAGGCTTCTGAGGATGTTTGCTTTTCAAACAAAGAGGCAACACCAATTTTTTGTTATCTTTTTATTTTTTGCAGCTACGCTTCTGATGTGACATCGGGCTTGAGCGATGGTTACGAAGGCCTATCTGAGAAGAGCGAGAAAACAGCTGCAAGGCGAACGGCTGCGAAGCTGTTCAGGCGAAGGGCGCGCTCGCGGCTTCGCATCACAGGGGTACCGTAAATTAAATAGACTGTCTTCACCTTCAAACAGGCACTTTTATTTTCCCTCACAAGATTAACTAATAAATCAACCTTGACTGAATTATTTCATTAGGCGTTTCTCTTTTTGAGCTTGTGGCCCGGCTCCACGCTGTTTATTTGACTTTGGATCAGCGTCTTTGCTCTTTGTTTTCCCCTTCTGACGACCACACATTATTGTTCTCTTCAGAACACTGTGTGATCATTTTAACGACCATGTTTTGGCTGAGTCTAGAATCACATGCAACAACACGCACGTACAGTTCGTCAGAGAGTATACATTATAACATGGGGTTGCTATGTGGTCTGGGTTTGGCCTTTTATGTATATATATTTTTTTGGATCTGGATGCAAGAAAACAACACAAGCATATTGTTTATATTTCTTTTTTACTTACTGACAGTAATAACCTACAGATAAATTGACTGTAATTATCAAGGTAAAGTAAGATTTTAAAAAGTTACTTTGCTAAAATTTTTGTTCCTACAGTTTAAAGTCCTTTTTTAATAAGATGCCAAACAAATAGGTGGATTTACCTGAGTTTTTTGTTGCTGTCTCTCCCCCACCTGTTCCTGTGCTCTGCCGGTCAGCTGGCTAAAGGAGGGCACCTAAGCTTTTACTCTCACTTAGTAGAAAGAGATTCCATCTGGAAAAAGTTCAAGTGGCAAGACATATGAACAGATACAGTTTGGAAACTAAAGGAAATTTGAAAAATAAAAATTGAGTCAGGGAAAATGAAATAATTATGAAATGGAAAATGTTGACTTACTAATATAACACCAGACTCGTCTTTCTACAGTTAAATAAGAATATTTTATTCTGTATTTATCTCTCAGCAACTGACAACATTACTGTTGATTCCCTCTGTCTCTGCAGCTTTCTGATAAAGTGGACCGGGTAGTCGAGTGTCAGCTTCAGACACACAATGACAAGATGGTGACCTTCAAGTTTGATTTGGATGGAGATAACCCAGAAGACATCGCTGCTGTCATGGTGAGTCACAAACCAAAGCAATGATAAGCCTATTCCTATAGCTGTAAATTACTATTTCATACTGCATCTTTGGTCAACTCATCAGGGGTAGTCAATAGTGACAGTAAGTTTTTCTGCTTTGACCTGAAACTCCAGAAGAGATGAGTATTGAAAAGTCTCAATACTGAGAATTTCCAGCTAATTGTATAATCAAAAGGTAATTGATTTTACAATTAGCTTTGTAAAATCAAGCCTAATTTATTAAACTTTTGTTGGCTGGAGAAAGATAACAAAGCCAGTGTACGTTTATTATTTTTGAATGTGGACAGAATTTAGACTGACAGCAGCTTCTGTGCGCCTCAGGGTACATGACATGAGCATTTTTTAGGTAGATTAAATTAATATCACATTTGGAGACATGTCTGCCAGCCTAGCTGTTTTTTATGTCACAGGAGACAGGCAGTATACATATGTTAAAGGATTAAAAGCTGTCTTAAACCTTTATCAAGAAATGTAGAAATGAATTTTTCAGGACAGCTTTACAGCCACTTTACCTCGTCTGCAAATACACCTGATTCACCCTGTCAAAGTTAACAACTGATTGGCTGACATTGTGTCAGGTTGTCAGGGCGTCATGTAATGTCAGTAAGCAGTTGAACATGGTGCGATGGACTGGTGTTTTACAGCAGCACACTTCATTCACTCAGTTTGCTGCCTCTCTGACTCTAAAATACAGTGGCCTTTTGTTTACTGTGTCTGGGCACAGCAGGGAAACCTGGCATCACAAACAGCCCTGTGGTTCTCGGTACTGAGCTTTAAATGAGCTGAAATGTGCCATGCTGTCAAAAATAAAAAATAAAAAAAATTCACACACTAAAACAGCAGCTTTAAGCAAAGCATAAAATGGTACAACTTAGATTTTACATTAGATGTCTAAGTTATAATAATAAGCCTTAGGCAATTTTTTGTCAGATGCCTGTTTTCAAATGGAAAGGTCCTTAAGTTCATTCATTATTCCATTTTCTTTATTAAACCAGCAAGTCACTTGAGCTCGTCATCTCTTTTCTGAGACATTTCTGACCATAAAAGATACATGTTCACAATCTAAAAAAAATATATATGAACATTAACATACATAGATAAAATAAAGTTAGTCAGAGTCAATATAGCCAGGTACAAAGTCCAGCTTAAGAGCAGCAGTTCAGCAGAGATCTTAGACTTTTCATTCTTTCATAATATCTGAAGATTATTTTATGACATAGTGAAACATGGCACATTTATAATGATTTTATTTTGGCAAGATAATAAAATTGTTGATAAACTACACAGTTAGGGCTTTTCTATCAAATAGTTTCCAGTTTTTAGCTGGTTCTGTAATAGAACCGGTTTGTTTCTCCACCACCCAAAAGCCAAATCGGAAAAGTTGGTGTAAAAAATGTATTGATGTAAAACTGAGACCCCATAATAATCCCGTTCATATGAGTTTGCAGGAGCCTTGCCTCTGGCAATAAAACAAGTTTCCCTCTAATGGCTTTGTTTCTGGTTTAGTTCATTGCCCCTCCATATGTTTCGCATTTTTGGACAAGAAAGTAAACCCCCCAAAATATTTCCAGAGGCACCTATCTGTAATTTTGTGACCGAGAAATACAATTCAAACACTTTCCAAATCCAGCCTATTAGAAAGGTGCTATACAAATGGAGACCATTTATGATATACAGTATCTGTTGCAAGTTATCCAAGTACCAATGCATATGCAGTCTTTTGTAGGTCAAAGTCTTCACCTTGTGCTTAGATCATTAAAAGTAAAGTTATTCCTTTTTACATTTTCCAGAGGCGTTCTATGCTCACAGATCATTTTTCTGATGTCAGTGCTTTCCTGCTAGATTGGAGCATACTAATAATAGCTGCCAATTTATTAGCATTTATTTGCACCTTTGCTGTATAACTGTAAAACTGTATATTTAAACCTAGAAGGTGTGAGAATTGGCTAGTAATGAAGTAATAATTTTGAATAATGTGACTTCTCCCATTATCTTCTAGATTCGAAGTGAATTCATCCTGCCGTCTGAGAAGGAGGGCTTTATCCACCGAATGGGGGACATCATCAAACGTGCCGAGGCTCTGATGTCCAAAGACCCGTCGGTTCACAACAGCGGACATCGCCTCGCCCAGCTGGCTTCCAGTGGTGTGGCTAACTCATTGTCTTCTTCACAGGTTAGCAGCTTCTGTGCAGAAACTGGTAAACAAGGTCATACTAGCCTGGCCATTGTAAATTACGTCACATTGTGTCTGTGTTGGGCAGAGCTGTAAATTTAAATAGTAAAAAGTTAAAGGCAGTGCTGGATTTAAACAGTTTTTAAGACGGAAGATTAAGTGTCAGTGAAGCTGGTGATGGTACAGCTGTTATTTGGAACATTGTGTTACTAAAAGCACTGGTGATGTAAAACCATGTGATTTCTGGTTGATATAAAGAAAAAAAAGCCACACATCCATCTTAAGCTTTTTTTGCTCCCACAAGCACCAACTCTTTCCAGCTCTTAAGAAGCTTTCCAATGTACCTGCCAACACTAAGTGGGTAAAATAATTTATGTTCCGACGTATTAATCCCTGATGAATGAAGCTTCTGTGAAACTGTAAAAAGAAATACTTCTTTGGGGCAGTGCCATCCCAAAGCTATGACCTAATGGCTTATCAGATATGGTTTGTCCATTTAAGGGAAAGAAGTGCTCATTCTGTTGTGCTCTGTTTCACTTTGTGGAGGATAAAGAACAAAATATTCTGGTAACTTCAAGCAAAAGGATAAAGAGGAGTAAACATCTTTCCTTTCCTATTAGATAAGAGACACAAAAGAGATAAAATCCTTTAGTGCCATATTTTACTCCAACATAAGAAAAGTGCTATAGATGTGTGATGCATTAGAGGAAAAATAAAGTATATATTATTAGTAGTAGTAAGCTCCAGAAAAAAACTGAAAGCCAGTTTGCAGGACCACCTGTCTGCAGGCTGTTTTATTCTTAGTTCATTCTTAGGTAGGCTACTATTTTTAAATTCTATTATTATTTGCTTTAAATAGATCTTAAATCCCTGGAAAGCTGTGCTTGTCTGGCTGCCACAACCTTCCTAAACAGTTTAAAGTCAATGTCAGCGTGACGGTATGATAACTTCCTATTGACACCGAAAACGGCTACAACTAAAACAGGAAAAACATTCTAAAGGTAGTGGTGCATCGTCTTATAGAAATGAGTGTTCCAGATATTGTTAGGCTGTAGTATTTGGAAAATATTTGACGTTTTCTGTTTGTGCTGTATTGCTGGCTGTGGAAAGAAAAAGAAAAGCTTGAACATTCATCCATTTCCTGCATCTATTTAGTCCCGGATGGGCAAATCTGTGACATTTTGTGTAATAAATACACTCACTGTGAAGATCATTTTTCGAAATTGGTTTCTAAACACTTTTTATCAATATTTAATTTTTTTGAATGCACCCAGGAATGATGGTCGACTTTCTACTTCTACACATTACTGTGTGTCCCGTGCTTACCTAACAATGAAGTGTTAATATATTGCAATAAAATGCTTCCTGACTGACTGATTTTTATTGTTTGTGACTTTTTTTTACAGCCTAATCTGCACAGTCACTTTATGCCTCGAACACACTCATCTTCTTCTCTCCCCGGTAAGTCTCCTGTGTTTTAATAACTAAATCCACCACTAATGTGGAAATTAACCACTGATCTTCTGCTCTGAAAATTCAGATTCAGATTTACTGAGACTCATTAAATGTGCTGTCGTTCTCTCAGCCTGTCCTATTAACCTCCTGCATCTTTTTTTTTTTTTTACTATGCATGATCATCTTGTGTGTGCGTGTGTGTCCGCAGTTTTGTGTGACTCAAAGTCTTCTCATGTATGTGTGTGTCTTGTTGTAGAGGGTTAGGGTTAGGGTTAACCCTAACCCTAACCCTATAGACTACAGTATGGCTAACCCCAGTGTAGAAGCGCGTGGCTCCCCCCTTATCCTAATGGCGATGTCCTGAGTTCAGATATTACTTCACCTGGGCGACCTCTTGTACGCTCACAGTCTTTCTACAACACCCCAGGTAAACAGACCGTGGCCCTCCCTCCGGTTCCCACCTAAAGAGACCCAGCATTGTTTACTGTTGCTGAAAAATCGTAATGGTCTTCTGGCAGCGAATAAGTCAAAGCTCGGTTCACCCAACTCACAAGCATCCCCTACAACCTCTCACCTCCCACCCCTTCCTTAGTATTGTTCAGAAATCCACATGGCGCCATCCGCCATCACTGCACCTCAAAGAGTCAGTCTGTGTCTGCTTTGCAGCAGGGCCTCTTGGGTAATTACCTCACCTGAAGGGAGCCTTCTGGCTTTCAGGGAGCTGTGAATGCTGTCGCTGTAAAGCATGAGGTCTCTGCTGTGTTGTGATAGTCAGCCACATCTGTTTGCCAGCACAAACTCCGGCCGAATTTCCAAGAATTTTCTCTCCTGGCCTCCAAGTCCTTCGTAAAACTCACAGCAGCAGCGACATTTGAAGTTACTCTAATAGCACACATGCTGCATTTGGCTCTAGTATCAGAACATCCTCATTTCTTCCTGTCCTGTGTCCTTTTTCTACTGGATGTCCATTTGCATGGCAGTTTTCGCAATGCTTTATGGCTACCCGCCACCATTTACAGTGTTGCCTAACTCATGTTTCCGTCAGCGTGGAAAAAGTAGAGGCTGGTTTGCATCATCACCGAGTGGAGCTGTGGTTTATAACTGTGCTCCCATTGTTGAGACATCCTAAACCATTCCTCAGGGATGATTTAGAGATCCTGACTTCTTTAATCAAACCCAATAAGCCAATATGCCCATACACACACACGCGCGCGCACGTTTTCCATTTAAACTGCTGAAACGTGAAAGCTTCACTTGCTCTGGTGATGCTAAATCCCCGCATAGTCATGCAAGCCTTGTGTGCAAATGTTCTGGCTTACAAATGCAATTACAGTCAGATGGAGCTTTAAACAAAAAGTCTTTGTTCAGCATGGAAACCCTCACTTTAATACACGAAAGATTTATGTGCTATAAGATGACAGAACCCTGTTCTTTATTAATAAAGTGTTCCACCACAACTCTTCAAGTCACTTTGATGGACAACTTAAACATATTAATCCTACTTCTTTTTTTCAACAAATTCATACTAGCAGTGTAAACAACGCTCTATTTGACAATGACTGAAAAACCTAGGGAGCCTATACACATATAGAGGGACTGAATTGATGAGAATAAGTAATGGAATGTGGAGCTGAATGACACTAGTGGAGAATGTTCTTCAAGGAACACATTACAGAAATAGCTTCTCTAATTTTTTGACAATAAAGGATAATCTAATTTTCTAAGAAAATTCAGCATAAACTTGATTAGCTGAAAAACTTTTCCAGCTCTAGAAAATAAAGGGTTTTTTCCTACACAGTGAATTAATACAATTACTCCAAATATAAACTATAGCAAACAACTGCAACTTCAAAACAACCGAGGTACAAATACCCGGAGACAGTGATGAAGCATAGTAATCTAGTGTGAAAAAATAGCATCATATGCCTTCAATAAGGTGGTTAAACCCAGGGCCTCTGTTTAACCAGCTTATTGGTTAAACAGACGTTCTATTACGTCCCAAGTTCTGTTTTTTCCATTGTGTTTTTTTTTTGTTGTTATGTTAAATTCTCCAAAATTGATTGGGATTTATTCAATGCTAAAATTTATTTTTGTAAAATAAAAATGTACGTTCACTCAGCATTGTATAATTATTACACGGTCAGCAAGAGCATTGTAATTGAACTGTAACCATTTAACTTACTATTTACAATGTCCAGCTTCCCTTGCTCTGATACAGGTTTAACTGGGTTAACCCTGTTCCTTCTGCATACTACTTGGAAAGCTGTAAATATTAAAGACTAGTCTTAAACCTAAGATAAGTTTACATGGCAATACTTATAACTGTTGTTTCCTCCTTTAGGATCTCCTCTTCATTATCATCAGCATCAACGACCTTCATCTCTCCTGTCCCACCAGCAGCACTACCATTTACCCTACATGGGCCAAACTCATTTTCCATTCCCATATCCAGGATCTCCAGGTTCTCCAAAGCCAGCAGGGCTGCATCCTCCCCTTACTCGGGTAGCCAGTTACCCTACCTTTCCCTCTGTTCCCTCACCAACACCCAGCTCACCCAGTCCAGTGAATGAGACCCCAAGTGCCACAGTGGAAAGTGTCACCATGTCCCCACCTGCACCACAGCCTCCCAACATGTGGCCCGCCCACTCTCAGCCGTTATTCTCTTTAGCTAACGTCATCTCCATGGCCATGAGTATGGCTCAGTCATTCATCCCCCCTCCAAACCTGCCCACTCAGGTGATGCCCTCGTATCCGGGCTTCCACCCCCACCTGCAAAGTCCCATCGCTCCTCCGTCAGGTTACCCATCCGTCTACCCTCACCATTACCAGACTCCACCACCGGTGGGCATCCCAGCTCAGAACATCTATCACAGTCCAGAGCATGCGCATCAGATGGATGGACTCGGGTTTTACCAGAACAATCATCCACAGTGGCAGCATCCTGTGTCTCCACCTTCTATGCCGTCCACTCCTCCGCTGGCCACGCTGGAGCCTCAGCAACAGGTCCGACTAAACAGTTCACCCATTCCACAAAAGCAGGATAGCAATATGGCCTCATACTTAGCCCAGATTTCACCCCAGCTTCAAACTGGAACAGAAGTATCCATGTCACAGTCTTCATCAGAGGCTTCCCCATCTCCACCAGTGAGCCCAGAGAACACTGTGAGTTTCAATGAATTTCTTTTATTTTAGAAACATATATGATTAGGGAGACTCTCTTCAATATTTTAAAGCTGGGGGGGGAAAAATCTGGGAGCTACCACAGGATCTCCTATCAGTCTAGCTCTCACCAAAATAATGAACATTTTTCTGATTATACTTGAACTGAATTGGCACCAGGTGCCAGTTCAGGGGAGGCACTTTATATTTTCCAAAATTTTTATTTTGACATGTTCATCAAAGAAATGAAATGTTTTACTTTTTTTTTCACTTTGGATTGTTGTTGCAATTTCTTTCAGTCGGCTGTGTTTATGCTTCTTCAGGTTTCCTCCTTCAGCAATCAGTTGCACTCAGTAGGATCTGCAGCCAGGACCAGCAGCCCAAACCTGAAAACTTCTTCCACTGAATGTGGTAAGAGTTTCTGTGTACGTTCTCATGTTGCTAAAACAGATCTCTGCATCACTAACACCTGAAATAGGTTTTTATTTTTCACTAAAGGCTCTGAGACCTGGAACATGAAGTCCTGTACTACCTTTATGTTTACACCCCAAATAAACCAAACAAATAAATGCCAAAGTCCAACTTGAGACATTTACTAGCTTTCTTGCATTTTTATTTAGCACATCATGGACTTGGTTAAAAAAACGACTGACATGTCTTTAATAGACACTCTCCTGTTCTATTCAGTCCCTTTTGTGTCTCTCTGTGGACGTTATTAGGGGTTGTTGCGTAACTGGGAGTCTGGATGTAATGTTCCATTCGACGTGAACTCAGACGTAGGTGTAATGGCTGCCCGACCCACTGGCGGTGACCAATCAGTCAACAGCTTAGCTCGTTACAGGCCTCTCCTCCCACATCTACACCTGTCAGTATTTATACCCTCCCCAGAATCCCACAGTCAACAGAGCCCCTCTGTTTTACAAGGTACAAATACAGGCACTTTGTGTATTCACTGTAAGAAGGACCCACAGTGGGCAAACTGCAGCACTGCAGAACTTCAAAGTCTCTAATGGTGTGCAGATGTGAGCATAAATTGTTTTAATGTGGGTGACAACTTACTGCAAAAGAGAGAGAAAGAAATAAGGATTAAATTGATTTTTAGCTTTTGATAAACATCACCCAATCAGGTTTTTATGTTGGCCGTTTAATAGCGATATTTTGGCTTATAGATTAATCACACTCATTAACCTTTCCCACATTTTTTCACATTACAGCCACAAACTACAACGTATTTTATTAGGATTTATGTCGTTGCTTTCAAAAGCCATTGAGTTAGAAAACAAAGTCCATCTGTGTTCAATATAATCTAAGTATAAATCTGGCTGTTCTTGGATTGTGTTCCTTGCTGTTCCTTCCTTGAACAAGGAACACAGCAGATGCTGGTCAGGTCATCAGTCCATCCTTGACCCAGTTAGATGTCTTTAACCAAGTAATTATTTTTGGAATGAATAATTTGAAAGAAAAATGTAAATTGATTATGCTGATCGCTTTTTTTTGTTGTTGATTGAATTGTAAAAATCATCAAATCAGTCCCATTTAATTACAAGACACGTTTATATAACATGTCCATGCTATTTATGCAGTTTAAGGATTTTCATGTTTTCTATGCAGTGTGAAGTAGTTTGTGTAAAGAGAATAGGTCATTCTGGCCTTGTAAATGACGCTTCAAGACTTTAAATGTGTGGCTGTTCCATTAATCCTATTAGCCTGCAACTTTAATCAAGCTAGTTAGAAGACCTTGACATGAGAGGTAAAGAAAGCATTCAAAAGTCGATCACAATTCCAGCTGCCTGCTGTTAAAGCACTTAAGTTTAGAAATGAGTGGAAATTTATCCAACAAATTCTCATCACTACATTATAGTGTGATCAGTAAGGCTTTTTGGGGCTCATCCTACAGATCTTTCAGAATCTTTTTGTTTACATTGCTAACAGTTTTGTAAAAATTCATTGTTTAGTGCAAATTCAATTCACACAACTCCTATTCAGTCTAATACAATCTAATGATAGTCAGATTCAATTACATACATTCAAATTCAATTTATTTATTCATTACAAAAGCACTGTCAGATTGAGTTGTTGAATTGAAGCCCGGCATCGGGGATACTTTCTTTAGCAAAGAAAAACTGATGGTTTCATCAACAACATAAACAGCTAAACACTGAATCGCAAAGTCAGAAGTACTTTCTATAAGAAGAAAAACCTCTACATTAGATAATGGAACAAGTGACTCTACCTGAGGAGAGGAAAAACTGCTCTAATTTGGAATCATCTCAGAGTCGATATTTAGTTGGATCAACTTCATGGCTGCCAGCTTTGCACATGTAGAGACTTCAATTTTTCTACGCATTCTCCTTCACAAAATAGCTTAGTAAAAAAATAATGTGGTGTAGATTTGAGAAGTCTGTTACTAATTTTATAATAGAGCTGATCTACCTTGGTTCAGATGCCATGAGGTCATTGAGATACGCCTTTTACAAATCTTTGAATTAATAACCGACTTCAGCATTGTCTTGTTTCGTGATTTGTGTTAATATTATATGTAAATTATAAATATTATTGTTAATAATATTTCCCAATGATATTTTTAGTATTTAAATGCTCACAGATTCTTAGAAGGTGTTATTCAACTAACTTTACAGAAGTTAAATTCTGTGTAGAGCACATCATTTTCAAACATACCTGTTTTTTGTCTTTTACCATCACAGAAGTGAAGTCAGCACCTGTGACGGTTGGGAGATTCCAGGTGACGCCCAGTGTTGACATTTTGGACCCGCCTGTCCCAGTGGTCGCTGCACCACAGCCAGCCAACAACAACAGGACCTCGTCAGAGAGCAGCACAGAGGAGGTGGGGGGTTCTGAAACCAGCCTCAACACCTCCCTCACCATGTCCCCTCCTCAGCCTCTGCCCCACAGAGGACCCACGGGGGTCCCCCAGAAGGTGGACAGGCCGGCGGGGTGGGCTGTGAGCCAGCAGCAACGTCAGCATCATAAAAGAGACGATGAAGAAGATGAGGAAGAGAGTGAGATTTTAGGGGAGCGATCGAGGGTGAGGAAGAGGGGTCGGAGGAGGACTTGCAGTCTCAGTCTGATGGGGACCTCTGCGGACAGCGGCCTCTCTGTGACGGCCGCTGAGATGGAGGGGAGGCTGTGGGATGGAGCAACGGGGAGCCCCCAGTACAGCAACGCCCTTCACAACCTGTGGTTGACGACTTATAACCGCAGCGCCCCCTATCTGAGCAGTGACGACTCGGACAGCGAGGACGAGGAGATGATGGAGGAACTTCAGGAACTCAGAGAAAAGCAAGTGATGTTTCGTCTCTGGACAGACACTGAAAATACAATGCAAACTACTGTAACTATATAGTAGGAAAGCAATCTCAAGGAAAGAAAAAAATGTCAGATTTTGTGCTTAGAAATAAAATGGGTTTTTTTGGTCTCTTCAAGGAACTTTTTTCAGAGACACTTAAACACTAGCTTGCCCTTTTTAGATGTACTTTTTGAGGATAAGCTTCTCTTTTTGCTCAACTTTGGCTGCGTTCAGTGTAGGCATGGGTTATATGGCATGAAAAAAATTGTTCATTCAGCTTAAGGCAAGGCAATTTATTCACGTTGTACATTTAAATAACAACTCCACATAGATTGACCTGTAATTGCCTAGAATTATTTTAGTAGAATTTAAATCCATTATTTTAACTTCCAAGAAATTAAGTAAATTCAACAAATTGCAGATTTTCAGAACCTTCTTTACGCATGCCCTCTCTTAACTTTTTTTTTTTTTTTCATTTACAGACACCTATCAGAGGTTCAGGCTTTGGAGGCCGAACAGAAGAGAGAGATCGAGGAACTGTATGCAAGGATGGGGAAGGTTCCTCCGCCGGGCATCGTCTCTCCTGCAGCCATGCTGTGCAGCCGGCAGCGCCGCCTTTCCAAAGGGAATGGCTTTCCCTCATCGCGCAGGAACAGTCTGCAACGTGTGGACATACTGCCTCTCCAAGGTAAGAAAGGACTTTTGTTTCCCTTATGACAACTTACTCTCTATGTAGATTTATTGAGAACCACTTTTTAACCAGGCATCATTAGGAGAAACTCTCTCGGAGGCAGCAGCAGCAGCGGCTCGCAGGATAAACCCAGTAAAGGCGTCACTTTTGCTACCGACATCAGTAGAATGGTGAGTAAGATGAGCATCAACTAAACTTCACCTGCCTCCTCGCTGCCCTCATCATTGTTTTCATTTCCTATTTCCAGTAAGAACCTGGGCCAAGAACTCTAAATATCCAGACTACCTCATCTGAAGTGTGACCGCAAGAGGTCAAAATCCTTCAGCCCTTTCACTGGTGCACCATCCAACAATCTGCGCTTCTCTGTCAGTGATCATGTGGTTCCGCCAGCTGCTCATTTACCTCACTTGTACAGAAGCCGTTTCTGACCAGGCTGGAGACGATACAGGACAATCCAGTTCTCAGTGTTGACCAGTCTGGTTCACTCCTACAGTACAAAGGTAAATCTGCCATAGCTCTCTGCTGATTATTCTCCCTGATAACAATGCAATGACGCAGTCAAGCGATGGTACCATGTGCTGCAGAAGCGTGGGGTCTACCATGAAGCTGACCCAGAATGAAATTGATGTTTTCCTGCTTGTCTGACTTGATGTTGTTCAGATTAACAGTAACAGGAGCCACTGTGAGGCTGACACACTTGCTGTACTTTATAATGAACTCACATCCTCTGCTGAATGAACAGTGAATATATTCTCATTCAGAAGAGCGGCAGTTACTTCCTTCCTTGAACTAATGCGAAGAATCTACCTGCATCATATTCTGATTTATTCAAATAGGTACTGTTAAGACAACTAATTTAATATCTGCATTCTGGGGGGACAAAAATGTGACATTTAATGTTTCTGTTGTGCAAGATTTTTCTCATTAAGGTACTATCAAGTGAGAAAGTTGGTGCAGAAAGCACATTATGTTAGGGATTCTCTAGCTGGGTTAAATTGTTTCAAAACTACTGGCTTTCCTGTTGACTGTACATTTGTATATAGCTGAGTGCATTTAATATAGATCATGTTTACAGTTTCAAAAGTAAACCAAAATATTTCTGGTACCATAAATCCTTTTGGAGCAAAATGAAACATGCAGGTGCATCAGTGTAAATTAAAAATATAATTGTACTCAATTTATTTTAGTAATTCAGCTCAAAATGCTCAACTCTTTTTAGACTCATTACACACAGAGTGAATGTAGCTAATGAAACCCCAAAATTCAGGTTTTCTTAAAGTTTTAATGAAAAAAATAAATTAAAAATTTGAAAATTGAAATCTCCATTTGCTAAGGTTTATATGTGCAAAGGCTGGTTTTGCATAAATTATTGAATCGGCATTGCTTCACATTCGTTTCTTCCACAAATGTTTCATTTTCATAAATATGTCTGGATACAGCAGTATGACCAGAAGCTTTTTTAGCTATTGACCATTTCTGGCATACCTACATTGTAATGGGCTCTGACTGTCTGCAGGACAACGGTCAAATTGTCGTCTTATGCTTCATTATGCAAAATCTTCATAGCAAAATCTTCCAAAAAAAAAAAAGAGACAAACGTCACGCCATGTGTAATGAATCTGAATTTGTCTTTTTAACTGAAATGCTAAATAACTTTTAGATTGTATTCTAATTTGCATTTATGTGTATTATTTTATAGATCAAGCACCTTGTGCACTTTAGCAGATTCAATTGTAATTCTCAGTCAGTCCAACAACTTGCTTGTGGTTTAAAAACTCAGTTGTCCATCTGTCCTGCTTCGATTCGGACTGTGTTCAAGAGTCCAAGCTGTGAATCTGTAGCTGTTGCCTTATACACAGGATTTTCTGGCAGACAAACTCCTGAAATGCATTAAAGATGTTGAATGTAAATACATAATCATATTGCTCACTGAAGCTGCTGTCCTGCCAAGCTCGATCTGTGCCTTTCTCTTGCAATGTCTTACTTTATATTTTTATTCTAGATCAGATTGCATATATAAATAAATTTTGAACAAAATAAAAGCAATTGTAAATACTTCGGCTCTTGTCATTTTTACTCCGATGTACAATAACTCAAACAACTTGTAAAGATATATTGTTTTGAATTCAATACATTTATATAGTACAAACACATTTTATCAACATAAATAACATTTTATCAAGCTGATCCATGTGTCTTTTTACCAGTGTAGTAGTAGTTATTTTCATCCAAGGCCACTAGTATAAAATGTTCATAGCTAGCTTCTGTTATGTTTCTCAAACATGGTGCAATTGCATGATTAGAAATGGACGAGTCAGGCAGAAATACCATCAAGGCCTTCCACAGAGCACTGAAAGGCCATGTTGAGGTCAGTAGATTAAAATGTTGCGCTGACTGAAGCCTAATGACGCTCAAGACAAATCAATGATTGAAACAAAACAACCACCCCTTAAATCCTTGTTATCAAAACAAAGCAAAGTCCTGCTCTGTCTCAAATAAAAAAAATTTAAAAAACACAGCCAGGTATGGAATATTACTCAGTGGCATCATCCATCCTCTCCTTATTAAGAGCAGGACAAAACACACAGTCCATAAAGAGACTAGCAGCCTGGTTTTCCTCAATTGGCTCCAGTCTTCGGTCCCTTCAGTCTGGCACGCTTGGCCTCCTCATCGATTTCGTCCATGATCCGCTCCTGGGAGACTGAATAAAACGTGTAGCCATCTGAATTAAGAGCGATGGGTCAAGGCAAATGTTTGAAATCAGAAGGGAAACATGTGACGAATGAATCAAAAGATCTACTTAGTATAACATATGAAATGGGACAAAAGCACAAACAGATGTTTAAAATAAAAAATTCTTAGACATTCATCATCATTCTGAAATACAGCGGTATGTAAAATAATTAATTGAACTTTTCCATATTTTTTTATGTTCAAACATTAAATTCCAATACATTTCAGTGGGATTTTATGTGATAGACTAACACAAAATAGTGCAAAAACAGTAAAGTGGAAGGAAAAGGACAAATTCTTTTACGAAGATCTCAAGATTGTGTTTTTTTCTTTTTGTTCAGCCCTATTTATCCTTAAACTAAACTAACTTCTGAGAGCAAATAATTTCTCCTCAAGCAGAACTTTGCTTGAGGAGAAATTATTGGCAGCATGCGGATATGGGGGCGATTTTCTTCTTCAACAATAAAAGGAAAGATTGATGGAGCGAAATTAACATTGTCCGCTAAATGTTAATTTCCGGAATTTTTAACTTGTCTATACTATGCTAATGAAAACATTGAAATGCAACATTGAGTGACATTCATTAGCAACATTAGTGAGTTAGCATACTACACTACAAAGTTAGACGTAAGCAAACCAAGAAATCTACGTAGTAAATGGAACAGTTAACTCAGTAAATTTAAAGACGGTTGATTATGATTAATGTGTTAATTAGTACTAAAATTCAGTGAGTTTTAGAACTATTTATTTATTTAGTATTTTGTACGCAGTAGAAGTAACATTAGCATGCTAAGCTAACGTTACGTAGTTCACCTTGCAGTTGACGTAAAGGATACAGATACCGAGCACGAGCGCTCCTATTGCGAGTCCCGTCACAACGTTCCGCGTTCGGAGCTTTGATGTGTTCTTCTTCCACTGTTCCAGCTCCGCCTGCCTGATGAAATGCATCTGATCCTGGGAAAGATTCTCTTTGGTCGGGTCTATCTTGGTGGCGAACGGAAAGTCAGACTTTGGAGGTTTCTTTTCAGCCATGTCTACAGTCAGTGGAGCGTCAGGGGGCGGTTCCAGACCACGCTACCGAGCTTTAAATCATCTGCTACTACGGAACTTAACGATGTCACGTGATTGCGTACTGCCTCGTCACATGATTGTCAGATCTTTTTTCCTCTTCCTTTTCATTGGTGGGTGGCAAATCACATTTCAGATGTAAGAGCAGGAACAGATTTAAAGACAGATATATGGTTAATTTCTTAATCATATACTGTGTATTTTTATTAAGCGAATACTTTTCAAAAGTGTTCCGTGGCTCTTTGGACCTTCCACATGACTTTTAATAACTTTGGCTAAAATGAAAAAGAACCAGCTATTGTTTTTAAATTTAAACATAAAAACAACACTGTTAAAGTTTTTCTTAGAATACAATTAAAATTAATGACAAAAGTACCAGTTGTACTTTTAATTTCCCACAAATATACAAAACAAAACAACCAGAAATAAAATGGAAACACGTTATAGGAAGCGTATTTACTATATAACATAAAAAAAAACTATACAGTTTTGCTGGATTCATAGCAAACAAGGTATTTTGACTGTAAAGTTTGCTGACCCCTGCAATAGACAAATTACCAACCATTATTTTAATTCAAGTGAAACCAAATATGCCTAGTTGTGTTGTAAATGTTATTCACCGTGGATTACGGATTTACTTTTGAAATTTACTTAATTTACGTAATTTCCCCACGGACATTTTCAGAATAAATGGGATTTTTGTTTTTAGACAATTGGCTGCTATAATCATGTGCTTTACATTTCCACACATGAGCTTCACAGATTTTAACTGACTACCGAGCATACGTGAGAAAGATTCATCAACATTTATTGAATGCAAACCTTTGTGTTTGTATTAAATGGAGACCGTGATTTTCAATACTAGTCTACTTGTGTCGGATTTACGGACATGCTTGCCTTTCACAATATGGCGGATGCTTTGGCGTGTCCGGTGGGGAATAAAAGTCGGGTACGTTGGTTCCTACTAAAGAAAGGTCCTAGAAAGGAGCTTTCTTAACAGTGCCATCTTGTGGTAGATATAATTCCCAGACGAGGGGTAATATTTGTATTTCGGAACAGAGTAAAATGTCAATTCTGTCTGTAATGTAACACTTAGTATCTAGGAGAACAGCACGTTAAACGTTAGGTTTGTCAAAGCAGCATGTCAAAAACGTTAGCTTATTTTCCGCGTCAATGTGGCGTCGCACGTCTACAGTTTGGCGAAACTCCATTCGACATTCTCAATGATTTCCTCAATAATTTAAACAACATTAACAAGGACTATCTTGATGGCTTACCGAAATGGAGCGGAACCTTTAAACAGAAAGGACTCGTTGGTAAGTAAAAAATGTTTTATAAAATTAAGCCATCTTTTTTTAATTATTGTTGACTATTAAAAAAGGACGGAAAATGTTTTTTGCACTTTAAGAAAATTGTAATACTTTTTACTCGTATAACTCTAATTGTACCATTCTTTTGGATATACAATAACAGCCGTTAATTTTGTTCAGTAAAACAATTTTAAGCAATGTTTCCCCCATGTATAGTCGCTCATAATTTAAGATTAAGAAAATATGCTTTCTATATTGTTTTATTTTATTTTTTCTCTACCTTAAATAAATAGAGAGTAATAGTATGTTTTCTCGTTTTTGGAAGGTGACAGAAAACACCAGTGTTTTTTTTTTTCTATAAAAAGTTACTTCTATAGAACTTTAGAAAAAGAATGTATCTTGAGAATAATTTTTTTCTTTCTGCATGTTCCTGTAATGTTGAATTATTATTTCTATAAAACACAACAATACTTTTCCTTCACAGATGTTTGCTCTACATAAAATTAACTTGTCAATGTAACAGAATTATTGAAACAAAAAACACCTCGGTTTTCTGAATTTATATACTTCCATCCTAAAGTCGTCCTGTTTCCTAGAATACATCTTCTTGATCACTCAAGAACTGAAACTTGATCCATCAGTAGGATACCATGCCATTGAACTGCTGCAGAGGTAAGAAGATTACACACCTCTTGCTTTCCTTTTCACATGTTATCCATTATTAATGCAGACAGTGTTTTTAATCTCTTCTAGGTTTATGGTAAAGCATGTTGCAGATACACTTGCCAAAATCCCAATTCAAAGTGTAGCTATTAACAAGGCAAAGAGTTATGGGGATCTGATTTTTGACAATCTCAAAGATAAATTCCCTCTGATCCTCTTCTCTTGTGTGCAGCTTGCAAACAAACTGTTTTTGCATTGTCATGTAAGTGTTTTAGTGCAGTTGACTGATAATTGTCAGTATTTTCAAATAATAAAAAAAGATTTTACAGGACTTTTTCTTCATTGCAGATGATAGACGCCTCCACTGCTGTACAGTTCCTGTATTCTTTCGGCCTCAGTGTTTCCAAACAGACCCTCCTGGAATCAGAGCTGATGGTCTTTAAAGGCGTTGAATACAGACTTGATGTCATTAACTCTCTGACGTACGTGGAAGTTATTCTGGAGGTCCTTGGTAAGGTGTTTTGTTGATAATGACTAATTTACTGTACATTAGGAATGTACCGTTCCAGTCAAAGGTTTGCATACACTCATAATGGGAATAAATGTCATGTGAATTTTGATCTTTTAATTTGTGCACTTGAAATGTTTTCTTAGGGTGGATTTATTCAACAAACAACTTTAATTGATTTTTAAACACTACTGAAACCTATTATTCAGTAAGTAGATAAGTTTGAATTGATATTAGATCTTCTCTAATCCAGCAAATTATGTTATGTGTACTGGCTGTAATATATAAAGATATTCACTTAAATCTGTTTTAAATTAAACTGAAGGTTGTTAAAAAGCATTTTAGCTTTCAAGGATGATTATATTCTCATAACTAACTGTGTAAACCTCTGACTGCCACTGTAAGAAGTATGTGAATTAAAATACATGTGATGTATATTTTGAATTTGATCGGTTCACTTTTGTAGGGCACAATGAGCCGTCCATGCCTGTAGAGCACCTTTATCAACTCTGCCATAATGTCCTCCAGTACGTCACCCTGAACCAGACTACAATCTATGAGTCTCTGCTAAGAAGTGTCTCTCAGTGTGTCAGCCCGTCCAGGGAACAGAGGTATTACAATTGTCTAGCCACTGAAGTTTTCCATCAGGTAGTTTATGTAACAATATTCTCTAATTGATGTAGATCTCTGTCGCTCCAATAGCATTTTCAAAAAAAGTTGTTGCTTGGTCAGCAACATCTGTCCAGTGGCTTGCTTTCAATCTCTATAGTCACTAAATGCTCTACTGGCCAGTAGATGGTGATATCCTCAACAGCATCAGGTCATAGACACATTAGATCCACGATTTTGTTGTTGAACAGAAGAATGTCAGCTGTTAGCACTTGCAGCAAAGCCAGTTGGATTCAGATGTGTAACAATGAAGCCAAACATAAAATCACAGCAGTTTCCTACTTGTGTCAATAAATGCTGCACTTGTATTTGTAGCTATACATCCATAAAGCTACAAATACATAGGAGGAAGACCATTAGAGGGAAAAGCAGCTGTGTGTTTGTTTTATAAGATGTCCCTGTCTTGCTATGTGGTCTTAATGTAAATGATTTTTTAACACCAGGGAAAATTTTGTGACAGTGACTGAGGATCGCATGCTTCTTGGAGTTTGTGTCATTGCAGTGGCAACATACATCCTCTGTTTCAAAAAGTGGAGACAGGTGAAAAGCATACTTTCTATAAATAAGTATCTGTTGTATTGTTAAAATAGCCCCATGCTTCTCTGTGTTATTCTTTCTCTGATGCTTTCTGTCAACACAAAACAAACTGAGTGATTTCTCTTTCTGCGCTTATGCTACAGGTGGTTGATGAGCTGAGCCACATCACAGGAATCACCAGAAGAAACATTGCTAATTTTGCTCAAGTGGTAATAGAGCACATTCTTGAGACCAGTTCTTCAGCGGTGTAGACTAGGAAACTCACAGTAGTGACGCTGTTAGAAGTTCAACATATCTAGATGGAAAATGTCCAGCATGCAATTTAGGGGAACAATTTCTCCATCCCCGAAAACGAATTACAACTGTGTTCTAGGAATTGAATGTGTTTCGGGAAATTTCTGTAAATGTTATATTTATTTTGCTGATCAGAAAAAAAATGGGAAAGATTTGTAAATTATTTTTGGTCTCACTTTGTTGACATATTTCACAATAAATCTCATCCTGTTTCATCTGCCACATTGATCAACTCACCAGAATTGCTTTACTGTTTATTGCTTAGTTCCCCAGAGATTAAGATGGACTTGGCTTCTTGATTAGGTATCAGGTGTGTGTGGACGAACATTTAGTATAACCTCCCATCCTATAGTTCTTAGCGGGCTCCCTATTCTGTTGAAATAAGTTGTGTACACCTGTAAAAAACAAAAAGAGAGAATTTTATAAAAACTTTACAGATTCCACTGCAAGTCCCTGGAGGTTGGAAATACAGATGCATGACTGATAAATTAGATTATCATCGAGAGATAATCTATTTTAGTCATTTTAAATCAGAAAGTTAACTTGCATACCTATTTATAACAAATCAAAAAGATACCATGTGGGGAAGGTCGCTGACACCCTTGACAAGAAGGTAAAGTCAAATGAGTATTTGTTAAAATAACTGGCTTGGGTGTGCCGTGGTGGCGTATAGCGTGACCCATGTTTGGAGGCCTTGAGTCCTCGACGCGGGTTCAACTCCTGGACCCGACGATATTTGCCGCATGTCTTACCCCTCTTCTTCCCCCTTCCTGTCAGCCTACTTTCATATAAGGGACACTAGAGCCCACAAAAGACCCCCTGGAGGGGAAAAACAAAAAAACTGTCTGCTCACAATGCTATTTCCAAACATGTTCATGGAAGACTAATAAAAGTGGACTGTTCTGTAGTCCAAAGTCTGCTTTTCAGGAGTAAGTAATTTAAAAAAAATTTTTATTTATTTATTTTTTCAGAAATCAAGATTCCACACTGGAGGAAGAGTGGAGAGGTACAGAATCAATTTTCCTTAAGTTCCAGTGTGAGGTTTTCACAATAAATAATCATTTGAAGATCATTTCTTTTTTGGTCCATTGTGCTTTATCACGTCCAAAGTCAATATCGTCTCTCAAATGTCCAGCGGAACTTGACACCTGCCAATGTTATCATATTATTGCAAGATTTTGCAAAAATAACTGCACTAATGTATTAACTCTTGAAAAATGACTAACCCATTGTTGGATTGAAATACATTGACAGCCTTTTGTGTATTGAAAACCATCTATAATTATCCATACTATC
Source organism: Xiphophorus maculatus (assembly GCF_002775205.1). Classification (NCBI taxonomy): domain Eukaryota; kingdom Metazoa; phylum Chordata; class Actinopteri; order Cyprinodontiformes; family Poeciliidae; genus Xiphophorus; species Xiphophorus maculatus. The sequence goes on along the minus strand of NC_036452.1, from coordinate 14,120,932 downwards.
GTTGTCCCTGCTACTTGTGCACCCTTTTTTCCCCAGGCTTTTTCCTTTTGCTTAATTTTCTAAGTACTTATGGCATTACATGAGTACTTAGCTTCTCCAGCAATCAACTTCTGTGACCTACTTTACCTTTGAGCAGTTCTAAAAACTGTTTGCTTGGTAACTCAAGATAGCTGTCTTCCCTATGATAGTATGCCATACCATTGTTGTATCAAAAAATATTTTATTATCCTTGCCGAGCATTCTAAATTTCATAAGAAATTTAATTTGGGTTTTTTGTTAGCTTATATGCCATAATAATTGAAATTTACTGAATCAATCACATATGAATCTGTGTGTAACTAATCTTCAATTGAATTACTGAAATAAATAAATTCTTCACAGATTTTCTGATTTCTTGCTAACCTCACTTATTCAAACCAAACTGTTTAGTTGGGGCATTCTGGTTCCAATAAACTGGAACTATGTTTTGGAGGTCTTCCAATTCTGAGATTTTGGTAAAGCTGTATTTCACATTACAATAAACTCATTAAATACATAAAAGCAAGGTTAAAGAACATTACGTTACCATAGGTGATAACCAAAGTACTTTGTTCATAAACAACGCAGTACTCAGGAGTTCCAGTTCCGACATCAGATGTTCCACTTCGAATATGAGTTCTTCGAAGTCATTCTGCTGAAAATGTTAGGACAGCATTTTTTCAAGAAATGCTCCTCTTAATAGCTGCTATTTTGTCTGTTCTACATTTTACTTTGTTCAATAAGAGGTCCTGTGAGTGTTTACCTCTGACTCTTGCTGGTTGTTGTCCACAGAGTAAAATGTTTTGGTGCAAATCTCACATCTTGTGGCAGCACCCAAGGTGGACCCTGTAAAAAGTGTTGGCAGGTTACCCAACAACATGATGGCAGACTCACTTTTATCACCTACTTTTCCGTAGCTGACCTGACTGTAGTCGGGTCCTGATCCATGTTCTCAGGCAACTGCAGTGAATATATGTCAGACTTCCTGAACACTGGCAGGGTGACAGGAGGGGGTCAGCATCTGAATGGTCTCCGTAGCAGATGCGGCACTGGTTGTCCTCATTATCATGTGCTGTATCACCTGGTGTACTGCTAAGACAAAGTGATCCAGTCAAGAGTGTGCAATATGACACCCAATAATTTCTGTACTTTTAGAACTTCCTGTATGTTTTCATGAACTAACTGGTCAATACAAGAAATTATAAATGCAGTGTTTTGCTGTGCAGGAGATACAGTTGAGATAGGCTAATAAATAAAAGAGTTGATCAGTTTTCATAACCAGCAGCACAAGGCTAATAATAGAAGCAAATAGTTGCTTCTAAGACGACATTTGCACCTTATTTACATATATTTTCCAAAATGCCATGTAAGACCACAGAAATCTTATTGAAAAGAGTTTGATATTTTAGGATAGTGTTATCACAGTACATCTTTACTGTTATTACACCAATTACATTCCTAAGGAGGCTATTTTTCAGTTGTTTTTTTTTTTTTTTAAAGAAAATAACATCTTATTAGATTGCAAGAAATCAGTCTTGCAATTGATTTCGGTTGCAAGAAATCAAAAAGTTAAACCTTTTTTTGTTATTACCTCTCTTTGTGATCGCAGGCAGCATCATTTTTTAAACTTTCTGGTGATTGAGCTGCTTCATCTGTAGCTGTGGTCCATTGACTCTGCTCTCTTGCTGACTCAGGTAATGGACTGTCCTCAGAGGTGTTGAAAGATAACTGAAAACGACCACCACAAAATGTCTTAGTTTATTAAAATGTGTTTAAAGATTTGACAGTTCTTGACATGTTTACCCCTGTCTTACAGTTTATATTAAACAGTTTCTATGGCTAATTAGAAGTCTGGCTTTAAGTGAATAACTATGCAGTGTTAACTTTCTACACTTCATGTACTGTAAGTACAGTCACTTCGTTAAATCCAGCTCGCCAAAAAACTTGAGACATTCCTATCAGGTTTTTAACATTTTAGATAAACAAGAGATCATAAATGTGTCATTACCCATTGACGAATACGTTTCCACAACTTGTTAAACATTTTTGAAGATCCTCTTCTTTGCTACTTAATTTAACCTGTAATACAAAAGGAGTTAAAGTCTTTTTTTTTTTTTTACATAATTGTAACAGAGCAGATGGAGCTATAGTACCTTGTTTTATAAAAGTAATAATCACAATTCTGAGCAAAACAAAAGTATTTTTAACAGAACTTTAATTAAACAGGAAACGGGGTGAGGATTCCTGAAGTTGAATTTAATGAGAAATAGGTTGGAAACTTAACAACACTGTGATTGACCATGGTGACACACATGTAACATAATTTCAGTGCTGTGGAAAATTCCTCCTTGTGATGACATGATTTTTAAAACGTGTCTGATCAGCTGATGCGATAGAACCACATAAATTTGAATCGTATGTCTCAAAAGGTCAGATTTGTCTAATTTAGTTGTTACAAGACTATAAGAACATGTATTAAAACATATTACTAACAACTCACCTAAATGATCTTAAAGTTAGGAAGAATTGCTCCTCATTGCATTGGAACACAGACTCGCTTGCTAATTTTGGATATTTTTGAAAATAAACAACTCTTTGTTTACTTTATTTGAAATAGCAAAACAACTGAATCTGGACTTCATTTAAGTAGATGTTTTTTTTTCTGAAAAGCTTAGACAAAAATGCCTTTGAAGATAATTTCAAAACAAATATTATTTACTCGGTATTGTTATAAAATTTATGTTCTGGTTATTTTTCAAGTTAAATACATTTTTACCACAAAAGCAAACAAAAAAAATAAAATAAATAACATGACTATCCAATCAACTGAGCATTTTTTATTACATAAACAACTGGTCTGGGATTAAAATGTTTACTATACCTGGTCTTGCTATTCTACTCAATGTTCATCTAAGATCCACTGTAAATATGGAGATGCAAAATATGCCATCTTGTGGCTACATGGCTTAACGAGGATCTCATTGATGAAACTCAATCATGAAACCTGACTAATTTAATAGAGAGGACCTTCGGTGAGTAAAAGGAGCATGGGGCTTCAGGGAAATGGCAGAAATTATATAAATTCTCTACTTCATAAATCTTCAAAAGAAAATATTGACAGTTTTAGGTATAATAATTATGGACACAAACTGAGAATAAACAGTTGCACAGCAGTTTTACTTACTTTTCAAATGAACAGTTGTGGAGAGGTCAGCTTTCAGAGGGAGTTGTGGAGATTAATGCTTTAAATGAAATTGTCAGTGTTTTTTGTTTTTCAAATGATGTGTTTCTATGGAGATAAGAAAAGAAGCCTGAAATGTTGCACAGTGACCCAAAATATCTCTTTTCAGATCAGAACACATTTGTCAATTGCTTTTGGAAATCAAGTTTCCAAAGTCTGGAGGAAGAAGGGTGAGACATGGAATCCAAGTTATGTGTTGAGCCATGTCATCTACCGATGATGGTGCTCTGTGATTTTTCAAGTCCAATCTTAGCACAGCTATCTAAAGATTTCATGTATCTGCTGATAAAATTCTATGGAGATGCTGATTTAATTTTCCAGCAGGAGAAACTACTTTCTCACATTCCCACTAGTACCAATACCTGCTTTAATGAGGAGGATGGTTTTGCTCCTCTTGATTGGGCAGCAACCTGGTCTGACCTAAACCCCTAAGAATCTTTACAGTATTGTCATGAGAATGACCCAAGCCAATTATCCTGACAGGCTCTAGGCCCTATTAAATCAACCTGGTCTTCTTTAACACCTCAGCTGGGCCACAGGCTGATCACTTCCACTCCATGCTGCATTTATGCAGTAATTTATGCAGAAGTTGGTTAAATCACATACTGATACTGTGTTGTGGCACATGGACATACTTTTCAGTAAGCTGGCATTTCTGTATTCTAACTCCTTTTTACTGCTTGTTTGCCATATTTTCAGAGGAACTGAATATCTTGGTAATGTTCTTTGTGTTAGCAAGATTGTACCCAAATCAATAATTTATTGCATAACTAAGCACTTTAAGTAAAAGAAGAAGGTTGAACTGCTTACACAGAGAATCCAGCTGTAAACACTTACTTACAGTTAGATGGAGATTTTTGAGTTTTTGTCTGGTCACAAGTAGAGCAGCAAAGAAGCTATTTCTGTCTAACAAAAAAGATAAAAGACACGTGTTTTCAAAGAAGTAACATGTTTGGGCTGTTGAGACTTGATAAAGCTCTTTTCAGACTGGCTGAGACATCTAGAAAAAAAGTCTGTCTGAAGAAGAAAACTTGAAGGTTAACATGATATGTCTGACAAAGAGGCATCCAGAAACCATTCATGTGTGGGGTTGCCTCCAATCAAAGAGTGGTCTCACTCACAGTTTTGCCTAAAACAGTGTAATAAAGAATGGGATGAAAACACACTTTAAGGAGCAAATTGGTATTGAACCTTGTCTGACCTAATGCTTTGTTTCAGCATGTCATGAGGCAAAAGACATCAAAACATTTTGGTTTTGCCTCATTAGACAGGTACATTTTAGCTCTCAATCCCATTTAGAACCTGTTGATTTTTCTCCATTTACTTGAAGGCTAAGAACCTTTGAAACATGCAAAATATTTTTTTAACCAAACTTTGCTATATTGCAGAAACAAAAAGAAGTAATAATACTGAAAACCAGATTTATTTCAGTTTAAAAATGTTTTACCATAACTGTATTCATTTTTAATCCGCTCTGTTCTTGTCATTCCCAGTGGCTAGCTTGACAGGTTGAACTCTTAATTCATTTGATCTGTTCATGTAGTCATTTGAATTTTCATTTCTAACTTTTAAGGTTTAGATTCAGGTTCACAAACAGATTCAAGTTTTTTCGAGTCCGAAAGAGCAATTACTGTTACAGTAAATGAAAAAAAACAGATGTAAAAATTAAGAGACATAAGTCAAGTTCTAAAAGTGAGGGACAATACATTCTGCCAAAACAACATCGATAGCAGTCCATACAAGACAGAGCACCAACACTATATATCACCATCAGTAACACATGTGGAATAAATAAAAACAAAAAACTGCCTATCAAACCAACAATCAGATGCAAAGACCTAATATGTAAACGGAGATCACGATCAAAGTTAATCAAACTATGGTAGTAGCACATATTAGATTTTATTGTGATTGATAAACAAAATTTGAAATGGAAAGTAAGAGAATTATTTTATACATTTCAAAACGATTTTGTTCACGAACTCTTGTATAGTTCAGCATTGCTTATGTTTTTATGTCAGAAAAGTATGTTTTAAGTGTATTCTTCAATCAAGTTGAATCTTGAAATTATTCTGCACGCTGTGAATCTGCCTTTTTCAACATTAAACAAAGCAATCCTTTGTCTTTTCTCGGTTACATCACCCAGCCATGTGCAACTTATAAAAGCAATAAAGACACAGACTGTAAATTCTTTATTCCTCATAGTGGCACCGCATCTAGTGAGCCAAAGTAGCCAAAGCTCCAGTAGATTAGCAGAAGACCCAGAGTCAGAAATGACTGAAACACCTCTCTGGCTCCCCGTGACTGTGATGATCCTGTTTCAGGACCCCTCATTAATCTTTTCTCCTCCTGCAGTCTGTTAGAGGAAGAGTGGACTCCACACTCACCTTCAGTGTTTTCTTTCTTTATATTCATGCGGAGGGGAAGATCTGGGAACTGCAGAGGCTGAGAAATCTCTGCAGGGATTGAGTCAAAGCCAGGACAAGCATATGTGTTTCCAGAGGTGAGTGGAGGCTTAAACACTCTGCTATCTGTGACCACTTCATCCATCACTCCGACTGACACACAGAGTTCACATACACATAGTTAGTCTAGGACTGTACACACAAAAAAGCACAATTTTTAGGCTCCTCTTTAAAAACAAAATACAAATGCTTATCATCTGGACCCTGTTCTGGCATGTATGCTATATGATCTTTCCTTCAATCTAACAAATATAGAAGGGCATTTCCTTAAAAATGATTTTGTGCAATAGGAACACAGCATTTTATATTATTAGAAATGACAAATATTTGTGTTCCAGGTGTACAACATAGGTGTCACTAGTAAACCCATTGTACTGGAAAAATGTCCCAGAACATTTATTCTTTGCCACAGTAAAATTTCTGATCACTGGCCAAATGCCACGAGAAGAGTATCTGACTGCTTGGAAGGAAAATACAAAGAAGCCTAAAAATCATTCACAGTAGCCTATCATTTGTACGAATGCAATAATGATATGCTGCGCTGATTCTTTATAAATTGACAATAAAAATTTGGAACATGAAAGAGATGTTGCAGATGCTTTGTCTGGTCGTTGTCTCAATTTCAACATTATCATTTTACAAAACAATAATTCTGTACCTGTCATAATCTCAAGAATTATTATGGCAAATATGCGGAGTCAGACTCAAGCAGTTTGTAAAAGGTAAAATATGGGGTTTTTTACAAGATGGCAGGGATATGTGCAAAGAGGTGAGAGTCTGGAGTTTTCCAGCAACATGGTTCGAGGAGAGCTTTTGGTGTGATGAGGGCAGAGCTGGATCCCTGGAGGCAAGACGTAGTGCAGACTGAGTTGTGTCTGTCTGACCTGGTTTTTCGTCCTAAAGGGAGAGAAACTGTGGAGGATGACCCTGGAACACAGGAGATCCGGAGGAGAAGCAGAAGGAAGTGACTCTTGGTTAACAGGAAACAGAAAGCAAAGGTAAGCTGCATTTGGACAGGAATGGGGGAAACTTGTAAGCCTGAGAACACCACCCCATCTGTGAAGTACAGGAGTGGCAGCATGATGTTTGGTGGGCGTTTTGCTGCAAGAGGGACTGGTGTACTTCTCAAAATGGCAGGCATCTTGTGGAAAAAACATCATGCAATAAAACTGAAGCAACATCTCAAGACAACACCCAGGAAGTCTCCTGCATAGACAATGACTCTAAGCACGATGCCAAATTAATTACAAAGGATAATGCCCAACAGAATCAATATTTTGGAATGGTCATCTCAAACCAATGACCTGTGTCGTAGAAAATGGAAGGTTTTGTGTGAGTAAGCAAAGCTCCAGACCTGTAGCCTTGTTTGTAGCTACATGTTACAGATGATCTGTCAGATGGGCGAACTTGTGAGAAGCTGGGGTAAGGATACGTATGATGATAGGCTATAGTCAATCAATTAAAGGCAATGTTACAAACACTAAAGAACTGTTGTTTGTTCCCCATAATATTTTACCTCTCATAATCATGAAATGATTGTGGCAATGTGTTTTAATTTTGACATATGGAATGTAAATCCTTTCAAAAAGTTATTGGTCAATATCTTCCAAACAGATCAGAGTTAAAGTTAAACTGCAATAAAAAGAAGAGTGAGTAAAAATTTTTAAATTATTCCTGCATAGTGTAGAAATAACCTATATTCAATCTGGACTTTATTTTTATTGCATGGAAATATGGACGTACTTGGAAGTATGACTTTATGTGTGGCAATGCCTGTTTTCAACATTATTATCCTATAATACCATATTGGAATCTGTTTAAGTTTTGAGGGTGATTCATAATAACCAAGAATTAGCACTAATGTGATGGTAACTAAATAAGTAATTAAAATTAAGCATCACGTTTGTTCAATTCCCACAGTGTTTAAATGGTGCACTGCTCTCTTTGAAGTGACAGTTCAGCTAACAGGCTGCTTTATAGTTTAATTATGATGCATTCAGCCTTCACAGCATCCCTTATTCTTATTCTGGCAAATAGGCTTGTAATTTCTTTTGACTTATTGGACAACGGGGCCAGAAAAATCTCCGACATTCGCCGTCGTCTTCCCCATTTATCATTTCAAAAGTCAGATACTGCGATCTGCAGGGGGACGAATTGAGTTTTGATTGACACGGACCTTGTTTCTCCAGAATAATTATGAATGATTGAGGTATTAGTGCCTGCTTTCATCATAAATAATTCATTAAACCTGCCTTCCTTCTGCCCCCCACTTAATGCTTGCTCCTCTGCTGTTTCTGCATAAATTTATTGTTGGTAAATGTGATACGTTTGGTCAAATATTATTGGGGTTCTAAACGTTGATTTATAAATAAATGATCTGGCAGTCAGCTGCACTGATGTTGAACACAGTGGACCAACACCAGCAGATGGCATCATTCTGAAATCATCCCAGACAGTGGAAACATCACTAGTCTAGACTAGCAACTTGGATTCTGTTCCTTTACAGACTCCCTCTAGACTCAGGAACTTTGATTTTTCAAATGAGATGCAAAACTACTTCATGGGGCAGCAGTCACTTTTTCCTTTAGCTCATGTAAGACACTTCTGGCTCTTATAGCACTGACTCCAGCCACTGTCTACATCGTGTGGCACTTACCTTCTGTCCTTATGGTTAGCATTTTGAAGACATAAACAACATAGATTTTTTATTTTATTTTATAAGTCGTTGAATGGAGGCAGATTTCATCTCCAACCTGTTTAGAATAAGAACTGCATACTGAATACTGTATGCCTCAAAATAAAAATAAAATAAAAACCAAAGGGATCTTGTTTATTTCACTGTTCTGTGTAGGCGGCAGTTATCCATGTTTCTTTTGCACCTTTTTCTACCACACGTTTTCCTTCCACTTACTTTTCAATAATATTATCAGATACATACGAACAACCAGCTACTTTAGCAGTAACATCTTATGGCTTACCTTCCTTGTGGAGGGTGTCAATATCTGTCTGCTGAACAAACGTTAGGTCTGATCTTAGCATTTCTGTGTTGAAAATCAAGTTTTTTTTACTGGTCTCGTAATTTTCAGGGGGAAAAAAGAAAGAAAAACAAAAACATTTTTGGTTTTCATTAGCTGTAAACCGTAATAATCAAAACTAGCAGAAAATAAACGTTGACAACATATCTTTTTGATGACATTTGTAATTCATAGGGGACGCATGTGTTGTGTATATTCAGTCTGCAATAAGAATCGATTCCCATTCTTCAAGTTAAAGAACCGGCCAGTTGAGTCGGCTCGGCGTCGAGCAACACGTGAGGATTTCAGTGGCAGGGAAGGCGGCTCTCCATGTTGCGGCGCTGCGTGGCAGTGGGCACCGATCTGCCGCTGGCTGGCTGCACAACAAACGCACGCGTGGCTTTAGTCGTGAACGGCCTTAACGCCTGGCACTTACATTCGGCGAGAAGCAGCCGCGAGTCTCGGACGAAGCTACCTGCTGCGGAGCGACTTTGCGCTTTGCGTCCTACACCCAGGAGGACAAGGTGTGGGGGGGTCGCTCCTGTGACCGGGCTGAATGTGGTCGCTTTGATCGGTGCAGTTATTCCTAGAGTCAGTGGCTTGGGCTGTTTTGAAGCGATTGGACGCGGACAGGGAGAGCGGTGGACCGCAAGCAGCAACACAGGAGCCGTGAATGTGATGCCCGAGCTGGAAAGAAAACCCCAGCTTCAAGTCTAGAGAAGGTAAACTCTCTGTTGTATTCTGCGACTTTTGCTTCATCTCAGCAGTACCCGTTTGTTTCCCAAATTTTTTTTTTTTTGCTTTAAGCAGAAAGTTTCGACATATATTATTATTACATCAGTGCAGATATAATCTGTTCTGCCGGTATCTGGCGCCTGCTCAAGCTAAGCCAATAAACAACCCCCAGTAGTGTTTTAATGAGATAGACTTAGCTGCTTCTTTGAACACAACGAGAAGCGTTTTCTTCTTATGGGTTAAATGCATCATGTGTGATGCTACCAAACTACACAAGGCAACACACTGTGTTGATCTACTCTATAATCAAATGATCTTTATTCCCACTTTTAACCTCCCAGACTGAATGCAGAGCGATGCTGGATTTATTTAAGGTTCAGCCTATAAATCTAGATTTGCATTCTTCTAACCTATTTTCAGCAGTTTCTGTGTAAGAGGGACTGCCCACCCAGACAACAAACTGTCCATAAAATGAAGAGGTCTATATAGAAGAAGCTGTTTCTACTTGTTCACTCGCTCCAGGCCAGCATCTACCTCCCTGTGCACAGCCTATTATCTGACATCTGGTCCCTCTTTGACAGAGACTTATGTGGTAATAGTATGTTTCAGCAGAGGCACTTAATCTGTGTAATGCCTGTTGTTTGGAAGGGGAAAACACTTATTTCCCCTTTGTTCGCCATTTGGATCATCATACAGAAGAAATTGTACATAGATTTGGACATTAAAGCTGAATCCTGTTTTCCCCTTATTCGTAACCCTCCTCCCTAAGTCTGTGAGAAAGGTGAAGGTGAATTTAGCTGTTTTAAAATGGAGACTTGTAGGGGAACAGTTGGAAACAAAGAACTCTGAGCTGTACTGTAAATACACTGAAATATTTTCCTACTTAACTTATTTTGATGATGCAATAACTTCATCAAGAATAAAAAAAAAGCAAAAATATGTATACATTTTTATATGCTTTTCTGCTTACTCATAGTTAAATTCAATTTATAGGAATATTACTGAAAAGTCATTTTATTTTAGTAACTCGGTTCACTAATTGAAGCACATTGTGTAGATTAATAACTCACCAATGGGTTTTCAAATCTTTATTTTTGTTAATTATTATGGTTTCCCACTTACTGCTAATTAAAACATCATCCCATTGGTAGTTTGTCCCGAAACATCCTTACATGTTTGTCCTCAAACATGTATAAATGTCCTCCGATCAAATTAGACCAAAATGCAACTTTTTGGTGTAGATGCAGAATGCTATATGAGGTAGAAAACTAACACTGGGCCTCTACTGTATATGGACACACAATCTCCAGATAATGGTCCAGTCAAATCCAACTGAGAATCTGTTGGAAGACTTGAAAATTGCCAGTAAAAGATACTCTCCATTCAGTCTAACTGAGCTTGAACTATTCTGCAAAACAAAAAAAAAATAAAAAGGAAAAATGCAACAAATTTAGTTTGATGTGTTATATCACATAAAATGCAGTGGATTTTAAGCACAACATGGTAGGTTTGCTTTTCAATAGGTTCAAATTGGTATGATTGTTTGTGTCCGTCTTTAACAATCATAAATACTGCCTAGATTTTGTAGGACACGTTCAGGCATATTAAGTCATTCTATGTGCATGCGGTAGGAAACAGTAATGATAATTCTTGTAGAAGTGTCCCATTTCTTAGCGGGATATTTTAACCACTATCTGAAATAATAATTGGGTCGTGCAGAGGGGTAACCCTACGAAATGGCAGCTAAAACATAATGAAATGTTAAATTATTTAACTATGTTACAAACACAAAGTTATGCCTTTTCAGCGGCTGATTTTTTTTTTTCTTTCTTTTTTTTTTAACAAAGCACTTATCACAAGAATATGAAGTGTGCTTCAGTTTTCATGGTTTCTGTGTGAGGCTTGAGATGACTGCTGCCTCGTTGTAGTTTTTTATTAAAGTTCTTGGTTGTCAGCTCTTCTCTGCACAGATGAAAGACACTCATCCTCAAAGCGTTCTCTCATCACACCACTGACATGCGCTGGTTTTGCCTCCCTGTCCTGACACACATCTGTGAGCTCACAGTGTGTATGTTTTCCATTGTGAGATCACCATGTTCTCCCTTTTTTTGTCGTTCAGGCCTAAACCTTTTCTTTTTTTTTTTGTCTTGTGCGGTGCTTATCTCTCCCTTCTCAGTGGGGGTAGTGACGAGTCCTGGTTTTTCCACAGTTTGAGCTAGTGCAGTCCTCGTTTTTTTTTTCTTCCCCTTCACAGCTCACTGACAGGCCAAAGGTCTGTACAAAAAAAGGATTCTGGTGCAGAAAATGGGTGATGGATTTCTCACAAAACTAAGCTGTCACAAAACACAGCCTTCAGTCTTTGTGCCACATGAATAAAACATTCCTCACATCTTTAAATCTAAACTGACCTCTCTAAACTCACAGTGTAAGTGTTGTTGCAAGTCAAATGGGGAGCTATTTTTCACCTATGATTAAGAATAAAGATCCCAGTTGGAGGCAATCAAAATAAATGCTCATATTTGCAGTTACGTTTCAGAAAACTGAAATATTTACTCCTTTTAATTCACAAAGTGAAATTCATTAATCACAGAATAAGTTACAAATGTAATTTTGATGATTATGGCTGACAGCTAACAATAGTCCAAAATTCAGTTTGTTTGAATGTTTGTATATGATATCAGAGCAATGCAGCAACAGAATTTCTAAATTTTACCCCTCAGAGTACCAAGACTTTTTTTCCCCAGTGTTCAGTATGTACAGGTTTTTTTTTTTTATGATGAAACATGGTGCGTCAGTCTGCTCTTCCCCATCAAAAAGTTCTCCCTTACAGCTCCTCACCTCAGAATTCTCGCCCACAGCCCGTAACCGGTGCACTCTGTTCTGTAGACAGCTAGTAATGAGAGGCATTAGTGAGAATTTTTTTTATAAACAAACAAAACGTACAAAACTGAGGGACAGGAAGAACGGTGCAAAGAACTCGATGGAAATCATAAAAACGGTGCCGAATAGTGACAAATCAACGGAGTGGCAGATCAAGGGACACGGGGATGATAAGGGAGTGACGGTGAATGGCAAGAGAAGAGCTCACTGCTGAGTTTGAATACAATAGAAACAAGAGGCAGACTAAAATCGTGAGAAGATAAACTTAGAGAGGCTAAGAGTAATATAAGGAAACTAAATAGAAATCCACAAAGCCACTTATTGAGGGTGGTAACATTAACTTGGGTTGCTGTCTGAATTTATTTGTCCCAGTTTCATTGGTTTTAAACTTTATTTAATTATTGCCCTGGCTCTTAAGTATGGGCAAGCTTAGGCGAGCTGGAATTTTCTTGTTGCCATTTCCCGACTGAAGATCAACACAAATCTGCCCAACTTGATTACATGTTATCTTATTTTCTTTTTCCATTTTAAAGTAAGGCTACTTTATCTGTTTGAATTGTGTTACCTAATTTGGATAAAACAATTCTCTCTTAACCTGGGAGAGAATTGAACCCTCTCCATTGAGGGTGCTGTAAATTGTATAGTAAATAGTGTTCTAGACCTGCATGGCTGTACCAAGTCAAGCAGCAAGCCTCTCCTTTATTGACTCTGAGGAGGTCATGTTCATTTTACATCTGTTGGTGAGAAATGCCTGTTGGGTTACCGTCGCAACACCCGTAAAACTAGATAACCTTACAATTAAGATTTTCAATTAACAAGTAAGTTGTGAGTGGTGAAAAAAAAGTGCTGCAAAGTCTTAGGAAAACATGCAATATGTGGTAATATTGGTGAATCCTGCTATAACTTACTTGGAAAATTAAATGAGTTAACAGTAGAAATGTCAACCATAGAATCCCAGATAATGAGTAGTATATCCATCTACTGGAAAAATATTATTATCATTTCCATCTGAATTACAAGCTTTTATACAAAAGGTCCCAGGCATCTCTTGTTTAGCACTGAAATAGTTTAATTCTTCTGAAATACATTTTTCCTTTATGACTTTACTTTCAACCTCTTACCTTCTGGAATGATTCAGGTAACAACCGTAGGAACTTTATGGCAGACGTTTTAAGGGATTGTAACACAAACTTTCCAAAATCTTACTTCTCAATACTGGCTAGCGGGAAATACCTGTATGAGTCCATGGAAAAATAATTTCACTCCTGTTCTTTTCCTGCATCATTGATTATATCATAAAATGAGACAGCTGAAATCTTCAAGCACACCTTGATGAGCTTCTGTAGGTCAGTCTTGGAAATGTAGAGCATCATTGATTCAATCAGCTGCACACGTGTTAAGTTGAGGCCTGTTAAATTGAGGCACTTCTTCAGAATAATAATAACAAGACATTATGTATTAATTTTTGCAATCCAGATTTAGAGAAGTGTAAATTCAATTTATTGTCTAATTGTGCCCTCAATGGTAGCTGGAGTTAATTAAAAGGCATTTAAATGTCTTTGTGCTCTTTCAGAGATTAAAATGTTTTCAGTTTAATTAGATAAAGCAGCTTTGCAAGGCAGATAGTCCTGGATGTTGCTCTCTTACTCTTATCGGCTGCAGAAATGCTATAAAACATCATCCTCCTGGGGTTTTTGATCTATGTTCTCACCAGCGACACTTTTTGTACTTTCTTTATGTTTTTAAAACTGCATTCTGTGTAACCAGTAAGAGCCTACTGGGAAAAATGTTTGGCAGTGTGTGCACATGCCTGTACAAATGGAGCATAATCATCAGTTTAGGAAAAATGCGAAGTGAAGGGAGTTATAATTGATATTTTGGCCATAATTTATTTTCCTCTTGGTCAGTAACTCAGCTTATGCCCCAGAGTGGGGAGGGCAATCATCCAATGCCAATGATCCTGAGCAGTTTTGTTCATACTGCAGATTGTTAGTTTTCAAGCCTTGCCAAGTTTCTCTTTTTGGTTGAGGTCTGGACTTTGACTCGACAATTCTAATACATAACAAAATCTTAAACATTTTTATTATTTCCTTCTAGGATTGTCCTGTATTTAGCTGTATCCATCTGCTCTTCAACTCTGACAAGTTTCCTTGTAATTGCAGAAGAAAAATACACCATCTCCACCTCTCAGCTTGATAATGCATTTTGCATGTTAGCAAGAATCTTCAGTTTTAGTTTTATTTGACCAGAACTTCTTCTCAGACATGTTTGCTTTGTTTCTATGTAAACAGCAGAGGGTTTCTTGGAGGATCGGGGGTTCTTTCATTCATTCCATCTGCCCAGTCTTTCATAAAACCTACATATGTGTAGTACACCGCTAATATTTAAGAATGTCTCCCACCTGAGGTGTGGTTCTCTGCAGTTCCTCCAGAGTCATTATTGTTTTACCTAATCATGCTTTAAACTTTTCTTCAGCCTTGTCTTTGACATCTCTGGTGTGTTCTTAGATCTTCATTTGGGGCTGTTTGACCACTCAGGCTTTCACAGAACAACTCAGGTTAAATATCACACAAATGGGCTGTTGTTAGTGATTTAGCAACAGCAGGAGGCTGTAGGTTGCATTGGGTTTAAATTAGGAGTATCAGTGCAATGAGGGACTGAATGTGTGTTACACGTGTATCATATTTGGATGATACACATGTAACATGTCATGTCAACATGTAAATAAATCCACGAATGAAGATATTCCTGATCAGTCTCCAGTCAAACAGTGAAATTGTCTCATTTGGAAGAAATCTTGGTGCGTGACCTAACTTTCTTTCTTTCTTTCATTCTTTCTTAATGAGAGACAGATTCTCTTTCAGGCATGTCCTTCTTTTTCATTGTAGCATTTTGATTATGTAAGAGTGAGCAGGAGGAGGCGTTTTCTTAGCCCTTCCTTCTTTTTGGTTACAGAGACATGACTTTTAGGGAAGCAGGATTGTTAAATCTTGGCATTCCTGATTCTCTGAGAAGAATGACCATTTTTCATGTGGGAGCCATTGATGTGTGCATATATATATATATATATATATATATATATATATATATATATATATATATATATATATATAATGAGTGCACTCTGACTCCTCGTTTATATTTTGGTTAGAGAAAGTTTTGAATCATGTAGTTTATATATACATATTTCACAGAAAAAGCACTTTGTCAAAAAAAAAAAAAAACTAACACAGCTGCAGTGTTTCTGGGAAAGATATTTTTGGTGTTAAAAGTATATTACCATGCTGGTAATACTGTTGTGTTACTTGTTGTCTGTTTCTCTTCGAAGGATTTTCCTATACACCTTAAACAGTAATCCAGCAGCTTTGTCTAAAATACATCAGCAGATCAAATAACTTTAGTGTTTTGGATTGCTACAACAGAAGGTTGTATAGGCTGTTGACCTAGTTACCGTTTCATAACAATAGAAGATAACATAGCATCAGTCTGGTCGCATATTTTAGCTTAGGATCTGGAAGCACTTTGACAATGCTGTTTTTAGCTTGACATGGTAGTAGTGATAAAATGATTTCCAAATTTATCTGTTACCAATATAGCATTTTTTTTCAAACAATCCATTACTGTGCATCAAATGCAGCATCTCAGATGTGTCGTCTCAGACATGAGCAGAAATGAAAGTAAATCAACAAAGAACGCCGAGTTTTTCGTGTAGCTGTTTTCGAGACTTTCTAACTGCACAGGTTAGACGTTTTGAAGATGTTTTTTCTACTCTCCGTTCAGAAGGAAACTCAGTTGTGTACCTTTAGCTGCCTCTCACTGCCTCATGGCTAATCCAATATAAATGAGCATTTGGCCAGATGTATGTGGCCTTGAGAACGGCTTGGTTTAACTTGTTAACAGCTTGGAATACCGTTATTGTAGTAGCTGTGAAGCTGCTTTTACTTACCAGTCAAAATCCTACCACAAGGCTTTATGTCTTTTTGTCTTTGTCTTTGTGTCCATAATGTCAAAACAGGAAGTAGACGGGGAAGCAACTTCCTTCAAACCTCCACAATAAGAGCCTTAATCATTCTATATGCTGCAATTTTACCTTCATATTTGAAGCAAATAAAATATGCTTAGGTGTCATCTCAGCTTGTGAACACATATTACTCTGGAGGTTGAACCCTGGTATGTCATATGTTTCTAACTTTAATCACCATTTGTAAAATTATCTTGACACCAGATGCATCAAAATGAGCTATAGGCCACATTTTGTGATATTTGTTTAACTTAAGTTAGTAGTTTATATAAATTTCCTCCCATTTTGATGATTCTTTTTGATTAAATATTTTGTGGAAGACAAAATTGTAACTTTCTGGATAGTGTAACCTATCTTACATCTGGCGTAATACTAACAGCCTGTCAGAAAATAGTATAATAGTGACAGTCAGATAGTAGGATTATGTTTGTCTTACTGACTTTCTGTTTATGGCATTAACCTTCGGGAAATCACTGTAAGCATCCTTGTGGTCAGTGTTGTTTTTGTTTTTATTTCACTGTGTGCAGTCAAACCACAATCTGTAAATGGCTCTTTAAAACCTGAGACATGCTGACTTGTACCAACTTGCTCACTGATGCATTAGTGCAGACATTTGTTAAACTAGAAGCCTGAGTCACTGTCACTGAGTCTGGATGTGTGCGAAATCTTTTCTGCCACTTCCCCCCTCTGTGCACTGATATATATCTTGCTGGCAGTTACTGCCGAGCCTGAACACTTGGATCTCATTGCTGCATAGCAGCTTTAATGAAATCAAGTTAATCACTTGTCCTCAGACAAGCAAGAGTGTTATATGCATTCCTTCATGTCGCCTACCTCTTGGATTACATGAACATACCTGACTTTGCCAAGCCTTTGGATAAGACAGATTTGCTCTACGGCTGTATCAGATCACTCTGCCACTCAAACTTCCTTTCGGGGAAACAAAGATCCCCGTCAGCCCATTAGACAGCTTGCTTGAGCTGGCCCCAGCTGTTGTCGGCAGATGACTGGCAGGGTCCTCATTAGGTCTGCGGGCTTCGCCTCATGGCTGCAGCAACAACTACGGCAACCACATCCTCAGCTCTGCAGCTTAGACGGGAGCAGTCAGTGACCTTTGCTCTGTTCACCTTTGCCTAGTTTTACAACCGCCACATTGTTTCCTTACTCTGTGTCCTTCTGTCCTTCCTCTAAAGGCACAATCATTCAACTTTCTTGGTCTAGTCACTAACATCTGGTGTTACTATTGGGATATAAAGAAAAATTTTGTTAGCTATCGTCAAAGCTGCATAGTTACCATCTTCAGTGATAGATAAACACCATAACGTGTGAACAGTAACACAGTCGTATCAGGAACTTTGACATGGGATCAGCGGGCTGGTCTGAGGTGTTACTGAGTGAAAGCTTCTTCAATCAAGACGGAGGCTCAGATGTCTTTTACTGAACATTTCTGTTCAGTTTTTATTGAGGAGAAAAACGGCGACAGCTGATAACGGCAACGGCTGTTCGTTACCTAGCAACCAAAATCAACAGAAGCAAGACAGTGACAAAAGACAGAACCAGATCCTGTTAGGCATTCTTCAAAATAAAACACTTTCTCTATTCAAATAAATCGTGCCTCGCACTTAAATATGTTTCACTTCAACTTTTGTAATTATATAATCATGTTAAATTCAATTAATAAGAATCCTCATGTAAATTATGCTGAACATATAATTGTAAAGCAGTCACTTATCATGCAAATTATACTTAACAACAAATAAGTGTAAAGAAATCACAACATGAGGTCCTTATCGTTACACCAGTTCTTTCTCTCATTGTTCATTTTTTAAGTTATTCTCATTTGGCTGTAGAAGATGAGTTTAGATATGTAATGTGAAGCACCATTAATGGGTTAACTTCATCATTGCTTTCCAGGTGTTTGTAAAACACAGTGGATCTGTTGATGTTAGTACAAATGCTTTCAGTGTCTAAAACTGGGAGTAGGAGTGAAGAGAAAAGGATTTAATGAAAGGTAGCATTGTTTTCACTTTGACACAGCTTTCCCTCCTTCATCAAACACTTTGTAATGAAGACGTTCTAAAATAAGTGTGTGTAAATGTAAATTCAAGTCTCAAAATGGGTTTGGAAAGAAGGACTGTTCATATGTACATTAACATAACACATAACATAACCTCGCAGTCATACATATATATCCCCCACCCCCACACAGTCATATTGTTCTGCACTTTGCACTGTCACATCATCTGTACTTTGCCATAATTGGACCTGCTGCTACTTCTTTGGTGTGGTTGAGTGCCTTTAGTTAATTTAGTTGTATATATTGTTATTATTATTATTGTGTGTTTGCTTATTTTTACTGTATATATTTGACCTTTACACGGGAGCTGCAATGGAAATTTCGTTGAATTCTGTTCAATGACAATAAATGCTATCCATCCATCCATCCATCCATCCATCCATCCATCCATCCATCCATCCATCCATCCATCCATCCATCCATCCATCCATCCATCCATCCATCCATCCATCCATTTTTCATAACAACTTGAAACTCATCCTTAGGACACAACACTAAGACTCCTATACCCAAATCTGGCCATGTCCGTTTTTTCATAGCCGCAAATAGTATAACAGCATGGATCCATCTTGCTTTGTACAACTGATATTGAAGGTGGTGAAACCTGAGACATGCAACCATGTGATGCTGTCATGTCAATATGGACTGAAATCTCAGAGGATAATTTTTTGACACTTTGAGTCTACGCATGAAGCAGTAAGGCAGTTCTGAAGATGAAAGAAGATTCAACTTGCCACAAGCAAACTGTACCTAATAAATTGTCTACTGTAAAACGAATAACCACAATGGCTTTAATTTTGTATGAATTAAAACACATTAAATTCAAATATAAATTTTTTCGGAAATGGAAGATTTTATGCAAATCATGCTTCACTGAACATAAATGAACTTTTTGCCCACAAGCAAGAAATTCTGACTGAGCCAAAGCTAAAGGAAGTGGTTCTTGTTCTGCCTTCTGTCCGTTTCTGGCTTTCTGAAGCTATGGGTAGTCTATTATTAGAACTCGTTTTAACAAACCGTTGTATTTTCCTCAGGGCTCACATGACTTTCTAAGACCAAACATGTATTGTGTGCATATATATTTCAAAGAGGATGGCACATATAGATAAAAAGATCTTTTTTCAGTTCAGCCAAAAGTCAGCATATTGAATACATAGCTTGCAGCTGCAATGGCTTATGAATTGACTGCACTTAGACTTCCCTGGGGGTATCATACAAAACTTCTTAGTCTTGAGATATTGTAAGCATAGAGCACTCAGTCTAACACTGAGATTTCCTGTATTTCTTTGTAAATGTGGCATATTTTGGATTATCCAGTTCTTAATCTTGTGAATAGATAAATACCCTTGTTGACAGAGGGCAAACCTGGCAGGAGCAGAGCTTTACTGAGGCATGTTCCTTCAATAGACGCTTGTTTTCAGAGTGGAGGAGCGGTCTATGGCTTTAGGGTACGGCCACTAAAGTATGTCCTTGTTCAGGCATGAGAGTTCATTGTGTTAGCTGTCAGAACACAAAGTCCCCTCAGAGTCTGTCTAAAAATATTTCATACCACCTCTGCCCCAAACAACACAGCGAGGGGCATAAATATAGAGAAGCAGCATGAGTCTGGCTGAGCAAATTCTGAGCAGAAAAACAAAAAGCAAACTTCCCCACTGCAGACTTCACATCAGTAAAAACACAATATGAAGCTTTAAGAAGTAAAATCTCTTAAAGAGGCAGAAGTGTGAAGACTTGATTACGTATATAACTATAAATTCTATTCAGAAATAAAATGCAGCATTCTAATAAACATGTTTATTGTTAACTAATACAGTCATGTTGTTTGGTATATAGAATTACCTATTGTAATAAATAATTTTGTTGTGTGTGTATGTGTTCATGCCTTGTCCTGGTGGCTTTAAAAAAGGTGGAAGGCACCCCCAAAGTCAGCAGATGTATAGAAGGCTGTTTACACAGGCCTGAGAGCAGTAGCCACCTGCACCATGTGCCTCCCTGAAATCTCTGCAATGCCAAAGGACACAACCCATGGTTGTGGAAGACCGCAACCACTATCTACCAACAACCCCAAAACAGAACACACCACACCTAGCAAATGACCCTACAGAGCCCACAACTGGCCCATGTGGAAGTCCTAACATCAGATAGAATATCCTTACCATTATGATGGTTAAAATAAATGTCATTCCATTTAAAGATTGTGGGTGACTGACTGTCCAGGGTTGAACGTCTGAAAACATGACAAACACAAAATGGTCATGTATAGTTAAAATTACAGATCATAAACCACAAAAATACATATCTAAAGCAACAAGCAGACAATAGATGAACTTTTTGGGAGACTCGACGAGTGGCAGCAGATATGAACCAACATAAAACCCCTGCACTGTAATGCATTTCTCAGCCTCTGTAGGTTTTATTTAGCTGTTTTATTTTACAAAACATTGTAAAATATAAAGCGTGCATCATGTTGTTCAGTAGAATGTTTAGAAAAAATGTATAGGCTCTTAGCAGATCTTCATAAAAGTTTTCTTTTGTAGGAGGAAGAAAGAAAAACTAGTATATGTGTTCACTGGTTTTTAGTTGAAAATGGTCTCTCATTGTTCAGAAATTGCCTTTTTAAATGACTTTATAACTCAGCAGTATTTTCTCTTTAAGGCTAATGAAAGTTAAGGGGTTAAAAAGTTAAATTGAAATCTTGTTATTAGTGGTATCATTTATGTGGATACGTCTTCACCAGTCAAAGTTTTTAAAACGTCTTTAAGAATACAAATGAGCTGCTGATCAAAGTCATTGATTCATTTTCTTTAATTTGTCAAGTTATTTGTTTTGTTTTTATTTTGGTGATTTTGAAGTGTGTCTTCAGAAATACAAGCTGCAAAGGGAGCATAATTAACACACTTGCTCCAAAAGCCCTTCTTCTCTATGGGCTCAAAAGAAGGAGCACACCAGGCTTTTCCTCGAGGTCAGGGTCAGCCACTTTCACAGCAGGCTACAGGAAGCCGGAGGGACTGCCGTCTCTAAGCGCCTAATGAGCCTCTAATTGATATCCAGCTGAAAAACCCCACAGAGTGTTAATGCCACTTCCAAGGAAACTATATTACGTCCTCTCTTCATTTAGCTAACAAGCCTCAGAATGCCCGGAAGCATACATTTTTAACACAGAGCCACAGTGGTGACACAGCAGTTGGTGTTTGAAATGATTTTCTGTTGGCTCAAGACAGATAACAAACAATTACACACTGATGCACATTCAGTACTTCTCCTTATTTTCCTGTTGGGCCGGCCGGAAAATTAACGATGACTGCCGAATTGGAGAACTGCGGTCTTCCTCTGGTCAGGCAGTTCTTATGGCTCCTCAGGCTGTGTGTTTGGGATCCAGATGTAAAGAAACAGCAACTTATTCCATTTGCGGCTCCACTTCAAGTTGCAACAACAGCAACAAAAAAATAGTCTTATCTTAGTCGTTTCTTAGACAAAACCTCTGTAATAAGATAGAATTTAAGAAAGGGGCTAATCCTAGAAAATGCTTTTAACCAGCTTCCCTATGGTATCCCATTTGCTATGCTTTGAAAGCTCCAGCCCTCCTGCCAGGATAACTCTCTGGGTGTGTTGCTCAAAATGTTTCATGTTCACAGTAGCAGCTGTGGTAAAGTGCTTTCAGACTTTACATTTTAACCATATTCTGGAAAATGTGTTGTTTTATAGCTTGCTTTGTTTAAACCTGATCCCTGTTAACTTAAATATGTACCTGCCACAAAAAGCAGAGGCACCTGCCAAGCTATGTCTCAGATGTTCTATTTTAGCTTCGTATGGTTAGTAAGCACATTGGTGGGATGGCTTTCTGTCAGCTATAGTAGCATATGGAGACGCTTGTGGTGTGTAGCTGCCAGTGCTTATATCCGAAGCTTCTAAGCATGCAGAATCCTTTTTCATTTTGGGTAAACCAAGGCACTTCTCTGCCTCATAGTGTCGTCTTCCTCTGTGCCAATGTTGGCACAATCTTCTAATGAGCCAAGTTCTTTTCATACAAAACCTTTGCACCTGTGTGCTGTACATATGTCATAGATATATACGTTTTTTTGACTACAGATTTATTTTTTAAAAAGTCTTTTCAAATATCTAGGCTACAAAAAACACCAACTAGACTTAGTACTTAGTATAAACATTACAGAGTATTCGAGGTATTGGGATCATCACAGGAGATGCCATTTTCTTTTAGGAAGATGTTTGGGAATCTAGTCCAACTAAAGTGAGAAACTACCCTATTTTTTTGTTTTCAGAAAGAATAGAATCAATGTTTTAAACATCACAAAATGGCAAAATATATTTTGTAGAATCTGTGATCAGTGTAGAATCTTTCAGTTCTACTTTGACTGGACCAAATGCTATTGTTTTTTTTTTCTATCTGTCTAGTTCTAAAGTGCTAGTAATGCTCACAAAATATGCTTTTTGGTGTTTCGCAATAAAATAAAGGTTTCTCAAACCTTCAACTGCACTTTAATGAATAGTCTGGGAACAATTATCCTGTTAAGTTTTGATCAACCAAAGATTTTAGATTTTAAACTGAAGATGATTAAATCCTTCACTTTACCCACAACAGACAAATTGCTTCTTGTTTGTTTGCTTCTTCTTGTAAAAAGAACCCAAATTGCTCAAATTCAATTAATTTGAAAGTGTTTGTGGCTGCGACAGGGCGTTTGTAGCTAAGTTTTGTTATCCATCTGACTCCGTCAGTACAACGGTGCTGCAGCATAACCGGGGGGATACAAACAGTATGGCAGAAGGCTTTAGTGGTTGAGTGGGTGTGGCTTTTTACAACTGCGGCATACTTCGAAACCAGATTCCCACCCATCTCTCTTGTCATTTTAAAGATTGCAAATTTTAAATGACCCGGGTATATTTTAAAAGTAAGCAGAAAACTATCTCCCCAGCCTTGAGAATATCTGTGTGCTCTAAAAATAAATTTGCCTTGCCTGCGTTGTGCCACTTTGTTTGGCATTTGTATCACAAGGACAATGTTTTTCCGATTGGGAGAAGGATTAAGTGAGAGAGTCACACAACCCTATTTTTGTCTTTTACTGTTTTTTGGAAGTCATTCATACAGTGCAGCATATGTGGAAAAGTAGCATTAACATATTACCATTTTACACCATATTGGACTTCATTCAAATCTTACTTGTCTGTTCATGTATGTTCACTTCCAATTAGTGCCCATGGTTTGCTCCAAATCAGTTGGTCGGAGTACGCTTGGTAATGAGATTCATCCTTGAACTATCCTTTCATTCCATCAAGCGTTAAAGCATTTGATGCTCATAATCCACAGGGATCAAAAGCAAAGTTTGGCTCAATTGATCTTCTTAATAAGACAAGTTAATCGATTCTTAAACACAGTCTGAAGCTATAAAACACGGTGCCTCGTGTATTATTCAGGAGACATTTTGAACTCAGGGGTAATTTACTGCCCTTCTCTTCCATGTGAAAAACATAAGAATGAGCTTGCTGGCAGTAATAGTTCTGCGTGTTTGATGTCACCATTGAGAATGTTTGCTGTGGATGTTTGAAGTTCATTTTACATAACACTTTTTGGCCTGTTAAGAGATGCTGCAGGGACTTCACATTGGAGGTTGATTTGTCTTTACAGCCCACCATAATCCCAAAAGCATTTTAAAATCTTTTACATTTTTGCCCCTTATGTTTGCAAAGAAACTCAATGAGATCTTATGGAGAATGTCTATGGACATCGGTTTTTAACTTACAGATTTTTAATTGGCTTTAGGTTTCCTATTTGACTTGGCCATTCTAACATGTGTACATCTTTTGACCTAAGCCATTCCTTTGTAGATCTGGCTGTATGTTTATGGTCACTGTCCTGCTGGAAGTTGAACCATTTATTTAGGGGTACCAGAATAAAACTGCTGAATACAGATGTACACCACATTTAAAAAAATATGTATTTCTTTAAAAAATAGGCAAAGTGTGGTTTGCCTATGTGCTCATACTCCCTTATTCTAATACTTCTAGATAAAACGTTTCTTTAAAAGTCACCTAATTAGTAAAATCCATCCTTTTAATTTTATTTTGGTTCCATTCCACACTTTGTATAACTTTGTGTATAACTTCGTCATAAAATCCGGGTAAAATTCTCTGTAGGATTAAATATATTAAAAAAATATTGACTCTTTGCTTTATATTTATTTACCTTTTGGAATAGATAAGTCATACGATATGGAAAATATATCTACGCAGTTGGATTAAAGGTATTCACTTAATTGTTATTAGGACTAAAAAGCCTGCACTTTTGTTTCTCATCATTTTAATGTATGTTACATCTTATTCTCTTGTGCACACTCTACTCTTTTGTATGCTTTATGTATTTGGCTCTCCATGCCCTGAATTTCCAGACCTTTGGCATACATAAACCACGGTCAGGAGAGAAGAACCATATGTTCTGAGTATCTGTTTGCAACGTTGAATAGAGCAGCTAGTTCCTCATGGTGTGAAGCTTCAGTTTTACAAAAAGGCATTTGTAATGCATGAAAACGTAAACACTCCTGGTCCTCCAGAGGGAGATGAGTAGCAGAGCTTAAATGACTCATTAACACTGAAGTGGGAGGACTTAGTGTTGGACACATGTTTTTTTTTTTTTTTTTAATCCTAATTCCTGCCTTTTCATTGAACGTCTACACCCAGTGGACAAATGAGAATCATGACAGATTATTAAAATCGTAGTTTTATGGACTCAGATTTCTGCGGGTGTTATTTTTGTGATATGTTCCAGAGTTTTTCAGCTAAGAAAGATGAATTGTAGCCAACAGGACAAATATCCCTGGGAGGGGATGTGCTCCTTGTTCTCCTCTAATTATCATTTGTTTGATGGGAAAGCTGTTTGTTCAATGTGAACCCACTAAATTCAACTGGCAACAGAAGTGACTCTCAAAGTCATTTTTCCTTAACTTTGAACGTTTCATCTCATTTAAATTTAATTTAAATGTCATGGTAGCTGGTATTGCATTTGCACAAATTTCATCAACCAAACATATTGGATGATACAAATTTCTGAATGGCATTTTCTGAAAAGCTTCCTG
This sequence comes from Xiphophorus maculatus, assembly GCF_002775205.1. NCBI lineage: Eukaryota > Metazoa > Chordata > Actinopteri > Cyprinodontiformes > Poeciliidae > Xiphophorus > Xiphophorus maculatus. The sequence goes on along the minus strand of NC_036452.1, from coordinate 14,095,396 downwards.
AGATTGATGAAGCTATAATTTTCTCATTGTTTCTGTAGTTTTATTTTGACTCCCAGTGGCTGAACTAACGTAACCAAGGTGTTTGCTGCATGGTGTAAAACCTAGATGGAGTCCTGCAAAGCCTTCCTTAGGGAGTACAATGTACCAGCTATAATTAGGAAGTGGAAAAAATATTCAGAGAATCCCTGGAGGAAACTTGATTGTTGAAGTTTTTTTTCTATAAATAACATCTTTGTGCATAAGTGACTTTCCGTTTTCATAATCCCAATTTCATGCCTATGATTGTAGCTAAAGTAACACCTGAGCAGAGACTTGAAAAGCCTTGCCTTCTGAAGCATGGACAAATTAAGTTACATTACACCAGAATTTTATTGTAATTTTTTAAGAACTGCCGCACCATTCCTCTCACAATCTTCTTGTAGACCAAATTACTTTCCAACGATATAATGTTTGTGCGGATCATTGGGCACCGTATCACTATTGAAAATAAGTACCTACGCTGTAATGGTTAACATGTTCTAGTAAAGAACTGTGATGTAAAAAGTTGCATTTTCATGCAGAAAACCTAATAATTGAGTACAAGTCACAGAAAGGTTGTGATTTTGTTCTAATATTGACATTTGTTAAATTACTATTACTATACACTTTTTAAGGAGGAAGAAAAATCAAACATGCATTATTCCAGCTTTACATCTCTACACTTTAAGCTCATTTAGCTTTTATCACATGACTGCTTTCATCTCCCACACAGATATTTGAGCCCTGTTCTTTCCTGCCCATAACTGGCCTTCTAATGACATAATGATACATTTAGTCAGTAGGCTTGGAAGCTTGACATCACAACTCTGAAAGCAGCACTTCATTTCAGATCCTCCCACTGAAGAATAAAACAACTGTCCCAGTCTGTACTGTGACAAGAACTCCTTGTTGACCCACATAGTTTTTTGCATTGCCAGCCCCCTTTTGTAGTCTCTCTTGGAGAAATCATCAACAACAAGCTCCTACTCTATAGACTCCATAGATCTGAATGTCAGCCCTTTTTTTCTTGCGTTTTGGTTAATTTCACCTCACCTTAAATTTTTATTTCATGTTTTTCTCTTTGTAGAGAACAGTGGACTGTCTCTGCAGGATTGCGACTTTGGCTTAGCCCGGTGAAATGTAGTGCTTTGCTGCTCCCAAAGCCGGATTTATTGTCTACTCAAGGTGAGTCCTCTCTCAGGTTTCTTGGAGATTAAATTTTCAGTAGGATGCTAGAAAACATATCAGCTACCTAGCTGTTTTATGTGATTCAACAAACTATGTTTTGAATGGAACATTTCTTATTTTTAGAAACCAATTTCTTAGTATCAGGCATGGACCATTATTTTAGGAGCTTTTCACTGTATGATATTGAGTAAAAATAGCAGTTCCACTGTATTTACACAAAAATTTAGAATAACAATGTGTACCATCAAATAACCAAATGCGTTTAAAACAGAAAAGCAAAAATTGTATCTGCTGCTGTAAAAATAACATCACATTGAGGATACCACACGTATTTACTAATAATGTAGATTTTAAAACTGAAACAAAAATCTAGATTAAAACATTTTTGTGTGACTTATTTATTTATTTATTTATTTATTTTTAAAATGTACATCTAGAGAATATTTAAAACTAGGAATAACCTAATCACCGAGGCCTAGTTCCAATTTTTGGGGGGATTTCACTGTATTTTGGTGGAGGTGATGTCATCTACCCATGAAGCTGTGGGCCAATCAATGGTGTTCCTCAGAATCTGGCCGACTGCTGATAAATGCGTGAGCTAAGGGCCGTTTCAATCACTCCTTGTCTAACCAGCCATGAGATGGTTGTTTGGATCTGAAATTGATCCAACGTTGGAACAAAGTCTTCTAAAGTTGCCAGAGACATTACATTTTCACTAACCTAATAAAATGAGGACATTTAGGGAATTTTGCTGCTCTAGTGCTACTTTTTAACCCTACACTACCACATGCATTATCTACTGCAAAGAGAAAAGGGCCAATCTGAACGAGGCTGTTCATGTTAATTCAATATTCAGAAGCGCGTCCAGCACAGATTGAACCACTTTGATTATTTCCTCTGCTTCCATTGCTAAACTGCAGGCGGACAACAATTCTAAAACAACTTCGAAAATCAACGTCATTGTTCACAACTTCTCCTTCTCTTCACTGACTGACCCGGTAAAAATTCTACCGGAGGAATTCAAGTCAATGGGAGAGATCCACTTTGGGTTTCAGATCAAGACAGGCCTTTTATTGATTTCCTATTTATTGATTATATTGGTTTAGATCCTTTTTCTAATGCACAACACAAGCAAATTTAAGCTTAAGGGAACAACAGGTGTCGGGATGTTTTCCTTTAGGCTTTCCTGGTAGACAAAACCAGGAAAGCAGCAAAGCAGCTCCGGACCAGCACAGTTTAACCACAACATTTTACTGGCAAATCTTTTAACGAAATGTTGGAGTGAGGCATATTAGGATTCAACTTGATCGTGACTTGGAGAGCTACAGTGTTCTAAAAAAATCCCCTACCTCACACTCCATAGAGTTTGTATTGATTTTACCTCTGTAATTTAAATTATCACATGTACTTTGTATTTAATGAGGTCATTGATTTTTGTTTATCTTAAAGCAATAATGTGTGGCAAAAATCTTTGAGGGAGTGAATTCTGTCTGACTACTGTAAATGTATTTTACACATTCATTCAGACATTTTGAAAATGCATGGGGAAAACAAATGCATCTTTTTGGTTAAGATTATTACATGGCCCTCAAAGCAACACTTGCCAATTAAAGAGAGTTCCATAAATGTTTCTCTCTTATAAAAATCACCCAGCGACCAAGTCAGTTTCAGATGACATCTGAATTTTCGGACCATATTTGTTGCTTTAAATGCTTAACCTTGTGTCCTCTTGGCACGTCACGTCTGTGATACATTTGGTTTGTATACACAGCATCAGGAGACGAACAACCTCTGTCAGCTGTTACGAGGAGCGCGGCTCCCAGGCTGCAGAGAGGTATGCAGGGTGACACGCTCGCTTCCCCACATGCACACATCTGCGGCCCGTAAGATGCAAGCTGGCAAATGGAGTGGAAGAGAAGCCCCATTAAACCCCGACTCTCCTCTAAGAAGCAGGCCAGGGGCTCCGAATGCTGGCCTCTCGTTGCGCAGTAGAAAGTGCTGACGCAATTTTTTTTGTCTGGCTAAAATGCCTTCTGACCACATGACACTGGCTCTTTTCTTCCTCTGAGATTACCCTGGCCGTTAAAGCTGGAGCTGCACAAAGGAGAAGCAGTGTGCGACCGCTGTTCAGGAGGTGGCATAAATTATACCCGTGCCATAAAAACGCTGCAAAGGTCTGCATTGCTCACATTTTTAGATTGGGTGCATAGAATTTCTTTGTGTCCAGTGTTAATTGGGTTTAAAGTCATTTTATTTTAGTACTCATTGCGGTTAAGATATTCTGGGATTTTTAAAAAATTGTTTTGGTCAGATAATTCATGCATTTTGACATCTGTTCAGACACAAATCTTGTGATTTATAAAACTCTCTGGTCTGAGAAAAAGCTCCCTTGGCCTTTTTGCTTGCAGTGCAGATCTGCCAATTTGTGATGACCTGGAGTGGTGGCTCCTGTGCTGGTCAATGGTGCAGAGAAACAGAAATATTACATTGTCTCCAGGGCGGTAAAATATTGTCTTTGACTGTTGTAAGTTTGCATCAGATTTGACACACATTCTGGTGTTTTCCTGGATGGTTTTTCTCCCAGAGAAATCTGAGTTTCGTCTTTAAGCCTCTGGTTATTGTTACAGTCAAGCAGTTGCATTTATGTATTTCCTTTAATAGTATCAGTCATGCATGGGCCAACTAGATGCTGCAGGCTGTAAATTTCTGCTCGGTGCTTCAGGGAACGTTGCTGATGAGAAAGATCTGTGTTGTCAAAGCTGCTGAAGGGAATGTGAAGGAGACGGTTGTTCCCCAGTGGGGTGTGTGGGTGGGTGAGCTGCAGCCTACGGCTACTCAAAGGGAGCTGTGTTAAATCCGACACACTGAAACCCACAAACGGCAACTCTTGACAGCCAGTTGTGACAAAAAACAATTTAGGTGGCACAATAAATCCTGTTTGAGCTGCGAGGAAGAAGCTCTCTCTTTGGTTTAACCTTGTTTCTTTGATTTTTAAGCTCCCTTTGTGGTCGGGCTGGACTTTAAGAAAAGATGAGACAAGTTTATTTTCCCAAGTATCTCAGATGTTTAAGGAGTGAAGTGGTGGTTTTCGGCGCAGAATGGAAGAATTTTCAAACAAAATAAACCAAATTTTAGGAGCTCTCTGCATCCTGATTAGTCTGCACATAGTAATAATTTGAAGAATTCTTTATCGTATTGTATCATTCTATATTTATTTGTAGAATAAATATGTGACATTCATTACTACAACAGCAGTCTTTATGTACGTTCTAGAAAATGTAGAAGGCTGCTAATATTTGCATCCCATTGAAATCAAAGTTTGGCACTTAAAAAGCAACCTCCTTGTGTTCATTTCAGCCTTCCTGTTATGTTCTGAAAATCTTGCTCTCTCTGGCAGCTTATCTGACATTTCACATTTGTCAACTTGTTATTGAAAATACATTTCCCTTTGAAATAGCTGAAAAACAAACTTTCACACTAAAAATAACCAACACTTACTCTTCTTCACTCAGTGAAACCTTCCACACTGAAGACAGTTATTGAAGTGTTGTGCATTCACTGAGTTGAAAGGAAAAGGTATTTTTCAGTTGAGAATTAGCTGATTTAGATCATAGGACTATTGTCGGTGCCTGTCTAGGCTCACACTTATTCAGATCATTTTGATGTTATGATATTCAACAAATTCCAAAGGACACACATTTCTATGCAGACCAAAATACAGCAAGCACAGTACTGGTGTATAATTTTGAGAAAACAGATTCAGTCACAGAGCAAAGGTTTGATTTAGATATTAAAATCTAAAACGCAGACTAAGTAAGGTTCTGCTCCTATAGATCTGGACGTAGTTCCCGGTCTGCTTGATAATGGCTTCTGTCACAGTTCCCAGTTAACAATTTTATTATTTGAGGCTTCTTAAGGATCAATGTATTCTCCATGGGCTGCATAACGTGGGGCAAACATGGTCCAGGGAGAATACTATAAATTCACAGGGTAACCGCAACCTGCCCTTGAAGTGGCTTGTTGGCAGGAGAGTAGTGTATCATGTTTAGCCCAGAGACAGACAGACAAACAAACAACTGCAACTACCTTGTTGCCTGTGCTGCTGGTTGAAGAGCGAAGCCTCGGTGTTTACTGACTCGTATGTTTATAGCTACAAGCCGGCCCTAATTGTCATGCAGCTCATTAAGGCATGTTAGGCTGGCGGCTTTGAAGCTGGACACATTGAATATTTCTGGAATCATATGGTCTGGTTGAATGCAGCTGGGGAAACATTGGTAGCTTCTTTCTATTTTTTTTATATTCTGTGAGGATTTTCTTGTTTGTGTTTGGCTCCTGGTTCACAGCTTGAGTCCAAATCAGAGCATATAGCACACACAGTGTTACACAATACAAGTTACTCTATATAATTACTGGCACTCTAAAAGTGAGGGGCTTTTTAGAGAATTTGTAGGGAAAAGTTGAATTATTTCTCCATAGTGAGCACACTGTATGCTCAACCAGAAATGGGCGGTTATGTTGGATTTGAGGGATAATAAAGAGAAATCTGTATTATGACCTGACTGGACCCTACTTTAAAAAGCCATAGAGGTCATTTTTAAGCGCTAATTTTGATGATTATGGCTTACAGTTAATGTAACCCCAAAATTCAGATTCTCTGAAAATTAGACTGTTATATTTAATACAGAAATGTATGAACACAAACATTTGCAGCCAAAACTTTCAGTACTGTCCTTCTTCAAAACCCTATGAAGGATGTTGCCTTTGTCAGGGTTTCCCACAAAGTTTTTCTTCAACTCAACCTTCCAGTAATATGGATAAAAAATGGCACCCAAGAAGAAAAATCGATACAGATTAATCAAAAATTTGGATTTAATCACAACTAAAATCCGGATGGATAGCCTTATATGTACAGATTACATATTCTATTGATCTATTTGCTTTATGTCATAACATTTTCAGTGTTCTTGTTATTCAGGTTACTAATTCATGTTTTTTCTTTTTCATATTTTCCTTTCATTTAACTTCCTATACATATACTTGGAGATAGATCTCTGTATTAATTTGTAATATTCCAATATTATGAGGAAGGAAATTTGGGGTTTTCATTAGATTAGCTAGCTATGATCATAACAAAAAAAAATGCTTGAAATGTATGAATCTACGTGTAATAAATCCTAACATCTTTAACATAAAAAAACCTTGTGAATTCACTGTTTTTGTCAGAACTGGTTCTGATTTTTTTTTCGTGCTTTGAGAATGTTTTCTTTTGATCGAAATCTATCATTTCTTGCCGTGACCGTAATTTACCGCTTTGTGTTTAGACACAGTGCAACCTAACCACAAAAAAAAATAAGGGCTTGTTGAGGAGGCAGAAAGTCTCTGAGAAAAAAAGAAAGAAATATATATATATATTAATTATCAGCACAGTTATTTACAAACCCTGCAAACCTTTTCTTGTCATATTAAATTCACCCAGCTCGATTGTGGTTTATGGTCACTGTACCATTTATCAGATTTAATCTTTTCCCACAATCGGCAGTATAAATCATATTTAAGGGTAAAGGGAAGCATAAAAAGTTATCCGAGTTTATGGGAGAACTCCTTTGGGACTGTGTTTGCACAGGTTTGTTCAAAATCATCTCCTCCCCTCCTGGTTCTGCCTGCCGCCATCAACAGCTGGACCCAACTAACAGCTGCTGCCCTTCCCCCAGAATCTAAAATCTAAAAAGCAACAACAGAAAGCCTGTCAGTTTTATGCTTTGTAGCTGTGCAAATTGTCTCGTAACTAGACTGTAAATCTGTGTGGTTCCCCTTGAACAAGGTCTCACTGTGTAGATTAATCTTTTTGAAAGGCGGGGATACTAGCCTAAAGAAGAGAAGTTTGAAGGATTTGTTAGTATTTGTCAGAATCATAATTGGCAGTGGTGACCAAAGCTGCCTTTCTATTTAGGTGTCTGAGACGTTGACAAACATGCCACCCACATAGACAGCGGACATGCATGTGGCTGCCATTACCAATTATTATGTGCAGACATGCCTGGTAGGGGTCCACAATGCTGTTCTTGGCAACATGCCTACACAAGGTTCAGAGTGTCAGTTTGCAACATTGGTTTTCTTATAGTACCCTTCCTTATGGCTGCATTGTCTCATAAATTTTTACTGTCCAGTTGTAAATACTTTACTGTTTTAACATTGTGTTTTCCATTCATCTGATTTGAAATATTGATTGTGTTCATTTTAGTTTTTTTTTTGTTGCTGTTGTACTGTGGCAATTCAAGTGTATTCTCAAGATTGTATACAAAAAACAAACGGATTCAAGTCGTATTCCTACTTATCACTCTAATTCAGTCATGTTTTGAGCATAAATTTAATAACATATATTTCTATGATCCTAGTTTTAATGCAATGCAGTCAAATTCAAGTTACAGAGCCAACTGGTAAAAGGTTATGTGTCCAAGGAAGCCAAGCAGATTAAATCGTCAGCAATCTCTCATACTCCAATAATATATGGTGACAGTGAACGTATGTTAAATACAGTAGCGTTAAAAGTTTATGCACCCTAAGTAAACTGAGACATATTTCCTGTATTCCGCTAGAAAAAAATGACAAGGCCGCAATGAAATAACACAACCTTAATCTCCTACTTTTAAATTTTTTTCCCCCACTTTTGATTCATTTTCTCACATTTAATCTTGTTCAGTATAAAAAGTTCAACTGAAAGAAGGGGGAAATCATCTGGGGACTGAAACTCCAAGGTGGAGTTTTGGAAAAATAGTCGGCACTTTGCTAGAGCGAAAGGTTTAAAGAAAACATGCATGAAAAAAATCAAAAGCAATGAAGGACATGATGTAAAGCTCAGAAAAAGCTCATTTAACATAATCTACCCCTTTACATTTTCTCATTTGCATCCTTTAGCAAATACTTTTGCAGAGAGATTACAAAGGATCACGATGATCAAAATTGTAAAGATATTGTTAGTAGAAGCCAATAAAACTAACTGCTTTATTAGTAAAATACTCCAAATAGAAAAACCATAGTGTGCAGTTAGGAAACTATATATTTATTTTTTATGTAAAAACTATATTGGCACAGAGAGGTATGAATTTACGTAGCAGGTACGTAGAGGCGGTTGGCTTATTTCTGGATCATATATTTTAAGTCAAGTTTTAATTTGTATTTTATAATTTTGGCGTACTTAATGCCCAGTAGTAATAAAGAAATGTAATTTAATTTTTAGTTTATTTTTATTAATTTATTTGATAGTGTTGAGTATGCCTTGATATGATCTCAGTGTTTGCATGCTTTAGACAGGGGCCACCACTCTGCACTACAGTTTGCAATTTGTTTAAAAAGAAGACGTCTATATGTTAACAAAGCACTCTGCAGGACTTAAATGAATCATTGCTGAAACAACTCAAAGTCTTGTGAAGAGAAACAGCTCAAATGCGTTTCTGCAAAAGTAAAAAATAGCACAGGTCCTTTTAATGTGGATTTCTTTATTTTATTTTCAAGTTTCTTTGAAGCAATGTATACAGTGTGGGAACAGTATAGAAATAAACTGGAACCATGTTATTTTCCACCACCTAAATCCAATGATTGACGCACAGTGGGTTGATTGCTGAGATCCAACAGACATTTATTTGGTTGTCATCAAACTGCCATCAGAGGTCAGTTGCTTAGCTATCGTGCTAATTGGGTCTCATTTTCTCTTGGTTCTGTCTGCGCCTTCAATCAAACGTCAGTCGAGTCTGACAGCAGTGCAGTTGTGGGCTGAAGTTGGAGAGCAGGTAATTTAGGATGTTTTCTGTGCATCCCACACGTCCCTTCCCACACTATACTCTGATCTGGGTTCTGAGCTGCAAAACCGAAATCCTCAGGGTGTCATTGCCCTTTCCAGGCACAGTAATTTGTTTACCATTTTGTTTGTGTGTAGATGGCTGTGGATTACAAAAATAAAAATGTTTTATACAGCATGAGATTCATGCTGGAGAACACACAGCATGGGCTGTATTTGGCATAACTGCGAAGGATATTTTTTGAAGTGCCCTGTAATGAGAGAGGCCATGATGGGCTAGAGCTTCTTATATTTGTGATTAACACAGTTAGCACAAGTAGCATTACTAAGACAGCATTTTCCATGTGCATTCTTTGGAGCATAGATTTTGCATGCATTCAACCTAATGCCACTGCTAACGATGATCAAATGTTCAGCCGAAACTTTAATTGCATCAGAGACAACTATTACACATATAACTCCATCCTAGGAGCTTTTATGGAATTAAAATGACATAAAATAGCAACATATTTATAACAGTTTTAGTCACATTTATCATTAAAATGTATTTTTTTGCACATGTACAGCGTCCTGAATTTAACTATCCTCATACATTTTTAACACATAAATCTTACAGTTTTGCAACCTTAATGATGAGATGTATCTTACTTATAGGTTCCTTTTTAAACAGCTGGCTACTGTTTTAACATGGCTTCTGATTTAATTTTAGACTCCTTTTGAAAAGAAATATATTTTAAGATTTTCTTCACTGAATGCAACCTCCACACCGAAGAATGTTGTTTTTACCATATTTGAGTTTAATGCTTTAAGCCTAGCTTTTTTCACAGCATAAAAATAAAGAAGATAAAATATTTAAGGACATAAAAAAAGAGTTCTACATGAATATGAAAATGGAATAATAAAAATGACACCTAAAACCCACAACATAAACTGGAAAGCAACAAACATTGATTAAAATCTCTTTTTTTTTCACTCTTCTAACACAGTGTGCTAAGATTTAAGTATGCTGGCTAAGCTGATGTGATGACTGCTTGAGGTGAATAAATAAATATTCTCTTTTTCAGAAAGATTTGACCGTATAAAAAAGCATAGCAGCTTTAGTTAATTTTTCTCTTACTGACCAGTTGCCACCTACCCAATTAGCTGCAAGGCTTTTTAGGGTGTTTTTTCCTAATTATATTTACATTTAATTAAAATGAGTTATATGATTTACATGTCACTCCATTTAATTTGCAAAGCTCGGCAACTTTTTTTTGTATTGCCACATTAAACTCTGATTGCATAAAGAATAAGGCTGAATTAATAGTAGTACTATTAATTTCTGGAACGTGTCATTGCTTTTCTTTCACTCTTGACTCATTTGCATGCTAAAGGCAGGCTTCTGCTGTACGAGCTGTCTGTGGACGAGATGAAAGGAGATTATAAGGGTGGCTGCTAATTCACGGTGGACAAAGAAGTTCTAGACTGAATCTGAACGTGTTGGCGGTGCACACACAGAAGTGGAACAATGCATAATTCATCAGGAAACAGATTCATCTACCATCTCGGTCGACGTGCGTCTGCTTCATTGAAAGCAGGTTGGTGTGTGGCGTGCCATCTTATTTCCCCAGATTGTGAGCAAAACAGAGGCTGTTGTCGACAATCGCTTTCGACGATTGAACCCGTTTTGTGACTGATGTAAGTGGGTGAGTGTAGTCGTTGGCAGAAACTCAATTTCCAGCTCAGAATGCCATCTTGAGCACCTATTCGACATACCTACAGTCTCTTTCTATCTCCCTCCTCCTGTGTGTTTGATGGAGGCTCCTCATTGATCTGTTCTATTCTCGTCCTGTGCTTTGAAACCATACCCTGACATGAAAACTTGACATTCTGTCTTCATCGGCCCTTTGATGGTCTTTTGCATTCACGACTCACACAAAATGGGCTGAACAATATTAGGAAAACACACAGTTGCATGTAATTGTTGCGTTTTGTGATAAAAAAATGCTAGAAATGAACCCTTCAGATTAGTTTAAAAAGTAAGCGTGGATTTCAACATAAGTTTCACAAGCCAACATGTGAAGAAGACGAAGAAGAAGCCAGAGTATGACTGTTTCTCTCTGTCCAGTGCTGAGATTTTAGTTCATACTTTTACAGCTCATAGAAAAGATGACGTTAGCTCAATCCATTATGGCTACTTCAGAAATTGGTTGCTAAACCCCTGAAGTCACAGATGTTTAAAAAAATATTAGTAGGTGCTATTACTAGTTTTTAAAACTTTTAGTGGTCTTGGAGTTATTGGACAAAGCTGTTAACATCATTTGAAAACAAGGCAGCTCTGGAAGGAACATTGTGCACAAGCATTTTGCTAAATACTGCTTCAATGGATTAAATCCTATCCAATGCAGAGCTTCAAATATCTGTTTAGATTTTTAATTAAAGCATTATCCAGTACAACAATAGTGTTTTCTGCACTGACATTTTGTCTCTGATGAAGACAGCTATAACTCCGTCCATTCATGAAGCAATTTACTCAGTCCCCTTGCGGCTTTCCTCCTCTTTAGCAACCATACTAAGCCTATCAACCACTCTGCAGCAGTTCATACACAATAGCCCCAGGCAAAAGAAGTTCAACACTCTTATCTGGCTCTGCTTGCTTAGAGATATTAAGCAGCTACAAGACCTCATTGTTGGGCCTCTGGCAAAGTGACATGTAGCTCTGAGCATTTTCAGAAAGCCAATACAATGGTGATGTTGCTAAAAGAGGAATCATCAGGAACTCGGGTAAGTTTGTTGTGCTGCACTTCCCTTTAAGTTGCTGGATTACCCAATTTGGATTCTATGGATAAGTCAGATTGCTTTGTCTCCATGTGGGATAACCAGCTGAGTCCATCCCAGCATGCACACGGCCAAAGCCGTGGTGTTGGTATGTAACCAAATATCATAAAAAAATAAGCACACATGTAAAATACAGTTTAGAGTAGTTCAGCAGGATCTGGAAAAACAAAACACTAAAAGAGCAAACTAAGAACACACCATCCATGTGATGAAACAGTGGTGGCAGCATCAGGATGTGGGAATGTTTTTCTCAAATAATACATTTTAAAAAGTATGTTATGATTAATAGCCATTTCTTATTTTACTAAACTAAAGAAAAGCAACTTTACAGACATATTTACGTTTTGGCCAAATATTTTCCTTCAATTGCAGTAACTTTTTGAATTAGTTGCTTGTAGATTAGTGTGTTTCAAGCTTTGCAGTGTTACAGATACCCATGAGCAGCAAACCATGTATTTATGATTCACCTAATTCTGATTCATCTAAAGTTTTTACACAAATAAACCGACATTACTTTTTCGTGTTTGCCAAACTCTCCCATTGGTACTGTTGTCTCCCCTCATGAGATTCACAAAACTAAAATGTTTCTGACATTGTTTATTCTCAATGTCAGAATAAACTGCACCGTATTCTGAATGATTACAGTACATTCAGAATGCAAACTCCAAAACTACTTGCATGGGTTGGATATTTCTCCTAGGCTTTACACGGCCGGCTTGCTACTGTACTACATGGAAATTGACAGATATCGGTGTTACTTGCTTTCGTCTCATGGAGTGTGACTCGGTTATTTACCTGATCGATCAAATGTCAAAAGAAGATCTCAATGTAATGTAAATATAAGCCACAATTATCAACTGAATGGGGAAATGAAGTGAGTAAAGAGGGTGTAAAACCTCCGAGAATTAAATTTCAGCATTAACCTGGTCTAGAGACTCCAGCTGATTGCAAATCCGTCAGTCTTCATGCAAATGTGCACTTCTGCCAAAGGTGATTACCTGCCGTTTTCAGCCTTCTCATGCCCTCACTCTATTTGCCCCTTTAAGCTGCCTGTCATCAAACTGATGTCGCTCCTGGAGCTCTGCTGTATTCACTTTAAAGGGATTGAGAGGCTGGAGGTGTACAGATTTATGCAAAACAAAATTGTCTCCATGATCGACATGTCGGGGTTGGGTTTCAGAGTCAATCATGTGTAATAGGCGATTTCTTATTTTGCATTTATGAGCCATTCATTAATTTACGTGTGACAGCAGCTCTTCTAAATGACCAGCAGGTGTAGCTCTTTGAATAAAGAGGCAGCACACAGAAGGAGATAAAGTGGAGGAGAAGCAGCAGCAGTTGGGAAGATTGATTGAACCATCTTATTCAGTCATCTCCAGTGGGACGCTGCATTTAAGTCAGTGTTTGACCTTTTTCAGGGCATTACGCAGCTTTGTTTATCGATAAAGCTTTGAGAATTGCTTCTTATAAACCCAGTGGTTACTATGCATTTTAATAATACAGCATGGAGAGCAAGTATTTTTTTACATTTAGTCTGCTATTGCTTTTTTTTTAATCACACTTATATTAATCAAGCAATCTGTCAAATTTTAGTATATGGTACAATTTAACAGCATGTTTCAAATTGGAATTTCTATCAAGGGAAAAACTGTCAAAATCAGTATGAAAATATAATTACCCGCATTTTTAAACGCAGATTAACTACAGTTGTCCACATTTTTTTCGGTTCATTTTTACTAGTCACTTAAATAGCAACTGCCTGACAACATGAAGTGTGCTCAATGGTCATGACATTTTAGAACAGCTGAGACACAAAGTGTCAGACATTTATCAGTCTGTAAAAGTTCACATAGCTATTTGTAAGGCTTTGGGTGTGAGCTGTTTGCAAATGGAGAAAATCTGGCACAGTGGTGAACTTGTCTCAGTTGAGGTCAGTGTGGATGATTCGGCAATAAGAAAGAGACTGGGGAAAATGGCGTCCATTGGAGAGTTTCAATGCAACATCTACTGCTGACTGAAAAGGAAAGAAATAAGACCTACTTGGTTATTTTTTTTATAATCCACGTCAGAATGTCTCAATAAAAAAGAAAGGTTTTGAGTGGCCTACTCAAAATCTACACTTAAATGTGACTTAGATATGGCATGACTGTAATAGGTTTAGGGAAATTATTTCTGTTCTGTTCAGGTAAGCTTAAACAACATTTCCCCCATAATGAATTAAAACATAATTTGAAAAATTGCTTTTTGTCTCTACTCGTATTGTCTTTGTCTAATACTCAAATTTGTTTGTTGATGTAAAACTTTGAAGTGTGACCAAAAAAACTAAAATTTAAGAAGAAAACCTGTAAGTGGCTGAATACTTTTACACTGCCTGGTATCGGTTTCTTGACATCCCTACTTGGAAAATTTTTAGCAGCTATTTTCTTCTCCCTCATAGCTGCTTCTTAAGAAGTCTCTGCAACTCTGTGTTTGCTCCATGCAGCTTGCACACACAGTGCTGCATTTGTGTTGTTGTTCACAGGAGGCTGAAAGTAACGCACCCATAACCTAAAATCACAGCTATGTTGTCATTTTGTTGTCTGCAGGAGAAAATGCTTTTTCATAAATCACTTATGAACCACGCTGTCTGCTTTTAAACAGATTACAAAGAGAACATGCTGCAAAACTTGAGGAGGGTGGGGGGGAACTGTGGTTAGGTGGCTCTGAGAGAGAATACGTTCTGTGATTTATTTCTACCTTCAGACTGGTGGAGGAATTTTCTTCACCCACCTAAATGCCTACCAATATTTCATTCCATTATTTAGACTTATCCAGGCATCCTTTGTTTTTTTTTTTTAAAATGTAATGAATAAAAGGTCATGTTAGTGTCTTAGTACAACTCGACTTGGCTTTAGCTGGTATGGATTATAAAGGGAACGGCCCTGACCCATAACTTGTTGGTCCTGTTTAGGAGGAGTTACCTGAAAAGGTCAGTGAAGCAGTGCAGCCAGGAATGCAAGAGAGTCCACATATCTGAACTAACCTACTAAAGAAATCTCTTCAAACTCAGGATGTCATTTTTTCATATTTAGCTACAAAAACTGAAGGCGTAACCAGATATCGGGACACTAAAAAATATTTTTCTTCAATGTGAGTAAAACTAATCAATTCCTCTTCACAATACGGTATAGGTTCTGTGCTGCGTTTAGATCGATCCAGTTTGCCGGCTGATCAAGGAAAGCAACACTGTGGTTATTAAAGCAGGTGTTGGCACTTTTTGAAGTGTGGGCAGGTGCCAACTCTTAATGAAAAATTCAATTCAATTAAGATTCAGGAATATGTTGTTGATCACAAAGAGAAATTAAATGCTGTAACTCGTATTATTCAAGGTTCTTTAAAGACTTGTAGAGTCTGATTAGCATGTTCATAAATTTTGCCACCAGAGGGAAGCATATAGGGTTTTTAAAATGGCTGTGCTAATACTGGACTTTGAACCACCAGGTGACATGACTCCCCAAAACCATCACTGACAGTAGAAATGTCACACTTTCCCTCAAACATCATTCTGTTCCTTTTCACCCTTCCTCCACAGTCTGGTACCTTTGTAGCCAAAGGAAATACAAACTTTGCTTTCATCTCAAAGGAAGATTTGAAAGATGAGATCAGCCAGCTTCTATAGCAATGACCTCTTGTGCCTTACACACATTGAGAATGGTGTCAATGACATCCTGGTAGGTCAATGTCAATTCAGCAGTCTTCCATGACTGTGTATACTACAGTGGTAATAAAGTAACTTTTCTATTTTAATAACAGATTTTTTAATTAGTCTTCTGTAATATTACCATTTCATTACTATGTTATCATTTTCTAAGAAACTGAAAATGAACTGACTGTTAAAGAGCTGTGACTTCTTTGGCAACAGTAGAACCATTGGAGAGAAAAAAAAATAAAAAAGTAAATCTGAAAGTGTTGGAAAAAGCCACCAGCAGGTTATGGCAAATCCTAAAAGTAGTCTAGAACGATGAAGAGTTTTAACAGTTTAGTTTGAAAACTGTCTCACCTGTGACTGATCATAGCCACGTTTGGTTCATTGTGATACAGATATCATCACCTTCCCCTCAGCAGTGGCACAGAATGAAAGGACATAAATCCATATTAATAAATAATCCATTGCGGGGCAGGAGTGAAACTTTGTTAGCAGCAACCCTGAGTGGTTTCTGCATTGCCTCGTGCAACTCAGACGGTGAGAGCCAGGCCCTGACACTTCCTGTTATTGATATCAGTGTGATTTATGGAGCTCTGTTCCCATGGCCATCTTCAAACTGGAGACTATGATTTATCCCTGTCTGATGGTGGGGAGTGTCTACCGCTGGGAAGATAAGGGAAGTTAGAATTTTGGGGGTTTTTTCGTCGTCTTTTTAAATGCAGATGGTTGTTTCTTGATTTTACCGATGCGATGTTCCAGGAAGGTTCTGCTTTAATAATCAGGTCCATGTTTACTCCTCCCCCTCGAACTGAAGAAATGATTGGATTCTGGGCTACTCTGTCTCAACGAGACTGTCGTTATTAGATAAATAGTCAGAAATCCACTCCTCTCTGCCATTGTTCTTATTTGATTAAGGTTTGACATTTATGTTTCCTTGTCAGACTGACAGATTGCGCTGTAATTGCCTGAAGGAACGTGCATCCCTCTGGGCCCGCAGCATTAGTCTTCCAGTTTGTCGATGCTTCATTTATCTTGAGCTGCTCATTGTTTTTGATGGGGGACACCTAATTAGATATTTTTAAACAAATTTTTCTCCCATCTGTAGGAATAGCACAGTCATTTCTCTGTATTTACAGATTTCTTGATTTGTTCACATGTGGCCAGTTTATGCCCGAGACAGAATTCATTTTAATCTCTTTAAAGTCCTTTGTGTCTGTTGTGGCTTTTGTTTTAATGTTAATCACAGTAACAGCCCTCCTCTGGGAAATGTGTGTGTCCACCCCTCTCTAATTGTATCATTGTGTCTGTGTGGTTTCCTTTCGGATGGGTTTTAATTCGAAGGCAGAAGGGTAAGATGAGATAAATCCAATTTGATGCCCTGTGACACTGGCCTTTGCCATCTCTGGCCCCATTAAAGGCTACTTCATTGATTGAAAATAAGCTTTGTAATTAATGGAGGGTCACAGCAGATCTTAGGCCAGACTCAGACTCAGAAGGGGGAGTGCATGCACCTTCTGCTAGCCAGATTTCTTTTGTGTTAAAAAATTTAGAGGCTGATTAAAATTTAACTTGTACGTTATAAAGATGCAGTATAAGACATTTAAGGTAATGGTATTGTGTTAACTCAGATTTCTTAGTGTTATACCATGCGAGGGCTTTTTGTCAGGCATGTTTGAAGCCTCCCATTCTCCAAAAGATGTTTGAAATATTATATGTAGAGCAAAGAGGTTTGTTGGAGAACATTGGTTAACAAACAGCATCAGGAAGACCAAGGTAAAAAGGTCAAAGATAAAGATAATAACAAGTTTATAGTGGTGTTAAGTTATGAAAAAGCATCTATAAATGAAAAAGAAGGCTTGTACGAAAATCTGTCACTTGCTGTTTGCTTGTCTAATGAAAAGCAATTTAAAAAAAAAATGTTTTTAGTTCCTTTTTAAAAGGTCAACTGAGTCTGGAGATATCAAACTAAAGGGAAGAGAGTTTCAGAGTCCCTATACTGCTGCTAAAAATACTCTTTTACCTTTAGTTTTCAGCCTTGAATGTGGCACAACCAGCAGAGCCTGGTCATTTTACCTCAGGGGTCTGCTAGGGACAAATAGATGTAAATGTTTTGAGACCTCTGTTGGCGCTTGACCATTAGGTTCCTATAAGTAAGGACTAAGATCTTGTAATCTTCAGTGTACAGGAAGCCAGTGGAGCTGGATAGGGAGCGGTGTGACAGGTCAGAAGTCAAGCAGCATCCTTTTGTACAACCCCCAGACAGTCCAATGATGTTTTTAGACAGGTGAATAATTCGTTACTGTGATCCATTCTTGAAGAAACACATGCAGAAACAACAACTGCAAACTTGCTGGGACAATGCCGTCCACCTATGCTAACTGACTGGGCAAGTAGAGTATTGATAAATTAAGCAACCAAGAAGACCATATTATTGTCATAGTATCTCTAGAGGATCTTCAGCACAAGTCGCAGAATCTGTTGACAGGACAACTATTGGTAACGCTCCACAAACCTGGCCATTATGTGAAAACAAATAAAATGCAGGATGAAAATTCTTGCTGAATGCTACGAGTTTGCATTTTGCCCCCAACTGTGTAGGAGACGCCAAAAGTGGAGGAAAGAGCTCTGGTCCTATGAGACCTGAACTGAACTGTAGCCTCCTGTGGGGATGCCCTATAGAAAAAAACAGAACTTCACAGGCACTCTCCATTTAATATGACTGAATGTAAGCTACTCTGCAAGGTACAATGGGCAAAAATGTTAATTTCAAAACATGAGAACCCTTCATGATACTTTTTTCTCTTTTTTTCTGTTTTATATTTATTACATCACACAAGATCCATTGATTTTGTGGCTATGATGTGAGAAAAGTGAGTGAATACTTTTGCAGAGCATTATGTTTTGGAGCATGTTTACAATGCTTTATTTTTCCAGCAAAGCTTACAAGCATCTCAAGCTGCTTGATTCATTTTTCATTAGAACAAACAAGTGTGCTGTTTTAGTCACATTAGCTGCTGAAAGCTGCTCATGCAAGCCTGGGGAATGTGCCTTTAAGTGGGTTTTAACACACAGAATGAGCATTAGGAGCAAGCTGTGGAGGATCCTGAGATGGGCTGCATCCGCTTGCGCACATTTTTGAATCTGTGAGAGCATGCTGCTTCTTGGCTTCCCTTCATAAAGGCCGGCACAGAGGGTCAGAGAGAGTGGGAATGGGAGAGGTGAACGCTTACACCCTCAGATGAAACGCTGTGTGTGAGCTTCTCTCTCTCTCACGCGAGCTCTCTGTCCTGTCCTGTTTAGATTTTAAACATTGATTCTCTCTTCCTGGAAACAGACAGCAACATCTCTTCTCATTTTCTGCTCTGGCAGCTTGTTAACGGTGAACTGTCGCTCCTGCTCTGCTCATGGTTAAACATATGGAAACACATTCACTGGGATAGATGAAGTCATCTTTGTTGTTGTTTTTTTTTTATTTCTCTGTAGCCCTTTTACTGTGAGGAGGAGCTGACAGAGTTAGAGTGGGTATTTACTGACTGAGTCATAGCTTTTTAAGATTTCTGGTTAGTATTATCACAGCTTAGCCTATGCCCTGCAGGCTATCCAAACCAGTCATAATGGGGTTGTTTGCTGCTCATGTTTCATATTGAGCTTGAGTATTGCTACATTGACTCTTACACTGCTTTGGAATATATTTTCAGATCTGACCTGTTGCCTCTTTACTCTCTTCATGTCTGTCTATAACAGAAAGGCACATTAACTATATATATATATATATATATATATATATATATATATATATATATATATATATATATATATATATATATATATATATATTCTTTTTTTAAATTTATATATTTATCTATCGTTTGGGTTCACAGCTGGGCCTTAACTGTGGGGGCTTTACCAAGTAACCACCACTTAACGAAGAACATCTGCTGCCATGCTTTTTACTAAAAGAAGGGCTCTCATCAAAGATATGTGAGGTACTGTGGAGGAGGGTAAGGGTCGGAGGAAATCACTGACTCACCTGTGAAAAAGAAAATATTGTCAGGATATTAACTTTACTTTTTGTTGTATGCTAGTGCAACATATTAAATGATTTATTGTTCTGCTTTCTTTTCTCAAACGCTTTACAGTGGATTCTATAAACTTGGAAAAATAAATAACATACGTTTTTTTTCTTGCTGGTGAATAAACCAAAACTGTAATGAAGAGCAAGGCTGAAAGGCAATCACTAACTGCTAAATACATCTGATGAGTTCTCGGGTGTTAATGATATGTCTTCTAACAATGAATATGTCATAACAAACTATAGCGAATACCAGGAAGAATTAATCTAGACTTATAAGTGGTAAACAGGCTGAATTTTTAGTGGTTTTTTTACTCATACCAACAATTCAAAGGGCTTTTTATTTCTGCTTATTTCATTGCTTAGTTGTGTTCTGTGTCTGTACTCGTTTTTGCCTTTTCCCTTCCATCTCCATATATGCTTCTGAAGTAGTTTGACGTTTAACAATTGTCATCCTTCACCTTACGCTACCGCTGACCGCACTCTGTTTACCAAATAAAAGTGAAGGCTGGGGGGATCTTTCTCCACGATGTGTTGTAAACCCACTTGTACTCCTTCTATTCTTCTCTAATTACAAGGAGGCACTTGATCTCGCACTTTGATGACGGAGATAAGATCAAGCATTCATGAAAGGGATTTTCCCCCCTTCAGTTTTCTGATACATTAACTCCTTTTGAAGCTTCCCCTCTTCTCTCCTATCTGGAGAATTTAGCTTTGCAGCACTCTCTGATATCGCCGATAAAGCTTTTAACTGATTATTTCTACTGTTGACAGTCGGACTTCCGTGCGGACATCCGACCATACTAAAAGGCTCCTTCAAAAAGATTAACGTATTTTCTTTGCTCTCTCCCACCAGGTTTCTTTCTGTAGTCGGATCTCCGCTGCTGCAGCCATGTTTAGGAACAGCTTGAAGATGCTACTGACGGGGGGGAAGGCCAACCGCAAGAGTCGCAGCAGTGGTGAGTGTGTCTTATGATTCCCGTCACAAACAGTGACGCATCTGCCTGTCAGCTCCGGGAGGTGTCGACAAGGTTTCTCGGTTTATTTTTGGAAGCAGAAATAAACCGAAAATTCACAAACGTGAGCTAGTGGATTTGAATAAATTCCCTTTTAGAATTCATTCATACTAGGTTTTCAAAAGTTTTACATAAATAAAAATCTACAAAGCTTGGAGGACATGACCCTGTGTTTAGAAGGTTAGATAACACTGGGAAACCCCCATTGCTCTATGTGAATGTGGAAACCATCAGACTGCGCCTGTGCAGGAGGAGGAACGGGTGAACGGGATGGTAACACCACTATTATTTTCATCTTTTCTCTTTCAAGGCGTTCACTCCTGTTGTCAGAACTTAAATCCGGCTTCTCTGTGTTATTTAAAGAATGCTACGTGGAGCAGCACTGTGAATAGTCATTTTAAAAGCACAACAGGGAATTTCCAAGCCGGCCCTCATTTTTCAGGCTCTCAGTTAATGGTTAACTTCAGACCCACTTCAGAGGTCTTAAGGTGTGATGGCTGAAAGGGAATTTATTTACTGTTATTTTGAAGTCAGAAGAAAACATTTTCTACAATTTTCAGTAAAATTTGACCGATTGAAAGACGGGACATACCACCTTCACAACACTTGGCATTTGCTGTTGAACTTTTTATTGACACTAGACTATAGTATTTTTTCATTGTTTTTGAGAAATCTGTACTGTAGTTGTGCATGATCACTAGATTAATGTAGATGTATGGGGAGTGATTAGACCTGATTTAGATTAGATAAAACACAGCTAAATGCTAATAAAACATAGCTTTAAAAATACAGAACTGTGTACAAAAATCCATACTAATTTTTTTTTCACCGAAAACCTACATTGCCTGAGTTAGATAAAACACTATCGGTCCATCTATCCCTGTTTGTATTACTATTATTATAATTACTATCATTATAATTATTATAATTTGGGATTAAATCAAAAATAAGAACCCAGCTTTCTCACTTCCATGTGGACTAATTTGTTACTACTTCAATTTAGTTGTGTTCATTTTAAAGCAACTGTCCTGTTAAAGTTTCAAAGCATTTCTGTTCCCCCTAATTGGGGTTTTGCTTCTATCTCTTTAGGTGTTGTTCCTACTTTAGTAATATGTGCCAATTTGACAAGCAAATTATCACAAAATGCATCTTATGTCATCTATTTAACTTTATCAGACATAAAAAAATGGTCTTTTCTTTCAAACTCTTGAATGAATGCAACCAAATGTCTTGAAACTCACCGAAGCAGAGGATTTCCCAGACTGCAACAACCCAGAACAGGTGGAACTACTTGAGTGTTGTGACGTCCTTGTCTGCAGGGCTTCAAGCTCGAAGAAAACTTGACGTTACCAAATATTGTGCCGTCTCTGCCTTTAGCATGTGCAGAGTGGTGCTGCGTGACGGGAGTATCCTCTGGTGTTTTTCTCTCTGTTGCAGTCATCTTGCAGGGAATTCACTCATCCCAGCAGACAGGATCTGTTCTTGCAATCTGTCTCCTGCTCTGCAACATCTGTATCATGCGTCTCTCTGCCTTTAAGACTGTGAACACTTTCTTAGAAAGCTTAATTAAGCTGCATTTAGGAGCAAAATCAAAACCAGACGTTCGTTGGTCTAATTCTTCCAGGGGCATAACAAGGCTGACTTATCTGTATCTGACAGGCAGGGAGCGCTGCTGCTGCTACTACGGGAAAAAGAACTCGGCTCAACGAATGGAGTTTTCTCTCAAACAGAGCTGCCGTACAGCATGCACAGACTGCTGAAAATCAGTTCAAAAGAAAGATTGTGAGATAAAATGACTGTCTGCTGCATTTGAAGCAGTTTGAAGACTTCTTCACACTTTGGGTTTGCTTCAGCCCACAGCAGGGAAATCCACCCGCTAATCTGAACAGAGCGGAAAAAATGTCTTAGCCACTAGTTGCTACGATGGTGAGTGGCAGATTTAAAACTACAGAGATAATCTTTATTTGATTGAGACGGGGTTAAGATTTATATAACTGTTTTTTTTTTTTGAAAGAGCATTTTCAGATACCAACAGATGGGAGTTTCTGTGATTTATATCTTGAAAGCAAAAAGCAATAATTCAAATTATACAACTTAAATTTGTTCCTTTTTGTCTCTGTGTTGTCATATCCGATGCATGGATAGAGCTGTTGTGTTTTAGCAAGGCTCTGAGTTATTTTTCCACCACCATCATTTTCATCCTCCCATCAGAGGGGTGGAGAAGTGGCACTAGACTTGAAACAAAGTCAACAACCTGACACTGCAATTACAGTTATGGCATCGGCTGATTACAAAATGAGAAATGGGGTTGAAAGGTTGGTGTGTCTGGACAGGAAGATTTTGCATGACTAATGGGCTTTTAGAGGGATGGGATGAAGAACTGTGGTTAGAAAGTAAAAAAAAATAGATGAACTTGCACATATCTTGCTTGTCTAGGGTAAAACAAAATACTAGTTTCTAAACAATACTGAATAAAACATGCTGTTTTTTAAGAATCTAAGTTAATGTACTTAGAATTTAAGAATCTAAGTTAATGTACTTAGAATTTAAGAATCTAAGTTAATGTACTTATATTTGCTTGGCAGAGCTATTTCACTAACAATTCTTTATTTAATCAGATACACTAGTAGACATGAAATGTGGGTTTAACAAATTTCAACAACTGTATTAGGCCATTTCACAGCCTGTTGCAGAACTTGATGAAAGCTTTTGGGGTTATTTTGGCTCGCTTTGTGATGGCAACTTAAACTGGACAAAAGTAAAACATTACAATAGCTTTAACATAGGCTTAGGCAAAATGAGAAATTGTATTGTATTGTAATCGTTGCCTCTGACAAAGTAAGACAAGAACAAAATAAAATAAAAACAAAATCATATGGAGAAGGCTACCACAGCTCTGCTTGTATCAGAACTCTCAAGTTATTAAACTCCACAGACACTGGCTTTTTTAGTATCAATTAGTATCCGAGTATCGATTTGTTTATGAACAGTTCCAGTTTCCTGCCAGTTCCAGTAACTCTAAAAGTCTGAAGGCAGCAGCTGTTTGACAGGAATCAAGTTGGCCCCCTCTAATTACAGGAGTCTTAATTGATGGCTCATTCTCCACAGTAGTTGAAAAATCTAATTAGAGATCATCAGATTAGCAAACATGCTTTGAGATTCAAAGCACAAGCAAGAAGTGACACAGCAAGCAGGGGCCTAATGCAGTCTAAATGTGGTTACTGTGCATTTCTGAACAACACGTAAAGCCCGGCTGCACCGACTACAAGTTCTCATAATGGTACCAGGCTTTGTCTTGTTGCTGTTGTCATGGTTGCTGGTTTAAAGTATTTCTGTTCTGCACAGTCAGTCCTTATTAATTGATTTTCTACATGGCATCATTCAAGTCTCTCGTCACCACTTTTCTGCTCATTTATGGCTTTCTTAAAATCCCACAAAACTGCTCTAGTTTTCATTTCACTCTTTTCTCTTACTTCCACTTGATTATCAGCGTAATAAATTAGCATGTGTTATCGGGACGTTTTTGCAACTCCACTCTCAGTTTCTGTGACTAAACGTATTTAATGAAGTCTTGGAATTTAATGTTTTAATTTATGTGCAATTTTTCTGCAAACTCTGATCTATAGATCAACAATTATCCCCAGATCGGCTCATTTTCATATCATACATTTTTTAGTTTATTTCTGCCTTCGCTCAGACATTTCTAAACATCTGCAGAGCGGTTGATGTATTTCAGAGTTGAATAAAGTCTGAATTTGCAAAACATTTATATGCAGATGTACATTTACATATATATTGCTTGCTCACATTCAAAACAAGCTATACAATATCCACCATTAAACATTAGGGGCTGGATTATACGCACTGAGATAAAAGGTTTGTCCCCGTGGAATATTATCTGATGTAAGAAACTCCCGGAGGAGGGGCAGCGGCTGAACAGGAGCCGATTCTGGCTGATCTCCACGGAGCGACAGATTGGCACCGACTGCTCCACAGAATGTTCCCTTCCTTCCTGTATTAATGAACCAAAGGAAAAGTGAATGGAACCAGATCCTGTTAACAGGCGGCATCGCCGTCCTCCTGCAGAGGGGGGTGGCTTACTGAATGTGGGACATTTGTTGGTCCCATTCACCACATATTTGAAAATAAAAAGCAAACGCGGCTGTTATTTTAGTTTTTAAGAGTGTGTCTTTTAGTAGAATAATGATATTAAAAGAAAAAAAAAAACAGTTGATCGTCGATTAAGGTCAGTTTTGGATATCTTGATGAAAATAAATACTGTTGGTCAAAATGTGGTGCAGCATCTTCAAAGAATATATATAATTCAGTTAAATTAAGTTTTTGATAATTATCTCCATAATTCATCTAAATACTTAACTAATGAGAAATTAAAGAATATGCTGTGTTTAGCTTCATGAATAAGAAATGATTTGTTTATAGTTATGAAAAAAGTAGGAGGGCTAAAATGGGAATGTGGTGGAAACAAATGGGGATATTATTGGTTGAATTATTAAATCACTTGGACCGATTTTTCCTATGAGCAATGACTCGAATCATTTGTTTTATCATGAGCTTTATGAGAGCAATGCTGTAAACACTATACCTTTGTGTGGTTTTAGAGCATTTTTTGTGAAGTTGCACCAAGAAATCATATTGTGCCGGTATCATCCCATTTTTAGCTTGATGAGGCACGACCAGTCACTGGCTGGTCGGACAGATCATAATTTTGCTTTTGTTTTCTAAAAATACTGACTTGTGGAACATTATTAATATTCTCTGATACACAGTGAGATGTTCAATCTTCTACTTAGTCATTTTTGACTGTTCAGTTCACAGCAGGCTGGGAAAAATAATTTGAATTCTATTCTTAGACGTCCTTACCCTGTAGATTTTAAAGAGAAATAGTTGGTGGGATGGCATAGCTTTTGAAAATGCTGTAATCAGAAATTGCTGATTTAAAACGCTTGCAAAGTAGGCAACATTTTATAAACCTCATTCTTTGTTATGCTGTGGCTCAATAACCTATTTGTAGCGCACGTCACACAAGGAGTCTGTCAGTATGGTTCATAGCTGTTGAAGGGGGAGCTTTGACCTTTTGGTTACTAAGAACAACAGACTAATGTCTATGACCTTCTTCAGCTTCTTCTGCAATGTCATTTAACTTTCACCCTTCAGCTGTTGACATCCTGAGGTGCCTTTATGCTGTGTTGCCTGGGCAACCGTGAGCCAACACAACTGTTCTATGAGAGTAATGGTGCCATGTTAATACACGGGTCCAAAAGGGAGTTGGTTGCATTGAGCAGTTTCTCACATCAAAGACAAAAATGTTTGCATATTTCTCAATAAGCTGATTTTTATCCTTGTTAGAGGATAGTTTTGCATGTTAGCAACCTTCCTGCAACACTAAAATAGATGAGGAGAAGTCACTTCCTTAGTGGGGTCAGACATAATTTACCAGTCTATCAGGTGGATGGCTTGGATGCTAAAAACAGCTAACCTCATCAGCTGGCACCTGTGTCCTCGTCTAAGTAACTATGATAATGAAAGCGGTGCCAAAGCGAAAGCACAAGGAAGGTCAAAGACCACTCAGACTGTCGACAGAGCGTCGTGGGGGCTGAGATAGACGACGTGACCGAAGTGTCAGAAGCGGCTTTCTGATGTCTTGTGGAGTGTGGGAGGCACTTATAGGCCCATCATTATGCTTCAACGGAGCTGCATGATGCACATACCACCCTTGTCTCAGCCGTCCATACGCTTTTACTAAAGGACCTTCTTTAAGTCCTTCAAGGTCAGGAATGTGACTCCCACCTTCCCAAAGACCCACTGCAATGTAAGGAATAACATAGTTTTTACTCTAAACAGTATATAAGATTTTTTTAGATCATTTACAAGTACAATTCTTACTTCATGTCATGAGAAAATCTAATTTCTATCATGTGGATCTTTTTTCTTTTTTTTAGCAAGAAATATGTTTTGAAGGTTTTTAAATGCTACAAGACTGCAGTGACAACACTCTTCTGTGTGGAAGATTTTACTGAGTAAAGAAGACTCAAGACTCAAACTTAGTTTTTAGTCTGGTTGATTCACTCTGTGCCAAACTGAAAGAGCAAGATTTTCAGCAAAGGCACTCATCATTTTGAGCTTCTAACATTTCCGACACCAAAAAATAAAATTTTTTGAAATGTTAGCCTTGAGGAAAACCTGAACGAAACTTCTAAAATGTTATTTAATGCATAGCTTCCACTGGCACATATTGCAACACACTGAATAAATATACTCAAATTATACATTTGTGTTTTTTCAATGTAAAATAAAATTTCATGGCTTTTTGTACATCTCTGTCAGGGGTGCCAAAACATTTGCTCCCACCTCCAGCAGTGTTTCATCTCCTGCCTGGATGCTGCAAACCACCAACACAGAGATTGGATGAAGAAGGCCACTGGTGTAAGCACAGCTGCTGCATGCGAAAGTGAGCCAACAAATTTTTATGGCAGTTGTGTTGCATCCAATTACAACAGGTGAAGCCTCAGAGGATGAATCTGCCAGACTCACTAGTGTGTTAAAGAACCAACTCTCAGTGTTCTTAGTTTGGAAGTATGAGATACCTGCTTATATCAACACGCTGTTTCAGTCCAAAGCACACTGCAAAGACACGATTCTCTTAAAGCCAACTGCAGAATAAAATAGAACAATGTGGTTGAGTGTATGATCTGCTGTAATAAGCCACACTCACTGCTGCTGATGGTACTCTGCTGCTTGTTGCTCCATTTGTATCACAATCGACAGTATAATCACAGTGAAGCACGTCCTTGTCAGGGTTTTTGCATTTGTCGAGCCACAAGTCTGCCTTCGTCACTAAGTACTTCTGGTTCTGTCCCATGTTGTGCAAAAGATTTAAATCACCTCTAGTTTCTGTATATCAAAGACATAGTTGTGATCTCTTATGGTATCCTTTATGTACTGTATTTTTAAGGCTTTACACAATATCTCCATGGACTTAAGCTTCAAGGTATTGACTATGGATTGGAATCTGTCATTTCTTTCTTTTACAACTGCCACATCCCTCATGTCAACCCACTTCTACAGCAGAGATGGCATCATAAAAGTCTTATCTGGACTAAGGACTAAGAAGGACTAAGACTAAAAAAAGCAATGGTTTGCTGTCAATGGTAAAATTCTTCTTTTTATAAGTGAAGGTAAATTTAGCAATTTATTTGAAGTTGATTGGCCTGTAAACTGGCTTGACCTAAACATGAGAAGATCTTTGGAGTAGTAGCCAAAAAAAGACCCAACCATGTGGACACACTGAAGGCTGCTTAAAGCAACTGAGGCTTCCTTAACACTTTAGCCCAGGCTGTTGACCTGGGCTAAAAGTATAAGGTGCCTATATTGAGCAGTGAATCAACACACTTTTCATTAGGCTGACATTTATGTTTTAAAAATTAGATCAGCAAGCAAAATCTTGATGAGTCCATCTTTTGTTTTTATACCTAGGCAGCTAATATCCTTTGCTTAAACCAATCTCTTCACGATCCAGAAAGAATGTGAGGTATGAACTATATGTAATGACTCTAACCTGTGCCTACTCCTGCACAAACTCATATTTTTACTGATTATGGTAGGTTTAGGAGCCATTTTGTGGCTGAATATTTGGGTGTTGTGACCAAGAAACTGCCTATATCCAAAGAACTCAACAAAGCCTGGAGAATGATTCATTTAGACTTAGGGAAACAAAGTCTGCCTCCCCGTAAGCTAAATATAAAGAAATGTTTGACTTTCATATAAATCCTTTGCAGTTATTTGTGGGATTTTCCCCCCTCAACTCTGCGACTACCCTCTGCAGGGTCTTGAGTATCCCACTGACAGCAGTATGACGGCTGCTCTCAGTCTTTCTGAGTGATTTCACTTGCTGTGTTGGAGCACAGTGACATTTAAATAGAGAGCTGCTCTGGAATCTGTAGGAGTCTCTCTCTCTCATGCTGCTCTTTTGTCATGGGAGCCGTACTTTTCAGCATTAGCGGTACGGAGTGGGCAGCATGACGCGTGGGTAAAGAAGCGCTCTTATAACCTCTCCTCCGTCTCTGATCACAACGTCAATAGTGGTAACTCGTGCATCTTTCCCTTCCCTCACCTCTTAGTCTATTTATTTTCTTGCTCTCCTTCTATGGCTCTTATCCTCAATTTTCCTTCATACATTCAAATAGGCTTTAATAAGAAAACCTTCAGGATTTAATTGTGTGTTTTGGGGTTTCGGATTTATATTGCCTTTCTTCAACTAAAGATGAAGGTATCTTAATGAAGATAAGAGTGTAAAGTATGACTTATATTTAGCAGCTCTTACTACCCTGACCTACATATTGTGTTGTTTCCTTTAATGGCTATTTTATTGGCATTAATGGTTGTAATGTACTTGAGAAGGGAGATAGTTAGGATCCCAGATTTTATTGAAGAAAACAATCTATGAAACCTGAAAACAAATTTTTCAAACAACTAGGCTGATAATTGTATTTGTTCATGAGAAAAAAAAATAATTGTCTTTAAAAGGTGAAGAAATGCTACTTTTGGAAAAATAAAAATCAACCTGACTTTTTTTTTTTTTTCCTTTTATGTTTAGGCAAAACCTCATGAGTTTTATAGCCTTGAAAATGTAAAACTTTGACCACACTTATTTACATATTTGGCAGAATTAATTTAAATTGAAGGTTAATGTTGGCCTACTTTATCCATTCCAAACCCAGTTTTGATGTGTATTTTGGATCATTGTGTTCTTGGAACTCCCAACTTTGCCTGATTAAAGTAAGTGGCAGAATGG
This sequence comes from Xiphophorus maculatus, assembly GCF_002775205.1. Lineage (NCBI taxonomy): Eukaryota > Metazoa > Chordata > Actinopteri > Cyprinodontiformes > Poeciliidae > Xiphophorus > Xiphophorus maculatus. The sequence goes on along the minus strand of NC_036452.1, from coordinate 14,065,993 downwards.
AAGAATTTAAAATATTCCCCCTCCTTCATTATTCCATTAACTTTGTGCACAACTATCACTGGGAGAATAAGAGCTCCACAGCATGATGCTTCCATGTCCATACTTGAGAGATGCTATGGTATTATTTGGCTCGAAACCCATTAAGTTGACTTGTGAACCTTAATCTTGTCATTTTGGAAAAAAATAAAATTTTGATCTTTGTCTCATCTGACCAGACGTACTTTTTCCAAAATGTAATTAGATTCTCCATGTTGGAAGCTGCAAATTTCAGCTGACCTGGAAAGTGTTGGTTTAGGATCATGGGGTTCTATTTCTGTTTACACCCTCCCAGTACAAAGTTATGAACAGTTGTCAAAAAATAAGTGTTAAAATAAACTTAAGATCAAAATGAGTTTGGGACCTATATTCCAATTTAATCCTATGTACATTTAAGTTACATTTGCTGTGTAACTCAAATGTCTACAAGTGGAATGATTGAAAAACATGAATTAAAGGATGCGGTCTGAAGTGAAAAACTCTGTAACCTCCTATAAATTCACATCATGCAAACAGCAGACAAATGTTAGCAAACAGAAAGCTGCTTGAAGTCGTTGCAAATTTAGCAGCTGGAGTGGAAAATTTCCCTCTGGATTTCATGCAAAACTAGATGCATAAACAAGAATCTGTTTGGCATCATGTTTGCCAGATCAAGTTTGCGTTTACAATTTGTTTCTCCTGCCCTGCCCCCAAGTGGCAAAAGGGAAGAGACTGCTGTGCTGTGGAAAGGTATTTGCTCCTGTTACTTGTTTCTTCTGCTTTTGCTTTTATGTAATGCATAACAATTTAACTAAATATTGATGTCAAACAAAGATATGCTTAATATCTAGCCCTATGTAAAAATGCAATTTCCCCTAAACCCAATAACTGGTTCATCACTTTTGGTGGCAGCAGTTTGGTAGCACCAATTTTTGCAAAATGTATGAATTACAATAATTTTCTTTAAAGAATTCCTTTAATTCATCCATATTTGAAGGTTGTAAATCTTTGAGGGCTAGTTAATATCCAAAAATTGGTCAGACCAATGCTCCAGATGCTGTTGCATTTTACAACTTGGCCACTCCAAATTCTAAATTGGACATGCTTGTGTGGCTTTGACCTTGTTGTTTTGTCCATTTGCATAATTCAAGTGTCAGTGATCTGCCAGAGTTCAGAATTCATGGTTACATCAAATGATGTAAAGTCAGTCCCAGCTTCTAAAGCAGCATAGCAGCCCTATGCCATTACTTCACCATTACCATGTCTGACTGTATAATGATGGAAATTATCTTTCTAGTCTAGCTTTAAGTTTTAAGACAGCTCTAACAGAAAACACCGCCCCTGAAGTTTAAAATTTTTTTTAACAAAGCAATTTTTACAAAATATTTTGGGTGCATAAATAAGTTTTTGGCAAATATGCGACTGGCTGTTCTCTTAGTAGGCAGTGGTTTTTGCCTTGGAAATTGCCAACTGAGTCCATGTGAGGTGTAAATTGTCACTCTTAGTAATATTGGTTAGGAAACTGAACTGAGCTTACCCCTAAAATTCCAGTTAATCATAGTTGATTTGTGATTTAACACAGTTACTTTTCACCAAATTTAGATGACTTTTTGTCTTTTATCAAATATTGTTCAATCACAAAAAGTGTGATTGAACAACATGGCGAAACATTTTGGATTTAGAGATCTTTGGTTTTTAAATGGTTAAGGAATTCCACTCTGACTACAGAGTGAGCGGGAGGATGAGGAGAGTTATTGCTGCCAGAGAGTGAGAAGAAGAAGAGGAGGAGGAGGAGGAGGAGGAGAAGGTGGGAAGCGAATGAGAGTGAGAGAGAGTTGCCTGTCTGCTCGGGTTTGTGGGTATGAGAGTACATGTGTGCACGCTCGGCTCGGCTCGGTGAGTGTATGCGTGCTGACACCTGGTGCTCACCCTCCCTCGCTGCTCACATTGTGGAGAGCTCTCAGCCTGTCTGGACCGTTCTTTACCTCTCCCTCTTTTCCTTTTTATTCCATCCCTCTATCTTTTGTCCTCTCTCTGCCTTTCTCCCCCTTCGTTGTTTCCTGCTCCTCTCCGTGTCCCTACAGCCTCTTCCTTTTGTTCAGGACCTCCTCCACCATGCTGCGGGATTTTTATTGACTGGCCAGACATGCGCTCAACTGACTAAGGTGAGCCGGATGAATCGGGGCAGGAGGGCGGATGGACTGCATTGATGTTTTGAATTCAGCTCTGAATATAGGGAGTGGTAGGGACAGGCTACAGAGGAAAATTGGCACTATTCACCCTGTTATTTTTTTCTGTATATTTTTGTTTGCTTTAGCCTGCAAGTCTGAGCAGCAGTTGATGGGAAAAGCCTCTGTGTAGGTGTCTCAGCTTGTACTTTGAAAGGTGAGGGGTTCAGCTGTGGGATTGAAGAGTGTCTGTGTGTTGTTTGGTTTCTGACTGGTGTCAGCAGCTGGTGTTAAATCCCCACTTGATGATTTGTTTGTTCTGCACTGGCTCCTGCGCTTGGAGTCACCTTGACCCGGGCTTTCACAGCAATTTGTGTCTTAGCGGCATCGTGCCACACCTTAAGCATGAGGCGTGTGTGTGACGGTGTGTGTCACTGTTATAAAACACTAATGGTGGAAGAGAGTTACGGTGTCCTACTGAAAAGCAATCAGAAGAATAAATCCAAAACAAGTTATTGATGAGTATTAGAAGTCATGCTTTTAAGGTGATGCTTGTCATTCTTCATCTCTTCATAAATCCCTGCTTTGTTTTTTGTTCTATCCCTTTTCTTCATCAAATTATTGTATTTTATATTAGATGATCAACCATTCAGCTCTTCCTCGTTTAAACTGGAAATTAAAATCAATTTGCTTTACTTTTGTATCTTCATTGGCTAACAAACTTTCTGGAAATCTCTTTAAAAAGCTCTTCTAATTTTGACAAATACGTCTTGCCCTAATTTAATCCCCTAAATGTGTATTATTTTCCTGAATTGTCACAATTATTTCAGTTCAATTACTTAATTTTATCCCCAAATCCTTTTTTGTTTGGCTTCATTCAACAATCACATCTTGTATTTAGAAAGATAAACATTCCTAAATAACTAAAATGTCCTCTAACTCTCCCTTTAGAGAATTAAAACCAAAAGTAATTGAAAAGTTGCTATATTTCAGGAATTCAACTCAAAATGTTGATTAATATGAAGAGTTTGTTTTGTGATATGGCCAACAGCTAATGAAAATTTATAATTTGGTTGTCTAACATTTGGTGAATGTTATAAAATACCCCCAAAATAAGCATTTTTAATGTGCTATAGAGGTAATCGGTCTGCAGCTCTACTCAATCTTGACTCTTGATGGGTATCACAATCCTCTCAAGCCTATGGTTATCCTGTACATCAAAAATATGTCAAAATATTTTTTAAAAAAGATGTAACAAAATATGTATTGAAATGTAAATGTTGATGTAAACAAAGCTGGTCACTAAGGCCAAATTAAAAAGAACTACAAGGGAAGGGTCCTCCCAGCAGAACATTATGCTGAAGTTAAATCCAAATTGTGGCTTTTAAACTCTTAATGGCTGCAGTAAAAGATTTCTTCTGCATAATTGATTATTTTTGATTACTGTTTCCAGTATTCTTTGGTTTGTCAATAAACAGAAGCATCAAGGAAAAGCAGCCTGGACGGTGGATGAGTTTAAGTGCGGGGGCCACCCATCTAAAACAATGTGCATTTCACTGGAGGGGTGAAGAGGAGAGCATCAACAGGGCGGTGTCTGTCCTCAAATCTGAAATAGAAAGTTTAAAGTCTTTGAGGGGAGACAGCAGCATGGATAAAAAGGCTACAGGTCAAACCAGAGGCCAGAGATGGACTGATTTAAATTTTTTGACCTAAGCTTGGTTTCAGAGATCTGTAAAATCGTTGCCCAGCTGACAGCAATTTGGTAAGCTGTGTCTTGTCCCGTTTTCTTTTAGTCTGTCCAATCTCATAAATAAAGTCAGGGTGCAATGTCTTTTCCCCATTTTTTCTAGAACAAATTTGCCAAATTTGTAGTCTTGTGCAATAAATTGGTAAAATATCTGAGTTTTTACTTTTTAACTCGAATTACTGAAATACATTCAATTCTTAATGATTTTCTAAGTTACTGAGATGAGCCTTTTTTTGTTTACTTTGCTTCAGACACCAGGCCTGTTCTCTGCTCCTCTCCATTCTTTGTCACACGTCTTCCTGTTTTCTGCCTCTCTGTCATCACTTGACTTGTAGTCCAACTCTCCTCTTCTTCCTCACACACTCTCTTCCACCCACTCAGATATTTCTGGAGAACAAAAGGAGAGGGGAGTGGGGGCGATAAAACACTAGAGCAGGGAAGACTTAATGTACCAGCCCTGCGTAGGCTAATGAGTCTTCACCACTTTGTTTCTCTTTCCCTCCCTCCCCTCTCTTTTCTGTTCCCTAAGTCCTTGTGCCTCCCAATTTATCCGCATCATCTCATAACCAAATGTCCACCTCATGCCCTCAGGGTGCTCCCACCTTCAAGTAATTTTCTCCTCCATCATTGTCTTCTCCTTTCAACTCGGCCACTTCTCTCCCTCTTCCTTCTTCATTTCTTTTTTGTCAATCTGTGCGCTGTAACATTTACATCACAGCTTCTTTTTCACATCCTTCCTGCTGCTTCTCTGTTCCTTTCATTCCTTCTGGAGTGGTTATTTCGTCCCTCCCCCTCATCTTCTTTTTGTCAAGTCCCACTCGTTCCGCTCGTTCATCATCCATTTATGCTCATAATTGCAGGTGCTAAAACACTTTTAAATCTAATTTCTAATCATCTTTTTGCTTCCTGGTGGACCTTACTGTCACTTATACAAATCTTTTATGGAGAAAACAGATAAAAGTAACTTTTTTTTATTTGGTTAGATGGGACATAAATGAATTTATGTTTATAAAAGTAAATATATGTTTTTCAGTCCATATCAGACATATTTTCCCATCCACATCCTGTTATTTTTCCCAGGAAAGTATCTTTCATCGTGACTATTGATCTTATTATGGTTGCTCAATGTCGCAGAAATTTAAATAACAGGAAGTGCCATGGCTTACTTATCACGCCAATGTTACAGTGTTGGATTTTCAAACAGGAACAGGAAGAAGTGTGAAAGTACCATGGATTATGGAAAAAAACGTTACTTTTTTTTTTTACCCATCGTCTGTCCGTTGAGCTAACCATTTATCCTGACATTCATCACTTTCGCTTTCAAATTATTTAAAGAGAAACAGAATGAGTACTTTGTGAATCTTAGTCTGTAAAACTTTAGGAATGTTCACAATAAACTGAGTCATAATCCTGCGAGTCGCTCTGTGCTGCATGGCACAGGCAGTAAGACGCACATTGCTGTGTTAGCAAAGGGGAGTGTTGGTTACGTTCACAAAAGCAGTAATTGCGAGAGCCACAACTGTGAGGCGTGGACTGCAAACCTATTGCTGCCATATGCACCTCCGCTGCTGTCTCTGTCTCATGGTATCTGTCTTCTCATCTTTCATTTAGAGCAAAATCTCCTCTGTCTGATGCCTCTGCCTTTCCTTCTCTCCAGTTTATGGACAACGGAACTCTGAGTACTTCTGACTGACTAGATCAGCGAATCGGCTATCTTAGATCTGTTAGTTGTGCAAAATATATGGTGATTATTGCTGTATGAATTTATTATCATTATCCATTCTTTGACCAGAATGAAAAGTACCTTGTTTTTTGTTAAATACCTTGTTCACACTAGCACAGATGCAAATCATTTTAATGTAATCCTCTCATCCAGAGGTAAACAGCAGTTATCTTTAGCAGCTCATTTTCAGTCTTGTGACTAAAATGTAATTATGTTTTAGCCCCAACTCAATCATCTGTAGCACAGATATTTAGAAATCTGTTTTTTCTTCTTTCCAAAACACAGCTCCAGTCTCAACTCTTGGAGGGCAAATGCAAGTCCAGGCATTGAAATTAGACTGCTCTCACACCAGATGCATGCTGTCTGGTCTGCCTCAAACACAGAACTGCTCTAGATACAAATGCAAATTATTAGGAGATTTTATTAAAAATATTAACAATTTACATCAATGAACTCCAATCCAACATGTAAAAATATAAAACGCAATAATTATGTAACGTAATGTTTAACCAACCTAAAATATGAATATATTTTCAGTGGGCGCGAACAGAAAGATGTAATTAGATACGCACAAGAAACTGGCAAACGTCAACTCTAAAATACTGAATCATAACTTGCACCATTTTCACTACTACAAGCGTATCTTAATATGTCTGAGAGTATGTACTGTGTTTTCTTTAGTGTGTTTCTTTAAGTAACAGACTTGATTTTGGCTGGGGCTGAACCACAATTACATTTTAGTCAAACGTCTGAAAATCTCAATTAAAATGAGAAAGAAAATAAACCCTTTTTGGTCATAAACATGGCATAACATCATGAACATGAAGAAGTCTTCATGTTCATGACTGTTGCAATGAAGTGTCATTCGGTAAATAATGACGCTTAATGCAAAGTTGGCTCTCTTACTTGATTTTTAATGTAAGTTTTAATACAACTTTACATAAAAATGTAATTATTTGCCAAATAATGCTAAGTTGACACTCTTAATGCAACTTTTAATGCACGTTTGCATTATTTACTGAATGACACTTCATGACAACAGTCATAAACATTCATGAAGACTCCTTCATGTTCATAACAGGTGTTATGCCTTATGCACACCCCTTCAAATAATTTTTCTTATTAAAAAGCTAAACATTGAGAGTAAGGTTAGTTTTTTGTGATGAAAGAAAAACTGCATAGATGTTCCTATCCAGAGTTATTATAATTACTCATGACGCAGCAACCGTGCAGCGCCAACAGAATATCTCGGAGGCACATGAGCAATGGAGTTTCATTTGCATTTGGCAGGAAAATATAATAATTCTTAAACTATGAGAATAAAACCAGGCCTTGCATACATTACACATCCCTGACTTGCATGTTTCTTGTGCATGATGCAGTCTCAGAGTGTCCCTCATCAAGTAAAGACATTTCATTTCTAATTGAGAGGTCCTGAATCCAAGCCTAGATGCTCCACTTTTGCTGGTCAGAAAAAAATTAACAATCAAATGTAGATTTAAAATACAAACTGTTCTCTTTTAAACCAAACATTTATCAGTTGCACTTCATCTGATCTGTGAATTATTTTGTGACTTCTTAAAGGTATTTTTCAACTAAAATATGCTCACACGTATTTTTGTGGCTATGTTACAGGAAACCGGTGCTTCTGGTTCCAGTTTTTAGTGCAATAAAATCAGCTCTGGATAATAGTGCATGCACCCTGAACACAACAATAATGATGCAAAATTGTCATATTGTGACAGCCCCAAAATATGAGCTGCAGAATTGTAAAGATGAGTGAGAAATTGGACAGGAAATGATGGGAGAAAGTTGTTGACTGAAGTGATATTGTAATGCTTTGTTTGTGCCAGTTAATGGACGAACTGTTGCGTCACAAACACTTTGCAAATGCTGCCAGAGTGACTGATCTATCTCAACATCACATTAATTACAGTAAGAGAGGTGTTTGAAAAAAAAATGGTGTGAAAAAAATCCAAGTATAAGTATTCATAAATAGGTGAGAAAAAATAGGATAAATCACAATCTTTCAGACATTGCTTATCCAGGGAATGCAGAATCAAACCTGCTTCTAATGAGTCTTCATTGATTTATTTATAAGAGCTCAGAGTGAAGTACAAACCATAACCTCTGTCGTTTCATTCTGTTCTTAGAAGTGTTTTAGAAGATTTCAATAATTTTTTAGTTTAAAAATTGCCTCATTATATAGAGATTTCACTTGGGGGCAGGGATGAGACATTAAACTAACAGATTTATTTGTTTGTTCTCCACTGTTTAAAGGAATAAAACCCATCACTTGATGTCCACTTGTCTCTTTAATGGTCTCCTGCCAAACAATATTAAGTGCCCAGCTGACGGCAAACCTTTATATAAAAAATTGATGCATAAGAGCAGGATCTGCCAAATCTAATAAGTGTCTCTTTCTTACAGACACACACTTATCCATAAACTAAACTGAACTTTATCTAAGCTTCACACCTTTTGCTGGACTTTTGTATTCAGGAAAGACTCAGCTATTCAGCAGTTTTTAAATGTATTATCTAAACTTAATCTTGCTTGTTTTATCAAGCATATCAGAAAATTTCCATCTTCTAACTTGTTACTGCTTTTTATGTGAATGGAGAAGAAGCTCCATTTTGATGTATGTGCATATATATTCTCACCTCTAAATATAGTCCGGTATATGGTGAAGCTGTCATATTGGTGACAAAAGATATGCAGCCGCAGACATTAGCCTACTTTCTCCACACCCTGTGGAAGTGTTGGTGTCTGCTGTGCCTCTGCAGCTTCCTTTTATTTTTAATGTCCATTTCATTATTCAGGCCTTCACGCTTGCAGTTACAGACTCGTCTGTTGCATTTCAAGTACTGTGTTGGCATTATCTGTGTGTATATAAGTACATGTGGTTTTTCTTCCACCTCCTGTCATCACAGTGACGCCGAACACAGAGTGAGTTATTGCATCACTGCGGGTGAGAATTGCAAAAGCGAGCACGCTCTTCCTTCATGCGTTATTCGTTAGTCGTTCTCCACCTCACTTTTTGTTTCTTCTCTGGGTTTACATTGGTCATTTTCAACTTCTGATTGTTAGTTCCCTGCAACTTCATAGCTTTCCTTTGCAGATTGAGGAGCAAAATTCAAAATGACATTTCACTCGTCTGCCCCTGGCCACCTTTTGTCGAACATGGTGCAGCGCCTTTACAGTTGTTGCTTTTCTTTGCCTCTGGTTGTGTGTGAGTCATTGCATGCTGTGTTTTATCTGCTACTCTTTTTTATATTCAACTGGTATCTCTTGGGAAGCAGTATCTCTTGTGCAAATAAAAGCATAAGATGCTTTGAATCGTTAAATAAATAAATAAATAAATAAATAAATAAATAAATAAGCTGAAAATGGCACCCTTTTATTTTGAAGTTTTTTAACCAAAATCAGTCCTCATTTTTGATCTGAGGCTGTTTTGTGTTGGTAAAAAGTAGCGTCCTCCTGTTATGGTGAATTCTATTAAATGATGACTAATTTCAGGGTTGCAGCTCTTTCAACATGAATATCATCAAGTAGCCATTCAACACAATGATTAGTCATACAGCCTGTAGACAGTCCATGGAAAGTAAAACTGACTTCTGCACAACTCCCTGAGAGAGGATTCGGTCTTTATACGTGTCGCCGTGCACAAATCCAACGCCTGGAGCTGTGAAAGCAACACTGGATAGAGTTTAGTCTGTTTGTCTGAATGTTATTACATTTCTTGAACTTTATGCAGCCTGTTTATGTTAGACGACCTCTGTCATCTGTGGAGTTAAATGTGGTATGTAATTTAGAAAATTCGTTTTCATTTGTTCTTTGGCAGTTTCTTTTTCATTAAATCTAATAGTAGTCTTATCAACAGTCTGAAATAAACAGGAAAAATAATTAGTGCTGCAGGCGAGCCAGTGCGTAACAATGCAGCGAGTAATAACCACAGAGTGGTTCATAGGAAAGCAGTGAGACTTATTTTTATTATGGGTCTTTGTTTAGGTTTTTGTATTTTGTTTTCAGCTCTTTGGGTGGCAGATAACTTTTAAAACACGCATTTCTTATATCACATTGAAACCAGTAGCCTGCATGCACTGCCTAGCACAATATCAGACTAAATGCAGTGTTTATTTATTTGTTTAGTCAATTAGAATGACCAGAATTGTTTGTATTTATTAAATGCTGCAATAATTACTGAGAGAAATTATTTATCTGAGGTTTACATGCAGGGCTATAAAACATATGTACTATCTTACGATCAATTTAAGCATTACTCAAAGATAAGATCCTGGCACAGTAGGTCACTTGGATTTAAGTTCACACTTAAAACGATTTGTACAGACTTGTGTAAAATGTCTGTTGTCATTCTAAATCTTGATTCAGATTTTGAAAAATCGTTCACAGAAGTCTAGAGTTTTTTTTTCTCCCATATTGTGTGAATAGTTTCTTGGTAATTCCGTTCTAAAGGATTCATTTTACTCACCTGATGTAAGTAAAAGTTCCCACGTCTTCCAAAAAGCAAGATTTGAGTGTGTTACAAATTTCCGTTTCTAAGCTCACAAATTGTCATATTAATAGGAGAACCCTTTAAGCAACAGAAGCAAATTTTAAGCACTCCTCCAAAGGCGCTGTACGCTAATATTTCTCACAGTCATTAGGCAATTTAAAAGCCAGTAAAAATCATCCACAATAATGAATGAACTGTGACTGCAGCAGGAGCTCCTTTTCTTCCCAGCCTCTCTGTGTGAATTCATGAGGATTCCAAGTTTTTCTCATTAAACACTCTTCGCCGGTGCAGAGAGTAGCATCTGCAAACTTAGCGGGAGTTGAACATTCCCCTTCTCTTGCTGCAAACACCCTGAGGTCAAAGGGAACATGGGATGATGTTGCTCTAAATAAAGAAAAAATGCACCACTACGCCAGGTTTCAATTACAGCAGGCTTTCAAATGTTCTACATTTTACTTACAGCTCAACTAGTCCCGAAACAAATAATCAAAGCTTAATATGTTCCACAAAGCATTAAAAATACTTTTAGTCTCTGTTTTTCTGAGTTTTTAGGCAGGACATAGTGTGGAATTTACAGGGACACCAACCACATTTAATGGGAAAAACACACTTTATTGTAGCTCTGATTTTATGAGTGTCTCACCAGTTAACCAACCTTAACTGCATATTACTTTCTATAAAAAACTGGTTTGATTACCTTCTCTTACTCACTTCCTTTTTGACTGACTTCCTTGTGTAATCTTTTTAATAAATGACAAAGCAGAGATGCTAGCATTAGCACTGGCTAGCATTCTAGTGTAGAATGTTAGCATTAGTTAGAATGCTGGCAATATTGAGCATTCTAATTTTATTTGCATAATAATTCTAGTTAATGCTAGAATGCTAGCACAAGCATTCTAAAGTTATCAATTTCACTTGGTGAAAATGTATTTCATTACTTTGTTTTTAGCTAGTAAAGAAAGTATCTCCTGAGTCCAGTGAGCTGCTTTAGGTTGATGGATAACAGATAAAGAAAGGCAACCTGAAAATATGCAACAACAAATTCTTCAGACCAGAAGCCATATCCAGTTTTTATTTCTCGTTTTGTCCTCTTTTTGTTTGTGATAGAGCACACAAAGCAGAATATGTATCGCACTTCCAATTCCGCTTGGTTATTTTTGCTGCATGCTTTTTCGTTTCTGTGCTCTGTGAGGTAACCCCAGTGGTGTTTCAGTCAGAAGGTAGGAGAGGCTTAATGTAGCCCCTCTCATTTTTTCCAGACTCTTATTCACCGCCTTTATTTTTATATGTTTTAAACGAATCCCACCCACTCAGTGCTGCAACATAGCTTTATTCAGCATCAAATGGCAGCGTAGGAGTTGGGGCATATCACTTCTATTTTTTTTTTTCTGTTTCACTCGCTTTGTTGCACGCATACACACTCTCCATTTCTTCCTGCTTCCTCCATCATAACACCTCCATCCATCCAGGACACTGCTGAGTCGTGGTGCTGTCAGCCAGAGCCTGACGCACTCAGCCATTCTCATATGCGTCACCTCTCTGGCCTGTTGCCGCCACCATGCTGTTTGCTGTCCTTCAGTTGTACAGAACCTCAGTGGCCAGGAAAGGAGATGCTCCAGGCTTTTCTGTAGGGTCGGGGGAAGGTATAGTGTTCTTTCATGCCAAGACTACACTTTCTGTTCTGTGTTTTAGATGATTTAAGGCCAAATCTTTGGTTTAAAAAAATGGCCACTGCATCTTAATTAATTGTGACATCGAACAAAAATGTGTAGAATATTCTTGGACAGGGCTAATTTTGCGTGAATTATTTCTTTAATAGCGGCCCTCAGCTTGTCTGTGGGTCGATGGTTTAGATCAGGGCAATTTGACGGCAACCAAGTACAGTGATATCCTGAGCAGGTAAGCTGGGGAAACAGGGAAAACAAAATTTAAAAGTAGACGACTAATAAAACAGCAGCTGACATAGTTCCCTAAATAATGACTGACTGTGGAAACTTCACTCTGGACATCAAGCAGCTTGCACTCTGTTCCTTTCTGCTCTTCTTCCAAACTCTGGAACCAAATTGGATACTTTTTTTGTCATCTGAAAAGAAGATTTTCAACCATATTTTCACCCTTTACTCAACTTTCCATTACTAAGCCTAGAAGCAGCGCTCTCTAAGCAGACAGCTTCTGTAGCAATTATGTTTTATAGTGAATCCTGCTTGGAAAGGGCGTTGGTCGCTTTTTTGTCAGAAGTCATTCTCTTGATTCTGTAATTAAGAGAAAGACTTCATAAGAAAAAAATCCTCCACCAGATATCTATTTTTTTTAAAGTCAGTCTTACATAAAATGTCTTTAAAATTAGATCTACAATATCAAGGTTGACATAAATCAATACTTGAAGTCTATGACTAGGTTATATATTGAATCTATATGATGAATCAGTTTACTTTCTGAACAAATGAATAAAATCATATTTTTTAAGATTTTCCAGTTGAGTTGATATAGTTAGTTGCAGAGTTTAAAATGACTGGAGTATAGAAAATATGTCTAAAAATGTATGCAAATATATACAAAGACTAGTTGTTTACTGCTCTTATATTAGGTGTTGTATATTTGAACCTGGACAACATAATTTTCTTTGATTTCGTTCTAATTATTGTTACGCTGCCTACTTTAAATAGTCAGTACCCATTTCATATGAGTATCCCAACACACTCAATCCATAAACCATTTTATAAACATGTAAGAACTTTTAAAAGCGTTTCCGAAAAAAATAAATAATGAAACTAAATGTAACAAAAACATAACCCAAACTGATTAGGTTGAACAAAATAAAAAGCAGCAAAACTGTGGTGAAGTAAGAGCTTTTTTTATTATTATTATCTAAAACTGAAATTGTTCAAATGAAAAAATAAAATCAATTTATCAGTCACTCAACTTTAAACCAACTGAGGTATTTTAGTTTAGTTGGCCGAACTGGAAGAGAGCAAAGAAAGAGAGGTTAAAAAAAAACTAAACTAGCAGCTTTTATGGAGCTTAATCATTAAAAAATACAGTAAGATCTGCCCTGGTATTTGTATTTTTATTTTAACTCTCCAGTTTAAAAAGAGAACAAAGAGACATAACCCTGTTGTACTTTGGGCTTTCCTGGCATACGGAAATTTCTTCTTTTATTGCATCTGCTGCTGGTTGGTAAATTGGAAGATGCCACTGATTTACAGTTTTCTCTCTGCGGGTAAACCAATTTGCAGGCACAACAAGGAAGCAACAGCTTTGGCAACAAAGATTCATCTATATTATTTGCCCTGCTGGTACATTAGAAAGCACAATTTCTTTGTTTATGACCCTTTAAGACTTAAGAGGAAACTTTGAAAAACTGAAGGGGAAGTATATTCACTCTTTTTTTTTTACATTGCATTTATATCTATGACGCACAAAATGAGATTGTGAAAACCCATTTTGTGCACTCAGTGTTGTTTTTGTTGATTTTGTTGATTTGTTCTCTTCAACAGGAGGTGGGCCTCAGAAAATTTCAGATCTGTTTACTACCCACATGGCACCCTGTTTTTGCTTGCTTGCATGGTGACTGACCAGTTTTCTGTTCTGTAAAAGAGTAGGTCACACATTAATCAAAAATGATATAGACATTGTCCTAAATCCAGTTAACAGCTTGTGAAACTGCTGCCTGTGCATTTGCATTATACCATCCACACAGACTCACAACAACAATGGTCCATAACATTATGTTCTCTCTCCTGGGAGTCTTCATACCCACTGCAGCCTGTCCTCCCTCAATATCAGGCTTCTTAAGAGTTGACAGGATTGTCTTTTAGCTTGTCATTGCAGGTAATAGAGCCTGTGACAAACACTTCACACCCTCAGCCTTACAGTCTTAGGCCTCCTGCCTAAGACTTGACTGATTGTCAGACATGTGGCATTTTCTCCAATCGGTATGCAGTAAAACTACATAATAGAAGAAAGTACTATTTTGATCATGCCAAATTTAACATTCTTTTTTGTGAAACTTACAATCCTATAGTTCCCACTTTTAGCTAAGTTCATTTTACTCTGGTAGGAAACCTGCCAACGTCTGTGTATTTCGTGCAGCATGAATGCAGTCAATTCAGGCATTCAGTTTGGTATGAGGTACTGTACTTACATGAACATGTGTTTGATGACTCAAACCAGAATCGTCTATTTGAAACTTAACTGATTGTGCCCCCTTGGTGTCAACAACTGCCATAAAGCATTTGTGATCATTTGCAATGATTCTTTCACATTGCTGAGATTGAATTTTTCCCAACTTTGTGGCTGAATTGGTGTAAATAGCCAGTTGGAGGCAATACCAGAAAACCTCAGTTGGATTGAAGCCTCAACCTTTGACTGACTAAGACAGTCCACAATCTTCCAGTTTTTTTCTTTGACAGATTTAGAAGTGGACTTGCTAGCACGCTTTGAATCGTTGTCCTGCTGCGTAACCCAAATGAGCAGTGAGCAGAATCCATGGTTCCATCAGTTGTCCCAAGTTGTCCAAGGTGTAAAGCAGCCCCAAATTATCACTCTACCACCATATTTGACTGTCAGTATGATGTTTTTCTTCTGAAGAATTTCCTTTATTCCTTGCTCAGGCCCTAAACGTTTTTAGGGATCACCAGAAGATTGTTTTGGCAGATGTGAGTTTGGTATTTGTGATATCTTTCGTCAGCTGTGGTTTTGACCTGGGAGCTCCCATTAATGTCAATGAGTCATTAGTATAATATTTTCAGTAGGCCAATAGCTCCTATTAAGGGTTATTTTCAGGCTTTATAACTCACAGCTTGGATTTTGGCCCATAAGATTATCACTGTCAAATTTCCAAGTACATTAAAAAGGTTTAAAATCCATAAACGTGCTTCACAACAGCCTGCAGAAAGCTATAGAGTCTTTGTGTAGCTGAATGCCACAGTATTGTGCTGATAGGTACTTGTAGTAGAAAATGTTACTCCAGTTTTCTGCTTGGAGTACAAAACAGAGGGAAAACGCACTATTCTATAAATGTTAAAAGTACTTAATCCTCTTTTTTTTGCTGTTTATCACCTGTTTATAAAATACTTATGCAAACACTATTTGGGGAAAAAGTAATCAGAGAGAAAACTTTGACAAACATTGTGTATCAGACCTGAATAAGCTGATTGCATTTCTGGCACACATTTTTAAATGATCTACAAAACCAATATTTATTGTCTTATTTTAGAGAAATGCCTAAAATTGCTGCTGAGTCTGTATTTTAACTTTTCTATTGTCAGGATTATGCCATCCTGCTGCGTTTCAATCACCATTTGCCTCTTGAATTAGTCAAAACAAATGTCTGAGTTGCGGATCCCAAACCATAGCTGGTCTGAAATCATCTTTATACCCGAACCAAAAGAAGAACTACAATGTAATCCAGAGCACTACAGATTGAATGTCTGTTAGATATTTTTTCACGTAACTGCAGAAAAGATAGAAACATCAATATGTTGGTGTAATGCAACATAAATCCAAAATTGCAACTAGTGTAGCCATTATTTCTTCAATTCTAGGATCTTTGCTTCTCTCCTTGTTTATGTGTAGTGATTTGGATGAAAGTGGCTTCTTACTGTTGCACATTGGCAGGATGTGAGAACGCACCCGCTCTCCTGTGGTGGATCAGGACCAGATCACGGCAGCGAAGGAGAATGGGCTCTTAACGAGCTCTCCAACAGAAGATGTGTGTGTGTTTATCTTTTGTATCCATGCAGACATTTTTGTGTTAGCTCACACTGAGGCTCGTACTAATGAAGACTTCTGCTAAGTTTAGAACAGAGCAGATGTCGACACAGTGTGATTCATTAAGGTGCTCCACTTTACAGTGAATCTGATTTTAATGCAGCTATAATGAAAATTAAATCTGATGAGGACAGAGTTTGTTTTGAGGCCTGCAGATGTTTTCACACAGGTAGATATGAATCAACATCATAGTGTCCAAGAAAGTGATTTCCAATAAAATATCAAGTTATTCTGCAGCTTCAGATTAAATTATACAGAAAATCATGATTCTTAATCACAATGCCATACAAAAGTATTCAAACGCCCCTTTAACTTTTTAGGCATTTTTGTCTGCACAACTACCGCTCTCATGAAACCAAGCAGTTTTTGTGCAAGGAAATCCCAACAGATCAGCAGTTTTCAAAAAAATTGGTTTTGGCATTCACAATCATGCCATCCATTCTTGAAGTCACAAGGCAAACTTGATTAGAATAATGCAGCGCAGAATAAAATAAAAAGCATTAAATGGAGCAATAACTACATTTTGTCTCGATAAAACTGTCAACTCACTGCAAAAAAACAATTTTTCAAACAAAGGCTTGCACTCATTCGTCTGTTGTCTCAAATTATTAGCGTTCATTTTCTCACTTTCCTTTGATGGTGGTTTCACATAGCTGTCTCAAGAAAACTGTCAAATCAGTGAACAACTATATGACCACAGGTATTTGCTTCAATACACTGACATGTTTTGTTTATGTTTTTAAATTCTATTTCACAATTAGAACATAAGTCTTGATGAGGCTTACTTGTCAGATTGAAAGTACTTGAATATGCTTAATTTAGGAGTATGTGAAAAATCAGAATTATCAAAATCAAAAAGCCTGAAAACCTTAGTCTGTGTGTAATTTATCTATATGATATTTTTCACTTGGTGAATGGAGTTTCTGATCATTTCAATAATATTCTAATTTATTGATTATGTCTGTAAATATATTACATTCAGAATATATGCCCTTAAACTCTGATAGGTGAACCCTAAAACATTGTGGAAGATATGCTTAAAAAGATAACTAAGCCTTCATTTTAATTCTGCTGACTTAACTTAAACAATGTTAATATCTTTTTGCGGTTTAATCAGTAAGTCTGTGAATGAAAAGGTCAAGGGGATATCCTGGAGGCTACTGTCAAATATTGCAGGCATTTTTATATGTAGTATGTTTACCAGTGCTCATTAGGACCAACAAGGCTACCAGGAATAATGCATGAAATTTACTTAGACTCTAGTGATTACTACTCGTGGGCACACTTTGTGTTATTTTGAAGAAGCGTAAGAAAAATGGGCCGTGACATAGTGAGCGACTGGGTTTTAATTAGTGTACTGCTTTTCTTCCTGCTGAGAAACTTTGAGACCTAGTTTTGTTTTGGGGGGCAATGTAACTTTAAGGTCCCAAAGCGGCAATACACTACAGAAGAGCTGAGGTGCTGAACCAAACAGCTAAGTCGTGGGGGTGTTAGTGAGTGAATCTTTTAAGCTTAAGGATGCAAGTCTCTGGACTCATAAATTCTGGATTCTTTCACCGTTAAGCTACATTTTTTAGGCTCCTTCCAGTTTAGCATTTTTTCCTCTTTATTTTTACTAGTCCATCTTCTAGTTCAGATGCTGACAGAACAGCTGGTGTGTGTAACCATTTAGTACAGACTGATCTCAAAAGGTTTCAGTTTACCCTTCTTTGATTAAACAATCGTGTTGCAATTATATCTGATGTTCCTGCACAAGTACAAACTGTTAGGTTCTTTTCACATCCTAGCCAAGAACTGTAGAGCTTCTGCCAAATCAGTGATATGTGTGCCCTGATTAACTCCAGCAGAGCATAAACGTACAGAAACATTAAATTGCCATGCTTAAAGTTTACATGCTATTTCTTAAAGAGTTTGCATTTTGGTGAAAGCATTTAAAATAATGTTTTTTTAAAAAGTTAGTTTTTTTATTGTCTTCAGACCTATCACTTTCAAAGGTTACTGCATAAAACTGAAATTGAGAACTATCTTTAAAAAAAAGTAAAAGAAATTTTAAAATATTGATGAATTTAAACTTTGTGATTGATCAAATGTGAAAACTGAACAGTAAACCAATGTGGACTTTATTTTCAGACAGATGAGATTAGTGATTTTCAGTAGCAGAATGGTATATAAGATTAAAGGAGAGGAAGCAAAGTTAGTGACATAAAAGGGAAGTCTCATTTTCGAGCCACATTAAGATGTGCTTGAGGTTCATTCAAGCTGCTTAAGAGGGAGAGAGAGCAGCACTCTCAGTAAATAATATTATACCCCATCACAATATAGTAAACTTGCTGTTTTATCACTTTAAGGTTTTAACTTCTGTCCATCATTGAATGTAGTTTAAATGAAGGTAGCCTTTAGGAAATTTGAGGTAAAATAGGGATCTACTGTACATTCTGTATGAAAACAGAGGCTGCTGCTAATCATGCTAATTGATAACGCAAGCTGAGGGCAGTTTAAAATATTAACTTCTTAATTAATAATTTCATATTTGTTCTAAAATGTATAAAAACTCAACAATTGCACATCTTCCTATGTTGCCTCTGTTCTTTATATTAAAGATTAATGAAAGCTCAAGGCAGAAAGGTTAGGAAAAAGCTATATCAAATGCTGTTCTCATATAATTTCACATTATGTTTTTTGATGAGCAACCTGAACTGGAAAAAAAAAACCACAACAGGGAGGTCAAACCAACATAAACAGCAGTGATCAGAAACTGGCACACAAAACTCTGAACAGTATACCTCTAAAAAGTATGTTTTTGAAATTAGAAATTGAATTGAAATATTTTTATGACAAATATTGCTCTTAATGAAAAATTTTGGCCAAATCAAAACCGTTGAAACTATAAAAAATGAAATTAACATGGAGCTTAATCGAAACTGTTAACTAATAACCAATAATGTTTAATTATGGCACAAAAAGTTAATGTTTGATGGAAAGTACACTAGAAGATAAGTGATTGAAATTCAGTGCTAAAGAACATGTAATCATTGTTCTGTGATCAGTGATCACTGATAATTAGAGAGGAGCAGTATATGTATGTGAATAAAAATTATACTAAGCATAATAACAACTTGTAGTTCAGGTAATAAAAGGTGTTTCATTCTCTTCCAAAACCTATGTAGAAAGGTAGCATGAACTCATTTCTCACTGAGAAGGTTGGATGTGTTTCATTTCCAGCAGCAATTGTAACTTTTCAAGTGTAATTCAGCATGAGTGTAAATTTAAATGAGATTATATGTTCATAAATGAAGACATCTACTTATTAATACCTCCTCAGATGTAAAATTTCAGTGTGACTCAGTTTTTTATTTTGTTTTTGGCTGCTCATCAAATGTGCCTCAAAGTGTTTAGTTTATTTTAATGGTGCCTTCCTTTCACCACCCTCTCTCTCTCTCTCTTTTTTTTTAATAAGCCTTCATGTAAATCTTTTCACATCTTCATGTATCTTTAAGGTATATTCCACTGATATAACAACATGATTTGGTTTATTAAGTAATTTCCTTTTTCATTCGAAGATCTAAATTTGGCTCAGTCACGGGAAACGAGTGAAAAATAATCTGCAGATAGCTACATGAATATTGTTCAAACTGGAAAACTCTGAAAAAGTCTGGATTTTGGATTTAGACATCTTCCAGTACAAGACAGTTGTGGAGAAAAGGAAACAGAATATGCAAAATATTTGTCACAAACTTTATTCCTAAATACATTGTCTAAAAGTGACATCCGCCCGTCATCCATCAGGATTAAAATCCCAGTGGTGTTCTATGTGAGGACTGGGACTCAAAATTATTAATAACTCTTAAACTTTGAGTCTGAGCATGTGAAATTTGAACCTCAGAAATGTTTGGTAACTGTGAAGTAAAATGACTTCACATGGATTAGGGCATAGTATAGCTTCACTCCTCTATATGCTCATTTACACTGATGAGTAGGTGTAACTCTGCAGTTGGTGTCGGTGTCAGGTCGACCCAGTTCTCACACAGTCAAGCCCCACAGCTTATTCTATCAGTTCATCGACGAGCTTGATCTTTCCACCAGCGAGCCAATCTAACCCACTGTGTGGCTGCTGGATAACATTGTGTAAATCTGTGAAGGCAGAGATAATACTGAAACATTTGTTTGGGTTTTATGAGTTGATGGTGTGATGTGTGATTGAAAGCAACATAAACAACATAAACTACTTCCTTTGCACTTTGCTCCCAATGAATTTATTTGAACCTTTTTACCCTGATCATTAGTTCTCCAGGTTTTTCAGTGTTGTTCTTTTACTCTATCTGTATCCTTACCTGCAAATTATAAATGTGGTTGGTCAGTTTTTCTATTATTTTCCTGTGATCTGAAGTTACACTTCTTGCTTAACAATTTATTACGAAACAATCCACTGATTCTCTCTCGTTTGTAGCTTCATCTGCCTCTTTGCTCTGTTAGGCCTGATTGATCCAGCTATCATTCCCCTGACGTGTATCTATCCAGAGAAACGCCCACTTTTTTTAATGCTGATCCTCTTTTAGTGAACCATAAAGCCCATTGAGCTTTTTGACTGTAGCTTCATCACAGCTGCATGCAACGTCGACTGTAATTTAAGCAGTTTTCTTATCTAGAAGAGGCTTTAGTTGTTTTGTTTTTTTTTCTTTTTCAAAGTTTAACATGGGGAGCCAGAAAAAGTGGAGCATGGCACCGCGGTCCCCTTTTGCAACGATCAGGGGTCATTTGGGCCAGAGGAGGAAGGGTGCTGAGAGTTTGTGCGTGAGCAGCCTGCTAGGAGTTCTCCGATCACACACCTGGCTGATCGGAGACGAGGAAGTGGCCCTCCTGCTGGCTCGGACCTCCTCGCCCTGCTTTCCTCACCCTCGTGCTCACTCCCTGTCTTTCTCTGTCTGCTCCTCCTCTGCAGATGGTGGGAGCGACGATTTTGGAGACCCCCGCTCACCCAGTTTGGACCCTCATCTGAGCCACATTGGACAAGGTAGACAATGGTTTCTTTCTGCATCCTTACTTCTTTATTTCCTCCTCTCCATTTTTTTCAGACTCCCTTAATATTTTTTTGCCCAGGGAGTCTATTGAGTTTAGGTTTAGTGGGCTGTATTTTACTCAGCTTTTTAGGAAAAGAGTTTACGACTGCTGGAAATGAAGTTATACTTACAGGGACAGAACTGTATGAATTTTATGTTCCTGTAATTCTATCTGTAAATCTAAGCTTCTTCCTTGGGAAACAGGCTGTTTATTGCAGAGGTCCAAATGTCTGGGCTTTGCAGGAAATTTTGTGAGCAACAAAAATCTGATGCTGTGTTGTTCGCCTCCCCTCCTCCTGTGCATGTTTTGAACTAAGCACCTTCATGAGTAGGTGTTTTTGTGCTCATTTCAAGACCTGGAGAGGCCCTCCTGCACATCTCTCATCCCAGTCTAAAATAAAACACAGTCATTTTGCCCTTCAGTTCTTTGATTCTTTAGATTTCACTGCAGAAGTGTGGCTGCTGTCTCTCTCCAGCTGTATAATCTTTGCCCCAGATCAGGACGCTTTACAGCTTTCTAGTTCAACATATCTCATTTACTGACTGGTTGTGTGACTTTGTTTGGAAATAAAATGTATTGCTTTGTCCGGTGTTTTGCTTTTTTCTTAATTAGAGATGCATCAATTAAAGATTCTGTGGCTGATTTCTAATCATCAAGTCTTTGCAAAATTCCGATTACATTTCTTTTTTAAGAGACGCATATAACAAAATACTTTCCCTGCATAATCTAAACATCAAACTGTCTGAGTGCTGTATACTTGACTGTAAAATAATATAGTTTCCTTAAAACAGCTCAATGTTAGAGAGGTGTCTGCAGTTTGTTAAAGTCATAAACTGCAGTCAAATCCTTGAGGTGGTAATGAGAATTTTTAAAGGATAGTAAAATGTGGAAGTCACATCAGTTTTTTTTTCATTGAAAGATCATCGTTATTGAAATAAGCAACATTTAACTTTTTAAGATTTGAAAGGACGTATTTGTGATTCACTATGAAGCAACATTTTTATAGATTTAAAAAAAAATTATATATATTTTTTTCATTCCTTCGTTTCTTCCTGGAAGTTGATGATTTTTGATGATGGCAAAAATCAGCAAAAAAGATGATTTTTGCCATCATCTTTACGTGTTTTAACACAATTTGTGCTTCCTCTGATGAAACTTTTAAACATCTCATTGGTGCTGAAATTAACTGCATCCTGAGCTAACTGTTATCTGTCAGTGTGAACAGCCGACATGGCTGTGTTTCAGATAGTTTCTGATCAAATAGTTAAGTAGTTCTGCTTCCCTTTTCTTAACATTTAACAGTATTTCCTCAGTATTAACTTAGACACTGAAGAGTGGTCTGGTTAGTGGAAGCTGATAGCACTTTAATGGTGTATTCACTAACCAGAAAAAAAGACTAACTTTTAGTTTTTCACCGAACAGTCAATCCTAAAATCACCCAATTCCAGTTAGCCAACTCTGACTCTACTCTTTTACAACTTTGTTGTCTTTATAGTAACATGTTGGATTTTTTAGCCTTGTGGTTGCTAATTGGTTGATGATAGAATAACTGAGAGTTTTCTTCATTTTTTGGGGTTGGGTTGGAAAAGAATTGAGTTGGATCTGGACTACCAATAATTGCAACCAAAATACCAAGTTTCCTCTCTGGTTTTCCCTGCAGAGTCTGCATACATGTGGACAATTTCCATACTCTTGGAAGTAACCACGACCCTTGGCTGTTGTTTTCCAATTTTTTTCCCCCTTTTCTTTTCCCAATGAATGACTGGAGCAAATCCAGAGCCACAAAGAGACGTGTGTGTGTTTGATATTCACACCAAATGTTTTCATACATGTGTATTCATTCTCGCAGCAGCAGCTTCTAACAGCCACCCAGACTTCCTCTGGGACTTGTTACAAACTGGTGTTTGATAATGACTTCTTGTCTCACTGTTGCAGCTGCTGCATGATGTGAAACTGTAGCTTGACCAGTTAGTTTTGCAAGCCTCTCTACAGGGAGCTAAAGCCACAAAGTAGTTCCTGTTGAAGGTGTTTTAAAACTGAATAATGTGAGTGTGTAATCTTTTAAGAATCCCGAATTGTTATAATTTATGCTTTTCGAAGCAGAGGAGAGTTGATTAAAGATAGCGAGTGGCTGGTTATACCCTGCAATTACTGCTCATTGTGAAAGCTTTCCTGTGAAACAGTCGCACGGTCATGACTGTGCTCTTTTTTTTTTTTTTTAAATCTTTCTAAACACATTTTATGTGGTTAGAAAATGCCCCTTTATTATATATGAAATGTGGAGTATTGTTTTTCAGTGAGATTAGAGGTTGCATTGGCTGTTGTTTGTAAAAGCGAATGCAAGCTGCACATGTTGCCTGCAGGGCTATTTCTGCTTTTAGGTCATGTTAGCCTTTACACTCAATACAGATGATGCACTGATAGGATCCAGGGACAATCCAGTGGTGAAACACCCCATTTAAAGAGCATACACTTTATACAGCTGTTGAAGATATAAGGAGAAAACAATCAACGCAACTCGATAACACCCAAAAGAATTAACTGCTAATTGAACACTGCTAGAGTTAGAAGGATTTGGCACATTAGTTTTAATCATTGGGAAAAAATCTGCTGCTTATACAAAAGTCAAAACATTTTTCAGCTTAGTCGCCTTAATTTATCTTGCTATTGCACAAAAATGACATGGACATCTCTCAAATAGTAATAAAACAGTAGATATTAATAATATATATAATATTTTTAAAAAAAATTTATAACAATGTTTTATATTATTCTGAATGGTATTAAAACAGTGAAAATTCTGAAATTCAGTGAGAAATTGCTGCAGAGTTAAAACGTTTTACCAGCTTGCATTATAAAGTGAATTTAAAGAAATTTTACTCTGTTTATATTGCTTGATTTGATTGTATATTTCTGGAAGAGACTTTTTTAGTTAGTGTGTATTCTGTCGTGTTGTTTTTTCTATTTTAAACAAGCCTGAGCTTATTAACCTTAGCTACTGTACCTGGTAAAATTCAAATGATGATATTCTTATACAATACACCATAAAAGTTAAACAGGGTGTACTTTCTTTACATCATTGCATATTTTTGTTTGCTTGTCCACCTTATTTTTTGTCATGTGATTAAACTGAAAACTTGCCTTAGAATTAAATGCCATTTTCTCAGTTAAATGTCATCTCTATGAATGTGTTCGTGACATTTCTTTGTTTTTATAGCAGATACTGATCCTGCATCTCTCCCAACAGCATCGCAGCGTTATGCATTTTTAATGCTCCATTCAAGACAAACATCTCTCACTCTCCTGTTCTGAAGGTGGCAGCATAGACAGCGACTGTGCCTTCGAGGGAGACTACGCCATTCCCCCGCTCTCCATGACCGAGGGCATGCAGCACATTCGCATCATGGAGGGCGTGTCGCGCTCTTTGCCCTCCTCCCCACTGCTCGCCCACCAGGCCATCGGTGTCAGGCTGCAGCCAGTGAAGAAACTCACAGGTACCGCTGGCGGGACTATTGCGGTCAGCATGAATGTGGGCTAAGCTAAGTTCAGCTCGGTCTTCAATGCCTTTTCTGTAACTGTCCTCCTACAAAGTCCCATTATGCTATTTTTCCCTCCTCTAACCATACCACTCTGAGTACAGACCCCACCGCACTAATTCAGGTCAGATTTTGTGAGTTTTTAAGTGTCCAAGTGGGGAAAAAGGGTGTGTTGTTAATGAGCAGTAAACGTTTACTGGATCACTTATCCACTAATGCTGAGCAGAATAATAAAGCTTGTAGTAAACACTGCAATTTCCAATTCTTGTAATCACTGAAGCCCAATCTAATTGGCATCGTGAAGAACAGCTGATGGACTCCAAGCTGCGGTCAGCTCTGTCCTCCTTCATCTTCTTTATCCCCTCTCACTAATTGTTTCCTTCCACACTCATCTCTGACATTCAGAGAATGTGGAAAATTGCCTCCGCTCTGTCTCCCCATTAGCTGGAATATGAGACTGTGTCATGTTTGTTCTGCTATTATATTAGGGAGCGTTGTGGGTTTGGTACAACCAGGCAGCACAGCACATCTAAAGCCTAACATCAGATCAGATTTCACATTATGAAATGAAGTATCGACTGCCAGGCCTCGCCCAGTGCCAGCGGAGCCTCAAACATCTAGTGCCTCAAATATTTACTGATTTTACAACCACGATTTCTTTTCTGTCAGTGCTGAATAGTTGTGAAGTAGGAGGAAAGAAGCAAGAAGATCCTTGGTTTGAGTCCTGGCCTGTGGTCTTTCTGCATAGTTTGCATGTTCTCCCTGTGCATATCTGGGTTCTCTCTAGGTACTCCGTCTTCTTACCACAGTCCAAACAACTTGACTGTTAGGTTAACTGGTCTCTCTAAATTCTCCTTGGGAGTGAGTGTGTGTGTGCATGGTTGTTTGTCTGAGTGTTGGCCTGCAATGGACTGGTGACCTGTCCAGGGCGTACCCTGCCTCTTGCCCACTGGAGATAGGCATCAGCACCCCTTGCTGCCCTGCAAGGTTAAGTGTTCTAGATAATGGATGGATGGATTTTCAATTTGGATTTCTCAACTTAATTTTCCCTTAATGTTTCCACTACATTGTTTCCCACACAGGAGCTCTTATTGTCTTTCTTTTAGTTATTTATTTCCTCCAGAAAGGGCAGATTCGTAATGTCCCAATACTTGTCTTATCTACAGATTCTCCCACCTGAGCTGTGGATTTCTGCAGCTGCTCCAGAGTTACCAGGGGTCTCTTGGCTGCTTCTCTGGTCAATGATGTTATTGCCACGTCTGTCAGTTTTAATGTACAGTACAGTCATATCTAGGTAGGTTTTCAGTTGTACCAAACTCTCCATTTATATGATTGATTGAACAGTGCTCTTTGAGATGTTCAATGCTTGAACTATTGCTTTAAACCTTACCCAGCTGAAAACTTTACTTTCTTCCATCCATATCTGTTTGTTGTGCTCTTTGATCTTAACGAAGCTTTTTGTTCTCTAATGTTCTCTAGGCCTTTAAACGACTTGATTTATTCTGAGGTTAATTTACACACAAGTTGACTCTATTTACGAATGATCAAGGCAATTGGTTGCACCAGATCTTATTTGGTATCATCAGAGTAAAACGGGCTGAATAATGCTTGTCACCGTTTTTTAACTGATTTTTAATTGAAAAGATTTAAAATACGTCCATTTTTTTTCTTTAAACTTTACAATTACGAACAACTTTGTGTTGTCTTCACAGAGACAACACCTCTGTGTTGGGTGCCTCTGTGTTTTCATAGTGGGATTATAGAAGCTTGATTCAGGAGTCACCACTAGGGCGCACCAGACTTGCACCCTCTTTAGATCATTCTTAATATGCCACAGGGAGTGTGATTTTGACATCATACAGAATGGTTTATAGTCTCTTAAGAGACATGCAAGTTTAGAGGAAATGCAGCATCACTTTTCTTCATTTTAACAGTCAAACAGATTCAAAGAAAAGCTGCTTTTAAAGGGTTTGAGCTCAAAGATCTTAAATTCGGAACAAGTAAGTGGTAGCGGGTCAAATCTTGTTTTGTTTTTTTTCTCTCGCTCTCTCTTTTGGCTTGTCTGAGTTGTTTTCATTTTCTTGTCTGTAATGGTTCATGGCAGCCTGACTCCATAGCTCTGCTTTCATCTGTGGGAATAAAAGTGAATTTTTCAGAGCCACAGTGTGGGTGTGTGTGTATAAGCACCTGTGTATGTACCGGTGTCGTTGACAGCCAAGAATAGCCTGATTAATGATTTGCTGTGCTGTCTCATTTGTTCTATTCTTATTTCTGAGGCCGACACAGGGAGAGGTCTCTGCTGGACTGTCGCACATGCCATTGTCTGTCCTCAGATATTACACCAGGCAGGTGAAGCTCGTCTTAGGGGGCGCTTTTCATTTTTAAGTTCCAGATTAGGATTTGACGATTTTTCATATCTTAAAACTGACCTTCTGTTTCCACTGTTATGATTTTGTTCTTCATCTGTATACTTATTTGATCTACATGTATACTCTTAAAGGAAACATACCGGTACACATATTTTAGTGCTTTTCGTTTTACTTTGAACTTGCCTTAAAGGTATTTTGCAATTTTAAGCTATTTGAATTCAATAACAGATAATACCAAGTAGATTTATGCTTGTGAACAGCCTAAAACTTGTTTATTTTGTGGAAATTCTTCCTATGGAACAGTTGTGTGTGTCACAAGCACTGGGCACTTTATTAGGTACATTATTAGGTAATTAATTAGAAACCGCTTTCAGCTTAATTCTTTTTGGCATAGTTTCACGAAGGTATTATACACATTTCTCAAAAATGTTGCTTCGTATTAGTGTGAAAACTGCACATTTTTTGGTTTTACATCCTCCTGTTCCACCACATCCAAAAGTTGTTCTATTAGATTGAGATCTGTTGACTGTGGAGGCTGTTGGAGTACAGTGAACTCATTTTTATGGTCGTAAAAGCTTTGAAATGTTTTGAGTTTTGTGGAATGGTGCATTATTCTACTGGAAGTAGCCATATGGTATACTATGATCATAACGGGAGAGGCATTGTCAGTAGGAACACCTGGTTGGACTGAGGGGATAAAATGACACCTAACTGGTTCCAAGGTGACCAAGGTGTACCCCACATCATTATACTACCACCAACAGCCTAAACGATTGACACAAGGCAGGATGCATTCATGCTTTTTACATTACATTAGATTCTGACTCTACAAACTGAATGTAGCAGTGGGAATTAAGGCTAATCGGTCTAGGCTGTGCTTTTCCAATCTGTTATTGTCCAAATGAGTTGAATTTGTCGAAAAGTAGATCCTCTAAGGTCCTCAAGCTCTCAACATTAAAACACCTTAAAGTTGAAAAAATC